>NC_091708.1:36912500-37610000 GCF_041296265.1 Equus caballus
AACAGCACACAGCAGCACAGCCCAAAGCATCCTGGTCTTTGATGTACCACTCCATGGGTTCTCCACCTTCACGAGACAAGATTCTCTCTCTGCCTAAACCCTCATCTACTTGTCAACCAGCAACACACGTTTGCAAGACTTCTTCTAGCTGGGGTTAATCTATAACCTGGGGCTGAAAGGTGGCATTTTTCTGTATATCCGTGTCATCAGCCTAGACAGTCCATCACAGCCACACTCCAAACAGTTGAGTCAGTCCTCCCAAACAAGGAGAAAGTTCTTTCCAATGGACTTTTTAGTGGGGCAGGGCACAGGGTAAGGCTCAGGGAGCAGGGAGGATATATGTTTCCAAGGCAAGGACTAATTGAGAGACATCACAAATCAACAGGGCATCACCTGACTGATGAACTTAAACCATTTTACCCAAAAATCTCTTCCTTCCAACCAACCTTAGGTACTTTTCTCTTTACAGCTTTATTTAGGTATAATTTATATACCGTAAAATTAATTCACTGACAGGGCCACTTCTGTGGCCAAGTGGTTAAGTTCGCACGCTCTGCTTCGGTGGCCCAGGGTTTCGTTGGTTCGAATCCTCGGCGCAGACACGGCACTGCTCATCAAGCCATGCTGAGGCAGCATCCCACATGCCACAACTAAAAGGACCCACAACTAAAAAATATACAATTATGTACTGGGGGGGGGGGTGCTTTGGGAGACAAAGGAAAAACAAAATCTTAAAAAAAAAAAATTACTTCATTGTAAGCATACGATGCAATGACTTTTATTCACTCATTTACAGAGTTGTGTAAATATCACTGCAATTGAATTTTAAAAGACTTTACCGCCCCAAAAACTTCCCTTGAGACTGTTTCCAATCAATCTCCACTCCTCTCCTTAGCCCCCAACAACCACTGATCTGCTGTCTCTATAAATTCACCTTTTATGGATTTTTTTATATAAATGGAATAAAACAATATGTAGTCTTTTGAGATTGGCTTCTCACTCAGCATAATGTTTTTGAAGTTTATCCATGTTGTAAGTAGCATGTATCAGTAGTTCATTCTTTTTTTCCTTTTCTTTTTCCTTTTATTTTTTGAGGAAGATTAGCCCTGAGCTAACATCTGCTGCCAATCCTTGTCTTTTTGCTGAGGAAGACTGGCCCTGAGCTAACATTCGTGCCCATCTTCTTCTACTTTGTATATGGGAAGCCTGCCACAGCATGGCTTGACAAGCAGTGCGTAGGTCTGCACCCAGGATCCAAATTGGCAAACCCCAGGCCACCGAAGCGGAACATGCGCACTTAACTGCTGCACCAACAGGCTAGCCCCAGTAGTTCATTCTTTTTTATTGTTGAATAGCATTCCATTATACGGATATTCCACATTTTGTTTATTCATTCCCTAGCTGACGAACATTTAGCTATTATAAATAATGCTGCATTCACAAACAAATCTTTGCGTGGACATATGTTTTTATTTCTCTTGGCTAGATACCCAGGAGTGGAATTGCTGCATTATATGGTATGTTTACATTTAACTTTTTATTAAACTGCCAAACTTATATCCAAAGTGACTGTACCATTTTACATTCTCAAAGCAGTGCACAAGGTGTCCAATCTCTCTACATCCTACCAACACTTTCTAGAACATTTTTACAGTCTTTTTGACTCTAGCCATTCCAGAGGGTGTGCAGTGGGAATTCATTGTGATTTTAATTTGCATTCCCCTAATAACTAATTATTTGAGTACCTTTTCATGTGATGAAATGTCTATTCAAGTCTTTTGTCGGTTTTAAATTTTCTTTTATTGTGGTAAAACATACATACAATATTTACCATTTTAACCTTTTTTTTTTTTTGAGGAAGATTAGCTCTGAGCTAACAGCTGCTGCCAATCCTCCTTTTTTTCCTGAGGAAGATTGGCCCTGAGCTAACATCTGTGCCCATCTTCCTCTACTTTATATGTGGAATGCCTGCCACAGCATGGCTTGATAAGCAGTGCATAGGTCCGCACCTAGGGTCTGAACCAGCGAACCCTGGGTTGCCGAACCAATGTGTACAAACTTAACCACTATGCCACCTGGCCAGCCCCTCCATTTTCACCATTTTTAAGTGTACATTCAGTGGCATTAAATTCATAACGTTGTGCAACCATGACCACTATGTTTCTAGAACTATCATTCTAAACAAAAACTCTGTACCTATTAAATAATAACTATCCATTCCCCACTTCCCCTAGCAACCTCTATTATACTTTGACTCCATGAATTTGCCTATTCTAGGTATTTCATATAAATGGAACCATATAATATTTTTTGTCCATTTTTAAAAATTGGGTTGTTTGTCTTCTTACTGTGTTGTAAGAGTTCTTTATATATTTTGGATACTCCTTTATCAGATATGCAAATATTTTCTCTCAATCTACAGTTCATCTTTTCATTTTCTTAGTTATGTCTTGTAAAGTGCAAAAGTTCTACATTTTAATGAGGTTGATTTATCAAATTTTTCTTTTATGGCTTGTTTACTGGTATCATGTCTAGGAAGTTGTTGCCTAACCCAAGGTCAGAAAGATACTCTTCGAGACATTTTGTAGTTTTAGATTCAGGTGTACAATCCACTTTTGAGTTAATTTTTGTGTCTAGTGTAAATTACAGGTCTGAGTTCATTTTTTTTGCACACAGATATCCAATTTTCCCAGCATCGTTTGTTGAAAAAAACTATCTTTCCCCCCACTGAATTGTCTTGGCAACTTTATCAAAAATCAATTGACCACATATATATGGACCCATTTCTGAACTCTCAAACCAGTTCTAGTACCTATCCTTATACCAGTATCACAGTGACTTGATTGTTGTGACTTCTCAGTAATTTCTGAAACTGTAATTTAAATCCTCCAACTTTGTTCTTTTTCAAAATCATATTGGCCCACTGCATTTCCACACAAATTATAGCATTAAATTTCTCCAAAAAAGTCTGAGAGGTTATTTTAGGGATTGCATTAGATCAACACATCAAGTTCAGGAGAATGTCATCTTAACAGTATTTAGATTTTTAATCCATGAACATACACCGTTTCTCCATTTATTTAGGTCTTCTTAAATTTCTCTCAGCAACATTTTATAGTTGTGGGTGCACAAATCTTGTACTTCTTGTTAAATTTATTCATAAGTATTTTGTTCTTCTGATGCAATCATGAATGGAACTGTTTTCTAACTGGCACTTTTTGTATTGTTGCTAATATATCAAAATACAATTGATTTTCGCATATTCATCCGGTATCCTGTGACCTTGCTAAACTCAGTTAGTTCTATTTTTGCTTTTTTGTGAATTACTTAGGATTCTGTCATCTATGAATAAAGACAATTTTAATCCATTCCAATCTAGATATCTTCCCCCCCGACTTACTGCACCAGTTAGAACCTACGGGGAACGTTGGAAAGTAGTAGTAAAAGCAGACATTTTACCTACCTTGTTCCCAATCTTAGGGTAAAAGCATATTTCACTGCTAAGTATCATGTTAGCTTTAGGCTTTTCACAGATTAAGTTGTGGAAGCTGCTTCTATTCCTAGTTTGTTGAGAGATTTTATTATGAATGGGTGTTCAATTTTGTCAAACACATTTTCTGTGTCTACTAAAATGATCATATGGGGTTTTTTTAACATTACAGAGGTTAGAAACTCTGATCTGTGGGCAAGCTCTTTTTGCAGATAAAGCTTTACTGAAGCATAGTCACGCCCATTTATTCACCTATCGTCCATGACTGTCTCTGCTGTACAACAGCAGAGCTAAGCAGTTCCAACAGAAACTGTATGGTCCAAAAGCCTAAAACATTTACAACTTAGACTCTTAAGAGAACGTCTGCCAACCCTTGGTATGTTACATTAATTTTTACACATTAATCCAAACTTGTACATCTAGGATAAATCCAAATTGGTCATGGTATACAATCCATTTTTATGTTGCTGAATCTGATTTGCTAATATTTTATTAAAGATTTTTGTGTCTGTGTTCATAAGGGATATTGGTCTGCAGTTTTCTTATGGTATCTTTGTCTGGCTGTTATCAGGATAACACTGTCCTCATAGAATGAGCTGGCAAGTGTTCTCTCCTCCTCTACTTTCTGACAGAGTTCATGAAGGATTAGTGTTATTGCTTCTTTAAATGTTTGATAGAATTCACCAATGAAGCCACTGGGCCTGGGCTTCCCTTTGTAGGAAGATTTTTAATTACTAGCTCTTTTTCTTTAACTGTTACAGGTCTATTCATATATTCTATTTCCTCCTAAGTGTTTGTGTGTGTGTGTGAGGAAGACTGGCCCTGAGCTAACACCTGTTGCCAATCTTCCTCTTTTTGCTTGAGAAAGATGGTCACTGAACTAACATCTATATCAATCTTCCTCTTTTTTATGTGGGATACCACCACAGTGCAGCTTTATGAGCCATGCTAGGTCCACACCCAGGATCCGAACCTGTGAACCCCAGGCCACCGAAGCAGAGCATACAAACTTAACCATTACGCCACTGGGCTGGCCTCTGAGTCAAGTTTTAATAATCTGTCTTAGGAATTTGTGTCTAGGAATCTGTCCACTTCATCTAAGTTGCCTAATTTGTTAGGATAAAGTTGTTCATGACATTCCGTTGTAATCTTTTTAATTTCTGTGGAGTTATTATGCCCTCTCTTTCATTCTTTTTGTTTTTAAAGATGGGCACTTGAGCTAACATCTGTTGCCAATCTTCCTTTTTTTTTTTTTTTTTTTTTGCTTTTACCCCCCAAATCCCCCCAGTACATACTTGTATATTGTAGTTGTGGGTCCTTCTAGTTGTGGCATGGAGGACACCACCTCAGCATGGCCTGATGAGCGGTGCCATGTCTGCACCCAGGATCTGAACCGGCAAAACCCTGGGCTGCTGAAGTGGAGCATGTGAATGTAACCACTTGGTCACAGGGCCAGCTCCCTCTCTTTCATTCTTTATTTTGGTAATTTGTGTCCTCTTTATTCTCTTGGTCAGTGTAGGTAAGAATTTATCAATTTTGTTTATCTCTTCAGAGAACTAATTTTTGGTTTCACTGATTTTTCTCTATTGTTTCTCTGTTTTCTGTTTCATTGTTTTCCATTATAATCTTCATTATTTCTTTCCTTATGCTTGCTTTGGTTTTAGTTTGCTCTTTATCTGGTTTCTTAAGGTGGAAGCCTAGGTAAATGCTTGAGACCTTTCTTCTTTTCTAATATACACTTATAAATTTAAAAGCTATAAATTTTCCTCTAAGCACTGCTTTAGCTGCAGGTCCATAAATTGATATGTTGTGTTTTCATTTTCATTTAGTCAAAAATATTTTTAAATTTGCCTTGGGATTTCTTGTTTGACCTATGGGTTATTTATAAGTATGCTGTTTAATTTCAAATATTTTGAGATATTCTAGATTTCTTTCTGTTATGGATCTCTAATTCTGTTGTGGTCACAGAACATACCTTGTATGATTTCAATCTTTAAAAATAATTGAGACTTATTTTATAGCTCAGAATATTCTTAGAGACTGTTCCATGTACAGTTGAAAAGAATGCATATTCTGCATGGAGTAGTCAATAAATATGAGCTATGTTAATTGATAATGTTGATTAAGTCTTCTATATCCTTGCTAATTTTCTGTCTAGTTCTTCCATCAAGAGGTAGGGTATTGAAATCTATAACTATTATTGTTGAATTGTCTATTTCTCTTTTAATTTCTGTCAGTTTTTGCTTCATGTATTTTGGTGCTCTGTTAGGTATATTTTTATAATCGTTATATTTTCCTCATGTATTGACCCTCTGTCCTTATGAAATGTCTGTCTCTAGTACTATTTCTTGTCTTAAAGTATATTTTATCTGATATTAATATAGTCATTCTAGCTCTCTATGGCTACTGTTTGCATGATCTATTTTTTTTACTTTCAACCTATTTGTGTCTTCGAATACAAGTTATGTCTCTTATGACAATGTAGAGTTGGGTCTTACCTTTTTATCCAGGCTGACAATCTCTACCTTTTGAATAGGCAGGTAGTCCATTCACATTTAATAAAATTATTGATGTGGTTGGATTTACATATGCTATGTTTGTTTTTATTTGTTTCATGTCTTTTTTTCTTAAACTCTCTTCCTTCTTTAATATCATCTTTTTTGTGAAATATTTTTTAGTGTACCATTTTAACCCGTCTGTTGATTTCTTTACTACGTATTTTTTGTTATGTTCTTTGTGGTTGCTCTAGGCATCAAATATGTGTCTTCTCTTATCACAATCTATTTCTAATTGAATTCCAAGAAATATAGAAACTCGTTCCAGTATATCTCATATTCCCATTTTTATTACCCTATGTGTTATAAACTCAATACAGTGTTATAATTATTGTTTTATACAGTGTTATGTCTATTTTAAACATTAAGAGAATAAGAAAAAATAGAGTTGTATTTACCTATATATTTACCATTTCCAGTGTTCTTCATTTCTTCTTATGGATGTGAGTGACCATCTGATGTCACTTCCCTTCAGCCTTAAGGGTTACCTTTAGTATTTTAAGGCAGGTCTCTTCTTAAGTGAAAGTGTCTTCATTTTGCCTTCATTTTTGAAGAATAGTTTTCTAGATATAATTGGCAACAATTTTTTTCTTTCCACACCTTGAATGTCATCCCACTGCTTTCAGGCCTCTACTGCTTCTGATGAAAAGTCAACCAGAAATCCTACTGCTGTTTCTCTTTTTTTTTTTGAGGAAGATTAGCCCTGAGCTAACTACTGCCAGGCCTCCTCTTCCTGCTGAGGAAGCCTGGCCCTGAGCCAACATCCGTGCCCATCTTCCTCCACTTTTTTATATGTGGGACGCCTACCACAGCACGGCGTGCCAAATGGTGCCATGTCCGCACCCGGGATCCGAACTGGTGAACCTGGGCTGCCAAGAAGCAGAACGTGCGAACTTAACCGCTGCGCCACCAGGCCAGCCCCTATTGCTGTTTACTTCTTTGTAATGAATCATTTTTTTCTTGCTGCTTTCAAGATTTTTCTTTGTCTGCCAATAATTTGTCTTTGATGTGTTTTATCACAGTTGGGGTTCCTCGAGCTTCTTGTATCTGGAGATTAATGTTCATCAATGATTCAGGAATTTTTTCACTATTATTTCTTCTAATGTCCTCGGCTCCTATCTCACTCCTCTCCTTCTATATATGTATTTCCTTACATATACACTTACATTGTCCCACAGATCTCAGAGCCTTATTCACTGTTCTTCAATCTTTTTTCTCTGTTCTTCATATTAAATAATTTTTATTGATCTACAAGTTCATCAATTCTTTCTTCTGCCATCTTAAACATGTTGTTGAGTCCCTCCATGGTTTATTTCTTTGCAATATCTGTAAGAGCTACTTTGAAGTCTCTGTATGCCAGATCCAACACTTGGGATCACTCAGAGACAGTTTCCACTGATTGATTTTTTTTCCGAGTACAGGTCACACTTTGTTTCTCTTCATGTCTTCTAACTTTTTTGTTGAATACTGAACATTTAAAATAATGTACTGTTGAAAACGGAAACAAACTGAGATTCAAAGAACAAAATGGTGGTTGTTCGGGTTGGGGGGCAGGGAATGGGTGAAACAGGTGAGAGAGATTAAGAGGTATTAACTTCCAGTTATAAGATAAATAAGTCATGGAGATGTAAATGCACAACTTAGAGAAAACAGTCAATAATATTATAATAACTTTGTATGGTGACAGATGGTTACTAGACTTGTCATGGTGATCATTTTGTAATGTATATAGATGTCAAATCACTGTGTTGTACACCTGAAACTAATATGTATGTCAACTATACTTCCATTAAAAAAAAAAAGTACTGTTGGCAACTATGGATTCTGACTTTTCCCTACTAAGGTTTGTGGGGTTTTTCCTCCCCAAAGCCCCAGTGCATAGCTGTATATTCTAGTTGTAACTCCTTCTAGCTCTTCTGTGAGCTGCCACCACAGCATGGCTACTGACAAGACGAATGGCGTGCTTTTGCGACCAAGAACTGAACCTGGGCTGCTGAAGCAGTGAGAACACTGAACTTTATCCATTAGGCTATCGGAGCTGGCTCGGTGGTGGTGGTGTTTTTATTTTTTCTCTGTTACTAACTTTTCTAGACTAAATCTGTAAAATCTGCCTCTCCTGAAATGTGTGGTTCATGATGGCTCAAGGGTTATTTTCCCCCTCGTTTTTACTTTGAAGCCTGGCTTCTAGGGGTCACCCTTCTGTCTGCATAGCTTACTGACTCGTCAGAGGTGGTGTTCAACTAGTTATCCTGAGCCCTTTTACTATCTGCTAATGGATCTGTGGTTGGGATAGGGAGCACACTCATACTTCAGACTTTCAAGTCTGCTATACTTTTTACTTTCTCCTGGGCTTTCTCACACATCCTTTTCATTTGCCAGAGATGTGTAGATGGCTTGGGTTTGCACTGGTTTCTGTCACACATCCTTTTCATTTGCCAGAGATGTGTAGATGGCTTGGGTTTGCACTGGTTTCTGGTGTGCATAAAGTCGCCACCAGTCAACCCAGGACATCTGGAGAGCTTATCAAGCTCCCTGTAGTTGTCTCATCTCCCAGATCTTTCTATTAAAGCCCTATCTAGTCTGCTGCTCCACTATTTGTCCCGAACAGGACTGTAACCTTCAGAGTTGCTGGCTTTTCCTGTTTCACTTGCCACCAAGATCATCACTTTTAACTGACAACACTCCAAATCAAATGAGCCCTCTCCCACAGAAGTAGTAAAGCTGCTGGTTTTCATGGCTTACACCACCCTGAACTACTACACCATCAGAGCTGAAAAAACTGGGAGAAATCCTGGGTAAGGCCACAGACTTGTGATGTTCTTATCCAAAATTCAGTGGTTTTAATGAACAATGTTTCTCAATTTGTTACAAGCCTATGGTTGTTTTTGACAGTTTTGTCTGGCTTTACAGTTGCTTTTTGGGGATAGGATTGTTGATCTTGGTCACTCATGACAGAAATGAATCTCCTCCTCAGGTGACAAATCTCCTAAGTTATAATATCCTAACCTTAGTGAAGCTAAATAGTCTGAAATCAAATCTATTTTCCTGGAATTAGACCCAAGTGCCATAACACCTAAAGTGGTCAAACACAACTCAATCCCAAAATACACTTAGGAGGAAAAACTTCCCTGGAGAAGGCAGAGGAATAAAGTCATTCTGGAGTCTTGGAATTATTTTCAATTCCAGAAGGCAACAATACACAAATTTGAATATCACAGTTACTTTCAGTTCCCACTTCCCCAAAGCCCTAACTATCAGAATCACTAGTACCATCCATGTGTATATATAATCTGAACCAGCCCCAGAGTCAATCATAGCTAGGGCAAGGGTACATGGACAGCCTCAGATCTTGTCATCAGGTAGGTACTCAAATAGGTCCTATGCAAAGAAGTACACTGAATGCCACACAGCTGGCCTTGGCCACTGCAATTAAGCTTATTAGCATGCCTGGGTGTCTGTGTATCATGGGTCCCTTGTTCACTAGCCCGGGCTTAACTCTTGGCCAAACGTGGTCAACACCGTCCCAAGATGCAAGAGTTTTGATTCTTAGTGCTTACACTCCGAGCCAATAACTAGATGGTTTGAAAGCATCCCTTCCACTTGCCAAACTTCAAGCACCACCTAATGACTTCATTTGCCAGATCCCCATCCTCTTCCACTCAGGGCTAGCAAATAATTCCTAATCAAGCATGCCCCTATATTCACCCTAACTGTGCACTTTCCCTCACATAGCAGACTTAAGGATGAGTTTCCACAATCTCCGTTCTGTCTGCTTCCTCACTGAAGCTATCGTGTCAGACAATTTGTCTGATCTATTCATATTCTCCTTAGAATGCACCTGCAGTTTCTACTAAATAGTCAGTGGGCCATAGTCCCTGACAGGACAAATGGACGCCTGATCCAAGTTGAGCTAATCTTCTTTCTTGAGCATTTAAAATTTGATCACAAATGCTTCTGTTAGTCTGAGTTGAGCATGGGAGCTGGAAAGACATGACAAGGCAGGGCAGAGCAGGGGCAATCATTTTCCATCATGGACACAGAAGCAAAGAATATCAGTCTGAAGGAGAAGAGAAATAAGAAGCAGAGGCACCAGAGAAGCAGAGATAAGACTCCATGAGACCACAGAGAGATGGGAAAGAAATCCTGGTCTTGATTGTTCATGAAATCCAATTGAATGCTCCATCCTTAGGCCCCAAGAGAACCCCTGTACTTTCCACAAATGTCCTCATTTTAAGCTAACTTAAGGTGGGGGTGAGGGGGAGTTGTTTCTTGCAATGGAACTACTTCAGTCAACAACTCTTGATTTTCCTCCCTTGCTCCACTCTATACTTTCCAGGCAGCAGCATCACTCACAATCTAGTTAGACCAGTTACTTCTCTACCATACAGCTCCTTGTGTTCAACTCATGCTTCTCTGGCTATGCCGAGTTTCTCTACAAACCCCTAAGACTAGATCATATTCTCCAAGCTCTGAAGTTTTCTTTGGCTATGATGAACGGGGCAATGAGAGGCAGGGTGGTCTTCACCTTTCAGCCTCAGCTTCTCATCTGGGAACCACCACCTACTTCATAAGGTTGTGATGGGGATTATATAAGGTGAGAAAAAAGTGCTTATTCGCAAAGCATCTGACACACGGCAAGCCCCACTAAAGGTAGCTCTTTTCTATATTACCTTGATTAAACTTGTAGTACATTCTGGGGGCCAGCCCCCTGGCCAAGGGGTCAAGGTTCCACACACTCTTCAGTGGCCTGGATTCATGGGTTTGGATCCCAGGCATGGACCTACTCCACTCATCAGTCATGCTGTGGAGGCATCCCACATACAAAAAAATAGAAGAAGATTGGCACAAATGTTAGCTCAGAGCTAATCCTCCTCAAGCAAAAAAAAAAAAAAAAGAAGAAGAAGAAGATTGGCAATGGATGTTAGCCCAGGACAAATCTTCCTCACACACACACACAAAAAACCTTGTACATTCTGAACTTTAGGTAAAAATTACATCACTAATATTGAAGGTTTGAATGGCACCAAGTATACCAAGAGGACTAATCAACAGTAACTCCTGCTGGGTAGTCTTCTCTTCACACGGTAGTACTACTAACTTGTGAGCAGCCATAACAACTCCCAATCAACATCAATCTTTTCCAAACTTGTTTCTAGTCCCACCACAGTTCTGAAGCTTTGAAAATGACCCTGTGATCTTTCATCTGCATTTGTAAGACCATTTCCGCAAATTTACCAAAGTTGCTTATGAGGTTCGTTTGTTTACTGATACTTTTACCCAGTTGTTTCAAAAGAGCAAACAAAGGTCAGACATTAAAACTAACTTGTCAAAAATCACATTTACCAAACTTAAGTAAAGAGAATCTAATACATTTTTGGTGAAAGATAGTTGAGGGTCAAAATTATCATGACTATTAGGAAAGGGTTATTAGGGTATTTTTAATTTTAAGTTTTGTCTAACAAAGCCTCTCACAGAGAGAGACAGAGACTAAATCTCACAATTAAGATTATTTAGATGAAAACTATGTTTAGCGCTTGGCTTTTACTGCATCTTAGTTATGCTGACAGATTCCTGGACAACTGAGATGCTAAATAATCTAGATACCAAACAAATCAACAAAAGTCTCAGCAAAAAATCATTACATAAAGGATTTTATTTCCTTCTCAATTACATATATCTACTCCATTCAACATAAGGAAAAACAATTCCTAGAAGAATCATTTGGTGATAGACTCACATAACAAATAATAATGCTGTCAACAGGACTGACCACATAATGAGTAGTAATTCTACCAACAGTATTTGAGCTACTATTACAAACATCTGTGCATACACAGTGATCACACAGATACACATACACACTGGTGATTCACTTTAAGTCACAGAACAAACCTCTTTTTTCTGTTTCACACCTAGCTCCAAAGGCCCATTGCACTGAGCCTCCTAGCCAGCCTGTGGCTATTTGTCTACCTTCTCCTCCTCCTGCCCAATCTTTTAGCCCCATGCTTCTGAAGGTATGAACTTAAAGGAGCCTCCTGGTGAATTAATCCAACATTCATCCATTTTTTGAGTGACTGACGTTCAACTCATTTCTACTTATAAATAAAGGCTACTTGTAAGTAACTTGTTAACTGATTGTTAATAATTCGGTGTTTTTAAACTTAAATTAACAAGACGCTCTTGAGTATTCTACTAAGAAACAAGTTGCCACAAAAGGTATGGCAATGTTGCAAAGATCCTACTGCAAATACACACATAAAATCAGTCGGAAATCTTGCAGTTCTCAGAAGAACTCCATTACCACTGCTGAGGGAATTAGTGGTAGTTTTCCATTGCTGCTATTCTTGCTTTTCAACCTTCAATTATGCCTCATTCGGCATGATTATTTTCAAATTAGTTTGATACCTGCTGTGTATGACAGGTATTGCAGCAACAGTATCCTTATTTTTAAATTTCCAATAATTAGACTTTGACATGTATGTCATGTTTCAAATATGAACCATACTTCAATTGCTAAAGCACATTTACCATCCTTCCCCATCATGTATTTGTACATAATAGTCCATTGCCAATGAATTATTTTCAACTGGAAAGCAGGAACAGGCAGGTTAAGCAGATAATGGGTGCCACCTAAGTCAGCTGAGGTCACGACTCACCTAAGCTGCTATGGTCAAAAAAGTTGGCATCACTGCCACAACTGAGCAAGCTGCTCTAAGTTGCCAGGTCCCACTGCTTCCAGCCTAGTCCTCCCAAATTTTTTCTCTTAACTACTTCAGAGAGCATTAGAAACTCACCACACCCATTATCTTTTAATTTTCACAGCCCCATAAATTCTACCTATGGCTTCTTAGAATCTCACATCCCCTTAACTGATCATAGTTCTTCGCTGCTATCTTAATTCCTTATCCAGAAAGATCCCTTTCTCAAAATTTCCATTTTTATAAGGAAAATTCATAAAAGCTCCTTTCTTTATGCCCAAAGAGTCTCAGACCCAAGGGACAGCATGAGCCATTAATGCCTCCTCCTGCAGTCTCCCTGAAAGTAGATTTTCAGCTCTTGGATATAAGAGTACATCCTTCTTGCTCCCAACCCCCCCAAACTCAGATCCCTTTGCATTAAAGGTCAGCTCTATCACCTTACCGCTCCATCCCCCCCACACCCAGTATTCAAAGAAAGGTGTCTGGCTAGCCACTGAATAAGTCAAGATTCTGAAGTGTGAGAAACAAGGGAAGGGAGGCAGCAAAATGGATTCCCGTACCGTGAGTTTTCAAACATACTCTGAGAATGAGCTAAAGGCTCATTCCTTCCCTCATATTTTGAGGCCTAGCAGTATTACTTTTCAGAAAATCTTGATTTTCTGCTCTGTTTAATTATGAGTTTTACAAGCATTGTTTTCTTCTATTTTTCAGTTTGACTCCTCGTTCTTGGCTCTTCAATTAGGGGCTGTTGCCACCTAGTGGACTAAATGGGAATAAACGCCAACACATTATCACAGATTCTCACCTCCGTGCTTCCAGAAGAGACCACTAGATGGAGGCTTCAAATATGAAGTAGAAGGAGAGCTCCTAAACCCATCTAGAAAACCAGTTAGTTGCTTTATAACTACACAAAAAACTAACACAGATCCACAAAAATAAAATAAAATGGAATACGTCCAAAATAATGAGTTAAATAAAAATCTTTTGGAGGCAGTATAGCACTGAGGTTAAGAATATAGGCTTTGATTCTTAAGAACATAATCACAAAAACCCACAACAAAATACTACCAAGTTGAATTCAGCAATATATAAAAGTGATAATACATCATGACCATATGAGGCTTATCCCAGGATTGCAAGGCTGGTTCAATTTACAAAAATCAATCAGTGTAATTCACCATATTAACAGTCTAAATATCTGAAGAGATGCAGAAGTAGCATTCAAAAAAATTGATACCATTCATGATAAAAACTCTTAGCAAACTAGGAATACAAGGGAACTTCCTCAAGCTGATAAAGGGCATCTACAAAAAACATATGGCCTCCTGATTTCAAAACTTACTACAAAAGCTACTGGAACCAAAACAGTGTGGTACTGGCATAAAGATAAACATACAGACAAATGGAATAGAATAGAGAGCCCTGAAATAAACCCTCACACATATGGTCAACAATTTTCAACAAAATTGCCAAGACCATTCAATGGGCTAAGAACCATCTTTTTAACAAATAATGATGGCAAAATTGAATATCTACATGCAACAGAATGCATGTGGACCTTATACTATACCATATAAACAAAAATTACCCAAAAATAGATCAAAGACCTAAATGTAAGAGCTAAAACTGTAGAACTTTTAGAAAAAAACATAGGGGGGAAAGCTTCATGACACTGGATTTGGCAATGATTTCTTGGATATGACACCAAGGCACAGGCAGAAACAACAAAAAAATAAACTGTACTACATCAAAATTAAAAACTTCTGTGTATAAAAGGACACAATCAACAGCGTGAAAAGGCAATCCATGGAATAGGAGGGAATATCTGCAGATGAAGGGTTAATCTTCAGAACATATAAAGAACTCTCACAACTCAAAAAAAATTGATTAAATAA
The DNA here is from genome assembly GCF_041296265.1 of Equus caballus. Lineage (NCBI taxonomy): Eukaryota > Metazoa > Chordata > Mammalia > Perissodactyla > Equidae > Equus > Equus caballus. The sequence continues at coordinate 36,927,139 of NC_091708.1, forward strand.
TGGACAGGAGACTTGAATGGGCATTTCTCCAAAAAAGATATACAAATGGCCAATAAGCACATGAAAAGATGTCCAACATCATTCATCATTAGGGAAATACAAATCAAAACCACAGTGAGGTATCACCTCACACCCATTAAGATGGCTACTATCAAATACAGAAAATAAGTGTTGGTGAGGAAGCAGAAAAATTAGAACACTTGTACACTGTTAGTAGGAATGTAAAATGGTACAGCCACTGTGAAAAACATATGGGGTGGTTCCTCAAAAAATTAAAAATAGAATTACCATATGATCCAGAAATTCCAGTTCTGGATATATACCCAAAAGAATTGAAAATAAGGACTTGAAGGGATATCTATATACCCATATTCACAGCAGCATTACTGACAATAACCAAAAGGTGTAACCAACCCAAATGCCTATCAACAGAAAAATGAACAGACAAAATGTGGTATAAACATACAATGGAATATTATTCAGCCTTAAAAAGGAAGGAAATTCTGACACATGTACAACATGGATGAAGTTTGATAACACTATGCTAAGTGAAAGAAGCCAGGCACAAACAGACAGATATTGTATGATTCCATTTATATGAGGTACCTGGAGTAGTCAAATTCATAGAGACAGAAAGTAGAATGGTAGTTGTCTGAGGTTGAGGAAATAGGGAGATATTGTTAATGGGTACAGAGTTTCAGTTTTGCAAGATGAAAAGAGTTCTGTGGGTGGATGATGGTGACAGTTGCGCAACAATATTAATGTACTTAATGGCACTAAACTGTACACTTAAAAAGTGGTTAAGGGGCCAGCCCGGTGGCACAGTGGTTAAGTTCACAGGTTTCACTTCGGCGGCCCAGGGCTCACCAGTTCAGAACCCAGGTGTGGACCTATGCACTGCTTGTCAGGCCATGCTGTGGCAGCGTCCCACATAAAATAGAGGTAGATGGGCATGGATGTTAGGTCAGAACCAGTCTTCCTCAGCAAAAAGAGGAGGATTGGCAGCAGATGTTAGCTCAGGGCTAATCTTCCTCAAAAAGAGAGAAAAAAAATGGTTAAGATGGTAAATGTTATGTGTATTTTACCACAATTTTTAAAAACAAAAAAAATAAAAGGAGGAAAAAACCCTATAGCTAACATGATACTTGATAGTGAAATATTGAACTCTTTCCCCTTACAATCAAAAACAAGACAAGGATGTCATCTCGCTATTTTTTACATACTATTGGACTGGAGATCTTAGCCAATACAATAAGGTAAGAGTGATAAACAAAAGTAATAAACATCAAAAAGGAAGAAATAAAATTGTCTTTATTCACAGATGTACACATAGAAAGCTCCAAGAAATTTATTTTTAAAAGTTACTAGAACTAGTAAACAAATTTAACAATGTTCTACGATACAAACTCAACATACAAAAATCAAATTGCATTTCTATATACTAGCAACAAACTGGAAAATAAAAATTTTAAAATAATACCATTTACTATAACATTAAAAAAACATAATACTTAGTTATAAGTTTAAAGAAAGATGTATGTACAAGATCTCAACACTAATCTTTTAAAAACATTGCTGAGAAAAAACAAAGACATTCTAAGTAAGTGGAAAGATACACTGAATTCATAAATTAGAAGACTCAATTCTAAAATGACCACTCTCCCCAAACTGATAGGATCAACGCAATGCAATCAAAATCTCAGCAGCCTTTTTTATTAAAAAAATAAAGTAATTGACAAGCTGATTCTAAAATTTATAAGGAAAATGAAAACAAAACAAAACCCTAGAATGGGCCAAAACAACTTTGAAAAGGAAGAATGGAGTTGGAGGACTAACACTACTTGATTTCAAGATTTATTACAAAACTATAGTATTCAAGACATTGCAGTATTGGTGAGAAGATAAACAGAATTGGTGAAAAGATTAATGGAATAGAATACAGAGTCTATAAAGAGATTCACACATATAAAGATCAAATTATTTTTCAGCAAGTGCATCAAAAATTCAATGAGGAAGGTCTTTTCAACAAATGAGTCCAGAACAAATGAATAGTCACATAAAAAGACTTTGCTTCTTATCTCATAGCATACAAAAAAATTAATTTAAGACGGGTTATAGACATAAATGTAAAAGATAAAACCATAAATTTTCTAGTAGAAAATCCAGAAGAACACCTTTGCAACCTTCGGTTAAGGCCAAGATTTCTTAGGGAAGACACAGGAAGTATTAACCATAAAAGAAAAAATTAATAAATTGGACTTCATAAAAATGTTAATCAAAAAACATGTTAATAAAGTAGATCAGAAAACCATGGATTAAGAGAAAATATTCACAACACATGTATCTGATGAAGAACTTGTATCAAGTAAAAAATATCCACAACTCAGTAACAGGACAAAGAACATGATTCTTTTTTTTTTTTTTTTTTTAAGATTTTATTTGTCCTTCTTCTCCCCAAAGCTCCCTGGTACATAGCTGTATATTCTAGTTGTGGGTCCTTCTCTTTGTGGTACCTGGGACACTGGCGCAGCATGGTTTGATGAGCAGTGCTAAATCGGCGCCCAGGATCCGAACCAGCAAAACCCTGGGCCACCAAAGCAGAGCTCGTGAACTTAACCAGTCGGCCATGGGGCCGGCCCCTGATTCTTTTTAATAATCAAAAGACTTCAAACAGACATTTCTAAAAGATTATATACGAATGACCAATAAGAGTGTGAAAAGCTGATCAACATAATCAGTTATCAGGGAAATGCAAATTAAAACCACATCAGTCCCATTACATGCTCACTAGAATGACCAAAATTTAAAAGTGACAACACCAAATGCTTGCAAGGATGTGGAAGAACTGGAACTCACACACTAAAACTCTAAAATGTATAAACAATTTGGAAAACTGTTTGGTAACCTCATAGAAAGTTTACATCTACCATATGACCCAACAATTCCTAGATATACGTCTAAGAGAGAGAAAAACATATACCCACAAAAACCTTGTGTAAGAATTTTCACAGCTACTTTATTGATAATAACCAAAAACTTGAAACAGCCCAGGTATCAACAGACAAATAAAGTGCAGTACAGTCAATGGAGTACTCCTCAACAAGAAAAAGAAACGAACTACTAACACTTGCAACAACACGGATGCAGCTCAAACATTATGCTTTTGAAAAACGCTAGACACAAAAGAGCAGATGTTGTATGATTCCATTTATATGACATTTTAGAACAGGAAAAACTAATCTATCATGACAGAAATCACAAGTTATTGCTTCTTAGGATAGAAGAGTGGGATCAATTGAGAAAAAGCATAGAAGAATTTTCTAAAGGGATGGCAACGTTCTGTATCTTCTTGGAACTCAGATTACAAGGTGCATGCATTTGTGAAAACTGCTTGAACCTTACACTTATTATCTATGTATTTCATTGTATGTAAATCATACCACTATTTTAAAAAGATAAAAAGTACATTAACTTTGGAATCACACAGGCTCCAGCTCTGCCACTTACCAGCTGTGTGACCTTGGCCAAGTGTTAAATTGTCAGTTTCCTCATCTGTAAAATGGGGAGAATGAGAGTTGAGAACAACCTCATAGAGTTACCAGAAAGAATAAATGAAATCATGTGTTTAAATCATTAGCATACAGTAAATGCTCACTAAATATCAAGCAAAAAAGTTAGAAAACCTTTGTCATATATTTCAACAAAGAGAAACATGCAGAAATGGCTAGAGCAGTTAAATCTTGGGCAATTCACATATGTTATCTGACTTATTTTTTAAAAGAACCCCTAACAGAGATTATTACTGCTTTATGGATGAAGAAACTGAGCTTCACAGACTGCCTATGGTCACTCAGCAAGGAAGTGGAAAAAGCGAAGATGCAAACTCTCACTGGTGTTTTTCCACTGCACCATACTATCCTTCCAGTAGGGTCACTTTCAGCGATGTATCCCTGCAACGGCCAGGACAGCACAATTCGTATGTAAAGCCACCAAGGCTCCCTTCATTCCTGAGAGTACGGTAGTGTCAGGCCTGATACTGAAAAGAGGCCAGTTCTGACAGCCTGATTGGTGAATGCTGACAGAGCTGCAAGCAGAAGACTGCAAATGCTGGTCTAGGCTTTTACCCTGTTCTTGGGCTTCGAAATGGTTCCTGCTACTTGAGGACACTAATTCTCCTTCCATAGGGTAATTTCAAGATAAGAAAATTCTGAATGTAAAATTTGTGATGGAAGAGGGAAGCTGGAGCCTGGGTGGCTCAATTTAGCAGAATAGCCTTAGAAACTTGGTAGCTAAAATGAAAAGTGGAGATTTTTTTAAAAATACATATCCTTTTTCTCAATCCAACAGGCTTTTGTAAATAATTGAAACACAGAAATAATGAAAGTTACCCTGTGATCCCAAGTGCCCAAAGATACCACTGTTAACAAACAGTTCAGTGTATCATCTTCCAGACTAAAATCTGCCTTCTTAATGATCCTACAGTATTCCATTACATGAATAAACACAATCCATTTAACTAGTCTCCTATTAAACTTTTAAGCTATTTCCAATTTTTTTGCTATTGTAGGTGCTGAAAGGAGTAAATGCGAATATACATTCTGCATACCTGTCATTTCTTACAGGATAAATGCTTAGACATATGAATTGCTAAATCTGCAATTTTAAATTTTAAACTACTCAATCTGCAAAAATAAATGCGTACATTTTCAGCTTTGACAGACTTATTCATTAGATTTATTTATTAGATTACACATACAAGAATTCCCACTCACATCTTCATCTGCACTTACAATTATGGTTTTTTTGTTTTGTTTGTTTTTTGTTTTTTTGGTGAAGAGGATTGGTCCTGAGCTAACATCTGTTGCCAATCTTCCTCTTTTTGTTTGAGGAAGATTGTCATTGAGCTAACATCTGTGCAAATCTTCCTCTGTTTTATGTGGGATGCTGCCACAGAGTGGCTTGACAAGTGGCGCTAGGTCCATGCCCGGGATCCGAACCTGCAAACCCCAGGCTGCCAAAGCAGAGCATGCAAATTTAACCACTATGCCACCAGGCCAACCCCACAAGTACCATTCTTTAACATCAGAGTTGCAAACTCAAATGCCTACAGAAGACTAGCAGGAAACATAAATGGATGAAGGAGGCCATACGGGTTTATGACAAACCTAAGAGTGCACGCTCATATAAAGAGGGCAGCCACTACTCTACTCCAGCCAACAGACGTCACACCGAAATTCAGGTCCAGTATTAGATCTTCCAATTCATCAAAAACGCCAGAAATCCAAATTGTTATGAAACTCTTGCAGGTTTTAAATGTTGACAACTAACATGCTTTTATTTAAACATCTGATTGGCTAGTCAAACAAAATACATCTATAGGCCAGACTACATGTAGCACATGGAATTTTGTGCTGAAGTGAAAAAGATTTAACACTGTATTTTTGCTTTGAATCTTATTAGTCATGCAGTTTATCTTTTCCTATGCTTACCAACAGAGGACGGATTTATTCAATTTTCATCATAGTGACTGCCAGCACCCTTCAAAGAAAGATGCTTATCTGTTTTCTAAGATTCATATCTACAACAAATATTGGACTAAAATAAAAAAGATATGTAACTTCAGGTCTAGATGTTAAAGAGTGGTCTTAGTTGACCAAAGTGTGCCCAGAAAAGGCATATGAAGACTCATTTGGGACTGAGTTGCTATACTCTCCCCAGCATCCTTACAGCACCACAAGATTTTGAGAGACAATACTAATTGGTAAAACTACACATGGCTTTGAAGAGGGTGGCTTTAACAATCTCGAGCTTCCCTCCACTACTTGATACACTGGCTGAACACAACAAATTTTCTCTTTGGTGAGACCTCAGAAAAGGAAGAGAAGAATTCCCACACATCCCCCTTGTTATCATATATTGAATTTAAACAACCACTTTCAGTCTTTTTCAAATGAGTAAAACACACACTCTCAAAATCTTACTGCAATACTGCTCCCATAGAAAGAACAATTTCAGCAACCTATCTAGCTTCAGAATTTCTTCTCATTCCTTCTTAGTCATCCATTACAAACCTCCAGACCCAGATGTTCAAGCATTCCCTTCACCCACCAGAGAGAATGACAGAGATCCACGACTACCCAAGGACCCAACCACAGTCTTTGAATGCAACTATCTTTTCATCAGTTGTAAACAAGTCCTAAACTCTTGGCTCCACAGGGAGTCCCTACCAAGTCAGTACAAACTCTGAAATAGGGGCAGAGGTCAAGGGGATGAGAGCACAACCCAAGCTCTGGATCTCATCCCACCCCCACTCTGTTCAAAAGAATCCTTATCAGAAGGAACTCCCCAGCAAAAGGCCACCTTGAGGAGACCTGGGGCTAGCAGATTCAGCGAAGCTTTGGAAGCAGGCTCTTGGAACTGTCATGAATGCGAAACATCTAAATCACTAACAGAATGTTCTGGAGGAAAGAGGACGTAAAGTAGGGGAAAATAAGAGAGATTTGTGAACTTAGCTTCATTTGTTTCAGGAAAGAACCTATCTGATGAATAGTGAAATAATCCTGAACCAGAGCCACAGAAGAAATCTCTTTGAGAACCAATCTATTCCATGGTGAACTATTCTACTGTGTCCAAAATCATTCTAACATACGCAAAAGAGCCCAAATGAGACTTAGATAATATAGTCTTTATTCTTCTGTACACAAAAAGCCCCGTTAAATATGTTATAAATCATGATACTGCCTTAAATTTTTCCATTAGCATTTGAGACTTGTCACAATGAAGAGAGCTGGAGACAGGAGAGAAGATTAGTTAAAACAGTGGCTCTGAAGTCTCAGATACTTCTCCACTAAGGTGAGTCATTTAACGTCTCCAGACCTCAGTGTTCTCATCTGTAAGACAGGGATAGTATCTTTTTAAACAGATTATATGAGTGCTTAATGAAAAATGCATGTGATGCATTTAGTGTGTAATAAATATTAGCTATCATTACTACTAGTATGTAGTAAAAGCCATATATCATCAAGTTTTGTGCCTGTCATCCTGATTAAACCAGAGTCCCCTGAGGGCAGGAACTGTGTCTTAGCTTGGCATACACATCAAAAAGAAAAAGAGGAGGGGGCCAGCCTGGTGGCGCAGCAGTTAAGTTCACACTTTCCGATTCAGCAGCCAGGGGTTCACCGGTTCGGATCCCAGGTCCAGATCTGCACACCATTTGTCAAGCCATGCTGTGGCAAGCATCCCACATATAAAGCAGAGGAAGATGGGCGCGGATGTTAGCTCAGGGCCAGTCTTCCTCAGCAAAAAGAGGAGGATTGGCAGCAGATGTTACCTCATGGCTAATCTTCCTCAAAAAGGAAAAAAAAAAAAAGAAAGAAAGAAAAAGAGAAGTGGGGAAGGAAGAGGAGAACAATGGACCAGGTATTACAAAATAAAACAAAATTAGATAGTTTTATATGATATAACCCTTCTCACTCCTACTGAACATATGCAAAGTGCCTGGCACATAAGGAATATCCAATAAATGTTCATTTCCTTTCCTTCCTTGATCTCTAACACACAGTTTAAGTTCATTCTCTATAGACCACACTTGGGCTTATACGAACTGTTTTCCGAGATCAAAAACTGTGACATATAGTTTAACAACTAGGAATGGAACCTTAAGGACATGGTATAGCATATTCGAATTTTGGATAGAACCTAGGGGTACTCTAGTTGAGATGTATATTTATCACCTGTAGCTTGAAGGATCCATAAAAAGTCTCCTTGGGATCCCAAAACACTTGAGAGACAAACGCAAAGCCAGAGCAAGCCAGCAGTATTAGGCTGTCTTATTCAGAAGCTGTTTTTATCTGGTCAGTTCATCCTGTCAGCACTCATGGATCCCAGATTAATGAGCACTTATCAGCATGGCAAGAAAAAGTAAAGACTAACTTTCAAGTCTCTTTTAAAATGCTCATTTATCTAGGTCCTTGATCAGTAGAAAAAATACATATACACATACACACACACATATATTTTAAAGTGTGAGTCAGCAAGAATTCCAAGCACACAGTATTTTTAAATGGTAATGGTCAGGCTTTTAATTGTACAAATTGGTTCCTCAGAATGCTCTCTGTAAGACATTGCTCCTGACCAAAGAGAAGTGCATAATCTGAGTCATTTGTTTTAAATAAGCAGAGAGTTAACTTCTTTAGTTTCCTGAGAGGTTAAATAAATGGGTTGGCAGATAGTCATTTGGGAGGTTACCTGTTGCTAGTTGAGTGAAGGGCCTCAAAACACTCTCATAGTCAACCAGATGGTAAAGAACAGTCTTGGCCAAAGTGGTCAGCAGTATATGAGCTCTGCTCCTCTGAGGGAACTATTTACCTGAAGCAGTAACTTACACCTGCTAACATCTGGAATGATTTATCTTTGTATCATTTAGAAACACAGGCTAGTTTAATTGAATAAAGTGCAGTTCAATGGCCCATTAGAACAGAGAGACAAAATTTCAGCATTATGATACATAGCCTAGAATAGCATACACTTAATAGTGTTTACCAATTACCAAGCATGTACATACATCACTTGATTTAATCTTCACAACAGCCCTGTAAAGTAGGAATAATTTTTACCATTCCCATTTTACAGATGAGAACACTGAGGCACAGAGAGGTTAAATAACTTAGCCAAGATTACAGAGCTAATAAATATTGAAGTCAAGTTGAACCCAAGCAATCTTGAGACAGAGTCCATTCTCTTAATTCAGAAGAGTTTTGGCTTATATAAAAAGCTATAGGCCTCACTTGAAATGTAGACAAAAATTTACACAGAAACATGTTCACTGTGACATTATTTATAACGTAGAAAAAAATGGAAGCAATCTAAATGCCCAACAATAGGAGAATGAATACATAAATCATGGTAAGGTTATTCACTTACAATTAAATATTATCCTGCCATTAAAAATATTTACAGAGGGGCTGGCCCCATGGCCGAGTGGTTAAGTTTGCACGCACTGCTTCGGCGGCCCGGGGTTTCACTGGTTCCAATCCTAGGCGCGGACATGGCACCACTCATCAAGCCATGCTGAGGCAGTGTCCCACATGTCACAACTAGAAGGACCCACAACTAAAAATACACAACTGTGTACCAGGGGGCTTTGGGAGAAAAAAGAAAAATAAAATCTTAAAAAAAAATTTACAGAAAATGTTTCATAGCTTGGCACAATGCTCCCAATGTAATGTTGGGGGTGGGGGGGTACAGGATACAAAATTTTGCATATAATACAATTCCTAATTATGTAAAAAATAAGCTCAGACACAAACTAAAAGGACACATTCTCAAATAAGAAACAATGGTTATTTCCAGGTGGTGGGATTAGGGGTATTTCTATTTTTCTTTTAGTGTTTTCCACAATGAACAAGCATTATACTTCTATCAGTTTAAACAAAGGCAATTTTTTCTTTTAATCAAGCTACACAAAGATCCACAAGCAGTTGGTAAAAACAGCTAAAAAGCTTCTCATCTGTCTAACTTCAAGTCATTACTTTCCTTAGGATAATACCCTTTGGACACCAAACAACATAGCACATATCAAAAAGAATGCTCACCTTCAACTTTGGAAACTAAATTAAAATATGAGTATTTTCAATTTTGGTCAGTTTGCTATTCTCTAATCATTTGTAGGATTATTTTAGAAGAAGAGAAATGGATTTAACTATTTAGAGAAGCCCAAAACTCAGGAATGGCTTTGCTGAAATAGGTAATAAGGGACAAAAGTCTGACTGGGGAGAAGGAACAGCTGTTGCTAATCCAACTATTTACCCTTTGACCCTCTATCTGGCCAATAACTGAACAGTATCAATTGTTTTCCTGTATTATGTGCTGTTTACAATCCCTGAGACGCATGAAAGGAATTAATAATTTAGCCTAGAAAGCTGACAGCCTTTATTGGGGAGCCCCTTGTCTGTGGGACAGAAATCAGAGCAAGTAGCCGTCCTGAAGTCACAGGTCCCTTTACTGTTCCTGTTTTATAGCCTAATTGGCCCCCAAACATAAATCAATTATTTCTCCTGTTTTAAGCAACAATGACTTCTATTCTCTAACTTCCCTTGTATCAAGTCAGTCCTTGTTCTCTTGAGTTTTACAACTACACGGTAAACATGACGGCTGAGGAAAAAACTTGGGGAGCAGGGCAGACTGGGGTTATTTGGAAACAGAAGCACAGAAAGGTTATGCTGTTTTGAACTTCTCTTGACCTTTGACTGCCCTTGTCCCTAGCTTATGCTAATGGGCAGGGTACAGAGATGCTTCTTGTAGAAATGAACTTAGCCTGAACCTGTGCTATAACATTGGACTCAAGGAAGCCCAGGAATCATAGGAAGACAGCCACAGTCTGAACAGCTGCCCATATTCTAAGCACAGCTACCCATCTGCTCTACCACAGAAAAGGTAAAAAAAAAAAAAAAAAAAAAAAGCTATTTAAATTGGACTAAGTCAGTCTTTCGTCATCTAGTTCCAACACATCCCACCTGTTCTCCCAAACTTGCCGTCTACAACCACTGCTGAGCACAATGGGAAATCAGCAAAAATGGTATTTCCTATTTCAAAATAAGCAAGTACAAGCAGGCTTCCCCACTCAGGAATTTGGGGAGTAGGGAAGACACTAGGGCCTCTAAACTCCAAAGATGCATCACAGAGAAATCTCTATTGTTCTCAATCTAATGTGCAAAAGTCATGAGGTATTAACATAGGAGATGTTATTCTTTTCTAGTCAGAAGCCATGGAATTTGCCGTATCAACAGTCATAACCAATTTAACACAATACACACAGCCCATCTCAGTCCTGAGGTTTCCTTTCACTTGGTAGGGCAGAGCATGCTAATGTGAATCCCAAGATTGGTTCAGACCAAGATGATAAATTATTCCTTCCCATTTATTATTATATCAGATCTTTATGTATTTCTTCAAAGAGAAGAACAAAGATACCTTAACAAAGATAACGTGGGGATTATTGAGAATATTGCCCACATAAGCTAAGTATAGTGTTTAAAAGAAAAGTGATTTTTTTTAGATGACTCCTATTCTATACTGATATATAAAATTATGATTCACTATCTGTTCATTCTCATGGAATGGAGAAGCTGGTAAATCATCATATCTAGCTAGAGATTCTATGGAGAAAAGTTAAATGAGTCAGGATTATTCGGCCCAGAAAGAAGAATAATTCAATAATAATCTTTATGAGAATATCAAGGGTCTTTCCTAGAAGATGGACATGAGCTATTTTCAATTGCTACTGAGTGCAGACAAGGAGAATAAGTATGGGTACTGTTGCTAAATTAGAGGTTTAAAAAATGTTTTTTCAAATAATTCTAGACAAGGAAGTATTTTCCAACAGATTGTTAATAGATGAGGATAGGCCCTAGACTTATTTATTTGTGTATCCCTGGAGCCTAGAACTGGGCCTGGAGCAGAGAGAACATGCAATGTTTAACTGAGTTCTCAATTATCTAGCATGTTTTATGTGTAGTTCTGTCTGAAAAATTACAGGGCATCTCAATGTCCTTCCTCCTTCCTAGTGTTCAAAACTGCTTCTAAGAAAGGACTATGACTTAAGAATTTACCTTTTCCTCCTACTAAATGAAGGCTATTCATAAGACAAAGACAAAGAGAAACAGTGTGTTTACCCATAGATACTGGGAGGTGGGAGAGCAGGAGACTGAGCCCATACTACCTACAAAACCGATTTTGAACTTTATGACTTCTAGAGAGACAAATCTATTTCCCTGGTGTTTGATAAGCATTGTGGGACTTATTTTGTCTTGCAACTAATAAGTATTACTTGAACAAACATGAATGTTTATACTAGTTTATACTAGTAAGGTGTGTGGGGAAAAATACGTAAGAAGGTCTACACCCTCAGAGAGCTGATATTAGCCAGGATGGTGAGAAGGTGAAACTTTATCACTTACCTCAACAGCAGATTTGTGACAAACAGCCAGCCCCATGACCCTAAAAAGTACTAGAACTAGACAAATAACTCTAGATCATCTCATGGAGTCTCAGTCTAAATTACCATTTGACCTGGCATTATAGCACAATAAGGTCTGTAGACAGTGGATACTCCCATGTCCTATTTCTAACAGTTATAACTGTATCTCAGAATGGTGTATGTCACATTTTGAGAGCACTGGAAACACAAATGATGATCTATAATCAATACTTACAGAGTCCTGAAAAGCATCATTTAATTAGACCTTGAAATGGTCACTCTCATACCTTAACCTTAAGAATGTAGATAAAGGTGCTTTAGAAATTAAACTGTGGTAACTAAGGTTATCAGTTATAAATATCTAAACCAAGCAAAATCCCTCTTTGAAAGAAATTATGTCAAAACTAGTCAGTACTCTAGAAAAGTGGTTGTGGGTATAAGGTTGTACGCGTGCATGAATGAAAGCACAATTTTTGTTGCTGCTGGTTTCATAGGAGGATGAAGAGGATGCAAGGAGATTAGTATTTAAATAGAAATTTTCAGTAAATCAATTTTCTATTAAATGGCTAGATCCTGGCCACTGAATAACATTAGGAAAAGAAACAGTAAGCCTAACTAGAAAAGACAAAATGCCCTGCCCATAATTATAAATTAAAGTGAAATAAAATCTGAGTCAATAAGACCTATCAATTACACCTTAAATTATACATTTGAAAGTACAAACACATCCTTTTCTTACCCCTGAACACTGGGGAACATTCAGAACTTACTAGTGCCTGGGTCGAGCTCTGCCAATTCATCCTGACAAAAACCTAAAGAGAAAACAACAGAAAAAAAGATTATGACTTGTAAATTACTCCAAGGTGACTCCAAATATGAAAAAGTAAGTATCATATAGTGGGAAAAAAGTCCAGACTGAGAAGTCAGATTTGCATTTGAACCCTAGCTCTGTAACATTTAGCTACTGTATCCCTCTCTGAGCCTCCATTTCATCATCTTTGTATTAAAAAAATGGAGACAGTAACAGCACTCACCACAGAGTAGTAAAGATGATTAAGTGAGATGCTGATATAAAATGCTTATTTGGCATAGTCCTTGGCACACAGTAGGAGCTCAATAAACAACAGCACAAGTAATTATGAGTACGTATGCCAATGTTAGTTGGAATAAAAATTCATAGGAAAATTATAACTCATTTAATTATCTGTCATATTCTATTTAACATTATTATTTTCCAAAAGAAAGCAAAATATACAAAACATGAACTTATAACAAATATCAAACAAGGTAATTTTACTTTAAATCTTCACAGATACTGAAGAATTTTCCCTACACAGACGAATGGAAGCAATTCTTCCATTAATAAGTATGCTGCTCAGGTTGGAATAAATACCTCTCAAAGCATACTTTAGACACAAAAAGTATGAGCTACAACTGTCTGATTGGTTTATAACTATCACACGTTAGAGAAAAATCACACACAGTGAATGGCACAGTAGGTATTTTCTATACATAGTTGATGAAAGTTCTTTTCTCCTGGAAAGACTGCCTACTTTCTCCAGTTTGCTTTCTACTCATCCTCAGCTTAAATATTTCCTCAAAAAAGCTTTTGCTTGCCTCCCTTACCCTTGTCTCATACACCAAGTCAAAGGCCCCCGTTATAACTATCTATAATACTTTGTATCAACAAGGAATTACTTGTTCAATGTCTGATTCCACTATTAGACTGTTCCATGGGGGAAAGGATCTGGCCTGTCTTGTTCACCATTACCATTGTATCCCCACTACCTCTCAGAAGCATAGCACAAAGGAAGCTGTTCAATAAACATCAACTGTGGTATGTTAATGGTAAATTCAAAAATAACGGAGCAAAATTAGGACTAGAGGGATATGACAGCATTTTCTGTCATCAGAGCTGGGCAACGTGAAGCCAGACCAGCAACTAGGAGTCACATGGAGAAGAGGGATTCAAGCAGCAGGTAGACTGTTTAAACACCACAACTTTTAAAGTCCTTTGCAATCCTGAACTGTTTGGGCCACACCATTCACCAAACATGCCATATCCCTTCTTGCTTTCCTGTGCTTCCTCCTCCTCCTCCACTTGGTGAGGAACTATTCATCCTTCGAGATTTAGCTCAAATATCACCACCACTGTGAAACATGGAACACAGAAGAGGCCCCTCCTGCATTCCCCAAAGGATAAAGGAACAATTTAAATATCTGCCTCCTCCATTAGATAGTGAGCTCTTCAAGGGTGGGGACCACCCCATGTCCATCTGTGGAGCTGCTTCTATGCTGAACCAGTTGCCAATACATTATGGAAGGTGCTCAAATGCAAGAAGACCTAAACAGAAAACACAACCCCATCTCTAGATCACAGTCTAGCGGAAGAAAGTCACAGAATCAGAAAATCTAAAGTCTAGCCTGTGTGTCTAGTGTGTGGAAGGTCCGAATGAGGAAATCTGATCTGGAACACCAGAGTTTGGAAGCTGCTAAAAGTGGCTGAGATACCTGAAAAGGCTCATCGCAGAACAACTTCAAAGCATTTCTTTCTTTCTTTTTTTTTTTTTTTGAGGAAGACCAGCCCTGAGCTAACATCTGCCACCAATCCTCCTCTTTTTGCTGAGCAAGACTGGCCCTGAGCTAAGATCCGTGCCCATCTTCCTCTATTTTATATGTGGGACGCCTGCCACAGCATGGCTTGACAAGTCGTGCAAAGGTCTGCACCCGGGATCCGAACCGGCGACCCCAGGCCACCAAAGGGGATCGTACGAACTTAACTGCTGTGCCACTGGGCCAGCCCCTCAAAGCATTTCTACATAAAGGCAATGGGAATCAGAAAAGCTGCGGAGAGATGCCAGGTAACGAGGAAATACCTCATCATTACACGTGGGTTCAATATTGAACATCCTTCCAGAAGTGAAACTGAGAATAAGCATTCACTGAACATAAATTCACTCAAAAATAGGACAAAAGCATGGGAAGGGAGGGTAGTGTAATGGGAAAGTTAGACCTCTCCTAAATTCTAGTTCAAGCCACTTTTAGTTTAGTTATACAACTTTAGCCAAGTCACTCCCTATTCTGAACCTCACATTCTGCATGTTAAATAAAAGGACTGTACTAGAAGTCTCAAGAAAGGACAAAGCTTAATGCATTTTCTGAAAACCAACAATATTCTGAACTCAAAGTAACTAGATCAAACACAAAGAGAGGGTGACTAAAAAACAAAGAAAATACTAAAACATAAAGTGGACATTTATTGCTTTTATCTGCCTAGTAACCACTCCCCCTTTCTTTTGTTAAAAGTATTCTGATTTTTCTTTGGAGACATCTATTTTATACTCTCAATCCATATGACCCAAGTAGGATTGCCCCTAACCTTGCTATAAAATGGGCTTAACAACAGGACTTACTTATAGGTCTGTTAAAAGGATTAAATGAGATAGTGCATGTAAAGGCTCTGTACAGTACCTGACAAAGTCAGAGCTCAACATATGTGAGCTACTACTAACTAACTAAGCCCTGGGATCCATCCAATCCAGTGCTGTGTCTGCAGTAACAAAGAGCAGATTATAGGAGAGTGCCTATTGACCCATTCATAACATCATCCTCAAAGACCTAGGGTAGAACTGTATTATCACTGTCATTTTAGTTACTTGCTGTGATTCTTGAATCTTTTTTTACATTTTGAGCCTATAAATTGCTTGATGGAGTGATTCCAGACATATGCTACCCCCTGAGGAAAGAGGGACTCTTTATATTTGCCCTAAGACAAATTCCTCCAACGGTCACAAAGAGCCTAGACGATGGAATTCTCTAACTCTGTCTACATTCCCTCCATCCACCCTGAGACCACTGGCTATTAATGTTGTCTCTGGTTTTACAGATCATCACTAGTGCAGGAGGCCTGAGGAGATATGGAGAACAATGTTAATCCTACCTCCTGACGACAAGTCAACGGAATGGTTGGGTCTGGCTCCATTCTCAAATAGAGTAACACCCAGATTCTGAGTAACCAGATCCAGCTAGCAAAATGATTCCAGCTAAAAGAATCCAAATCACTGCTAGAAGTAAATCCAATGTGTGTTCAAGACAATTCAACACAAAGGCAAGAGATATCAGAGTTGTTCAGTGAAAAGTAGACTCCCAAGTCACATAAATACCCAAATATACCCCCACAACCAACTGCCTCACAGACTACAACACATTAAAGCAAGTTAGGAAATGTTCTGAGAAATCCAGGGTCTTTGGCTGTTGACTTAAGTTGGGTTTAAAAAGGGACAAACAAGAAACACAGATTGGTTCCTAAGATGATATATCACCAAGTCAGTATGCTTATAAGCAATCTGAAATTTAGTGCAAAGCTTATATTCACTTGCCACAGTCTAACTTAGAAGACAGACGCACAGTGAAAAGGGCATGGGTCTGAGTTAGAGCTGGATTCAAATCCCAGATGTGTCACTATTTTTGTTTAATTAACTACCCATGCCTATTTCCTGAAATGGAGATAAAAATAACCATCTTGTTCACCTGTTGTGAGATTTGTACATAATCACCTACTTTACAGCAAGTGATCAATAAATGGCTCTAAGTTTACAAGTTTTCTTTAATACAAAGGAAGATCCAGTTGACAAGCTTTTCTCCAATAAGCATTTGCAAACAGAAAAAGTTCAGTGACTCCTCAATCTGTGATTGGCTACAGTGACAGATTAAAAAATTACTCATTGGCGCCGGCCCCGTGGCTGAGCGGTTGAGTTCCGCTCCGGCAGCCCAGGGCTTCGCCAGTTTGGATCCTGGGTGCGGACATGGCCAGGCGGATCATCAGGCCATGCTGAGGTGGCATCCCACGTGCCACAACTAGAAGAACCCACAACTAAAAATACACAACTATGTACCGGGGGTCTTTGGGAGAAAAAGGAAAAAATAAAATCTTTTAAAAAAAAAAGTTACTGATCTTCTTTATTTACTATTTTGACTACAAAATTATGTATTTACCATGATAGGATCTTCAATAAGATCCATTCTTTTCCAAATGTGAATAAAAGCTAATGGGTAATATCAGTAAACAAATTCAAGCCTGAAACACTAGCTAATTGTAACCTGTAATGTGTCTTTTACAAAAGCAAATTAAATGCTACTCTAGGAACGTTTTGATTTAATTTACATCACTGTAGGAAGGCAGCAGGGTACACGAGAGACCTGGATCCTGGTCAGGACTGTGCCAGTTATTATTTCGAAGCCTCAGAAAACCACAGGCAAAATTAAGGTGAGGCCCTTAAAGGATAAAATTCTACGATTCTAATCAAACATCACATCTTCCCCCAAACAGAAATCATATATATACTGCAAGATCTGCCTACCACTTCAACTTTACCTCTTGCTTCTCGCCCCATCCCACTCAACAGTGTACACTCCATCCATACTGAACTACACTGTAGCTCCCCGAAATCAACACGCTCTTTACCCTCCATTCCTTGGCATATACTATTTTCTCCACCTGAGCCCACGTTTACTCACCATTCTGTCCTGAGGACTCAGGTCAGATCTCGATTCCTTCCCCCTCCCTCTCCCACACACACTGAAGTCCAGGTTTCACCTAGTCAACTGCAATTCAAGTTTTATGCAGTTTTAAACGTGAGATATGAAGTGAAGCAGGGCTTCAAAAAGGAACTCAAAGGTCTAAAAGCGTTTTTAAATTGCTCTGGTTAGTTCAGAGGCCCTACTCTGTGCTCCCCACAGGGCCCTGTGATCCCACATCACATCATGATCAGGGCCACTGACGCTGAATTCAGGTTCTAGAGAAATTTGTTTTCTATACTCCCCACCAAAAAGCTAAAAATCTTTACCCAGGATTTATACTGATATACAACAGTCATTAGCTGGTCCTTTCTGGCCCAACTGGCTCTGGTCATTTGTATCAGTGTCCCATCTGCATTATATCCCCTGATCATGATTAGGTCCTCAATGGAACTCTGTGTCCTTGTTTCAGTCAGCTCTGGTCTCAGCCCTAACTATAACCCCAGCCCCGAGACTTAGGCAGGATCCCTGGGAGAGGCTGCTGAGTCAACGCTGAGGAACTGCTTCTTTCTCCAAAAAGCAACAGTACTAAACCACAATGCCACCAATGGATTTCTCGCCAAAATACCAAGTTCAAAGAGAAAATAACTGTTTCACTATTCTCTGCCTTTAAAGTCTAGAAGTGATGTCCAACACAAATTCCTACAATGATGGGCACGTTCTCTATCTATACTGTCCAATTTGGTAGCCACCAGCCACACTACAGCTATTAAGCGCTTCGAATGTGACTAGTGTGACTGAGGAACTGAATTTTTAACTTTGTTTTTATTTTTTATTTTTTTGAGGACGATCAGCCCTGAGCTGACATCTGCTGCCAATCCTCCTCTTTTTGCTGAGGAAGACTGGCTCTGAGCTAACATCTGTGCCCATCTCCCTCTACTTTATATCTCCCTCGACAGCATGGCTTGCCGAGAGGTGCCATGTCTGGACCCGAGATCCAAACTGGCGAACCCCAGGCCACCGAAGCGGAACGTGCGAACCTAACCACTGCGCCACCGAGCCGGCCCATATTTTTTTTTTTTTTTACAGATTGGCACTTGAGCTAACATCTGTTGCTAATCTTTTTTTGTTTTGTTTTGTTTCTTCTTCTCCCCAAAGTTCCCCAGTACACAGTTGTATATTCTAGTTGTAGGACCTTCTGGTTCTGCTATGTAAGATGCCACCTCATCATGGCTTGATGAGGGGTGCCAGGTCCATGCCCAGGATCCGAACCTGTGAAACCCTGGGCCAGCGGTTATTATAATGGACAACGTAAGACTAGAAAGAAGTCTTCCCTCCTCTTAAATTTGCTTTGCCACCTTGTGGATTCTGTTGCAGCTTTAAAGAAAATGAAATATGGAAATGCTTAGGCCAATGTTATTTAGTAGCCAATTCATAAGTTAATCAGCTATTATCAGGAAAATAATTTCATCAGCCTGCAAACTGTCACTTACTCCTTCAAATGTTATTAAGTACCTGCCCACCCTGTAGCAGGCCCTAGGCCTGGAAAATACAGATATAAATAAGACTGACCCTACTGTCAGAGACGTAAATGTCTAGAGGGGTACAGAATAGACAAAAATTAACTGTAGAGTACAATGTGAATGTACTTAATGCCACTGAACTGTACATTTAAAAATGGTTTAAAATGGCAAATTTTATATTATATATATTTTACTACAGTAAAAATGATTAAAGTCTAATGAAATATAATGAAATAAATAATAACATTTTTTAGAAAATTAACTGCAGGGACTGAATGCTGGACAGATAGATATGGACAGATGGACAAGATGCAACTGGAAAGTAGTGCAGAGAACTAAGAGCATACATTTTATCAGAATAGGTTGGAGTCCTGGCACCATCACTTACTAACTGTGTTAGCTTAGGAAGTGACTTCACCTCTCTGAGCCAATTTTCTCATCTGTAGATTGCTGTGAGGATTCGATGAGATGATATACTTAGGTCAGTGGAAAGTGCCTGGTAGCTGTGATCAATATTAGAGAGGGAGCAGAAGTAGCAACCATGGGGCCAGGGGCATGTGGAAGGGATAAGTATTCACCAAACAAACAGAGGTATTTGAGAAACATATGTAGAGGAAGCCATATGTAAGTGTCATGAACAGAGAGAGGAAACAAAATGCTACCTGGTAATTTGATTTGACTGGAGCCCCAGTCAGGGCCATATCATAAAGGGTTTTAACTGACATACGTGGCAAATTTTTGGCTTTTATTCTATAGGTAATAGAGTCTCTGAGGAAAAAAATATATGTATACTCTTAGGAAGTTTGTCAATACCAGCCCAACTCTGACTACTTCAATATAATGGCTCTAAGATTTCAACCAGGAAACCAAAAGCACAAGAAGTTAAAAGAAGAAAAAAAGAAAAAAGAGCTTTGTGGAGTTAGCCAACATACACACGGCAAACCATCCACAGCTCCTTAAATTCTAGGCTCCTTCTGGCACAATGAATGGCTTGGGTAGAGGTTGAGAAAGAATGCAGCTCTTTTTTTTTTTCAGTAATAAACATTAGCTAGCCAGGCCATGCCTGCCTTACAGCCAGGTTTGCAGGCCCAAGCAGATTCAGAAACACTTTTCTGTGGATTGGCTGAGCCTTAAATTCACATCTGCCTCCTTCCTTTCTATCCAGTGAGTGGGGTGCCACTTGGGCCATTAGCTTTTGTTTCTCGTAGGGAATCTGACAAACCATACTTCAGGAATAAGAGAAAATGCTTTTGAATGCAGGCACATAGCACCACAAGACAGCACAGCAAAAGCTGGCTGGAGAGCTTCAAGTCATATTTCCCTTTCTCCATCTACAAATGTCAAGGTCACATTTTAAAAACTGCAACAAAAACAATGTTCTTTTCCTAATGTCATTTTCTCAATGTGAAATCTTAGGGGCAAAAAAAAAAGATTAGGGGGAGGGGAAGCCAAGGATTCTCAATTATATAACCTATTGTGCCCACATATTTGCTCAGCTTCAATACTGCTACAAGAAGTGTCTACATTGCTATGGAAACATCAGTAACTTCCATCTGATCAACTTACATCACCTTTCATACAGTTTTTCAGGCTTCTAGCTTTGTAATTACAGCCTTGAAATCAGACTGAAGGCAGAAAAGCCAGCCCAAGATTACGAAATTTCAATTTTAAGACATCTAAAAAAGAATTAAAACAGTACACAGCTTCAAGACTGTGACTACAGAATCAGGAGGTAAAAACAGTTTAGGAAGGCAATTCAGTTTGATGCGTCAGAGGTCATTAGTGTTTCTATGGAAATATAGTACAGGCATTTCTCAGAAAACTGCAGGCACTGATGAGCCTCTGACATTTTTCATTTACAATTTCTGGTTCTCTGGAGTAACAAAAGGGATTATTGATAATTCTTCATTCAGCCTGGAAGTTAAAGAAATTTCAAAATGCACATATACAAGAAAACGTATAAAATAATCTGTCGGTTGCCATTTACTGAATCTTTACTATATGCCAGGCATTGCCTTGACGCTTTCCATGAATTCTTACTGAAAGTAGCTACTATTATCTCCATCTTCTAGGTTTAAAGAGATTATTGTACTCTGTTACACGGAAAGAGCCACAAAAGTCAAAACAAGAGAACTTCTATTCAGAAAGTTT
Source organism: Equus caballus (assembly GCF_041296265.1). Classification (NCBI taxonomy): domain Eukaryota; kingdom Metazoa; phylum Chordata; class Mammalia; order Perissodactyla; family Equidae; genus Equus; species Equus caballus. Next base: position 36,948,307 of record NC_091708.1, read on the forward strand.
GGCTAATAAAACCCCACCTTTGGGGGGACAGCCCAGTGGCCCAGTGGTTAAGTTCGCACGTTCTGCTTCTCGGCGGCCCAGGTTTCGTCGGTTTGGATCCTGGGTGCAGACATGGCACTGCTTGGCAAAAGCCATGTGTAGTAGAGGCATCCCACGTATAAAGTAGAGGAAGACGGGCATGGATGCTAGCTCAGGGCCAGTCGTCCTCAGCAAAAAGAGGAGGATTGGCAGTAGTTAGTTCTGGGCTAATCTTCCTCAAATAAAAAAAAAAAAAAAAACCACCTTTGCACGGTATGTGCTTTGCAACAGCCAGACAGATGGGAATTTGACATTATTTCAAACAAACCCTGACACTCCCACAACAGTAGGGCCTCAGAATCCAAGAAGAAATACCACACCTTAGAGTCCATTTACAAACCCCCTTGAATAATCCAGAAGCAGCTAGAGTAACTTCACCAACCAGATCAAACCAAAGTATAAAACTTTAAATGAATGAATAAATAAAATAATTAGGCAAGAACAAGTTTCTTTTGAAAAATTATAAGCTACTCCGAACAGGAGTAGAGAGAGTGAAGGAGATTTTTTTGCTCGTTTTCATTTCAAAGACTAATTGAAGAAAAGTTTTACATACCAAGGAGTTTGTTTGAACATGCTCAGAGAGCTTTTGAGGTCATTTCAGAAAGTGCCCCACACCATCCTCAACAGATGGTTTGATGGAATAGTAGAAGCCAGCTCTGTTCAGGAAATCCATTAGTGAGGAGCAGATGCAACCAAAGAGATGCTCACAAGCAGCAGAATGTCCCTTTCCCTGACTCTCTCTGAAAACCTCCATATAAAAATGGAACAACATGGATGCATGAAGGGCCTTGAAGATGTCTGTCCCTTTGAATCAACCCTGGAAATTCATCCTAAGAAAAAGGTCAGAAATAAATAGTACAAAGTAAGAAGCCACCTAAAAATCCAACCACTGGAGAAGGACTAATTAAATTACAGTACCTCTCTTCAATGGAGTATTTTGTGAGCATTATAAATGTTTATCAAGAGTTGCCAATAGGCGAATACCATATTAAAAAGAACATGAGGTAAAACTGTACTCTCAGAATGAACTCGGCTATATTCCAATGCATATATACATGAAAAAGCATACTTTGGTCTATTTTTCCCAGTGATTATCTCTAGTGTGGGCATTATGGCTGATTTTTTTTTTCCTCCATTCTACTTTTCTGATTGAAAATATATTGTTTTATAAACAGAAAAATGCACATTAAAAAAAATCCTAAGAATGAAATGATTTGGCTTAACTCTAAAACTGATCACATCAACTGAAGGTGGGGGAAAAAAAAATACCAGACATTCTCTAAATGACTTTTAAATTACTTCTTCTTAGAAACACAATTCTGGGCACAAATCTTTGTGATATACGAGTTACTAATTAATGCCTAAAGCTCAGTACCATCTCTCGTCTCCCAGCTTCAGAAATCCATTGTGTGGCAACAAAGAGATAGAATATCTTTAACCTTTCACCTCAGGATCTTTCAAATCTGAAACAAAGCTGGTTAATCATATCTATGAAATAACTCCAAAAGAAATTTTAAGAAACTTTTCAAACCTAGAGTCAAGATAGAAGAGCAACAACCAACATATGTTTACAGCACTACATAAATGCAAAGGATACTCCACAAATAGGATTAAGGGCAAAAAACTCCTGCTTCTTAGATGCTAAACTTTCCTACATCCCAAAATTAAATTCAACAAACACTTACCTACCTTTTTCAATGTACAGGGCACTGTGCTAGATTACACAACGGATACAAAGATGAATAAAGCTGGCTTCCCCTAGATTCTTACACTCTAAAAGGGAAAATAGAAAACTGACTGGATACAAGGAATTATGAAGCAAATATCCTAATGGAGAAACTAGCAGCAGTGGCCAAAGAGCACTTATTTCTTCCTAGGGAGAACTGGAAAAGACCTGATGGCAAGTGGCACTTGAATCAGCCATATCTCTTTTGGATGTCCTTACCCACTGTTGACAAATACTTCCCCCAGAGGCAGGCATATCCTAACAGATGAAGATTATATAGGTCCTGTTTGACATGTTCTTTCCTAAATGAAGTCAAGAGGGCAAGAAGGGCTATCCCAGCACACACACTATCCACTCATCCTGGGTTGGATGATCTCATCCACAAACATGTTTTTTCACCTATGCTTCCCAACAGATGACCCCCTAAACTTTCAATTCCAGATAAGACTGTTCTCCTGAACCACAGACACATCTATCCAAAACCTGCTGTCAATATCTATCAAGATACCCCACAGGCTCCATCAAATTCAACATGTCAAGTTGAACTTATTCTGTCTTTGAAACCTGCTTCTCCTGTGTTCCTACTCAGGATCCAGGTACCACCAACCTTCATCCCTAAGCCAGAGATGCCCAGGGACTCCTCCTAGGCTCCCATTTTACCATCCTCTCCCAAATCCCCACTGCAATGAATCCAATCAATCACCAGGGCATTTTCATTCTCTCTCAAATCTCCACAGACCTAGTTCAAGCGTTCTCACCATCCTAGAATCCTAGACTATGATAACTGTTCTCCCTGCTATCCTTCTCTCTCACTTCCTGGAACTCAGATTTCCTAATCCACTCAAAAATCCTCTGTTGGGGCCAGCCCCGTGGCCGAGTGGTTAAGTTCACGTGCTCCGCTTCAGTGGCCCAGGGTTTCACTGGTTCGAATCCTGGGCACGGACATGGCACCACTCATCAGGCGGCGTCCCACATACCACAACTAGAAGGACCCACAACTGAAAATACACACCTATGTACTGGGGGGGCTTTGGGAGAAAAAGGAAAAATAAAATCTTTTAAAAAAAAAATCTTCTCTTGGCTCCCCATTTTCAACTCTTTAACATGACATTCATAGCCTTAAATTACAGAAATAAACAAATCCAACATTCGAAAAGCTACTTTTTGCAACCTTTATTTCCCCAACACATCCTGAAGCACTAAAAGGGTAATACATAAATTCCTATTTCCAAACTCTTAACTCTTCTTACAGAGACAAAAATGTCTATACCAACTTTGATGTTAAAGCCATTTCCTAATATTGAGACATCAATAACGTGATACACTAGGGAGGCAAGACACCTGAACACTAGCCTTGCTCTGGTACCAATAAGCTATCTGTGTAATGCTGAGTGACCTACTCCTTCTGTGCTCTATTTTCTCTTCAGTAAAAGGAGAAAGTCTGGCCAATTCTCTTAGTATCCCTTTCAGCTCTAAAGTCTACGAGTTTACCAAAAGTAGCAGCTGTGTGTCCTAGGGGCGTACAAGTTATACAATGCTAACACTCGAGGAACCCTTAAGGGGTTGCCAAGATTCTTAGATTTTTTCTAAACTGAAAGTAACCTTATAAATCATCCCTAATCTCTTCCATCCCACCCTAGCCCTCATTTTATAAGAGAGAAATTGTGAAAAGGGAGTAACATCTGTAGCATCTCTCTGTGATTTAAACACATTTAAACATGGTCCTAAAGGCTTTGGCATTTTCCTAACCTAAAAATGGGAACAACAATAGTACTCACCGATCATAGGACTGTTGTGAGGATTAAATGAAAATAAAAAATTTGGGCCAGCCCAGCAGCGCAGCGGTTAAGTTCACACATTCCGCTCCTCGGCCGCCCAAGGTTCCCCAGTTCAGATCCTTAGCATGGACATGGCACAGCTTGGCAAGCCATGCTGTGGTAGGTGTCCCACATATAAAGAAGAGGAAGATGGGCACAGATGTTAGCTCAGGGCCAGTCTTCCTCAACAAATAGAGGAGGATTGGCAGCAGTTAGCTCAGCGCTAATCATCCTCAAAAAAAAAAAAAAAAAGAAAAAAAGAAAAAAAATTTAAGGCATTCAAGAGAGTATCTGTCACACAGGAAATGTTCAGTAAGGGTTAGCCATTATTATCATAGTTGGTAAAGTCATTCTGATCTTCACCTTCCAAACCACAAATATAAGTATACTTGGGAAACATACTTCTTATTAAAAAATGTGAACCACTCTGTAGCAGCTCTAGAGAAACTGTTCCACTCTGCACACGCACAGGGAACAGGACCTTTTATTAAGTCATCACCCAGTGCTATTACTTCTTGATGAGACAAAAGCATTCAGGTGAAAACTGACCTCTGGATCAACCATTTAGATCTAGGACCACCAGACCAATGAAATAAATGATTGGGGCAGGGCCGTGCTGTGGCCAAGCGGTTAAGTTTGCGCGCTGCGCGTCGGCAGCCCAGGGTTTTGCCGGTTCGGATCTTGGGCACGAACATGGCATCACTCATCAACCCACGCTGGGGCGGCATCCTACATGCCACAACTAGAAGGACCCACAACTAAAAATATACAACTATGTGCTGGGGGGCTTTGGGGAAAAAAACGAAAAATAAAATCTTTAAAAAAAATGATTGGGACATGTTTAAAAGTTACCGATACTAGTCTACCCTACCCCACACTAAAATCACACTCTACTTATATAATACACACTTCCTTATAGTTTTTGATACCTGTTATTAGTTCTCATCAGCTTAGGGATAAAGTTCCTCTTCTGGCACTCTCATGCATTAGCATTAGCACAAATAGAATGTTAGAGTAGCATTCTTACTTCAATATATCTCAAAACTAAGTGAAATACCCAGAGCATCAGGCTTCTGGAGTAAGAGACCGTTATTTGGTGTAAAGCTTTTCTGATCTGACCTTAGCAATCCTCTCTCTGATATGCCTCACATTCCTAAATAAGACAAAGTGACCAGAAGCAAATTTTCGAATCAAATACTGGCTAAGGATGTCAAATGAGAAGAGCACCTACTTGTAAGATCAACAATGCAGACTGAAATAAAGCTGACCTGGAAAATGAAGCTGTGTAGACACACTGGTTACTTACAGTCCCTTCTGTGTCACAATTTTCATGTTTTCGGTTCACGTTATTCACTTTTTATCTTGTTCCAAACAGATTTAAGTAACCCAGTACTATTTTGCTTTATTTCCTAAAGGCATTAAGTATTAGAATTCCCTCCCATTCCACACAGAGAGATCTGCTTCTGTCTCATGTCCAGGGCCAGCATTGCCTCCTCGTTGGCAAGCATCTGTCCTAAACCCCACTACAGCATCCTTCCCCAACACCAGAAATTGGCTTTGGACTTTGTTCTTTTCCTTGGAAACACATAAAGGTCTCTTAAAAAAAAAAATCATGACCAGTTAAGAAAAAAAAGTTAAGAATTTGAAAGAAGCAATTTTCAAAGAGTACAGCTGTCCCCATGCCTAAAAATGAAGGAGGCATTACTCTGAAGTTTGTTTGGTTTTAATTTTTGCATCCACCATTAAAGCAATGTCTTCTAAATATCAGATTCCTTAAGGTACAAACAGCCCTTAGGATCTTCCTCTAACAGAAGCTGGTGCCGGGGCCGGCCCTGTGGCCGAGTGGTTAAGTTTGCGCGCTCCACTGCAGCGGCCCAGGGTTTCACTGGTTCGGATCCTCGGCGCCGACAAGGCACCACTCATCAGGCCACGCTGAGGCAGTGTCCCACAACTAGAAGGAGGCACAACTAAAAAAAATATACAACTATGTACTGGGGGGATTTGGAGAGAAAAAGCAGACAGAAAAAAAAAAAAAAAAGCTGGTGCTGAGATTCCAAGAGTGCGAGTCCTGGAATCAGAAAGACCTGGATTTGAATCTCATTTCTCCCATTTACTGGGCCAAGTCATATAACTGCTCTCAGTTCTCTCACCTGCAAAATGACAACGATGACATTATTCTTCTAAGATTGCTGTGAGGACTCAATAAATTTCAGTTTAATAAAAAAGAAAAGGGAAACCCTTAACTACAAAATTTTCAGAGAAAGACAAGGTTCACAAACCAAGTAATAATTAGGCTAATTTTGCACGTGCATAGAGTTGCTAAATTACAATTCAGCTAAGAAATCAGTTTGAGACAAAAACTTTTCTTTTTAACAGGAAGAGCACAAACAGTTCAGTTCAATGTATGCTCTGGGCAAGAGAGAAGTTAAGTTTTTGTTTGTGATTTACAATTTAAGTGGTAAAATACTAGAGAGAGCACATATGAGCTTAATAACAAAAATTCAGACTCTCAGTTTGAAGTTTTCATTACTTTATACCAAGGCATGCTGACAAATCTTACCCTGGGCTAAGCTCAGGGTTGAAATCCTGGGTTCAAAGTATCACAGAGCAGTGAATTATATATTTTGGTTTTGCCAAGTATTAGAAAAATTACATTAAAATATCAAACCAAGTTTGGCCCACCACACACTAATACCAGTCTGGCTCCTGAGATTATAAAGCTACAGGGAATAGGTTTCAAAAGACAATTTATCAAGAATCTACAGTAAATATTCAAAGATACACCTAGCATAGGCAAAGTACAATAAAGAAGACATAGGAAAGGCAATTCACAAAGTAAACTCCCTGAATGAGAAAACTATTCTATCTTTAGATCTGCATATTATCATAACTGTGATTTCTAAGAAAATTCCCCAGAATTTCTTTCCAAGTACAAAATGTTTCTGTAAAGAATTTTAAACATGCTATTTAAAATAATTCAGAACTGAATCTTCTTCTTGTATAATAACTAGTGGAACAAACTTTTTAAACAATAGGATTATGAAATTCCTCCTTCTATATTTTAAGAAACAACAGGCACAAAAGAAAATAAGAAAAAAACAACAGTAGAAAATGTTTTTTATTATTCAGAAAGTTTTAAAGATAAATAAAAAATCAAATTAAAATGTAAACAATCTTTTTTAAATAACAGAATTTTAAAAATTCAAACTATGGTCTAGACTCCAGCTATGATAAAGTTATACCAGGTACCTATTGTCTCCACTGGAACACAATGCAATAAAATGTTAATTAACTTTACAATTATTGTAACTGTAAATTACAAAACTTACAAAAGACAATAAAATCAAAGAAACTGACTTTTATTGCACTTAACATCTGTTTCAAAAACTGCTGGCAGTATCTTTTTTCAAACTTACTTTTCCAACATTATCTAATTAAGTCGAAGGAAAGTTTATGATGTCTTTATAGTTATTCCAACAAATACTTTATGTAGGGGTACAAATACCTACAAAATTACTGTATGTTTTACACCCAACTTCTAGACTTCAGTAAACACCAAGAAATGCAATGTTTGGAGAATGAACTGAGTTCCTTTAGATGAAATCCTCTCTCACAGCAGTTAAACAGCGGGGGCGGGGGGGATCAGAAAAATGCGTCTAAAATCTGCTTCTCTACACTACTTCGGAGTAAGGTGAATTCTTAGAGCACAGGGAAGAAAAGAGGAGAGGTCGAAGGATGAGAGAGGAGGAATGAGAGAAGGAAAAGGGAGGAGGAGGTGAAGAAGGGTGCCCAGACAGTAAGGACTGTGCGACTAATGGTTCAACTTCCAACAAATTTCCCTCCCTCAGTTTACTCATGTGGAAAATGAGCGCACCATCACCTATGGTGGTGTTCCCCAAGGTGAGGAGCCACCGGAATACTTTAAGTGATACAAAGAGAAAGCATTTTAAAACATTCCAAAGTTGTTACCTTTTCAATTCTCTTTCATACTTCTAATTACATCAGAAGAAAAATCTCGGTTTAGTGCTAGTTTGTCTATTGCTTCTCTAATGCTTGCTAATTTCCCTTTCTAACAAAAGTGTGATCACAGAGACTTGTACAGACATCTTAACTAGAATTTAACACATTATTTTCATTAAATTTATTTTTACTATTACCTTATATTTATGGTATATAATTTTTTATTTAGGATAATGACAACATTTCCTTTTAAAATAAATTTTGGGTTGCAAAGTATTAACTATTCAATACTTAATATATTAAATAAACTATATATTAGGAAATGACAAAAATCATCGTGTTCACACAGCAGAGACTAAAGTTTGGAAAACACTGGTTTAGTGGAGGAGTGTTAGTAGAGGTAAGTTATTTTCAACTCTAAGCCTCAGTTAACTCATCTGTAATATGGGAATATTAATACCTATCGAAGAAAAGTTGTGGAAAGGATTACATTAGATAAGTTTAACACAGTGCTGGCACACATCAAGCATTCAACCACCATTTGTCCCCTTCTCTTTTTAAGGATATTACCAAAAAGTCCTTTGAGAGACCTCCAGAGAGGCTTTGGGTAGGGAGGTGGGGAAGCCAGGCTTCCTGTGTATTAGAGACAGGAGCATTTGCTCTGGTTGCGATACCTCCCTCTAAGAAACTCCAGGGACCTGGCCTTGCTTTTTACCCTAATAAAGCTACAGTTTACTCTCCTAAGGCTCATATTTCTAGTTACAAATGACTGAGAAGAAAGTACTTCAAAAAAGTAGTACATATCTTAAGTCACTGAGAAGTCAGACCCCAAAGGGTACCAAGGAAGGCAGGGCCAGTTTATAACAGATGTCTAAGCTAAAAGAAGGTATTTCATTTAGGCAAGTTCAACAACACTGTAATGGGAGGGGAAGTCACTAGGTGGTCCATAAACCAGGCTTGATCACTTCATCATTTGCTATTGTCCAACTAGAGCCCACAGGTGAGAAAATTTGGGGGGCGGGGGGAGTGAGGAACAGATGGTTCCCAGTTCCCTGAACAGGAGTGCTTACAGAAAAGGAACACCGAGTACTTACTATACACTCCAACCACTGGGTAGTAATAGGCACTTTATTTTACATATTATTGCCTAATTTCTCCAAACATACCTATAAGGTAATTCCAAGTCAATTCACCAAACAGCCAAATCTCCAAATAGCCAATTCTCTAAATTTACCAAAAATCTGTTTTAACTACTTAGACAGTTTATAACAATTCATATTGATGGGACAGTTTAATTAGCTTTTAAAGATTTTTGCCAAATTAAGATTGACAGTATAGCAGCATTTTCAAGACTGCTTCAATTTGTCTCTAACCCAGCCAGAAAGAACTAGGGCAGAGAGGGGACCTCTGCTGGTGGAAAGATACAGCCAGGTCTGGGCTACAGGTGATAGGGAAGAAATGGAGTACAAAAAAAGGGGGAGGAGAAAAAAGGAAAAAATGGTAGGTAGCAATTAAGGAGGAAGAGAGTGACAACAAATTCTGTAAGTTCTATAAATTAGATTCAGCAAATTGACTTACGTTATATGGGATACTGGGTAACTAGTTTCACTGACATGGATTTTAGTGAACAGGCTTGCTTACCCATGAAGTAGATGGCATCAACTTTACTTAAAGATAAGGAAATTGAGAAATGTTAAATAACTTTCTAAAGTAACACAGCTTACACTCTAGGTTCTTCACACTACACCATTTCATTCTCCAGAAATCTGTGTGGTGATTCTACATCCTTTCATCACCACTACCCTCCAAAAAAATCACAGAAGTAGGAGAGACAGGATTTAAACCAAGGTCTAACTCTAAAGCTCATGCTCTAACACACCTAGTTATCACTACATCATAATAACAGTTCGCTGTTATTTTTTCCCTTTTCTCCCCAAAGCCCCCTGGTACATAGTTGTATATTCTTAGTTGTGGGTCCTTCTAGTTGTGGCATGTGGGACGCCGCCTCAGCATGGCTTGAGGAGCGGTGCCTTTTCTGCGCCCAGGGTCCAAACCGGCGAAATCCTGGGCTGCCGCAGCAGACCACCCAAACTTAACCACTCGGCTACAGGGCCGGCCCCCACTGAAATAATTTTTAACTTCTTATTAAAGAGCATTAGAAAAACTATGTCTTGGCAAATTGCAAGTCCTGTGACCACCACTGTTAAGCACAAAGAAGCACAGCAAATGATCTTCAAACATTCGTGTTTACTGTGAATCAACATAAACTTTAAAAATTACTAGAACCATCCCTGTGTCCCTGGTATAAATCCCACTTGATCATGGTGTATAATTTTTTTGATGTATTGTTGCATTCGGTTTGCCAGAATTTTGTTGAGGATTTTTGCATCTACGTTCATCAGTGATATCGGCCTGTAGTTCTCCTTCTTTGTGTTGTCCTTGTCAGGTTTGGGGATCAGAGTGATGTTGGCTTCACAGAATGTGTTGGGGAGTACTCCATCTTCCTCAATTTTCTGGAATAGTTTGAGAAGGACAGGTATTAAATCTTCTTTGAATGTTTGGTAGAATTCTCCAGAGAGGCCGTCTGGTCCTGGACTCTTATTTTTGGGGAGGTTTTTGATTACTGTTTCTATTTCTTTACTTGTGATTGGCCTATTCAGATTCTCCATTTCTTCCTGGTTCAGTATGGGGAGGTTGTAAGAGTCCAGGAATTTGTCCATTTCTTCTAGGTTGTTCAATTTGTTGGCATACAGTTTTTCATAGTGTTCTCTTATGATCCCTTGTATTTCTTTGGTATCTGTTGTGATTTCTCCTCTCTCATTCCTAATTTTATTGATTTGAGATTTCTCTCTTCTTTTCTTGGTGAGTCTGGCCAAGGGTTTGTCGATTTTGTTCATTTTTTCAAAGAACCAACTCTTTGTTTCATTGATCCTTTCTACTGTCTTTTTAGTTTCAATATCGTTTATTTCTGCTCTTATTTTTATTATTTCCCTCCTTCTACTGACTCTGGGCTTTGTTTGTTCTTCTTTTTCTAATTCTGTTAGGTGTCGTCTGAGGTTGCTTATGTGAGCTTTTTCTTGTTTTGTGAGGTGAGCCTGTATTGCGATGAATTTCCCTCTTAGGACTGCTTTTGCTGCATCCCATATGATTTGGTATTACGTGTTCTCATTTTCATTTGTCTCCAGATAATATTTGATTTCTTCTTTAATTTCTTCAATAATCCATTGTTTGTTCAGTACCGTGTTGTTTAGTCTCCACATTTTTGCACCTTTCTCTGCTTTATTCTTGTAGTTGATTTCTAGTTTCATAGCATTGTGATCAGAAAAGATGCTTGATATTATTTCAACTCTCTTGTATTTATTGATGCTTGCTTTGTTTCCCAAAATATGGTCTATTCTTGAGAATGTTCCATGTGCACTTGAGAAGAATGTGTAGCCTGCTGTTTTTGGATGAAGTGTTCTATATATATCTATTAAGTCCATCTGGTCTAATTTTTACTAGAAGACTTTTTAATTTTAATGTCAGCAAACATGATTCATGCTTTAATTCAGACAGCCAAACTCCCAAAATGTTTCTATTTCCATTCTGAAACCAGTCCTGTTAAAAACTGTGAAGTCTTTCAAATTAGCATAAGGTTTATTTAGGTCTTTTCACTATGAAACCCTATGCAGGATCAGGATAGAAGTCAGCCCCTGAGGAACTCATGCAGATTTCCAAAGGAATGCAAGTTTAACTTCTCTCTCCACGTACTTAACTTCCCATCAAATTCACTAAGTTTCAGGATGTATTCAAGACTTTGAGGAAGGTGACAGAGTTGTTTTAGAAGACACAGACACACACACTCACACAACAATCCATTCTCCCAAGATTTTTAGAGGCAACCAGAGAAGGTTCCAAGGTGTCTTTGCCACCCATTCTCTCATAATCTATATGAGAAAGAAGACAGCCTCAAAAGGGTCCCTAAACACTGCCCTGACCAGAATGGAGATACTGGAGTGGGAATGGAGATGGGGGTGGAAGGCAACGTGCATGGGAGGCTTGGTGCCAGAAATCTAAAAGATTGGAGACAAAAGGCATTGGAAATGACTACCTCTCCAAAAAATGAGAACAGAGCAAATAGCCTACCACAGTGTCTCAATTCTATCTAAAGCGCCAGGCATTCATTAAAAAAAATAAGTCCTGCTGGCAGTCCTAGACGTTAGTATAAAAGATATCTTAGGGGCCGGCCCCGTGGCCGAGTGGTTAAGTTCGCACGCTCTGCTTCGGCGGCCCACGGTTTCGCCAGTTCGAATCCTGGGCGCAGACATGGCACCACTCATCAAGCCAAGGTGAGGCAGCATCCCACATGCCACAACTAGAAGGACCCACAGCTAAAAATATACAACTATGTACCGGGGGGCTTTGGGAGAAAAAGGAAAAAAAAAAATCTTTAAAAAAAAATATATCAGTTTAAATCAAACTGGTTGTTGGCGAAGGTACACTGAGGTAGATACATACTTCGAAAAACCTATCCCCCCAAAATAACCCAAAATAAAAGAAAGCACATCATGGTCTGGGCAGTATTGTTATAATAGTGAGAAACTAAAAACTAAGGGTGCAACAATGAAAAACAATGGGCTGTCATACAGCTATTAAAAGTTTTAAACAAATTCACGCTGAATGAGTAAAGTTTATAACATGAGAAAAAAAGCTTAAAATTAAACAAAAAGCACAAAACATAATACTATATACTGTATGATCACAACAACAAGCAAAAGACTAGGATTTGAAGGAAGTCTAGAAGAAAACATAAGAAAATGTTAATAAAAGTTGCTTGGAGGCAAGAATATAGGTAATTTTCCCTTCATTTTCCATATTTTCTCCAGTGATCATGCATTTCTAATTTTAAAAACATTAGATTCCTAAGCAGCTCACACCTAAGGACCTAAGGGCCATAGGCAATTCAAGCAGAGAGCTCAGAGATGACACTATTTAAAATCTACATACAAGATACAACTAAATTCCTCCTGCTTTAATCTAAATGCAAGCACTTCCAACTGTATTCCCCAGGATGTGTCCCCCAGACAATGCTCTGAAGTTGCTTTCCAAACAAGGCACTGGAAACACCAGGTATTCTCCAGCCAATACCTTTGGAGAATAAATTTACAGTATTTCACACACTTCATATTACCCATAAATGCTCGGTAATTGTTTTTATTAACGGGCACACTGTATGAAAAGCAAACTTACTCTGAAATATTCTGAAAAGGCTCAAAGCAGAGAGGAAAAAAATACATTAAACGTATTTTTTTCATCGCAGTAGTACTTTCAGTAACTGCTTGCCATCAGTTAGCTCCAAATTCCAGCCAGTCCAACTATCTTTCAGATTTGATCTTTCAGCAAGTTAAGGGAATATTTTTTTGTGGGAAAGCAATCGTAATTTCCCACATTAGGTGATTGATTAAGTTCTCTCTTCTAAAAGGCTGATTGGTTTCCTGGTGCCAGTAAAATGATTGATGAATATTTCAACTGCAGCTCCCTTGCTCTCCCCACCCCTCACCCCTCCCCCGTGCAATGCTGCCCCTTTCCTGCTGGGTTCCCTTTTTACAGACCAACAGCATTTAAGAGGGTTTTGCAATTTTCCTTAATGAATCCATGTTCTCAAATGCAAGGTATTTAATCCTAAGAGGAGAGGACTCTTCTCAATGCTGAATGAGTTTGCAAATAAAAATCCCTTTACAAGGAATGAGAAAAACTCTGAAATTAACTATGGGTTTGAAATTGTACTTACAAAAGAGAAAATGTGGCATGGAGGAGATATAAAATAGAAAGAAAAGTAGTCATGTTGAAAAGAAAAGAAATAACAAATGAAAACTCTACATCTAATTTCAAGTTTACACTACAAATTGTCATAACCTCATACCTCTTCAAATAATGTGGCTGGCCTCCTCTCTCCAGTCCTCTCCTACTCAAACTGCATTGCTCCCATAATCTATTAACCCACATTGCCACATCTTTTTCACTCTCTCTTTGCTAGGAAACTGCTTTCTATATTGTACAAGCTTTGGACAACTGGCTCTTATATTTCCATTTTCAAAGGGTTACATCAACATTCTCCTCTCTTTCATATACCCAGCTTTTGTGTGGCAGAAATAAAAAAGGTACATGTGACAAAGGCCACCTTTTCCTAAACTGCATTCCCCAAAGCAGTCAAGCAAACAGCCAGGAGTTTATTGGCCATTTCATCTTAATCTGGCATATCTAGTCACTTTGGCTACAAGGAGAGCCACACTTCCAAACAGAAACTATATTCTGTTCCAAGAGGACCCATCAAACCTTGCATAAAGCTTCAACACATTGCTTGACTTAGATACTGGCCCCAAAAGCACATTCTCTTCCCTTACATTTCATAGACTTCCTGACTACCAGCAAAGAGCTCAGATTCAAAGGACTCTGATATACGCAAAAGACTCAGATTCCTGACCTGATCACTCTTTCATTCATTCATTCAACGTTCATTAAACATCAATTCCTTGTGCTTAGTGCTGAGGATTCAGATAGAAGATAAGGTATCTCTGCCTGAAGTAGCTCACCCCTTCTTTCCTTAGCATCCCTTAGGTTCACCGAGGATTGCCCCTGATTTTGCAAAACTGTTTCCTGGCCAATTGTTTTCTGCTTGGTTTATTAAAGCCACATGAGAGAAAGAAAAAAGTCACTTGTAATTCTAAGAGTGGATCTTTGTGACTCTCTAATCTATAGAGAGTTGAGTTCTGGGCCTCTTCAACAACTATAAATGGCCTGGATTCACAAGTGTCTGCTTTGGGGCAGACATTCTGGTTGGCACTTTACTGACCTCATCACTAACCCTAATAACCCTACAGTCAATTTCAGAAATATTATATTATGGGGAGGGGAGGGAAGCAGGAGGGATTAAATCCAGGAAACAAATTACTAATGCTGTTACTAACTGTGAAATCTGGGGCTTAACCTCTGTGGGCTTCAGTTTTCACATCTGTAAACAGAGATGGTAACAGCACACTTACCCCATATGGTTATGAGGATAAAGTGAGTTAATGTAAGTGCTTAGAATATTATATAATAAGCACTATACAGATGTTATCCCCTGTTATTAAATGGGAACACTAAAGTTTAGAGAAGTCAAATGACAAAGATCACATAGTTCCACCACACTCCAGAGACCCTGCTCTTTCCCTCTCACACCATCTAACTAAAATCCTTCCTCCCTGGCTGAGACCACTACTGCCACTGCCAAAAAACAAAGCCCTCTAAACAGATATCAGTAGGGGGCTTCCCCCAGGTGGTTTATTATCCTGCTAAAAAGGCATTTTGGAGGAAGGACTGTAAGGCTAGAGAGGAAGTCTCCTGACAGGTTAAACTTCAGGAGTACAGCAAGAATATGGAAGAAAAAAACAAATCTGCCTCAGTTTTTAGTAATTAAAACAATTTAACTCAATTGACAAAGAATGCATTTAAAGATTTCACCTGAAACTTGAAATAAAATCCAAGCGCTAAAATGAAAAAGGAAAGGCTTGTATCATCTTATGACTAAGCTGCAACCCCCAGAGAACACAAAAACCCTTTAAAAGGTGCATTACAGAAACTCCAATAACATCAAGATAATTACAGAGCTCTCACGAAGGAAGCCCAAATATCTCACTGATCTCTCATCATCCACCAAGCTTCATCTTAAATTCTGATCCAGTAACTCCTTATTGTTATTCACATTGTTATGTGACATTTCTTCTGCCAGCAAGCTCACTAGAGAATGAGTTCTACCTAGCAACTACCCTAAGGAGTAAATCCCTAACTCTTCAACAACACAGTAATTGACTTACACTAAAACGTTACTCACACTAGGAAAGGGTATTCCTAGACCAGAAGGGGAGATGCTTCTCCTACGCAGACTTTATTACCACCTCCCTCAGTGACAACCACGTTAAAAGGCAAACCAATCTATAAAATGACATTACCAAAATCACAACTTTAGAAGACTCACTGAAAGCCAAACATGTCTACTGAAAGAAAACAAGCTGTTCTTGATGGGAGTTTTAAAAAGCAAAATAGGATTTTTACCTCTCACAAATATTTCATTATTTTTATAGCAACAACTCTTATAAAGTAAGAAAGTATTTTTGTGTTGTCAGATTTATTTCTACAATTACAAATCTACCCCTGGTGAGGAAACAGGATGTATTGGAAAATTTCTGCCACAAGATAATTACCAGTTAAGCGACAGGTTTCATGGAGCAAGTAACAGAGGCCTTATCAGAGAACTCAGTGATAGGGAACTACGACACACTTCATTTAGTCTCAAGCTGAGAAAATCTAAAATGATATGAACCCATTTTTGATATTTTTTTTCCTCTGTAACCCCTTTATGGAGGAAAAACTCAAAGTAACTAAGTCCTAATAATAGTATCTGGTGAAGTCACCATTTTCTTATACATTAAGTTCATTTAGAATAGGGGCTCTCACATACTTTGGTCTGAGTGGTCTTAAGACCTCTTTTACACTCTTAAAAATTATTGAGGGGGGCTGGCCCAGTGGCATAGTAATGAAGCTCATGGGTTCGGATCCCAGGGCAGACCTACACACGGCTCATCAGGCCATGCTGTGGTGGCACCCCACATACAAAATAGAGGAAGACTGACACAAGATGTTAGCTCAGCAACAATCGTCCTCAAGCAAAAACAGGAAGATTGGCAACAGATGTTAACTCAGGGCCAATCTTCCTCACTAAAATAATAAAAAATAAAATAAAAATTGAGGACCCAAAAGAGCTAATGTTTATGTGGGTTACATCTATAGATATTTACCCTACTAGAAAATAAAACTATGAAATTTTTAAAACATTAACTCATTTAAAAGTAATAATAAACCCATTAAATGTTAATATAAATATTTTTATGAAAAATAACTATATTTTCCGACAAAACAAAAAAATTGGTAAGAAGAGTAGCAGTGTTTCATATTTTTGCTAATCTCTTTAATATCTGCCTTAATTCTGGCAGCTAGATTCTCCTATATGGTTCTGCATTGAATATGTTCTGATATATTGTTCTGATTGAAGTAGAGGCAGAAAACCTGGCCAGATTTATTTATTTATTCATTTTTACTTTTCCTTATTCTCCCCAAAGCCCCCTGGTACATAGTTGTGTATTTTCAGTTGTGGGTCCTTCTAGTTGTGGCACGTGGGATGCCACCTCAGCATGGCTTGATGAGTGGTGCTAGGTCCGCGCACAGGCTTTGAACCAGCAAAACCCTGGGCCGCTGAAGCAGAGCATGCAAACCTAACCACTTGGCCACAGGGCCGGCCCCATGGCCTCACAGATTTATAATAGGAAAAGAAAGAAGCATTTGCTTATTAAAATAATTGTGGATGTTTTTCTTTGATAATATACCAAAACTCAGTAAGTAGAGGTTTTTTTCAAGGTTAGTTCAATGTGAAATCTAAAACCACACCAATGAACTCTGCATACTCTGTTACATTAAAATCCATTGGTCTATTTGACATTTTGAACAGATCTTTTACCCATGCAGGATTTTGTAATGTGATACACAAGTCATTTAGAAAATACTCCTTCACTGAGACATGATCTCCAAAATGTTGATACATTTCACTACACATTATCAAAAAGTCACATTTGTGGGGCCAGCCAAGTGGTTAAGTTTGCAGACTGCACTTCGGCAGCCCAGGGTTTCACCAGTTTGGATCCTGGGTGCGGACATGGCACTGCTCATCAAGGCATGCTGAGTGTCTATTTAAAAAAAAAAAATCACATTTGTTAGTAATATCACCATCGATCTCATCAGAAAAGACTTTAAGTATGGGAACCTGTCAAGCTCAAAGCACCAGGTACAAGTTTTCTAAAATTCTAATTGTCGCTTGAAAGCTCAAACTGTATTCACCAGCAACAAATATTGTCACTTTTCCTTGGAGTGACAGGCTCACTACTCATTTCCAAAACATGGTCTGCCAAATACCCAAGTCTGAATAAACCATAGCTTGTCAATTGTTCTTTCAAGTAAAAATGGTGTTCCATGAAGAAAAGCAGCTAGTTCGTCTCACAACATAATTTCACAAGCACTTTTCCTTAAAACAACTATTCTATTTCAGTATGCAAAAGAAATGCTTTGTGTGTACCTGCCGTTTCCTCACACAGAATATCAAAAACACGTGTAGTCAAGGGTCAAGATTTAATAAAATTAATCATTTTTACTGCTTCATCAAAAACATTCTTAAATGTAATGGCTTTTTTTTTTAATACAAGTACATGGAGGTGAAGAATACAATGATTACTAGTATAGTCTGATGCCTTGATTTCTGCTAAGGTGCCAACAGTTTTTACTAATCATTGTTTTTGCAACATTAGTTGCACATGTCAAGTGATGAAATGTCAAGATGGTGAAAAAGGCAAATAATGTTAGTATTATTATAAAAATAGTTTTCACCTCAAGAACCTCCTGAAATGGTCTCAGAGGTTTGTGGACCACACTTTGAAAACCACTGGTTTAGAAAATACAGCAAATAAAAAATTTAAGAACTCAATAAGGGGGAAGAAATTAAGTCTGAAACAAACAATCCAGTAGTGAATGATCAACAAATGATGAGTGAAAGAAAATAATATGATCCAATCGAGTACTATTTCATTAATCATTTATAAATTTTAAAAGGCAAGAGATGAGGAAGCAGGATAAAACATATATAAGGCTTCATAGAAGTGCAATGTCCTCTTTTTTGTGAGAGATAAACTAAATTTCGAAAATTGTACTTAACTGTGATGAAAAGGACATTGCATCTGATCCAGTAGAGCATAAGGAATTAACAAAAATAGTCAAGACTGAATTTTTAATCCTTCCAAGGTGATATAGCTGCAGGATCGAAATTAGTGCATAAATTAACTATTATTAATTTTTTAAGTGAAAACTACATACAGATTAAGGTAGTTCCCTTCACTGAATCACTGTCCTTCATTTTGGCACAGATTTGTTACGAAAGGTTTCCTGAACTGTTTCCTTAACTATGGGATTATGGGAAATGTTTCCTTAAACTATGGGATTATACCTCTGTTGCCTTTGGACTCAAAGGAAATATTGTAGAAAGTCTAAAAATCTGGTTAGTCAATTATGCCCTTTTTCAATTAATGTTTTTAGAAGAAAAAATTAAGAACACAGAAATTTTGACACTACAATGACGGACTGGAAAAGCAAGCAGAACCAGCTCACAAACCCCTGAAAAGCTTTTATAGATAGATCTAAAATTCCATGATACTATGAAACGTGAGGAGGAGCTGGAAAAAAAAGCTGAGAAGGCTATTTAAGTGGAATTACGGGTGCATTTCTCTCTCTCAAAATTAAGATCCTAGAGTACATTTTTTAATGAATTTAAATGGTTTCCAATGCAAATAGTTGTTCAAGCATATATCTATTTTTGTTTGACACATCCTTTACTGATACCACCATTAGAGTTCCAACGTGCTATATTACTCAAACAATTCCCTCTATCATTATTACCAAATTTTTATGATTTCTCACTTTAACAAAGTAACTATTCTGGTTCAAACCACCCACAGAGTATACTTTCAAATCGAATGACCAGATTTGTTTCCGGAATACATCACATGTTGCTGCCTAGGGAATTGGTTTTGGAAACACTACACTTGCCAGCTGACTTATCAACAGTGCCCACAAAATTGACACCAACTTTAAGGCAAGACTCCGTCCAGAAAATAGAAAAATATGCTACTACTGCCATCTGTGGTTTATGCTTGAATAGCTTCTCTAGTGTAAACAAACTGAAAGATGTATAGTTTGCAGTTAGGATCCAAAGACCTCATCATTTGAAGCTATTTTTTAAAGTTAACTCTTAATATAACAAATTATAGAGCTTAGTATATGACACAAAAATCTGTGATTCTTACTTGAACTTTTTATATAATGCTGATGGAGAAACCACAAACCACCTCAAATGAAAATTTTTCCATTGCATAAAGACTAACTGTTGTTTTCCCCAAACACACACTGTTAAAGAAATTCAAATACTTGAATGCCTCTTGTGAATTTATAATTATGATAATTTCTCTTTTGAAATAGTGATTGTCAATAATAAAACATCCCCAAAATTTTTAAAGCAAGAAAGGTATTTTTAAGGAAATCTAGGAATTTTCTACTTATACATGAGAGTTTGGTCAGTTTGCTCTATTCAAGATAAATTTTGAAGGTTCAATTATCTCTACACTTTTTTTAAGAACAAAAATTTCAAAACACAAATGAAGCCTCAAAGTAGGCTATTTTCACAACTGATTTTCTCTCAGTTTGCTTTCTCAAATGACAACCACTGTAGCTTAGGGATCAAAAGATTTGGTGCAGCTGGGGGTGGGGAAAAAAGCAATTCAGCTTCCCAGCAGCCAGCTGAGGAAATCCTGGTTCGCTCCCCAACTAAATCACTGTTAATTAGAATTACCGGGTTACATAGCAAAGTCTTATTTAAATAATCGTAACCAGCGGAAAAAAATCTGTTTTCTTGAGAAGCTATTCTACGAAGTCTGACATTTAACAGCAGATAATAAGGGAAGAACAAAATAAAGTAAGAAATGTTTTATTCTTTAGAATAAAGTTCTCTATTCTATAGTTATTTCTAAACCACACTGAAAAGCAGGTTAGACATCTCACAACGGCTGTCTTCTAATTTTCCATTATCTACAGTTCAACAGCCTTGTTTCTTTCGTAAAGACAAGCCATGTTGGAAAACAAGCAATAAACAGAAGATTAGGCTTGATTCTACGAATACTGTATATCAAAGTTACAACCAGAGATTTTTTGTTTTAAGATTAAGTTCAGACGAATCTGAAACTTCGACTCTAACAAGGGGTCAAAACCCGAAAAAGAATTACCTGCTCAGTACTTCTTGCCGACTTTTAATAACTAGGGTTCAGAAATACTAGAATTATCAATCAAAGGTATCCATAAACCCTCAAGAAATTACCTGAGCCAGAAAAAAGCTGAGCTAAGAATACAAAAGTTTGAAAGAAAACATTCTCTTTCACAACTTGTTGGTTTTGGAAATACTTTCAAAGTATTACAAAGAGTTGGTTATATTAAATCACTACTTGTGTGGGCATATTCAATAGCTACTTTCTGCTTAAAAGTGTTTCAAGGACACCTTTATTCTTTGCTTAAATGCAAGGTTTGTTTATCTGTTGATTCAGAACTTTGATTTTTCTAACTTTTCACATTTCAGACAACTGGTTCACACAAAATAATGCATTTTTATTGTCCTACTTTAAAAGAATAGATTTGACCAACAATGTAAAATTTACTCTTAAGAGGCATCTTCCCAAATTTAACTTTCAAACTAATTATTTACATGGAAAAAAGACTCAAACAGAGAAGTGTCATTTAACTTGGCTACAACACAAAAGTAAACATAAGAATGAAAAATTAAGACAAAGCCCCCAAGATCTAGGTGAAGCTTGCTAAAAATGAAGTCTCCTAAGGTGGAAGGCGCTATCCCAGCTTTTCAAATTCTGAAGCCGGAAGTTGCCATCTGAACACAATTCATTAATGGACCAATTTATTCAACACAAACCAATAAATATCTACCTAGTTATAAAAACGAAGTGATGGTATCTTAATACAGGATGAAACTCACACAGCCCCAGGCCCCAAAACAGGCAAGCATCATTAGCAATTTAAAGCCAACTGGCACAACAAGCACTAGAAGTGGTAGAAGAAACTTCCTTTACTAATATCACAGTAGCAGTTGGTATTTCTACTCTCTGTTCTCCACTAACCTAAAATTAGGTATTTTAATCTAAAGTTTATTTTCTACCTTTGCCTCACAACCCCAAGAAAAAAGAAAAAAACAAACCTGAGAAACCAAGAAATTATGAAGAAAATACGGAAATGCATGACCTAGGCACATTTTAGGAAATTTACCAGGTTTTTTTTCATTAGCTCCCCTCCTCCTCCCCATTTAACTCCCTTTCACGTTCTAACACACAAATGCACGCACATCTTTTTGCTATAGAATTCAGAATGACTTACAGATTAGGAAACATGTCATGATCATATTTTGATTACATGGAACAGAAATGCTCAAAAAGAATCTGGTGCATGGTAAATCTGAGATTGGAAATGTGGTCATCTCACACCTCAGCTACTCAAAATCACCAGTGAATCTGTTCACTGTTGCTCTTCAGTGTTCTTCAGAGATCACAAAACCTACTAAAAAATACCTGTGGGCTATTTGTACTAAAGAACAACAGTACTATAATGTGCATTTTTTTTAATCAAAGTAGAAAATTCTGAGGTGACAATTAAATTTTTAAAGTCACAGAACTGAAAAGGTAAACTAATGGAAAATATCTGCTAACTTATTTTCAGGGATAAACATGCAGGAAAAAGGCACGATGTTATTTATTGAACTTCTCCCCATTTCCTCTAAAATGTAATTATACAAAACAGGCTTTAATTACTGATAATGGCTTATAATCTTCCTTTGCTTGAAATATTTAAAAGTCTATTCCCACATTCTCTTAAAATAAAACGAACAAATGCAATATTCAGCATATACTTCCTCAAGTCATTCATCTTCTCTTGAAAGCCCAAAAGGGAGCAGTCCTCTATTAGGACTAAACGAGTTCCTGTGTGTTATGAAAACCTCGAAGCAACAACTGAAAATATCTAGCACAGTCAGCACAGGCAATTCCTGGAAGGGTGATGGTGCATCAAAAGGCTAGCAACTCTGTTCTGATAAAATAATAAAAACCATTTAAAGGACTGTAAACTCAGCATCAATGGTATTTCCAGTGGGAAAACATTTCTAAAATTCCACCTCCAGTTAATTTCTTCATCCTCCTCCTATCTAGAAAGCTATCTATTGCAAATATTTCATACAAAATGGAAATGAGTTGCTAGGATAAAAAGTCAGAATTCATTTTCTCTGCTTAGAATTTAAGCAGTTTCATTTACTTTTGCAGAATATTTAGTAAGTATAAAAGAAAAAAAAATGTCCCCACCACTCTAACGATAAACATTTTTTTTTCTTTTTTGGTAACTTTGTGAGCATCTTAGGAGACAATGAACATAAATTGTAAAACAATACACAATGCTTGTTTTTACAGTGAAAAATAAAACATTCCACAAGTCTAACATTTCATGTATTTTCTTTTAAGCCCATCAAACTGTCGAAAATCCTATTGTGCTTTCAACAAAAAGGAAATATTTGTACCACTAAAGTGGACTGATGTAAAATATTAAAGCCACCTTAGCCTACACAGATTGCTCGATTACGTTCTTTTAAATGGCTCTGACCAATTGAGGAAATGAGACTATGAATAGGAAATTTGATTAAGAGTTAAAATTACCATTGAGTTCTTTAAAATGTACTAATGAATAATTAATAGCAAATGCAGTTCCTAGGCTTCCCTGACAACAATATTCTCAAGTAGAACTGAAAGTAACGTCTGCAGTAAAATATGCACAGGTAAGTACAGGAAGTATACACATACAGAAAGGCTTTATGAGAACACACTAATATGAGCTATAAGATAGATCTGGGGCTTGGGTAAAAAAAATCAGCATGGTAAATTTTAGATCAAGATTTACAACATTCACACGTTAATACCAAAATAAATCTCCACTTAAGCTTAAAAAGTCAAAAGCATTAAAGAAATCCTTTGTTCCTATGATACTGTCTCCTTCCACCCTAACTGGATTCCAGCCTCCTCCATTGTGACACGGGATTTTATTGATCTCAAACATGTTCACATTCAGAAATTAGTCTCCAAAGACATCCCACAGGACTGCCAGCCACCTAGATACCACACATCACCGACATCTTAAAAAAGGACAAGAGCTTTTCAAAACCTAACACTATTTGGTCAGCAATATCAAGTGAAGTTAACCAGGCTCTCTTCTAAACAGACTTTTCCCTCAACTGCTAAAAATGCCAGATCTACTGAATTGACAACAAATGTTTCACGGGTTAATAAATGTATGAAGGCGCAGATCCACCCCGAGATTTCTCCCCTCTGGAGCTCCTCGTTCATTCAAAAATTGAGCGCCTAAGTGACCTATTTTCAGGTTACTTTCCTCACACCTGCCAGGTCACTGTCCCGACTGAGAAACTTCTTGCCAAAGCAATTAATTTTTAGTGCCTCCTAACTGTCCCGGGTGTTTGCATTCAATTTGAAATCTGTTACTTGTTAGACACTGTTCGGTCCCAGATCTTTCAGAGAATTGAGAGTTTATGGCGCAGAGAGGGGAGGAGGCACGGATCTCCGAGAGCCTGCCCTTTATTCGGAAATGAGGAGATGTGAAAGGTGGAAGGCAGGGCAAATAAATAAATAAATCGGGTTTGCCGCCGGAGCGTTTGCCGGCCGGTACGAGCACCCTTTGTAATGCAGGCCTCCCGGGGCTATCGCCTGCGCTAATTGCTCCAGGGCGCTTTCCAAGTTCAAAAGTTCACCTTTTACGACCTCACAAAAGCTCCTTACACGTTACCAATAAAAACATTCCGCGGCAAACACCGAGGGGGAAAATATCAAACAGATACAAATACAACACCCCGCAGGGGGAGGGAGCCCCTGAGACAGCCCCGAGAAACCTGAGGACCGGGCTCGGGCGTGGGGGCAGGGGGGAGCGGTCCGAAGGGCCGGGCCAGGTGAGGCATTCTCAGGGCCCGGGGCCCGGGATCGCGGAAGGCCGGAGGAGAAGCGAGGTGGGGCCAGCGCGGACCGGGACGGGCCGGCAGGAGGAGGGCAGAGGCAGGTGTCCCGAGCACCCGGGCGGGCCAGAGATCCGAGCCAGCAGAAAGGGGTCGCCCCGCGGAGACGGGGCCGAGCCGGGCCGGAGGCCGGCAGGAGAGCGCGGGGAAGGAGCGAGGAACGGGGTGCGGAGCAGGCACCGGGAGGTCCGACTAGGAATCGCCGCGCGGGTGGCTAGGGACCCGGGGGTGGGCGCCGAGGGAAGGTCGCACAAGCGCAGGGGTAGCCCGGGAAGCGCGGGGCCGCAGAGAAGGAAAGCGGCTCCAGAAAGGTGCGGGGCAGAGGAACCCCAGGGGACGAGGGTGTGGCGTCGGCGGGGCGCCGAGCGCGGGTCCGCGGAGGGCGGAGGAACCCGCGTGGATGGCGCTGGGGGAGGGGAGGGCTCGGCGCCGAAGGACCCTTCAGGGGAGAGGCCTCCCGCAGAGGGGACCCCAGGGGGAAGGAGGGGTGGCTCTGAGCAGAGGGGACCAGAGAGGGAGGGGAGGCCCCCACTGTCGGGACGCGAGGTGAGAGGCCGGGGGTGTGGGGACGGTCCGCGCGGAGAGGACCGGGGGAGGGGGAGAGGGGTCCGCGCCGAGGGGACCTGGGGGAGGGGGGAGGATTCGCGCAGAGGGGACGGGGGGAGGGGAAGCCTGTGCTAGGGGACAGGGGGGAGGGGGAATGAAGGTCGGGGTTGAGGGAACCGGGCAGGGGGAGGGTCCGCGCAGAAGGGAACGGGGAAGGAGGAGGAGGGTCCACACGGGCTAAGACGAGGGAGGAGAGGAAGGGTCTGCGCAGAGGGGAACCGGGGTGGAGGTCCACGCTGAGGGGACGCTGCCCAGAGCAAGAGTCGGCGGCGAGGAGGGCGACCCCCGGGTTAGCGGACAGGGGGCAGGTTCTGCTGGGCCCGGACTCCGCGCGCCCCTCACCCACCGTTGCGCGGCGGCGGAGGGAGCGCGGCGGGCGGCTCCAGGAACCCCGCCGAGCCCCCGCCGCCTCCCCCTCCGCTAGGCGGCCGTTCGTCCCGCTCCATGCGGTGGTGCTCAGGGCCCGCGCTGGGTTCGCTGCTCCGCCATGACCGGCGCCGTCGTCGTCGTCCTCGTCGTCCGCCGGGGGGAGGGGGCTGTCAGGGGCCAGGGGGCTCCCGGCCGCGGCGCTCTCTGGGCCCCGAGCCGCCCGGCTCCGCGCCCCTCCGCGCCGCGCCCCCTCAGCACTGGCCAGCTCCCTCCCCGGACGTCACGCGCCGCTGCCACGCACGGCCCCGCGGGGCACGCTGGGAATTGGAGTCCGCCCGGCGAGGCCGGACACACGAGACTCCACCAACTGAAGGGGTGGGAGGAGGGATAAGCAACCTTGAAGAAGGGAAAGCCGAGTCCTGTCAAAATCACGAACCCTGAAAAAATTTCTGATAAGCCTTTAATAAACATTACTTCAGGAGCCTCTCTTTATTTTGACTTATCCCTGGCCAGTGTTCGCTAAGACTCCTTGTATCCCCCCGCCCCAACAATGAGTCTTCCCAAGGAGGCAGGTCGCGAAGGAGCCGAGTGAGCACGTGCAATGAAGCCCAGCCCTGTAGGCGGGGCTCGGAGGGGGCGGAGCTTGGAGGTATTCACAGGGCCCTTCTTCCGCGGCTTCGGGACAAATTGGACCTGAGATTAAAGGACCGGAGTTTAACCCGAGGTGACTGCGTTCGTATGCAAATGGAATCTATAAAACTCTGCTTTCCGGGGTACTCTTTAAAGCCTTTTACCTCCGGGTGGGCGGGAAAGACTAAAGTTTCTCTTCCTCCTCTTTCATTTTCCCCCTGCCAGGCCATTGATGCCATTAAAGAAACTCTCAGATCTTGGCTCCTGGGGTCTTGAAGTCATCCATTTGAGAGGCTCTTTACCCAGCCTTATTCGCCTTCCCTTCTCCTCAGTTTTCCTATCGTAAAATGGTGTTGGAATACAGACGGGGTCCAATTGGAAAACCCCAAACCCCACCCCACCCCACCCCCGCTCCCTGCCTCAGTTTCCCAGAGCAAAATCCCGGATTTTGCAAAGTTTTGGCTGCTCTGGGCTGAGCCCACCTCCTGCGGCCACCAGGTGGCGCGCGGCCACCAGCCTCTAGTCCTGCTGGGGCATCTGCCTTCCGCGACCCTCTCGGGAAGGACCCAACGCGACTGCTGCCCAAGGTGTAACTAAGCCCTACGTGGCCAGCTTGAAGACAAAGAAAAGAACATTGGTGCTTTGCCCGCGTCTACTCTGCTGGCTTAAGCCGCGGCTTCCTCGCTGTGCCCATTCCCCCCTACCCTGCCCCACCAATCCTCTGGCTCACCTATGTCGTTCTTTCGCTTACTTTTTTTAAGTCCTCATCGTGGCGTCCGCATCCCTGCCTGATCTGACCCCTACCCACATTTCTCATCACATTCCTTCCCTCACCTGCTAGGCAGGAGGTTTTGCAACCCTTCCCTGCGCTTGGGGCTTCCTTACCAACACTGCTTAACCTGTACTGCATCCTGAATCTGTGCCGGCCACTGTTCTAACAGATTTGCATTAACGCTATGTTGTCTAAACCTCATACTTGCTCTATGAAGTAGCTCCAGTATTGTCCCTATCATACACTGATGACGTCACCCAGCAGTGATAGGGATTCGAAACCTAGTCAGTCAGACACCCGAACCAGAACACTTGGCTCCTTCAAGCCGGAATGCTGCTGGCTTCACCCACCCCACTACTAAACTCCTATTCATCTTTCAAGATCCTGTTCAAATATCTCCTCAGGGACACTGTCCTTAATACCTCCCACCAGGGGATATCTCGATCCCCTCTGTATTCCCTTACAGCTCTGTTGAGCTCTCTGTGATTGCTTCCCTACTACCATTCCCCAGCCCCAGAGCGGGAGGAGAGCCCTTAGTGTGTGTGAGCCATAACCGTCCACCGTGGGTTCTAAAATATGTCAGCACCATGTGGCCTTCCTGGGGCCAGAACTTCTCCTTCTATCACAAGCCTCTGAGGCAGTGAGTTTCCCTTCCTCGGAGATCAATCAGGGGAAATGGCATTGCAGAAACCTCCTCCAGTCCTGGGGCTTCAGTAGAGGACAGAGATTCTAAGCTGACCCTCAAAGATGGCAGAAGAGTTTAGCTAAATGCTTACCCATTGGAAACAACTCCTCCTCATCCTTCAGACCAGCTCTGTTGTCACTTCCTCCCAAAAGCCTTCCTAGATCTCCCTGACTAGTCAAATCCCTTTATTCTCACTCTCATCATTATGACCCCAACAGCTGAGCACAGGGCCTGGACAGAGCAGACACTCAATAAATAACTGCTGAGTGAGTGAAGGAATGAATGAAACAGATTGGACTTTTCTACTTAATAACTGTGACCTTGGGCATGTTCCCTCTGAGCCTCAAAGTCCTGGTTTCTGAGGAAAGAGGGATAATGATAGTTGTTCCCTCCCAGGATTGTTATGAGAATTAAATAAGAGGATGCATGTAAAGCATTTACTATAAGGTCTGGGCTGATACATGGGACCTGTTACTAAGATTATTTAAAGAGGGGTCCTAATTCCCAGTAACCTCTCTTCTTGGGAAGGGTCAACCACCACAAAACTGAGAAAAGTGAGGAAAACAGCTATGTACTGAGACCCCAGCCACTGTCCTAAGTGTATAGGGTCCTGTGAGGTAGACAGCCACTATGTGTCCAGTACGTCCTAGGGGTCCTTTCCCTCCAGTGTCCCCGAACAATCCTGAGAAGTCAATACCTTTCTCCTTACAAATGAGGAAACAGAAAGACAGATGAAAAAGACTCCCACCACTAGCAGGACTCATGACAGAAGAAAGGAGTGCTATATAAGGATAAGAAGGGATCTGTGCGGCAGCGGTCCTGAGGCCAGGGGCATACAGACAGAGAAACAGGACGAGACAGGTATACAGCTAAGAATAAGGCAGGTGTGAGCCCCATCGCGGGGGCTTTGCCCTGTGGCAGGGGGGACAGACACTAATCAAATCAAATAATCACACAGACCCCCAACTGCACAGCAGTGCTGCAACTGAGAAGACACTTAGTTCTTCTAAGCGTCTAAGTTCCTGGGGCTATGAGAGCGTGTGACAGGGCTCATTTTCTTGGGGTTGGTGATCAAGGGAAGCTTCCTGGAATAAGAAGCATTGAAATAAGATGGGAAGGATGAGTTGGAGTCAGATTCGGTGAAAAGAGAGAGTTTCAGATAGAAGGAACAGTATGTGCAAACGTCCTGAGGCCAAGTTGGAACCGAGAGAATCCATTGTGACTGGAGCCCCTGAGGGAGAGAGAGGGCAGGAGAGAAGGGTGAAAAGGAAGAAGCCAGAAATTATGGGGACATGTGGGGGAGCAGCCAGTAGGGGGCAGAGTTCTCTGGTGACGGCAGCCTGGCTCTTCCAGGGCCTAGCCAGAGTCAGAGCTAGGCTGCAAGGGGAGAAAGGGCTGGGAAACGCAGCCCCCACCAGGTTCTGTTTGTTTTAAGTATGTTTTGTTTATTATTTGAATGGATAGGACACACATCACACAATTCCCAGGATGCAGAAGAGTATTCAATGAAAAGTCAGCCTTTCTCCTTACTCTTGATTGCCAGCAGCTGGTTTCCCTACTTAGCAATAACCACCATACGGATTTATTGTGTGTCCATGCACATAAGAACACACACCACATTTGTTTTTTACACTAACCTAGCCCTGGTTTTGATGCCTCTCCAGGAGGTCTCCAGTTATGAAAGAAGCTAATTTGCACTGAACAATTACTCCACGTGATTCTTTCATTCAGCTCAGTTATGGAGCCCCAGACCTTGTGCCAGACCAGTGGTTCTCAAACCTTAAATCCCCTGGAGGGCTTGTTAAAACGCAGATTGCTGGGTCCCACCCTGAGAGTTTCTGTTTCCTTAGGTCTGGGTTGTGGACTGAGAATTTGCATTTCTAACAAGTTCCCAGGCTTTGCTGAGGCTGCTGGTCCCTCAGGGCGGCACACTTTGAGACCACCCTTTGCGACCTGTGAGCCAGCTGCTGATGGACAAAGTATGTGCGCTGGTGGCTGTATTTCTCTCCCACAAGGGAAGGCATGAACGACGGGGGAACACACGCACCCATTCGAAAGACAGTTTCATAGAGTGATAAATTCTTTGAAGAAAATGAGGGGAGGGTGAGCACATGAAGGAAAGTGCTTGAGAGTAGGGATGGGGTAGGAGTGGAGGGTAGCGACATTTGGGGCACGAATAAGCATTCCTTTTTGAGCAGTTGAAGTTTTCAAGGCCAGATTAATAGACACACATGTGGAGCTGTCTTGCACTCAAGGGCCGGGTGACCTACAGAGACAGTGTGGAGAGGGAAGAGAAGAGGGTCCACCCCCCCCCCCCCGGGGGGGTGCACAGAGGTGTGCAGAAGGAGCTCGGGGTGAGATACAGGGAAAATCCGAAAGACATCAAGAGAGGAGAGGGTTTGAGAAGGAGGCATGATCAAGAGCTGGGAGGGTAGAGAGGTGCCGCCTTGGGTTCGGTTACAGGAGCTCCCCGCGGACCCCAACAAAGCATTTCCATGGTGAGACGGAAGACCCCTGGAGTGAGGGGATGAGCAGGGAAACTGAGGAAGGGAGACCAGAGTAGGCTCCTTGGGAAAGTTTTGCTGCGTAGGAAGCAGAGCAATAAGGCGCTCCCTCCTGAGGAGGGGAGAAGGGAGGGTGTTTAAAAGGTAGGCGCTGCAGGAGTTTAGTTGGGGGTTGAGGAGGGATCTTGGAGGCAGGAATCAATGGAATACGCGGGAGAGAGGGCTCTGAGCCGTGCGAAGGGTGGAGCCGGCGCTGTCGGTGTGTTTGGAGAGCTCGAATGTTCTCCTGCCCTACAAACATCACTCATCTGAACTTTACGACCGCTCCAAAAGGAAAGCACTATTTGCCCCAGTTTACAGACGAGGAAACTGAGGCTCAAAGTGGTGAAGAGACACGCCGAGGTCCCACATCTCACAGAACGGGACCTCGGTCCTCTTACCGCCCCCGCTGCTCCCGCGGGCTCCGAACAAGACCCTTTTTTGTGTCCTTGCTGGGATGCCCTTTGGAGAGCCGCCGGATGGCTCTACTCTGAGGCCCCGCGGAGAGCGGGCCGGGCGGGGCGGGGCGGGGTGCCCCCTCCACCCTCGCTCCGCCCCCAGCGGCGCGGGAGGGGGCGCGGGGCGGGGAGCGGCGGGGGGCGCGCCGCGCGGGCGGAGCGGGCGGCGGCACCTCGCTAGCAGTGCGGCCCTTGCCTCCCAGCGTCCGCGCCAGCTGTCCGTGCCCGCCGTGCCCGTCCCGCCATGGCCGCGGCCGCCCTCCCACCCCGGCCCCGGCCCCTGGCCCTGCTCCTGCTGCCGCTGCTGCTGCTGCGCGCCGGCACGGTGCGCGCCGACAGTAAGGTACGTACCGCCCTCCCGCCCGGGCGCAGCTCGGCGGGGAGCCGGGCACGAGGGGGCGCTGTGGCTGGGGGTGCGGGCCAGGAGGGTGTCAGGGGCCGAGAGCCGAGAACCAGGAGAGGGGACCTCGGATCTTCGGCTTAGCACCGAAGCCGCTGGGGCAGGACCCCGGGAGAGGAGCGCGTGGGGCAAGAAGCGCTGGAGATGGTAGGGCTGCTTGGGACCCAGAGCCTCAGGAAGGGGCGCTGGGACCCAATCCAGTGTGGGGAGATCAGCTCTGAAACCTAGAGCCAGGGGGCGCTGGGAGCTTGGGGGTGGTGGGTGCAGACAGGAGATGCAGTCCCCAGCCTAGAAAAGGGATTCCCAGGCGCGCTGGGCAGGAGCAGCTTGGAGATCTGGCTCCAAGTTTCCATGGGAGGCTGACCCACGTGGGGGCAGGCCCCTGGGTAACTGCTGCCCAGCGACTCCCAGGTTTTCAGTAGGCCCTGGGCCAAGGCTTTCAGGCCGTGCTGGGGACCCCCAGGCTGGCCACTTGCCTGGCCTCTGGTGCTCCTGCCAGGGATATGATGCACCTTCTAGAGGACCCTGTGTCTCCAGAAGTGACCTGAGCTATTCTCAGTGGTGGCTCAAAGGATCTGCTCCCCGTGTCAAGCAGACCTGGGTTCAAATCCCATGTTCGCCTCTCAGCTGGATGACCCTGGGCCTTTACTTCTCTGAGCCTCCACTTCCTCCCTGGTAAATATGGGGTAATAATCGTTCCCACTCCCTGCAGTCAGGATCTCTAGATTAGTGAGATCATGCCTGTAAAATGCTGAGCACCTTGCCTGGCACCTAGGAGGTGCCCAATAAATGATACTGCAATTATGAAGTCTTACCACAGGGATCTGCAAAAGGGGGTGAGATCCAGAATGGAGAGAGAGCAAGCACTTAGCGTTAGTCAGAGCAGGGACCCCTTGAGGGTGTTCTGGAAATGACCCAGTGAGGAGGAGGATGGGTCTGGGGGTGAGGGAGGGGCAGGAAGGAGGTAGGGCCCTGCTCACATAGTATGAGAGCCAAGGAGTGACTTCTCTTGGTGTCTCTACAGCCTCTTTCCCAAGTAGAAGGTGAGGCTCCCCTGTCCACAGGCAGGTAACAGGCAGAAGCCACTAGCCACATGGTAAGTATATGAGCAGGGGGCACTGGCACACGCTCAGCCTGAAGATTCAGCTCAGGCTATGAAAATAAGTGGGCTGCAG
Source organism: Equus caballus (assembly GCF_041296265.1). NCBI lineage: Eukaryota > Metazoa > Chordata > Mammalia > Perissodactyla > Equidae > Equus > Equus caballus. Next base: position 36,980,255 of record NC_091708.1, read on the forward strand.
TCCTGACCATGTCCTCCTGTCCTCTGAAGACCCTGAGGGAATGAGAAGCATTCCCATTTTACAGATTGGGAAACTAGGATGTATAGAGAGGCAGCTGGCTTGCAAATCAAAAAACCTAGGTTCTGGCCTTTTGTTGTTCGTCTGTGTGACCTTGGGCCAGTCACTGCCTGTCTCTGGGCTTAAATTCCCCCATCTGAAAAACAATATCTCCCTAACTTCCCTTCCATATACAGCCTTCTAGGATTCCTTGACCTGGCTCAGGTGGGGAACAGGTAAGCGAAAACCCCAGATAACCTGATCTCCGCTTTGCCACCTCTCATCTCTCTGGCTGGGAGCAATGTTTGTTCTTGGGCATCCTCTGAGCCATGCAGAGGGCTATAGGGCTGGTGGGGGAGGGCTCGCATTCAAAACAAAGCAAAGACAAAGAGAACCCAACACCCTGTTTATGTAGTGAGTCAGCCAAACACTTGCTAGGTTGGGGGTGTGTGTGTGTGTTTAGTTGTTCCAGGGCAAGCTGGGGCTGGTGGGGTGACGAGGAGCATCCTAGAGTTTGGAGAATGAAGCAGCTGGGGGAGTCAGCACAGCCCTCCCCCAGACACCTCCCACCCCACACCATTTCAGTCAGCTGGGAAAAATAAAAATCAAGTGATGGGTGAATTTACTCCGCATTCCTCAGCACAGCCGGACTCCTGCTGGCTCAGTGGAGAGAGCTGTTTTCATTATCACCCTCTCCCTCCCCCATAACAGTCCTTCCTTTCCAAGCCTGGCCTATTTTCTAGCGGGGGAGGCCTTAGGAGGACCGGCCTGGGACCTAAAGTCTATCTAGGGCCCTAAAGTGTTCCATGGGCTTCCTGCTCCTGGGAGGTCCAGCCTCCCTCCTGCACGATCTTTTCAGGGGTCCAGGGGCGGCTCAGCCCCAGGACTCACCACAGAATTCTGCGATCTCAGCCAGCTCCTCGCTCAGCGTGTGTTAGTGTTTATAGCAGGTCTCTCCGAAACAGGATTTGGAGTTTCCATCTAAGGAAGTGCTTTGTCCAGCTTGCGAGCGGGAGAAGGAGATCACAGCTCCCCTGGCATTTCCGAGGGGCTGCCCGATGTGGAGGTTGGGATGGACAGCCAGGTAATCACATGGCACCAGGGACTTCTGGGAACCTGCTTTTGGCTGTGTGTCCTTGGAATGTGGCTGAGAATTCCCCACCTCTACCTCAGTTTCCCCATCTGGGAAAGGGCTGCTGGCGACTCACATCCTCCATGCATCCAGGGGTGAGAAGCGGGTCTTTGGTCCTGAGGACAGAGGGAAGGCCCAGCCTGTGGGAGCTGGGCCAGGGGAGCAGGAGGGGCTGGAGCAAGCAGGCGGTGGTGTCCCGGGCGGGATCGGATGTTCCAGGCCAGGCGGGTCCCCAGGGCTTAGGTGTTGCTGCTCCTCCGCTTGGGGAGTTTCCGCCTGTGGTGTAATTGGAAACAGGCTCAGGAGCAGGCAGGAGCTACACAGCGATGGAGTCTTCCTCCTGTGCACAGAGTCTGGGCCAGGCTAGGCCACCAAAGGTCCTGCCCCATTTGGATGGGGCACCTGGGATAAAGCCCTGAGGAGCGCCCAGTGTGCCAAGGCCTGTGCCCAGCACTTGCATTTGGGGTCTTACACTACCCTGCTGCCTACACTCTGAGACTTCAGGGTCCCTCCCCATTGGACAGACTTGAATACAGAGGGTCAAAAGAGTCAGGTTGGGGCCGCTCACATATCCTAGAGAGGGAGCTTGAGGAGTTGGGAGCAACCTGGAGTTCCAGCATCCTCAGCCTTTAGCGAGCATCTGGAGGCCCGGGAGCCTGAGAGAGCCAGAGTCGAGGGGTGTGGAGGAAGGCCAGGGCATCTGCATTTTCCAAGTGCACCCAGGTAATTCTGAGGCACATCCTTCAGTGGAGAACTCATGGAGGTGATAGGGAGCCATAGAGGTTTGTGGTGCAAGAGAGTAACAGATCATCAAAGAGGAGCTTTTGGAAGATTAATCCAGCAGAGAGGAGGCCGCTGTATTGTCCACGTAGCAGTTAACGCGGCCTGAGCTCAGGCTGTGGCCATGGAGTAGAGAGCGAGGGATAGACATGGGAGATATTTAGGGTGAAGAACCAGAAGAACACGACTGATGGGTTGTCCAGAGTAATAAGGAGGCTCAGAGATCCGGGTTGGGCAGGAGGGTGAGCAGACACCAGTTTGGGAGAAGATGCTGGGTCCAGTTTGGGATGTCTGTGGGCGTCTAGGGGACGGTGTCCAGCCGGTAGTGGGCTCCAGGGGTGGTCTTTGCCTGCAGTAGGACGGGAAAACTGCCTCTCCGTGAGTCTGGGCTGGCCATGAGAGGAGAGGGAAGACTCGAGCTCAAAGGGACATAACTTGAACATGTCCTATTTCTAGAACATTTCACAGCTTGAACCCCTCTCTTCCCCTTTCTGGCCAGATTTATCCATGCCTCTTCAGAAAAATCTCAAGTACCCCGTCTCACATCGCACTGTGGGATTTCTTTGCAAACACTTAGGGACCTTTTTAAGCACAAACCACCCCCACTTCTGGGGGCTTTGGCAGCAGCTTGTGCTGAGCAAGGCGGCAGGGAGAGATGGGGGCCGAGGGAGGGACTTTCCTGCTTGGCAGCAACTCCAGCACTCATGCCAAGGGCAGGTTGGGGCAGGCCCAGCGGGAGCCCCAGGTCACGTGGCCCAACCCAGCGCCCCCTCTCTGTCCCAGCTCAGCTGCTTGTGGAGAATCCCTTGCCTGGTGACTACGGGCGGTTTTGGGAGGTACAGCATGTAAACCAAATTTTGGAGTCAGGCTGTGCTGTGTGACCTGGGCAAACTGCTAGTCTTCTCTGATGCTCAGATTTTTCCTCTCTAGATGGGGTTGTAGTGAGAGCAAATAGAGGTTGAAAACGATGTACAAATGTGAGAGAGGGTTGTTGGCAGCGACTTTAAAAGTGAGAACCATTTAGTAGTTATTCTGTGCCAGGCTCGGCGCCAGGTGCTTTGCACTTATTGAGACATTTCAGCCTCAGGAATCGCCTATGAGGAAAGGACTGTTATCCTCCCCATTCTACAGAGGAGGAAACTGAGGCTCAGAGGGGTCAAGGGCCTACAGGGAGGAGATGTGAGCTGAGATTTGAGCCTGGGCTGGCGCCCCACCATGGCGCTCTGCTGCCTCCGGTCAAGCTCCAAGGGACCAAGTGATCACCGGATGCAGGGCCCAGTCTGGGCTCCTGGCAGCAGGGGCTGGGAGCAGAGGCCCTCTTCCGACCCCTGGCCGTGTCAGGGCCTTGGCCGCCCCCATCAGGACATAGCACCTCATCTGAGGAGGGAAGGAATGGTGCGGTCTGATGCGGAGGCCGCTGCTGGGGGGCGGGGGTTGGGATTATGGGTGGGGGCTGAGGAGGAGGCCTCTCTGGCATGGCCACATGGAACACACCCACATCCACCCGCTGGGCTCCTAGCCCCCTGGGCAAGTCGGGGGACGGTGGCTGGGGGGCCCAGCAGAGCACGGAAGCGGGCCCAGAGTCTAGGAGAAAAGGTAGGCTTAAGGCACTAGCGGCCATTTAAGGAGTTTGCAGGACCCTGAGCTCGGCTGTCAGCCTTCACTGCAGGAGAGAATCACCCCGGAGGACCCTTCGCCCACAGGGCCCGGGACAAAGCTTCCCCCCATAGCTGCCCCATCCCCACCCTCCTCGTCCCCCAGGGGACTGCAAGTCCACCCACCCTGGGCCCTAGTCCCCTTGAACAAGTCATTCGATGGCTCCAGGCTCAGCCTCCTCATCTGTGGGACACCGCTAGGAATATCTAACAGTGCACTCACGTGGAGAAACAGCCCCCTTTTAGGACGATTGGTAGTAATAATAACAGCCACAATATACAGACTACTGTGTGTGCTCCTGGTGCTGGACTGAGCTACTCCTGTTGTTCCATCTCTCAGTCCTCACATGGTCTTTTGTTAGGTAGGCACTCGTAGTACCTTCATTTTACAGAAGAGGAAACTGAGGCACAGAGAGGTTAAGTAATCTACCCAAGCACACACAGCTCTAGGTGGCTCAGGGCCGTGTTCCTAACCACTGCCCTATACTTCCCCAGCCCTCAGTGAGTTCTCAATAAATGTCTCCTCCCTGGGCTCTGCGCCCCAGGCTGGCCTCCTGCAGCCACCATCCGTCCACGTGAGCTTCCCACAGTGCAGATCTGATCCTGGCCCTCCCCTGCTTAAAACCCTTCCTGAACTCTCCCGTGTTTTCAGGAGGAAGCCAAGATCCTCAGCCAGTTTTCAGGGCCCTCCCTGGGCTGGGCGCTGTCCCCCCCTCCCCACCCCCCGCCCCCCAGCCTTACGTGCTGCCCCCCAGGCTCCCTGCAAACACCAGCCAGAGTGACCCTCCTCCGGGCCCCCAAAGTGCAGGCCCTTCCTTGTCTTTCCACGTCTGAGTTGCTCTCCCTGGAATGCCCTTCTCCTCCTTAAAGATGCCCCCAGGGGCGCCCTCCTCCGAGCAGTCTTCATGGGTGTCTTTGTGCCCTCAGAGCTTGCTATGTGAGCTTCTCTCATGGCTGAAAAGGTGGAGAATGTATCGATCTATTTCTTCTGTCCCTCCAGCTAACACCCCGGGTCTGGCAGAGGCCAGGGGCTCAAACAGGTGTCTGATGGCTCAGAGCTGAAATGGAGTGCCCACAGCCCTTCCCCAGAGGGCCCGGGGACACACACAGGCTCTGGGCGTGGCAGAAAGCCCAAGGGAGCCATGGACTCACTTGGGTCCTGGTGGCTTCAGTGAGAGCTGAGTAGCCATGAGGCCTGAGGTGTTTGTTGATTGAGCCATGAATAGCTGTGTCCTAAGAGCCTGGAGCCCAGGGTGGGCTGGCTGAGCCAACTAGGGGAGTGGCTGGTTGGGGGTCCCAGAGCCCAGCCAGTGTGTCAGGGCACGCGGGCTGGGGGCAGTGACTGAGCCTGGCACCTGCCACTGATCTCACTGAGCTGACTCCTGTGGGCACAAAGTCCTGCTGCCTCCAGTGACCAGTGACCACACTTGGACACTGGGTGTGTGGTATCCCAGGGAGGGACTGAAGGAAAAGTGGGGAGGGGAGGGAAACCACTAAATAGAGGTCATGTTATCCTCACCATGAGGAGGCCAGGTCAGGAGAGTCATCCATTGTACGAGGGTACAAGGCTCAGAGAGGTTATGTAACCTGTTTAAAGTCACACAGGGTGTGGGGGAACAGGTCTGTAGGAGAAGCAGCATAGAGCAGTGATTTCAATCTGGAGTCAGGTCCAAAGCTGGATCTTCCACACTGAAGCTGTGTGATCTTGGACATGTGACTTCACCTCTGTGAGCCTCTCTTTCTTTATCACACTTAAGACGCACTATGTGCTGGGCCCTATTCTTTAACTCATTACATCCTCACAACCACCCCAAAAGGCACGAGCCCATGTTACAAATGAGGAAACAGAGGCACAGAAAGGCTGAGTTGCCCAATCTCATGGCTCCTAACCTAGGCTCCGGACGCCATGCTCCTAGCCCTGTGCTCCAGCATGGCCGCAAAATGTAGGCTCATTTATCCGTCACCTACCACAGGCCAGGCAGGCACTGCTGTGGGGATACAGGAGGGACCTGGACAAAGGACCTGCCTCTCATGCTGCCTCCAGGAGAGTCAGGGAGACAAAAAAGAAGCAGATGTGGCTATAATACTTCAGATGGTAATAGGTGCAAAAAAGACAAACAAACCACTAGCTAAGGGGATAGAGAGTGACGGGAGGTGGGCGGTCAGGGAAGGCTTCTTGGAGGAAGTGATGTGTGAGCAAGGTGAGGGAATGAGCCAAGGGAATATCAGGGGGATAAGGGTTTCAGGGCACCACATCTGCAACGGTCCTGAGGCTAGAGTGGAGTGAGCCCAAGGGAGGAAAAGGTGGCAAGAAGAGGGGTTGAGGGGAGGGTGTTAGCTCACACAGGCCTTGAAGGCCATGGTAAGGACTTTGGAGGTAACAATACCCCCCATACGCAGGTATTATTAAAGGGTGAGGCGTGCATGAAACCTGGGATGTACTCAATGCTCAGTGAAATGTCTCCATTCATTTTTTTACTATTATGGTGAAACACATAACATAAAATTTACCATTTTAACCATTTTAAAGTATACATTTCAGTGGCATTTAGTACATTCACAGTGTTGTGGAACCATCACTGCTACTTGGTTCCAGAATGTTTGCATCAGTCCAAAAGGAAGCCCTGCGACCATTGAGCCATCACTCCCCATTTCCCCATCCCTCTAAATCCCGGCAGCCACTAATCTGCTTTCTGTGTCTATGGATTTGCCTATTCTGGACATTCATATAAAGGGAATCATACAATATGTGGCCTTTTGTGACCAGCTTCTTTCATTTAGCATAACGTTTTCAAGGTTCATCTACATTGTAACCTGTGTCAGTACTCCGTTCCTTTTAATGGCTGACTAATATTCCACTGTGTGGACGTACCACAGTTTGTTCATCTATTCATCAGCTGAAGGACATTTCAGTTGTTTCCACCTTGTGGCTATTGTGAATCGTGCTGCTGTGAACATTCATGTACAAGTCTTTTTTTTGAATACCTGTTCTCAGTTTTTTGGGGTATATACCTAAGAGTAGAATTATCGGGTCCTATGGTAATTCTGTGTTTAATTTATTGAGGAACAGCCAAACTGTTTTTCGCAGCAGCCATTAATATTTTAATTGTTATTGTTATTATTATAAGCCCTCTATTTCCTTGTAAGGGCTGCTAGCTTCTCAGCCACCTCTAACCGCCACCCTCCAAGGGCTGGGGGGCTGGATTCTGCTCCTGGAATCTGCCTGCTCGCCTCCTCTCCCCTCCCCCCAGCACTGGCTCACCGGAGCCGCTCTTGCAGGTGTTCGGCGACATGGACCAGGTGCGGATGACCTCGGAGGGCTCGGACTGCCGCTGCAAGTGTATCATGCGGCCGCTGAGCAAGGACGCGTGCAGCCGCGTGCGCAGCGGCCGGGCGCGGGTGGAGGACTTCTACACCGTGGAGACGGTGAGCTCGGGCACCGACTGCCGCTGCTCCTGCACCGCGCCGCCCTCCTCGCTCAACCCCTGCGAGAACGAGTGGAAGATGGAGAAACTCAAGAAGCAGGCACCCGAGCTCCTCAAGGTAGACATCCTGGGGTGAGATGTGGAGGGGAACACCCCCTGGGTGGGTATCTCCCATGGGCTGGGCCAGGCTGTCCTTCCCGTGAAAAGTCCGCACAGGCCAAGGCGGGCGCTGGTATCCTCCCATTTCACAGGTGAGGAAACAGGCTCCCTGGGGGGAAGCCACTTCTTGCCCAAGATCGTTCTGCCAGTGAGTGATAGAGGCAGCATTCTCTGGCTAGTTTACCTGAATAGAGCCCCTTTTCTATTCCAGTGTCCTGCATTGTACCCAAACCAGTTTCTCTCTCGGCACCTCTATACAGTATTTTAAATTTTGTGGCTTTGATTGTTTTTAATGTAATAATAACATTTACGGGGTCTAGCCCGGTGGCGCAGCAGTTAAGTGCGCATGTTCCACTTCTTTGGCCGGGTTTGCTAGTTCGGATCCTGGGTGTGGGACGTGGCACCACTCACCAAGCCATGCTGTGGTAGGCATCCCACATATAACGTAGAGGAAGATGGGCACGGATGCTAGCTCAGGGCCAGTCTTCCTCAATAAAGAAAGAAAGAAAAAATAATATTTCCGATATTCAAGTACCTCCTGCATGCCAGATGTCGTGCTAACCTCTTTTTACATATTAGTTCTCTAAATTCTTAAACAATTCTGTGAAATATGGGATCTTGGTCCTCATTTTATAGGCAAGAAAATGGATTTGGGAGAAGTTAGGGAACTGGCGCAGGCTCTCACACATTGATATGTAGCCTCAAGTCTGCACCATACTTTTATGTGACTTTTGTGCCTACCCTCCCCCATAGGCAGATTAGAAAGAGCCCCACCTCTGGGGGACACAGCCCCATGCCACGGCCCACCGCTGGGACCCGTGGCTCCGATAGACGTGTGCAGGCTAGAGCTCAGCCCCACAGCCAGCCGGGCCCTTCTGTGAGATTTATCCTGTGCTCGGCTCAGTGCTGGGTGGGCCTACTGGCACTGGGATTTGAGCCCAGGTCCTGCTGTGTCCAAAAAGTGTGTTCTGAACCACCTTGCCCTCCTGTCTTCCTTTTTGTAAAGGACTAGATTATTTGGTGTTTGGAGAGAGTCTTCCTTTACGATTTCTTCCAAACTGAGTGTCTCTTTTGCCCTTCTGGTGTCAAGAACTGTGCAGTCGACTGAGATGTTACCCTGCTTGTGAGCTAACAGGTTAGCCTGCCAGTTTCATGGACACTGGCGGAAGACGCAAGAAGCCAGAGACAAACAACTCTAGTACACACGGCAGCCGGAGTAGCTGCTCTTCCTTGCGCTGATTCTCCCAGCTCCAGTTCCCACAGGGTGATGCCGTGGGGCCAGATGACACCTGCACACACACTGGGGTATTCTTCAAGAGAGGAGCCCCAACTCAGAGGATCCAAATCTTATAGTGGACACCAAGCATGCCTGCTCTTTATAATGGACACCGAGGATGCCCACTCTTTATAAGGATGGGCACTGAGCATGCCTGCTCTTTATGATGGGCACCGAGCATGCTCACTCTTTATAATAATGGGCACTGAGCATGCCCGCTCTTTATGATGGGCACCAAGTGTGCCCGCTCTTTGTGATGGGCACCGAGCATGCCTTCCCTGCTCCAGAGGGAAATGCCATCTCTATTGTCCGAGGCTGTTCACCATACAAGATGGCCTGGACAGTCAGTACCTCTAAATGCAAGACATGCAGAAAAGCCAAAGACTCATGATGAATTCTCTCCCAACGTTTAGCTAAAAATTTTTCTTTAACTTGAGTAAAATTTTTGTAATAAGTGACTGGATACCAAAACTCTCAAAGTTGAGGTGGGTTGAATTTTAGACCAAGTGGCCTCTTGACAACTTGGCAGTCCCTGGACCACACTGTCTCCCTGGGACCTCACTCGGGCCCTGCAGACTCCAGGTACTGAGGCCGTAGGCCAGTCCTCAGTTACAGGGACAAACCAACTTCTGCTGCAGTCCACTTCTCAACAATTCGATTGTAAGCAAAATTGACGAGGATACACAAAACCTTTTCATAAATGCTGGCTAATTTAATCCTTGCCACAACCCTTTGGAGAGGGAACTTATGGTCCTAGCTTTACTTGTGGGGGAATCTGAGGCCCAGAGGGGGATTGTGACTTGCCTAAGATCACACAGCAAGACTTTGGCACCACTAAGATGTGAACCCAGGAATTCTCTCCTGTGTCCCTTTTCCCATTGAAGGGCTTACCGGGCAGTTCTCTAAGCCAGCAGCCCATTGTCCCATAGGCCTTTTTGGTGCACAGCAGCCATGAGGGTTTTCATTCGGCTTATAGGACTGGAGTGGAGTGGTGGTGGGATTGACCCAGCTGGTGGGGTTGGAGGAGGAAGAGAAGATGCTCAGTCTTAGTGACACCCTAGGAGCAGCAGCAGGTACTGAGGGGGTACCCAGAAAGTCCCAAGAGGAGGGGGCAGCAGAGGTAGTATGAGACAGAGCTGAGACCTCTCCCATGCAGCTCGGCTCCCCTCCCTCAGCAGGAGGCTCTCTGAGGTCAGCCCCCCAGGAGAGGAGGTTAGGGGAAGCCAATGGGGGAGGAGCACAGGGCACACCCACCCTATTCCCACCTCTTGTCTCTATCCCAGCCCTTCCCTTCAAGCTCAGAACTCCAGCTGTGATCTGGCCTTAGCTGCTTGTCTCTGCGTAGGAGGGAGGGGAGTCCAGGTCCCCTTTCTTAGGTAGGTTGGCTACCGGGGTGTGCCTCCCACCTCTTTGCTCCTTTTCCTTCTGCACATGAACCAGACATGGCCACACCCTTGAGGAATCCCTAGTCTTGTGGGGACACAGCTCCTGACCCCCAAAATGGCAACATGATCAGTGCTGGGCCAAGGGATGTCCCAGGGACTGTGGGAACCCAGAGGAGGAGATAACATTAGAGCTGGGCTTTGAGGGATGTGTAGGAGTCCCTCAGGCAGAGCAGAAATGAGGGCATTCTGGGTGAGAACAAGTGGAGTGGGTATGGCACAGGGTGCCTCCCTGCCCTCTCTGCTCCAGCCCCACTAGCTGCTTGTCAAGTCCTCTAACATGGTGCTTCTCAAACTGTGGTGAAAGACCAGTTTTTTAAAAATCTTAAGAACCAATACTTTTATAAAATACTATAAAAATGAGTGATTAGAACAATGAAACAAAAACGGACACGCAACATACAAGCCCTATGTTGTATTATTAGAGCCCACAGATATAAAATTGCTCTGTCAAATGGCTCTAAAAGTTCATAAAAGCCTACTCTCGCTTTTTGTGATTATTTTATCACAGACTAGAGACGAGCACTCTGGACCGGCGCTGGTCTGCAGACCACACTTTGAGTAACGTGGCTCGAACACCACGTTTCTTCTCACCAGCTCTTTGAACAAGCTGTTCGCTTTGCCTGGAAGTTCCCTCTCCTGCCCTCTTTGCCTAATTCGTGCTCCTCCTTTAGAGCTCAGCTCAAACAAAACTTCCTCCTGGCAGACTTTCCCAATCCACATGCACTCCCAGACAAGGTCAGGGCCCCATCAGTAATGCTCTGGGCTTCTGTGTGTTACCGCCTGTTCTCTGGTCTGGACGCCTGGGTGTGACTCTGTGTTCCCTGACAGCCTGCGAAAGACGGTTCCGGCTTGCGTCTGTCTTGCTCACCACTGTCCTTAGTGCCTGGCCCAGAGCACATGTTTGCTGAGGCTGCAGGGGGCGGCAGGAGCAGATCATGGAGGGCTTGAATGCCAGACTCGGGAGATGAGAAGCCACACAGGGGAAGCTGGGAGCCATGTCGAGTTATCAAGCAGGGGAGAGACCCAATCAAAGCTTTGCTTCAGGAAGCCAGTTTTGGTGGCCGTAAAGGCAGCAGAGTGAATGAAGCTGGGAGGTTCCCGTTTAGTCCCCTGGAATAGTAGTCGTTATTGCTGATCTTCATGACGCCCTTGCTGTGATCACTCTGGGCTGAGCCCTGTCCAGACACGACTGCTCCTACCACCACCCTCTTGCCCCATTTCACAGAGAAGGAAGCTGAGGAACCTAAGACTCCATGTGCATGGTTCTCAAAAGGTGCTCCCCAGAGCCCTAGGGGTACTGTGCAGCCCCTCAGGGCCTGAGCACGGTTGTCGGGGAGCAGACAAGACTCGAGGCCCTACCCCTGCTCCCATCAGAGCCCTGCACTCCCTTTTTCTGTTTTAGAGATCAGAGTCTGCTCAGAGAAAAGCTCTCTGGCTTATGAACAGCTTGAACACTCCTGCGAGAGTGGGAGTCAAACTGTTTTGGAAACAGCTGGCCAGGGCCAAATGGGAGCACTGGCCTGCTCAGGCCCTGAGAAATGCCTCAGGGCTCGGAGCTGAGCCACCGGGAGGGTGGGCTGGATCTGCCCTTCCCGAGAAGCCAGGGGATGCTGATTTCCCAACCGGCCCCTTGGGCCAAGCTTCCCGTGATGCTCTCGTTGGCATCTTGGCCATCTGGAGGGCATTGTCACATCCTGATGAGATGTGACAGACGGGGGAAGGGGAGGGGCAGCTGCAGGGAAGAGCCAGGGCTGGGCAAGGGAGACCCAGCATCTGCCACTGACCTTTGTGCAAGCCCTGCCCCCTCTCCCGGCCTCAGTTTCCCCATCTGGACACAAGAAGGAGCAGTAAAGCATAATAGGAAAGAGGTTTGGTTTATACCAGTCTGGGTTCTGCTCCCAGCTCCACCATTTAACAGCTGGGTGGCCTTGGGCGAGTCACTTCACCTGTCTAAACTGCAGCTTCCCAGCCTGGAAGAGGAAGATAACAGTTGTCCAGACCGTGTCTTTGGCTGGGGCCCTAGAAGCAGACCCTGAGGCGGGTGACTCACATGCAGGTGATTTATTATGAAAGTGCTCCCGGGGGAACACTGGTACTGAAGTGGGAGAGGCAGGAAGGGAGGGCAGCCCAGCAGTGGTGTGGTCTCAGGCCCAGTGCCAGCCTCAGCCCCAGGGTACATTGGCATGTGAATGACAGCTCAGTTGTCCCCACTGGGGCTAGAGAGCTGGGCTGATAGATGCCCACCCCAGTCAGGCATTGTTGAAGAGCTGCGCCAGGAGGACGTACACCAGGGACTTTGGGGGGCAAAGCAGCTGTTTGAAGAGAGTGACAGGTGCAGGCTGTTAAAGGGAGGCATGTGGAAGCCAGGACGGGCACGAGAAACAGGAGGAGGGATCACTGGGGGTGGGAATGGAGCTCCTCTGGTGTCCACTACACACCTCGTGGGTCGTTGTGAGGATTAAGTGAAATGGCTTGTGAAAGGCCCTGGCACAGTGCCTGCCCCATGGTAAATGCTCAAAAGACAGAACCTGTTGCTTGTGATTATGAGCAGGCTGGGTCTGGCGGGCACTGAGGGCCCAAGCAGGCCATTCTGAGGCCCTGGGGTCCTGGGGTTCTGCCGTGGTAGGGTTCCTTTTGCACCCTCTGTGTCCAGCCCTGTGCTCTGCCCTTTCACTAACCATCCCCCTTCCCTGGGCAGCTGCAGTCCATGGTGGATCTCCTGGAGGGCACCTTGTATAGCATGGACCTGATGAAAGTGCACGCCTACGTCCACAAGGTGGCCTCCCAGATGAACACGCTGGAAGAGGTAAGGGCAGGGCTTGAGCCAGAGGCGGGGCGAGTGTAGTGCTGGAGGCCAAGGGCAGTGTCCGAAGGGGCCTGGGCAATTCTGTCCTGCCCCTGGTGGCTGTTGAAAGCTGGACTCCAGCAGGAGCTGGGAGAGGGAGATTCAGGCCACAGGGTTTAGACTTTGGGGAAGAGGTCTGACTCGGGCTTAAGGGCCTGCACGAAGCAGGAAGGCTGGGTGGAGAAACTGAGGCACCTGCTGGTTGTATGAAAAGAGTCTGGAGGGGGCTGGAACCCTCAGTTGACCAAGACCAGGACCCACACATTGCACAACTCTGGGGCCACTATTTTCATAAAATACCACATGAGTGGTGCCCCCTGGAGTGGTGCAGGACTGGCCAAGCCCACTGGGGCCAGGCTTGAGGCAGCATGACTGTCCCAGTGCCCCTCTGCAGGGGAGGCAGAGGTGCCGAGCATCTTCTCTTGGTCAAGACAAATGTGCTGGAGGGCTAGGTGGGTGGCTGGGACTGCCACCTGAGGACAGGGACAGCGTTGGGTGAGCGTGGGGGTCCAGGCTGCAGGTTTGAGGTTTGCATCTCTGTTGGCACAGCCTGGCCTCCGCCTGTTTCCTGCATCCGGTCCCTGCAGGGCTGCTGGGAGCCTGTAGACATGCAGCTGCCAGGAGCGGGCGTGGGGGCTTCCTTTCCCAGCTTCCTTTTTAGAGAGAGGGGGCACCTGGGCATCCTGTGCCCTGGGGGGGAGATTAACCCCTTACTATCCCCAAAGTTGGGCTCACAGTGGCTTTAATTATTCAAAAAGCATTTGGTGAGTATCTGCTGTGTGCCAGGCCCATGCCAGCGTGGGAAAAACATAACGGTTGCTGAGTTTCTCCTGTGCCCTGATATTTCCTCTGCGCCTGCTCTCCTGTCGCCAGCTCTGCAGTTGTCCTCCTTTGACCTTTCGTCTTGTCATCTCAGGAAATGTTAACTTGCTTCATGTAACTATGAGCCAGACAATCTGGAGGGTATGTCTGCGGGGCCTGGAACAAATCAGAAACGATTTCCGCAGCAACAAAGAAATGATTTTTTAATTATCTTCTGGTTTGCATTATCTGTGCTTTGCTTCTGTTCACTAAGTGATAACTCTATGAAAAAGAAAAGCTTTTTGCTAACCCTGGGAGAAGGTGAAGAGAGCAGCCTCACTCAGGGGAGCTGTCTCCCTCGGCCTGAGGGAGAAACATCCCAGGGGGTCAGGCAGCAAGTCGGGGTCCCACTCCCCTTGCTCTCCTCCCTTACACGAGTGGGACTCAACCAGGGGCAGTTGGCAATATCTGGAGACGTTTTTGGTTGTCACAGCTTGGGGGAGGAGGTGGTGGATGCTATTGGCTTCTTGTGGGTGGCGGCCAGGGATGCTGCTAAACATCCCACAGTGCACGGAGCAGCCCCCATGACACACAACCATCTGGCAAATGTCAGAGGTTGGAAAACTTGCCTTCCACAGTTTGACTTCTGTCTTCCCTGTGATCTAGTTTAGAATGCACTTTCTCATTTCTTAGTCTTTCTGGTCCCCACAGTAACCATGACATTTAGTTGTGATTATGATAAAGATCCTCATTTTACAGGCAGGGAAACTGAGGCTTAGAGAGGTGAAGTCACTAACTCAAGGTTACCCAGCCAGGAAGTAGAGAGTGAGGATTTGAACCCAGCTCTGTCCAACTCCTGCCTTGCTGCCTCTTGGTCCCTGAATCTGTTTACACCCAGGGCTGACTAGACATAAATCGCTTTTAGGTTATCTTCTCTGTAAAAATTTCTGCCCATGAATTTCTGAACTCAGAATTCCGATACTCCAGGGCTTCCCGGGGATGAGGCTCTTCCTGCTTGTGACTCTGGTCTCTCCTACTTCAGCTGAGAAGTGGACTCGGGCAGAGGAATTCACACACACCCCACACCTGCTGGGGCTCTGGGGACCTGGGGCTGATACCTGGTTTCCTGAGTCCTGCCCAGCGGCCAAGGCCAGCCTGGCCAACAGCCCAGCATGGGGATCCCTAGGGCAGGGATCCCCAGAGAGGAGCATGGTGGTTCTGAGCTATCCATCTGTTTCCAGCAGATTCCAGAATCCAGGTAGATCAGGGGGTAGCTGGGAGCTGCTAAAGCCAGGCAGGGCCCCCAGCAAGGGGGAGACAGGCGAAGCAGGAGAACAGGACTGGGAGTAACGGCTCAGTGCTGCCAGAGGAGCCAGCACTGCAGGGAGAGAAGTCAGAGACTTGGAGCCTGGGAGGGATCAGAGACTCAGCCATGGCAAAACGCCAGAGAGCTTTGTTGTTTGAGTATTCCACAAGAAGAAGGTATTTGTGTATTACTTGTGAAATTAAAAGGTAATTTTAAAGTAGCAAAAGATAGCAGCTTAAATGATGGATCCATAAGGGACTGGCTGAGTACCTTATGGCCTGTGCCTCCGGTGGCATACTATGTGGTCACTAAAAGGAATGGGGGGCATTGTATATACAGAGATGGAAGAGTTTGCAAAATAGGCTCATGTGAAAAAGCAAAGTGTTAAAAAAAAAAAAGAAAAAGAAACCCTAACAGTTGTCGGCACCGAGGAGCAAAGGTGGGAGGGAGACGTTTTTATACCCATTTGTATCTTTTTAATTTAGTACTTTGAACATATATATTTTTTCATTCATTCACTTTTTAAATAAACATTTAATAGAGTCTCTTAGCAGCATGCTTTATTCCACCGGTGCTCGCTGGTGCCGCCCCCATGCATACCCCTGGGCCCTGCTCAGGAGACCGGGCAGCAAAGCTTGATGGCAGAAGCTGGGGTGTCCCCCTCAGGCCAGGGGTGGGGGGTGGTCAGAGGAGGCCGGAAAGACTTCGGGTCCTGCCCCCACAGAGCATCAAGGCCAACCTGAGCCGGGAGAACGAGGTGGTGAGGGAGAGCATGCGCCACTTCAGTGAGCAGCTGAAGCACTACGAGAACCACTCAGCCATCATGATGAGCATCAAGAAGGAGCTGTCGAGCCTGGGCCTCCAGCTGCTGCAGAAGGATGCAGCCACAGCCCCCGCCGCTGGCCCAGCCACTGGCCCTGGTAGCAAGGCTCAGGTGAGGCCATGGCTCTGATGATGGGGCCAGAAGATGGGCGGGCTTGGGAGCACAGTGTGCTGGGACCTCAGCCCTGAGGGCCAGCTGAGTGGGAATTTGGGGCCATAGGACAAGGCTGAGGGCTGGCACAGTGGGAGAGTCCGTGGCAGGGCAGGGCCAGGGGTGCCTGCTGTGCTGTGAGCTGGGGCAGCCGAGCGGTCTGTTCCCTGAGCCAGGCATTTGACAGTATTCTCATTCCCGTTTCTAAACTAGTGGGGACGAGGTTGCAGAGATGACCTTCCCTGCTTGGCCCTGGGAGACCAAGTCGGGGGCAGTAAAACCACTCTGTCTTCTCTTGCTGGTGCTGGGCCCCTATGGGGCAGGTGGGCAATGCCTTGGGGACCCCTGCAGACTAATACCACTTCATCCAACCCAGCCTGGGGTGGAGAACTCCTACAGCCATCCCCAGTGTTCCACAGTCAAACTCAGAGCGCAGAGGGAGCAGGGGCACTGGGTTTTGTCACCAGGCAGAGCCACCCACGCATATAACACACCTTTGTCCACATTTGATAAGGGCCCTCCTCTAGACAGACAGCTTGCAGAAATTCTCCCTCTGGACAGATAAATCAGAAAGAAGAGCCCCCTTTGGGTGAACAGATTGTACACAGCTCCTTCCTATGATAGGCACACACCAGGGTGTGTGGCTTGGGAAATGGAGTACAGATTAGATTTCACCCTGTTTGTACCCCTTCGACAAGTGCCCCGCGTGCAGCACACAGCCTGCGCTACTCTCCACAGCAGCCTTGTTTTCCGTGAGCAGGGAAAAGGGAGCTGACGTTGTGGAACCTCTGCTCTCAACCTGACTTCCTCACAGACATTATATCACTTAATCCCATAACCACCGGAGAGGGATGATCATTGTCCGTGTGGCAGACGAGGAAACGTGATGGGAGGTCACATGGAGGGAGGGTGGCTGCACTGGGACTGGAACCCGGGCCTGTGTGACTGCCAAATCCATGTTCTTCCTCTCCACCTCTGGGCCTCCTGTGCTGACATTGTAATGATGGGGCCATTTGTGTCTGCAACTGGAACCACCTAGATGCTGATAAAGCATGGAGGAAGCCTGGTGCCTGGGCCCGGAGCTGGCTTCCTGCTTGTTCCGTGCCAGTTGCACAGGCGTGAATGAATCCTGTTTTGGCAACGGCACAGAAGGTCTAGATACTGTACTTGCTGTATCACCTCGAGATTCTGCCTAACAATGGGTGATGTCATATGCCCTGTGTTCTTGTGCCAAGCCAGCATCAGAAGCATTTAAAAGGAAGTAAAAATAACAAAATTCACAAAATGTTAAAAACTGCATGCCCCACGGGTTGGATGATCAGCCATCCCGGTTTGCCCCGGACTGAAGGGTTTCCCAGGATATAGGACTTTCAGTGCTGAAACTGGGAAAGTTCCCCCACCCTGGGATAAGTTGGCCACCCTGCCTAGGGGCCTGAGAACCTCTCCCCTGCCCATACACAAGACCAATGAGTGAGAGAGACAGGCATGGGAAGCTGACCTGGTAATCGGCTCCCTCCCCAGGGAGCTGACCATTATAGTCTGCCCCCAGCTGGGAGTGTGCAGGAGTTGGGAAACAGGACAGGAATCTAACCTATCAGGCTGGGCTTCAAGCCTGCAGAGGAGCTAGAGAGCTGAGTAGGGAAACCGAGGCACACCCCACTCATGGAGGTAGCCACTATGGGAGGAAAGCTGTGACTTCACGAGCATCTGGGCTGTCGGGTCTGGAGCAACATGACCACCTCCAGCCCCCACATGCTGAGCTTCCATGACCCCCTGCAACATCCCCTTTTACCATCCGCCAAGTCTGAGAACTCCCTTCTCTCCCAGGACACAGCTGGAGGGAAAGGCAAAGACACCAACAAATATGGCAGCATGCAGAAGAGCTTTGTAGACAGGGGCCTCCCAAAAGCTCCTAAGGAGAAGCTGCTGAAGGTGGAGAAGCTGAGGAAGGAAGGCAGCAAGAGCAGATTCCCCCAGCCCACAGGCAAGCCCCGGGCCCTGGCCCAGCAGCAGGCTGTGGTCCGAGGCATCACCTACTACAAGGCAGGCAGGAAGGAGGCGACCGAGGCCGTGGCTGGTGAGTTGAAGGGGGATTGGCTCCTTAGGGTGGGGGGGCTTGTTGATGGGTGGCCGCACCCCGAGGGTCCCCTGCAGGGATCTGAGATCTTCTCTACGGTCAGACTGCCCCAGACTTCAGCTCCACTGGTCACCTGTTGCAGCCTTTTGCAAATCCACACAATGGGCTAATACCCCCTCATGGGGTTGCAGGGGATGCAATGACATAACCAGCACAGAAGGCCACTCAGTTCCTTTCCAGTGTTTACAACTGTCTGCATCCTCACTGCACTTCTCCTTCTTCATTCGAAGATTTGCTAAAGGTCCACTGTGCACTTGCTGTATTTCCCAGAGATTCTGCCTAACGTGGAGCTCACAGCAGAGTGGGGAAAAAACATACCCAGGACCAGGCAGCTGCCCCGGGGGCGGAGTCGGGGTGGGGGGGAATGCAGGGGCCGAAGCCAGGCCAGCGTTCTGGGAAGTGACATGGAGCCTTTGAGGCACCTCTGGTTTCCAGACTGGCATTGGAATGGATGGCCTCTCCAGCAACCCCCACTTCTTATCTCCCCACAGAAGAGCCCACAGACTCCTGTATTTCTCCTGCAGCTCCCTGCCAGATCAGAGTGAAGGGCCACAAAGTAATTAACTGAGAAGAAAGAGACAGACGTTCTGAGAGTACCCACATTTCTGAGCCCTCCCCACTGGGTGGCTCCTGATTCCTCCTCTGAGACCCTCCATAGATAGATGCGTGCTCTCCTCCGATGTCCCGGAGAGCTCCCAAGCCCGTTCCCCATTCCTAGGTCCTGCTGACCGCCCCCTCCAGTGAGGCCTCTGCCCAGCCCATGTCCAAGGGGGCTGGGAGGTGGAACTGTGAGGGACCAGTCTGCTTCAAGAGCCCTTAGTTTCTTGCTCTCTCAGGGCTCAGGGGCCTCTTCCCCCAGCTCCTGGTGCCAGCTGCTGGCCCTGATCCCTGCCAGCTTAGCCTGGCTATAGCACAATGCCTCTGACCCCTGGCCAGGGCACTGCCCAAGAACAGCTGTGGGCATCTGACTCTCCAGCGAGGCCCGTGGGAACAAGCCCCTGCCCTGGCAGGCTGCCAAGGCCAGGGTTTTTTGAGGCCCCGTTAACCAGAGGGTCTGCCCCCATCCCACAAGGACCCAGGCTCCAGGGGCTACCCCACAGCAGGGCCTGGCTAAACCCCCGTGCAAGGAGGAAGCCCATCAGGGAGAGAAAGGAAGAAGCCAGATGACTGTCCTCAGTCCAGGGGCCTCAGCGCATCCCCAGGGGCCACACCATCACAATCACAACAGCACTGTGCCTTTGTCCCTGGCATCACCGTTTTCTGAGTACTTTCACACATGCTATCGCAGTTGATCGAGCCGAGGAAATGAGCTCAGGGAGCTGAAGGGACTGGCTCCAGATTTTGGAGCCAGTTGTGGCAGAGCAGGAGTGGAAACCAGGTGGGAGGGCTGCAGAGCCCGCCTCGGGTCCCTGCATGGCTCTGTCCCTGGAGCTGAGGAGTCTTTGTCCCCTGGCTGTGTGGCATTTGGTCTTCCTGCTTCCCCTACCCAGACCCCACCCAGACCCCATCCACCCCAGCCCAGAGATGTAGGATAACCCAGAGATGGCCACCAAACAACGTCCCACGGGAGCTGAAAAAGTTGTCCCGTCAGCAAAGCCCCCACCAGCAGGGACGAGGCAGGGGAGCAAGAAGCCTGAGAGAGGTTAGATGAGAGGGGACAGAGAGACAGACAGACCTGGGTCCAGAGGTGATGGGCAGCTGGCTGCACCTGCCCCTCCTGGCCTGAGGTGGCAGATCCTGGGTGAGAGAAACTAGAGCGTGAGCTGCAGCGGGGAGGACCAAGAGAAAGTCTGTAAAATGGGAGCAAGGGGTTGTGCCTCCTGGAATAGAATCCAGGAAGTGGAAGAATTGGTACAAAGTATTTGACACTTAGGAGGAAAAGGGGCCTCATTTTTGGCACCTCGTGTTTGTCGGGATCTGGGCAAATGTTTTGTATACATTTTCCTCTGATAACACAACCGGCTGATGCGGTGGGCCTTATGACTCTCAGTTCACAGAGGGGAAACTGAGGCCACTCAGCTGGGGAGCTTGGAGCCCGTCTTCTGACCATGAAGCCCTCCCTCCCTCCCACTTTTCGAGGCCTTTCACTCCCCAGGGCCCCCTTTCTTTCCCCCATGGCCCCAGAGTCAGGAGCCTGGGAGGGCCTGGGGAGGCCCCGGGCAGCAGAAGGTACCACTAGGATGTGAGCCCAGGTCTTCTCTCCGCAGACAATGCCCTCAAGGGCACTTCCTGGCTGGAGCAGCTGCCGCCCAGGGTGGAGGGCAGGCCATCTGAGCCCAACTCGGCAGAGCACGATGAGGCCAGGCCCAGGACCTCAGAGGGAGTGGACTTGGCCCCTGGCACCCCTGCTTCAGACCCCACCCCCACCCCGACTCCCACCACCACCACCAGCCCCATGTCCACCGAGCCACCTTCACGCCCAGAAGTCCCCAGCCAAGGTGAGTAAGCCACACTGGAGTCAGCAAACTGCAGCCCGCGGGTCAGACCCAACCTGTTTTTGTACAGCCCTGGAGCTAAGAATGGTTTTTACATTTTTAAAGGGTTGTAAATATATATATATACACTCACACACGGGACAGAAGTATGTGATCTGGAAAACCTAAAATATTTACTATCTGATCCTTTACAGAAAAAGTTTGATGACATTTACAGTGAAACAGGTAGTATTTTCAACAAATTCTTCTTAAAGCATGACCTAGAATCCCACCGTCAAATCTAGTAGCTATTTTCACTTCTTTCTTTCCTCTGTCCGACCTCTGGCCCTGTTTTTATGTCTGTGTTTGTAGTTTTGGCTTGCGTCTTTCAGTAGCTATCTTCCTCATTAAGTCATCGAGCCCAACCTTCCGGAAGGATCTTGGCTACCTGTGATAGCAAGCTTTGCAACCATTCCCTGCTTTGATCCGCATGCATTCCACTTCTAGGAATCTTTCCTAAAGGATCCATCAGCGAGTGGAGAACAGCTGCAGCTTAACTGGTTTCTTCACAGCCTATTTCTAATGTCAGAACCCTGGAAATAACCTAAAGGTCTAAAACCAAAGGGAACTGGTCAAATACATTCCAGGGCACAGCTGTCTGGTGGCGTGGCAGAACCTTGAAATCACATCATTAAAAGGCCACTTAATCATGTGAGAAATTGCTCAGTGGAGGGAGAAAACAGGATCCATATTCAGAAGAAGAAGAATCATGTTTTTAAAAAAGTATGTCTGCATGACTGTACATGCAAAGAAAAGGAAGGAAATACAGCATGTTTCAAAATTCTTTGGAAAATGGAATTTTGAATGATTTTTGTTTTTTCCATGCTCCTTTTATGAATGTTGTGTGTTTTCTATGATGGTCAGACATTGCTTTGATTATGAGGAAAGAAAAAAACAAGGCTGCAAACAACATCAGGAAGGAGTTAAGTCAGACCCAGAGAATGTTCCCAGGGTTATTGCTCTGGCTTGGGGCCTGTGAGTCTGCATACCAAATGCTGCTCCCCTCCCTCCCCACAGGCAGAGAGGCGAGCTGCGAGGGCACCCTCCGGGCCGTGGACCCCCCTGTGAGGCACCACAGCTACGGACGCCACGAGGGAGCCTGGATGAAGGACCCCGCTGCAAGGGATGACAGGATCTATGTCACCAACTACTACTACGGAAACAGCCTGGTAGAATTCCGCAACCTGGAAAACTTCAAGCAAGGTTGGGGACCCCGGAGATGGGAAGGGGGCAGGGTGGGGGCAGCCTGGGGAGGGTCCTCCGGGGAGACATGGCTCTCCTTTGCCTTGTGGTTTCCTGTGGTCCAGACTTCCCCAGTCAGTCTTGGCTCCGAATGGTTAGCCACCCCAAGGAGGGGATGCTGAGGGCACCCCCATGTGCGGGCCAGGACCTTGCCAGGAGCTGGAATACAGCAGCAAACAAGGATGGCCCTCATGAGTGTCTCTCCCTGTCAAGCCTTAGTTTCCACTCGTTGAGTCTTACTCTGTACTAATCGCCCGTGTGCGTCAGCTCATGGTATCTCACAACTCTCCAAGGTGGGGGTTATCACCCTGTTTTACAAGTGAGCAGGGCCCCAGGCTGCTCCTTCGAGGAGCTGCAGGTCTGGGCAAGGGCCAGGACGGGGCTTAGCACAGGGAAGGGCAGAATTTTGGTTATCAGACCTGGGGCATGATGGGGGAAGGGGTTGTTTAGACCTAACGTGCCCTCCAGAAACTCAGTCTCATGTGGGAGGCAAAGGCTTAGAGAAACTATCTCGGTATAGCATGAGAGGGAGAGCTCCAGGGGCTGTGGGAACTGAGCCTGGAGGTCAGGGAAGACTTCCCAGGGGAGGTGAGGCTGAGCTGTGCCCTGCAGGAAGAGCAGGAGTAAGCCTTGCGGAAGGGAAAGGGCAAAGTGTTCCAGACAGAAGGCCCAGCATGTGCGAAGGTCGGGCAATGAGAGGTAGCATGGTGGCCTAGAAGGGAGGGGAGGGGAGTGTAATGAGAGAGTAGGCTGAGGCAGATGAAAGAGTGTGGACTCACCCTGAGAGCTGTGGCGTCCCATGGGATGGCCTGGAACAGCTAGAGTCTTTCCACTGCCAGGTCAACATTGACCTGGTCCCTGTCTGGAGTGGCTCACGGGCTGGTGCAGAGGAACCCAGTGAAAAGCGCCAAGACAAAGGGTTACCAAAGGAGACCAGAGGAATGGCCCCTCACTCAAGCCGGGGGAGGTCAGGGAAGGCTTCCTGGAGGAGGGAACATTGGCCAAGGGTTCTGAAAGATAAGGAGGCATTCCCCAGGCAGATAGGATGGGGAATGGCAGTCCAGATAGAAGGAACAGCATAGGCAAAGGCCCTGAGACAAAGAACAGGAGCTGGCATCAGCCTGTGGCTAAATCTTGACTGTGCCATTTTCATAACTGGGTGACCTTCAACCCTCTGAGCCTGTTTCTCCCTCAGCAAATGGGATGATAAGGTACCTCCTTCCTGATGTGACATGATGGGCACAGCTCCAGGCCCATGGGACACTTAGTATCCATTGCTTGCTGGGCCACTGGAGAGCCCGGGACCGCCTCACTGGTCCCTGGGGCGGGCTGGGGTTTGACAGGAGGCTCCGGTGTGACCCTCCGTCCTCCGCCCGCAGGCCGCTGGAGTAACATGTACAAGCTGCCCTACAACTGGATCGGCACGGGCCACGTGGTGTACCAAGGTGCCTTCTACTACAACCGCGCCTTCACCAAGAACATCATCAAGTACGACCTGCGCCAGCGCTTCGTGGCGTCCTGGGCGCTGCTGCCCGATGTGGTATACGAGGATACCACGCCCTGGAAGTGGCGCGGCCACTCGGACATCGACTTCGCCGTGGACGAGAGCGGCCTGTGGGTCATCTACCCTGCCGTGGACGACCGCGACGAGGCCCAGCCCGAGGTGATTGTGCTGAGCCGCCTGGACCCCGGCGACCTGTCCGTGCACCGCGAGACCACATGGAAGACGCGGCTGCGCCGGAACTCCTATGGGAACTGCTTCCTGGTGTGCGGCATCCTGTACGCCGTGGACACCTACAACCAGCGGGAAGGCCAGGTGGCCTACGCCTTCGACACCCACACGGGCACCGACGCCCGCCCGCAGCTGCCCTTCCTCAACGAGCACGCCTACACCACCCAGATTGACTACAACCCCAAGGAGCGCGTGCTGTACGCCTGGGACAATGGCCACCAGCTCACCTACACCCTCCACTTCGTGGTCTGAGCGGGACCTGTGCTCAAGGAGAGGAGTGGCAGTGGGCACGGGGGCTCCTCACAGCTCCTGGAAGGGACTCCGTCAGCAGATATTTATTGGGGGCCAGGCCCAGAGCTGGGTGCTAGGCATGTGCCCGCCAGGATCGAGCTTTCTTAGCACCCGGGGGAATAATTGCTTCCACTTGCAGAGCACTGTGCCAAGAGCTTCACGTGCACTAACCACTTAATCCTCCCGACACCACCCTTGGAGGTAGAGATAGTTAAGCCCATTTAACAGACGAGGAGACTGAGGCTCAGAGAGACGATATCCCTTGCCCAAATAGTCTTTTTGGATCAGGCAGGCCACGCTGTCCCACAGCCCCATTTTACACATGAGAAGACTGGTCCATGCTCTCCCCTCTCCCCTTGATTCTCTTGTTCTTTCAACTCTGTCTCCCTTCCCGGGGCTACTCAAAACTCGAAGCCTTCAGGACCAGTGCACGCCCAGCTCTGCACACCACTCCAGGCCCCTGTTCTGGCTGAGCTGTCGGTGGCCCTGGACTTTGGGCCCCTTGATTAATGTCCCTGCTCCTTGCCTTTGGCCAGCACCCCCCCGCCCCACCCCACCTGCTGTCAGACCACATTCCAAACCTCCACGGTCACCCAGCCACTGAGCAGAAACCACACCCTGAGAAAAAATACCGGCCCCTGTTCCAAGGCCCCCTCCCTCTGTGCTCATTTGTATTTTTTCTTGTTCTTCATCAGTGCTGTCATCTGTTTCTGCAGCAGCAGCTGAGAGGGCTGTGGGCAGCTGCCTGCCAGCAGCAGCTCTGCCAGGGTGGGGAGCTGGGCCAGGCCCTGAGGCTCCCTCTCCACCCAGGAGTGCTGGCTTTGGCCACATACCCAGGCTGTGGGACCTCTCCCCAGTCCCCCCCTTCCAGAGCCTTTGGGCCTGGGGTCCACCTTGTCCTTTCTCTCTGGGCCTTTAAACCCACAGCCTCTACACACTCAGGGATACTTTCAGATCTGCTATGAGCAAGACCCTAGGCCCAAGGCCACGGTGCCTCCAGGAGGAAACAGGTTCCCTCTTCCTTGTCAGTCATGGCCTGGTTGTTTGGTGGGATGGCCCAGCAGCCTGGGGGGCTGGGGATGGCTGAGATCTGAGCAGTCAGGTCCAAGAGAAGCACTGGACCTTCTGGTTGCAGAGAAGAGCCGGAGGGTGGAAGCTGGGAGGGAAGGAGTGGACTGGGCTTTTCCTGGCTTTGGCGATATTGGTCCAGGGCTGCCCCGAGTCCAGGACTTGGGGCTGAGGATGCACAAGTGGACCAGCTCACCTGTTGCTGCTGATGGCTCCCCAGAGCCTCAGCCCCGGGCAGCATGGAGGACAAGACCTTCAAGCCTGCCCTTATCTGCTTTGAATGGTATTTTTAGAGCTGGAAAGTTCTCCAGTCCAACCCCCTATATCACCAAAGGAGAAATAGGCCCAGAGAGGTTGAGAGGGTGGCTCGGGGCCACACTGGGAAGAGGACACAGCTGGTCTCCTTCCAGAAGGGCTTCCTCTGTATCCTTTATTCTCCCAGCTTAGAGGCAGCTCTGCCTACGAAGGCAATAGCTACCCAGCACCCAAGCCATCCCAGCACCTTTGAAGGGTGTTTACTGCTGACCCCTACAACCCTGGCCGTCGCTCCCCTCGTCCTGCCCCCTTGCCCGCTCCAGGGATTTCTGTGTATTTGAACACCAAGCTGCACACCCGAGACGGTGAGGAAATGCGTTTTGTGCAGAATCCATTCTTTCAGTCATTGTCAGGTGATGTTTTCTTTAAGCTGTAACTCATCCCTGAAACAGAGGGGAATGATGACACCCACCCAAGGCAGGCCTGACTCATCGCGGCGGACACGTCCAGCCTCCCCCGCCCAGCCAACGGCCGCAGGCTCCACTCGCAGCCTCTTCAGGGGGCTCGAGGCCCCGCGTTTCCCTAGGCCTTGGGTGTGGGTCTTACAAGACTGTCTTTCGTGACATCACGGCCCAACCATGTGAGGAGCATTCAGGCCCCTCTTTCTCCCCGAGTTTGAGAAAAGGGAAAGTTCGTATGGGCTGACTTTGAAAAAGGACGAACAAAATTGGTTTTCGGGGGTGGGGGGGAATGATGCTGCCTGCAGTCCCCAAACATTTGCTAAGCCCTTTCTGTTTTCAGGCCCTTGTATGTGGGTTATGCGGTAGGTCTGGTATTTTCCTCATTTTACAGAGAGTCAAAGTAGGACCCAGAGAAGTTAAGTCACCTGTCACGTAGGAAGTTAAGCTTAGGTTAAGCCGTGTTTCAGAATCAGGTAGCGTTACCGTTGCTGTGGGTCGAGCACCGAGAGGGGCTAAGCGTGCCACGTGCGTATCCGTGCATCTTCCCAACGGTGGCAGGTATCTACTCTGTGCCCATTTTACAGATGAGGACACTGAGGTAAAGGGTCTTACCCAAGGTCACAGCAGCTTTGTCTGTGGCAGCGTCGGGGTGTCAGGGCCGCTCAGGACGTATTCTTTGCCAGCTGTGTGCTGCTCCTGTGGCCCCAGAAACGGTGGCTGTTGCTTTTTATCCAGTGTGGCCAGGCCACAGACTGCGTCTATGTAGGAGACCCACAAAGGAAGTGGGGTCAGCTTGGAAAGACCTTGACTGCAAGGCCGAGGGGTGACCGCCTCCAGTCACATTTGGAACAAAGTCGTGTTTAAATTAACAGAAAAAAGAAAATTCTTAGATAATTGGATTTCGTCCTGTCAGTGGAAGGGTTTTTGTTTTGGGGGAGCTGAAGCCAGCCCACAGCTGCAAACCTGGGAGCCCCAAAGGAGACCTGACCCCCATCAGCTCGTTTTTACCTACTGTGGGCTTTATCATGTTGGCAACAGGTCCTTCCAACCAGGGTGGGCCTGGACCGGGAGGGCCGCGTGTCCTACCAACCCCAGCTGACAAGGCACAGGCAGCTGTCCGTGGTGTTTCTGAACAATGTGACACATGGAGAGGCTTCAGCTGCCACCTCAATTCCTCCCTAGAGATTTCCAGGTCTTCCATTTAATCTGCTCTGTCTGTGGCATCTGCTTTGGGGTCAGCCCTAAAGGTGAGGCTGGGGATTTCCTGGGAATGATCTGAGGACTCCTGAAAGCCCACATGTCCCAAAGCATCTTTTCCTCTGTGACGGCATTGGAAACCACTCTGGTGACGGGAGGACACAGCCCCGGATGGCTGTCCAGGAGCCCTGGGTAGGAGTTAGGGAGCCCTGGGTAGGAGTTAAGGAGTCCGGGTTTGGAATTTGGCTCCCCCTCTCACATACTGCGTGCTTGGGCAGGGTAGGGACTGACAGAAGGGACAGATGTCAACTCCCTCTTGTGGCTGGGGACCTGCAGCTTAGGACAAACAGCAGCTGAGGGCCTAAGCAGCACCCTCCTAGAGCTAGAAGGCACCTTTGCATACATTATCACTAATCCACCCAGGAACCCCCAAGGTCAGCATTATTTTTCCCGATTACAGGCAATGAACCTCAAGTTCTGAGAGGTTAAGCAACCTGCTCAGGGTCACGCATCTAACAAGTAGTAGAGTCAAGATTTGAACCAGATCTGTTTTTATACCAAAGCCTTAAACTAACTGTTATTAGGAATCTTGTAACCAGTCATGTTTTCTTCTTTGCTTTGGCTGCCGGGAAGCTCAATGTCAAATTTGAGATAATTTTTAACAATTGTACTGAGTCTCCTACTGGACTCTGGCTTCGTTCTAGCTTTCTGCTTTTACTTTTACCCTGATCTCTTTATTTTTATTCTACTGTATTTTATCTATTTTTGTAAGTTGCCACAATACCTTTTTTTGCAGTGAGGTAACATATACCTAAATAAATACATGATCAAAAGCTTGATTTGAAAGTCTTGACTAAATGCTCTGGTCTGCATCCTTATCATAACAAGGCATTTAATAACTTTAAAAAAAATACTCAGTTTGTTATGAAAATTGGCCTTGTCATTCTGCTGTTGCTGGAAACTGACGTGAATAACGAACTAGGGCAGAAGAATCCATCTCAGGCTGAAAACCAGGCCCCTCCTGGTGGAGAGGAGAAGCCAGTCATTCCGGACGGTGTTCAGGCCCTGTCCCCACCTCCTTGTGTCGGCTGCAGAGAGAGAATCGCTGCTTACACTCGCTCCTGGATCAGAGAATGGGGCTGAGGGAGAGGCAAGAACAAAAAGAAACACACACCTGGGAAAGAGAGAGTACCATGAATCAGGGAGGGGTCCCTGAGCGTCACTCGGTCCCTGTTTCCCAAACTCAAGTCATTCCCATAAGAGTCTTCTTCACGATTTTGGCCACCTCCCTTTGCCATCGTCACCAGGGTTTACTATTTCTCTTTCAGATGATCTCATTCTTTTTACTAAAATAGTTTTATTTCAAAGGGAAGCTTTATAAGCTGTTAGCAAAGACAAAAACAAATTTTTTTAAAGGCAGAATATTACAGTAGTCAAAAGAAAGCCAGTGACCACAAATATAAGGTGACCCTGAAAACGAGCAACACTGTTGCTCTCCAGCCGGAACCGTGCCTGTGATCCCGGCCCAACCGCTCTTGGTGTAAAAAGGAAGACTAGCAAGTGTTCAGGGGACCTAAAGGGTGAACCAGCAGCAAGTGGACGTTGCTTTGATGTAATCAGAGGAATGGGATTGGAAGGGAATAGCTTCTGCCGTGTGACTCGATGGCCTTTCATCTGGTGGCTTAGGTACCTCCAAGGAGCTCTCAAACCACTGGTGGGCCTAAAACCATTTAGGTTTAGACAAGCGTCCCCAAACACACACACACATATGCGCGCGCGCGCTCATTCAGCCAGGCCTTCCCTCCCCAGCCTCCCCCAGCTGCAGGCCAGCCTTCGCAGAGCCCCTGCCCCTCCTGGAAGCTGGGCACTGTCCCTGAGGCCCATGGCAATGACAAGGGTCCCATTCCCCCACAGGACAGACCAGCCAGAAGCACAGCGCCACTCCTGCCAGGACAGAGGCTGATGGGGCCGTGTCCCTCTCACCATGCAGACCCCACTGGGCTGACCCTAGTCCCAAGCAGGCCGAACATGGCTGGGCTTTGGGAAATCTGGACCATGGCCTCTTTGCTCAGGCTCTTCACCAGCCCCAGTCCCACCTGTTCGCCACTGCCCCATCATCCCTGGCCTCTGCGTCAGCTGTTCCCTCTGCCTGGTACACAGGTACCTGCACCTGTGCACGGCTGCCTCCCTCTGGTCCTTCAGGTCTCAGCTGAAATGTCACCTCCCCAGGGAAGCTGTCCCTCAAGGGTCTGTCTCCCCTCACTGGGATCTGCGCTCCATGAAAGCAGAGCTTGTCCCCCACCATGTCGTCAGCACCCAGGAGACCCCCAACAAATGTCTGCGAACAACCGAGAGATCTGTGTCAGACCCTTAGGCAAGTCCGTACACAGTCTGCTGAGCAAGCCAGCTTTGGCTCCGAGGTCGTGGCTGCTGAGTGCGCCACACTTCTTTCATTTCCTCATGCAGCATATTTGTTGAGGCCATCGTAAGTCAGATTTCACGCAGAAATTTCCAGAATGCAATCTCGGATCATTAAGATTGGAGAGCAGATGGGATATTTCCAGCAACTCTCTCCGTCCTGCAGTTCTATGAAAATGAGAAAACTTGTCTTCAGGCAAAAATACCTGCCTGAACGCTACCCCAGGTCTGCAACCAGGGACCGAGCGGCAAAGAAAGCTGCGGCATTTCTCCTGACTGTGGCGATAATGCTTACACGCTAGACAGGACAGACATGCAGTTGGTACCCCAACTCGGTGCTGAAGGCAGCTCAGTGGCCAGCAGAGGCCAGAGGCTGAGAGTTCAGTGGACTCGGGGGCTGGACTGACTTATCTCTGACTCTTACTGGCTGGTTTACAGCATCACCAGCCAGAGGGAGCAGTGGCAAGGCCCGTGCGACTTCGTAAGCCCTGAGCAAGATGCCCAGCACACGGTGGCGGTCAGGAAGTGGTGGCTACTGCTGCCCTTGTGCTCAGTTAATGCCCTGCTCAGACAATCGGCCAGCAATGCTGGCAGGTGTGTGTTGTACACTGTGGGCATCCAACGTGATTGACCCCTGTGTGCTGGCCTCAGGGGCACTGAGCTGAGTGAGTATCATTCGTACGCTTGAGAGCTTGCTGGAAAGTGGGAAGCCAGATACGACCACACGGTGTTCTTGGCTCCAAGAGCCCAAAGGGGCGCCCTGTACCTGGCTAAGGAGTATGGGCCACAGGAGTCACCCGAGCCACAGAGGGGCCGATACCTCCCAAACTGCCCCCACGTCAGAGCAAAGAGGCTCCTCTGGTCACCTCTATGACATGATCCTTGACAGGGACCTCTCTCTGCCCTTTGGACTTTCTCCCTGGGACTTCAAGCCCCAAAACTCTCCCCTTGGCTGGGGTGGGAAAGGAAGAAATAATAATTACTACCCATAGGCACTACAATATCCCAGTGTGTGCTCTGTGCCAGGGGTGGTGCTGAGTCTTTATGGCATTAGCTCATTGAATCTTCCCAGTAACCCCATGAAATAGGCATTGTCGCTGCCCACATTTCACAAATGGGGAAACTGAGGCACAGACTGCTCTGTCATGTGTTCAAGGTCATAGAGCCGAGCTGGCGGTGGCTGAGTGCAGGGCACTCTCTCAAAACACCGCACTGGTGGTTCTCAAACCCAGCTCCCGACAGAACCACTGGGGAGTTTTAAAAGGTGTCCACGTCCAGGCGTCACCCTAGACTGATAGACGACCGACTCTGGGGGCAAGGACTGAGAGTTGGTGTGGTTTAAGTTTCCCAGGAGAATGTGCTATGCCTGCTGGGTTGAGGTGCTCGGAAGGAGCACCCCAGGCATGATGGGGCATCTCTCAGATGCCAGGCTGCACCCAGGAAACATCCTCCGCCCTGGCTGTCCCAGAACAAGAAGCAGAGAGAACAGGCCTTAGCTGGCGTGTCGGCCATTTCTCCCCAATGGGGCGCTGCGGGTGGGGGTGGGGTTCCCAGGGCACAGAGCACAAAGGCTCCCTCGGCCCCCCAGTGGTGCCCAGACGCTACCCCGCCCACCGGCCCAGTCTGAACTCTGCCCACATCTGGGCTCAGCCCTCGACCCCCCCACATTCCAACAGGGATCCCATGAGGCAGGAACAGACAGGGCATTCAGGATGCTCGCCTGCCAGGGGGGATGAATTATTACCGAGAATTATCTGCCACGAGCACGGGGTGGCATTTCACGCGCCAAAGGTTGGCTGGCCCCGCCCTGGCCCTGGTGGCTTGGCTCCGGGGCCCTCATTCCAACTGTGCAAGGACAGAAACTTTATTCTCTTCCACAGCAAGAGGCCCCACCCCTCACCATCTGTGCAGCACCCCCTCAGCCATCCGCCCACCCCCCAGGGGCCAGAGCCTTCCTTCTCCACGGCTCAGCACGGAGCGGATTAGATAAGGTGCTTCCAAAGTCAAGTTTCCCAGGTCTTTTTAAGCCGGGGATTTTATTGACAGGGAGAGTCACTGTTACCAAGATGTCGGCCTCAACCTGTTCTGGCGTTTCTGCGTGGGGCTCTGACAGATGCAAACAGCTGCTGCAGCTGGGATAAGCTTCCTGTGGAGGGATCCAGGGCTTTCGGAGCCAGACAGCCCTCAGTTTGAATCCCGGTTCTGCCGCCTACCACCTGTGAACTCGGGCACTCGACGTGGAGTCTCTAATCTCAGTTTCCTCCTCTATAAAACAGGGATGACATTCCGCGACCTTCCAGGAATGTTGTGAGGTTGAACTGAGATAATGGACGTCAATAAGGTCTAAGCGGGAACATGGAGGACATGGAGCAGGATGAGGCAGGACGCTCGATAACCGACCTCAAAGGCTGACTTAGGGCCTTGCCCTCCATCCCACCCCCAGAGCCTCAGGGTGGGGCTGATCCAAAGTGAATTGTCAGCAAACGCAAGCGTATCCTCAAAACTGATGACTGTCCTGGCCTTATATAACAAAGAGCAGGGAGGGCAAATGTGTCTCATCCAGTGTGCCTACTCAATTGATTGGTAGTGGCTGTCTAGGACACTGAGCGATTAGCAATGTCTTCCTTGGGAACAAGAAGTCAGAGTGGTGGAATGTATGCTACCTTTTGCCATTTCTGTTAGAAAGCAAGGTCTAAATAATACTCCTTCCTCTAGTTTTTGCTGGATTTGTGTGACAGGCTCCACACTGATCTGCTGCTTGTCTCTTCCCCCCTCTGATCCTCATCTTCAGCTGCTAGAGGGAATTTTCTAAAATGGAAGTCTGACCATCTCACCCTGTCACCCATCACTGGCCCATGGCTTCTCCCATTGGTCTGAGGATCAAACCACGCTCCCAGGGGTGACATTCAAGGCCTCCACTCACCATCCCTGTCTCCCCAACGGCCACTCACTTCCAAGTATCCCAACCTCAAGCCCTACAGCCCTGAGGACCTTCATGGGCTGCAATGTGAGGATTCAAGGCAGCTCAGAAAGTCCAGCTTAAAACCCTGTGCCCAGACTCACAAGATCAGATCCAGATCAGAGGGGCGGCCCAGAGACCTCACGGCATCAGCCGCGGGTGAGTTTAACAAACTGAAGGGAACCGGGAAACTTCCAGCCAGCTGAAGTGTGCTTGAGCAAAGCTGTCATCCCGCTCCCTGCTAACCACACTGATGGGATTGGTCTGAGTTGCCCTGTGGAGGAGAATTTTACCCTCTCTCTCCTGAGCACCCATTCCAAGACAATCCCCTCGCCAGCAAGACACGGGTGGAGGCTTCCAGGCGCTGTGTGTCCAAAGCTTTCTTGTCCAGAGTCCAGACAGGCAAGATGTCCCTGCGCGCCCAGAGGCCAGGGGAGTGCCTCCATTCCCGCTCAGTCCCAGCTCTTGCTATTCCCCTGGTGGCAATCAGATACTTCAGTCTTTCAATTTCACAGACTCCTTCCCTGAGCTCCTGCTCTCGCCAGACTCGGGGGAGAGTCTGCACATCCAGAGATGGCACAGTGTTCAATGGATGCTGTCATCTCACCTGACGGCAAGGGTGGATATTCCAGAAGCACAACCTGCCCAATGCAGCTGGGGAATGAGGCCCTCACAAAGAAATCTGAGTCCATTTCTGAAAGATTGGGCCGGTGACTGAAACCACTAAGGCAGAGTCTAGGCTTGCTGAGGAGGCAACCACACGAATGAGTTCCTTGAGGGGAAATAGCTTCTTTAAAGAAAAGTATCCAAACAGGTTTTTTTTCTTTCTTTTCTATGTTTACCTTTTTGCTTTGAAATAGTGTCAAAGTATCTAGAAAAGTTACAAGAGCAGCACAAAGGATTCCCACATACACTTCCCCTACATTCACTGATCATTTGCATTTTGTCCCTTTGCTTTCTCACTCTCTCTCTATGTGCATCTTTCTTCAGAACCGTTGGAGGGAGAGCCCCTTGTATATATACATACCCTATATATACACATATATATATGCTAAATATTCCAGCATATACTTCCTAAGGACACCCACATAACCACAGTCTAACAAACAAAATCAGAAGATTTAATATTGACTTGATATTATATCTAATCCACAGTTCTTATCCAAATTTGACAGACCGTCCCAATAAGGCCCTTTAAAGTAATTTTTTTCTAGCTCGGGATCCAATCCAGAATAACATGCCACATTTAATTGTCAGGTCTCTTTTGTCTCCCTTAACTCTAGGACAGTTCCTGAGTCTTTCTTTGTCTTTCGTGACATTGCCATTTTTGAAGAGTATGAGTCATCTATTTTGTGGAATATTCCTCAATTTTCATTTGTCGGATATTTTCCCATGCTTAGATTCAGGTGATGCATTTTGGGGCAGGGACACCACAGAAATGATACTGTGTCTTTCTCAGGGCATCATATTAAGAAGCACTTCAGGGCCGGCCCGGTGGTGCAGTGGTGAAGTTCACACGTTCCGCTTTGGTGGCCCGGGGTTTGCCGGTTTGGATCCTGGGTGCGGACCTACACACCATTATCAAGCCATGCTGTGGCAGGCGTCCCACGTGTAAAGGAGAGGAAGATGGGCATGGATGTTAGCTCAGGGCTAATCTTCCAAAAAAAGAGAAGCTGTTGATCTTAATTTGTCCTATTATTGGTGATGGTTACTTTGACCCTTTGGTTAAGGTGGTGTCTACCAGTTTTATCTACTGTAAAATTACTATTTTCTCTTTATAATTAGCAAATAATTTGGTAGGGAGTACTTTGAGACTATCCAATTTTCACCCTCTAGCTTTAGCATCTTGATGATTCTTATCTATATTAATTATTACTGTGGTGATTGCAAAATTGTGACTTTTGAAATTCCTATCATTATTAGTCAGCATACTGCTGTAAAGAAGAGCTCACAGTATTACACCTACTCTGTATGTCTATATACATATATATATGTATGTATGTTTTTGAGGACGATGGGCCCATGAATTCCTTTCTTATTCAGTGGGTTATAATTCATTACCATCATTATTCACTTGATAATCACGTTGTTCCAGATTTGGCCCCTGAGAGCTCACTGTAGCTGGCTGCTTTGTCCTTTTGATGTGTCTCTATTATTTATTGAGCACTTCCTTACTTTCTGGCCAAAAACACGCTCCAGGCTCATCTTGTACTTTCTCTGCGCCAGCCCAGGAATTAGCCCTTTCTTCAAGGAGCCCTGGCTTCTTTGGTGGATGATATTTAGAAGCAAGGAGCTGGGCACTAGGTGGGCTCACTGGTCCCAGACTATCATGGTTTCTGGGTCTTCTCAGTGGACAGAACTAGGAAATACACACATACAGAAATATAAACCCAAGAGTTCATAGTGACATCTCCAGGTCCCATCCAGTACCACAGCATCCTTCCTGGCCTTCATCATTTCATATTTGTACCTTCCCTCTACAACAGTGAGGAACCTGGCTCTCAATATCCTCAATATATGTCATCTTTTACTCAGTCCTCCAACACACAGAGAGGCATTGTGCAATCACTAATCCATGCCACTCTGAAAAACAGGCCTATTAGGTAGAGTTCAGTGTTTGCAATTCTTTTTATCTTTAGACTCAGAGTATAGATCAAAGTTCTGTATTCAAAAGTTACTTGGGGGCCAGCCCCATGGTGTAGTGGTTAAGTTCAGTGCACTCCACTTTGGCAGCCCAGATTCACGGGTTCAGATCCCAGGCATGGACCTACACCATTTGCCAGCTGTGCTGTGGTGGCGACCCACATACAAAATAGGGGAAGGTTGGCATGGCTGTTAGCTCAAGGCGAACCTTCCTCAAGCCAAAAAAAAGAATGAATATTGGGAATAGATGTTAGCTCAGGGAGACCCTTCCTCAGCAAAAAAAAAACAGTTACTTGGGTTAGTTCTTTGTTTTCCTTCAGTGTGGTCTGCTAGTCATTTGAAATATAATTCAATAATTTATCAATACAGAGTGACTTTATTAGAGATATTTGTTTCCATAGCTTGTTTGAGTTCTCTTAGAAATAACATGTAACTAAGTTTTCTTTTTCCTGCTTTTTTATCTTTTCTTGTTGTTGCTTTTGTTTTAATAAAGGAAATTAGCCCATTTTCATGGGTAATGAAAGGTAATCTGTCTGGTCTTTTTCCTGACCTCTTGTTCGTGTTTTTGATTGGTTTGCCTCTTTAACATGAAGGGGAGAGAATCAGGAGGCCCTTCTACTTGCCAGGGCCCAGCACCTGGTGTGGGCAAAGCAATGCTCACCAAACATTTGTGGAATGTTGACCTAAAGCTCAAGTGGCCTTCCTTTGTACCTGGACAGACAGACACAGGGTCTTGACCTTGCTGTGATTATAATGGTGACTGTCACAGTGGTTACCACCGAGTTGATTAATTATGTAAAGTCTTAGCGAAGGGCCTGGATGTAGGAATCACGAATCAGTTGTACCCATTATTGATGGAGCGTTGACAAAGAACCAGGCACGGTGCTACATTATCTTATTTAACCCTCACAAGAATCAGATGGGGAAACCGGGCCCTTAGGGAAGTCACTTGTTTTTACAACAGGGAAGCAGACGAGTCGGGACTTGAATCCAGATCTGACTTCAAAATCCACCCTCTAGCACGCACGTGGCCCTGCCTGCACATGTTTAAAGACAAACACATACACAGCTAGGTAATTCCAGAAGCTCTGAGCCCTTGCTCACAAGGTCAAAGCGTCCTTAGCCCGACCCAATTGCCAGCCAGTTCCCTGGAGCCCCACGGCTGGAATGGAGGCCAGTCCCAGGAAGTCAGGCCCACGAGGGATAAGGAAATGCTCTTTTGATGGCTTAGAAATCTACCCCCATCCTATGTCCTCCCCATCAAAGTTAACTCGAACTTAAAGAGTTTGGCCAAAGAATGGGAAAACGAACATTCTCGTGCTCTACGGGTGGGAGTGTAAATAGTGACAGTCAACACTGATGAGAGCTTATTCTGGGCGAGGCCCTTCACCCTGGGTTTCTCAACCTCAGCACTATTGACAGTTGGGACGGAATCATTCTTTGCCGGGCTGGGGGCTGTCCTGTGCATCATAGGATTTCTAGCAGCATCTCAGACCTCTTCCTGCTAGATGTTAGTAGCACCCTACCCGAGCTGTGACAATGTCTCCAGACACTGCCAAATATCCCCTGGGGGGACAAAGTCACCCCCGGTTGAGAACCATTGCTTACATGTATTACACTAATTTAATTCTCATAACCATCCTCTGAGATTGGTACTTTCATTATCCCCATTCTACAGATAAGGAAACTGAGGCACAGAAGGTTAAGGTCCTACCACTAACGAGCAGTGGAGAAGGGATTGAAACCTAAGCAGCTGGAGTCCAGAGGCCACAATGCCTCATTGTAGTGGACAGCTATCTGATCTGACCTTTCCGGAGAACAGTTTGGCAGAATACAAAAAAATTCTGCATGAGTACCATTTGGCCCCCAGTCCCACGTCTAGGACTTTGCTCTAAGGGAATGTACACACAGGATGTTCAGCTCATTGTCTACACTCACGAAAAGCTGGAAGTGCAGTAAAGACCCATCCAGAGGAGACTAGTCTGCCTTCCTTCTGGGCCTGAGTGCTTGAGCATGAGCTCGAGCCAGACTTATTTTTTTAACCACGTAATTTATTCTGCAGACATTAAAAAAGGTTACGCAGATCTGTACTGACACAGAAAGATGTCCTTGGTACTTGAATCTAAAAAAAATTAAAAACCACATGTTTAGTATGGTTTTATTTCTGTGAAATTTTATGTACATATAGCAAGGGGGAAAGTGCTATTTGCAACCAGAGGGGATCACAGTAGTTCTTGTATTTGTTAAGAATATTATCTGGGGCTGGCTGGGTGGCCAAGTGGTCAAGTTCACATGCTCCACTTCAGTGGCCCAGGGTTTCACCAGTTTGGATCCTGGGCGCAGACACGGCATTTCTCATCAGGCCATGCTGAGGTGGTGTGCCACATGGCACAACCAGAAGGACCTACAACTAGAATATACAACTATGTTCTGGGGGGCTTTGGGGAGAAGAAGAAAAAGAAGAAGATTGGCAACAGATGTTAGCTCATGTACCAATCTTTAAAAAGAAAAAAAAGAATATTATCTGATGGGATGCTTGGTGCAAAAGGAAGGCCAGTCACAGAAGGCCACATACTGTATTATTCCGTTTATATGAAACGTCAGAATAGGCAAATCCATAAAGGCAAAAAGATGAGAGGTTGCTGGGGGCCAAGCGGAGGGTGGACTGGGGAGTGACTGCTAATGAGTATGGGGTTTCTTGATGGGTTGGCAAAAATGTTCTGGGATAAGATAGTGATGATGGTTACACAACCTTGCAAATATACTAAAAGCCACTGAATTGTACACTTTAAAAGGGTGAATTTTGTAACATGAATGATGTCTCAGTAAAACAAATTTTGACAGAATTGCAGGGAGAAATCAACAAATCCAAAGCAATGATTCGGAAGCCAGTGACACGGTAGAGAATCTAGCCCCCAGGAACCCAGGGACTATTGGAGGGGCGTTTCCCATGGTGCACAGGAAGAGGAGCCAAAGTTAGTTGAATGTTGAAGATGCCCGGACAACGTGGGGGCAGCTGGGGCTGATTCGTTCCTTCCGGGCCGCGTCCCCACTCCTCCTGCTGTGTCTCTGGCGCTCTCCCCATCACACTATGCCTTCGAGCCCTAACAGCCTCTTGGATGAGAGGCTACTCCCTGTAACAGGCTTTAGTGGAGCCCAGAGACAGTTGGGGGATGAAGCTCTAGCCCCACCCTCGTAATCTCCACCAGCCCCCATTCCCACCCTAATAAACCCACAATTCAAACAACAATGTCAAAACAACATGCTCATCTCATTATGAATCACTATAGGACAAACTCTTCACCCCTCACAGCCAAGGAGACTGACACCCCCAAAAAACCCAACTCAAAATCACTTTAACAACCAGGGAACTGGTTTTCCTCGCATACCAAGAAGTCCTGGGTAAGGCAGTCCAGGATGGTTTATTCAAAGGCTTGATGACATCATTAAGGACTCAGCTTCTTGCTCTTTTTGCTCGGCCACCCTCATGTGTTGGTCTCATCCTCAGTGGTGCAAGATGGCTGCAGCAATTCTGGACATCACATCTTCACCATCGGTCTCCAGAGGCAGAAAAGGGATGGGCTGGTCCTTCCCAGAAGTCCTCCTGCAGACTGTTCTTTTTGTTCTCCTAGTCCGAACTGGGCCATATGCCATCCCCCATCCGAACCACTGACAAGGAGACGAGGAACCCCTGATTCGCTTAGACTCATCAGGATTTACCTGAGGAAATTAGCAAATTAGTGGTTGGAGGCATAGACACCAGGACAAAATCTGGTCTCTTCATTGATGGAGGAAGGAAAACTGGCAGCTAGATGTGGGGGCCCATCAGGATTCCTTCCCCACAGGCCTTGCCTTCTGACTGGCATGCCCTTTCTCTTCCTCCGCATCAACCCATCACCTCCTCCAGGAAGCCCTCCCTATCTTCACTGGCTAGGGCAAAGAACCAGCACCCTCCTCATAGCTCTGGTCACAGTTGCAACTAAATAATTACATGTGTCATCTTTTGATTAAACTCTGTCCCATAGAAGCAGCTCCGCTCTTTAGCCATAGGACCCAGCCAGAGCCTGGCTCAGAGCAGGTTCCCAATAAGCAGTTACAGGCTAGACAAACGAATCTGAATGTTACAGGAGGCAGAGATGAGATCTGGAAGATGATATCAAGAGCTTTCTCTGGCAGTGAGGTTTTTTGTTAAAGGACAACACACAGCAGAGGGATTCTATCTTAGGCGTAGCTCGATGACTACACACATGAGTACACTCGCAGAAGCAGCTGGGGGGTGTGACATGGAGTCATTTTATTTTCCTCTCTGTCCTTTTCCGGGTGGTTTAAGTCTTTTTCAGTGATGCGATGAGCATCCCTCATGAGGGGCTGGGTCATTTTTACAAAAACAAAGCCTTTATTATTATAACTTTTTTCAACAAAGAAAATGTCATTTTCAACTCTTCGGCTGTAGAAGGAATCCATGGGGTGCTGAGAATTTCTTCCTTCCCTTGTTTTATCTTCCCTCCCTCCCCGGCCCTCCCGCAGCAGGAGCGCCCTCCTAGAGTTTTAGGCAAGCTCCTCCTCCCTCCGGGGGGTAGGCAGGAGTTCATTACAAAGGCCCAAAAGGCTGCGCTGGGCTCAGGATTCAAAGTGAGGCAAAAAGGTAAATTTACATGAGAAAATGATACAGGTGTTCGTGTTTTCTTTTTCTCCAAAAGCAGGAATTTGGGGGATTTGAAACATCTGGCTCTTTTAATAAAGAATTGGACTCTTGGGGGCTGGCCCCGTGGTCGAGTGGTTAAGTTTGCGACTCTGCTTCGGTGGCCCGGGGTTTCGCTGGTTCGGATCCTGGGCGCGGGCATGGCACTACTCATCAGGCCATGCCGAGGCGGCGTCCCACATGCCACAACTAGAAGGACCCACAACTAAAAAAAATATACAACTATGTACAGGGGGTATTTGGGGAGATAAAGCAAAAAAAAAAGAAGAAAAAAAGAAGATTGGCAACAGTGGTTAGCTCAGGTGCCAATCTTAAAAAAAAAAAAAAAAGAATTAGACTCTCTTCTTAAAGATACGCCCGGGTTACTAACGTGTATGTGCCGAAGTGTTTGTTCATTCATTTGCTCATTCACTCAGTCAGTCATTCACTGGTGTCTGCCTCCGAGCCTGTCCTGTCCTGGGTGTGCAGACCATAGAGATGGATCAGAGCTGGCACCTGTCCCCAGGGAGACAGACATGGTCACAACAATCGCTTCAAACTCTGATATGTGCTTGAACGAGAGCTGGGTGAGCACGGTGAAGAGCAGAGGCTGACTATCATCCGAGGGAAAGGGAATTTGAGATGGGTTCTGAAGAATACATAGAAGTTTGCCTGGCAGAGAAGGAGTAGAAAGGCATTCCAGTGGGAGGGAACAGTGGAGCCAAAGCACAGGGCATTGAGCGCAGAGGTCAAGAGCATGGCCGTGGAGCCAGACCGCCTGGGTCTGAGTTCTGCCTTAGCTGTGTGATCTTCAGCAAGCCCTTTACTCTCTCTGTGCCTCAGTTTCTTCACCTATTAAGCAGAGATAATGACAGCACCTACCACATAGGGCTGATGGGGATTAACTCAGATAAACCACCTAAAGAGCTTAGACCACTCCCTTGCAGGGTAGACTTTGGTAAATTGCTAGCTCCTAGCTTTGGATCGATGGGTGTTGGGCATGGGGGCGGCAAGACTGAGCTGAGCCTGGGGAAGTTGGTGGGGGCCAGGGCAAGTTCTCAACAGGAGGGAGACGTGATCAGGTCAGAGTGCCTGCAGGGGGAGCGTGGGCTGGAGGGGTGAGTAGAGACGCAGTGGTCAGAGCGCAATGGTGAGGCTGGACCCGGCAGGGGCTGTCAGCCCAGGGATGGCGGAGGATTCAAGACACAGCCTGTCAGGGGCTGAACTGCATCCCCTCGATATTCCTATGTTGAAGTCTGAATTCCCAGTGCCCAGGAGGTGACTGGATCTGGAGATAGAGCCTTTGAAGCGGTAATTAAGGTAAAATGAGGTCATTAGGATGGGCCCCAAACCAATATGACTGGCATCCCCATAAGAAGGGATTAGGACAAGACAAGCTCACAGGGAGGACCACGTGAGGACACAAGGAGGAGACGGCCACCTACAAGACAAGCAGAGAGGCCTCAGAAGGAATCAACACGGCGGCACCTTGATCTCGGACGTCCAGCCTCCAGACTGTGGAAAGGAGATTTCTGTTGCTCAAGCCGCCTGAGCAAACTTGCAGAGTCAGCAGTGGACTGAAGTCGTGGGGGTGGACTAGAGGTCGGAGCTAAGGGTCAGAGAGGGCAACCCCTGGACTCTGGCTGACACTAGAGGTGGGAGGAGGTGCTGTCACTGAGATGAGGCAGGTGTGGGGACAAAAAGGGTGAATTCTGTTTCATGCTCCTGGGAAACACCCATGATGGGGAGGACGCAGGAGGAGGAGATGGGGGCCCAGCTCCAGCATCACCTCTCTCATCTCCTGCCTTCTGGGCTCCAAGGCCCCTGGCCCCAGCCCCTGCAATGGCTCCACCAGGTGCTTTGGGCTTGCCAGCTCCGTGCGATGGTGACAGATGCTGTCACACCCAGCCCCAGTGCAGCCTGGGTGGGGCGCTGCCAGCTGGGCATTACCTCAGTGTGAGGAAGTGGAAGGGAGGACCAGTAAGGCACAGGGCCCAGAGATAGGACCAAGGGCGCCCATCCTTCCAGGAAAACAGTCTGGTCACCAGGATACAGTTCATCACCTGGCAGCTGGCCCCGCCAGAGTCTCAGCCTACTTGGGGGGGCACTGGGGTTATTCGGTGTCTCTTTCACTCCTGGTGATAGTAAGGGTGCTCACTACCCAGGTGTTGCATGTCTCTCCAGGCTCAGAGAGGTGAAGTGACCTGTCCAGGAATGCCCAGCTGGTTAGACAGGCCCATCTCACATCGTGCTGGCAGCTGCTCTGACGGCAGCTTTCATTCCAAGTTTTCTTTCAAAGTGGACTTGGGCCATCGTGTTGGACTTTGACAGTAAGTTCCAGAGAACCTGGAGATTACATAAAGGGAGGTCAGCTCTGAACACGTGTTTCTGAATTTTATGTTTAAGAATTTTTTTAATGAGGATTGCAAGTCTCATCTGCTGAAAATATTTACATGTAAGAACTTGGATGCCTTTGGAGGCCGGAAACAGGAATGACAGCGAAGCACTCGCTAGGCACAAACGCCTGCCAATTCCTGGGCCATCTGGGGAGCCCAGGCCCCACCCCAGCGCGGCCCCTGGGGAGCCCTCCACCCCCTCAGGGGTCCTGGCCAAAGCCACTTCCGCGGCCTCGAACCGAGCTCTGAGCCCGCCTGGAAGCTGGCCACCAGCCCAGCTGCGGTTTTTGCCCTAATGTGCTGGGAGCCATCCCACGGTCTGAGGCCTGGCTTTGGCTGGTTCTCCACCTCCCAAGGGAGGCTATGGGACCACTGGGGCCCGGATGCAGTGGGTCCTGGGTTCAAATCCCACCTCTGCCTCCTGGAGGTCCACAAGACCTGTGTGTGGGCTGAGGAGTCAGACCCTGGATTAGAACCCAGGCTCGACCCCTTCCTAGCCGTGTGGCCTTGGGCAACTCATTGCCTGCTGCACTTTCGTTTCTTTACCTCCCACGTGAGGATTAGAATGGTGCTGACCTCACAGACTGGTGGAGGGCATTAAATGACCCAATATGCATAGAGCGCTTGGCACAGTGTCTGACACAGACTGAGCACCCAGTAAATGTGGGATAATACTGTCACTGTGTTTTTGAGCTGTGACCCTGCACCTCCCTCAGCCTCAGTTTCCCCATCTGTAAAATGGGAATGATACTAGATCCTACCTCAGAGCACCAGTGAGCTGATTCCATGAGAGGATGCAAGGAAACCCTTAGCACAGCGCCTGGCAATTAATGAACGTTCAACAAATTATAAGCAATTATTCTTATTATCCCAAAACCCTTCTGGGAGGCTCACACTCTGGAAAAACTGCCTGAGAAGATTAAAGGATTAAATTAGTGAGAAGAAAGTCCAAGCCATACCACTGAATTTCCAGAGCAAGGGTGGCCGGCAGCCCCGAGGCATGGTAAGCACCGTGGTAAGTGGTACATGATGGGCACTGGGACACGGAACTGCGGAGGGGCTGGAAAGCAGCTTGTTCCCATGCAGAGGCTGGAAGCTGGCAGGAGGGAATTCTGGGAGCCCAAGCGGCTGGGAGGATGTCAGTTGTGGGGCTGGGGGACTGGGTTGGGGGGAGGGCAGACTGCCAAGGCCGAGGGTGGGGCGGGGTGTGGCAGCCTGGAATTTGAGCCTGTGGGTGGGACAGGGGCACCGTTCCAATCTGGCTGGAGCTCAGGCAAGTCCCTGCCCCTCTGAGCTGGGCTTTCCTCATCTGTTGAGTGGGGCCAGTGATGCATTCAGTGACTCAAAGAACATGTGTGCACTCCATGCCAGGCCCACAGACGATGCTCAATAACAGGCTGTTAACACAACTGGAAGTCGGGGTCAGGTGTAGGGGAAAAGCTGGTGGTGGAGGAGCCCCTGCGCCTGGCCTTTCTGGGACCTTGGGCTTCCCTCCTTGGTTCCCTCTGCAGGCTGAGCAGACCCCGGGCAGTTTCCCTGGCTCTTAATGGGGAAGCAGATTTCCCAGCATAGGGGTGGGTCCGGTCCTGATGTCAGTGGGTGCTGGAGAGGGGCCCTGTGGGTGCGGCTGCCCGCCCAGGTGCACACCCCTGCCCTGCCCCATGCCCTGCAAAGGAATTCTTCTTCCTGACACTGGCCATGGGCCCCTCCTCCACCCAGCTGGTATCAGGATCATCGCATGCTCCTCCCCAGGGCCCAGATTCCAGGGCTCATCGTGCTGGGAGTTCTGCCAGTAGCCTCACTCTCCTCCCAGAGCTGGAAACGTGACCTCCAGCCACAGAAGTCTGTTGGGGCCTGGCACAGTGTGATTCTGTCCTCTTGGGCGGTTCACCCTGCAAACTTTTACTAATAACAACAATAGTTTTGGACTTACTGTGGGCCAAGCACTAAACTAAGCTCTTACATGCATAGAAAATGAACAATGACCCTGTGAGGTGGGCTCCATGATCCCATTCCTAGGCTCAGAGACATCAATACTTCACCCAATGTCACACAGTGAGAGTCCAACCCAAGCAGACTAACACCAGTTGCCCCTTGCTCAGAAACTGCACTGTCTTTGACATTGTGGAAAGAGCACTGGTATGGGAGTCTCCCCCCGTGTGATCTTGAACAGGAGATATATCTCCAGTAGGAGATATATATTTTTTAAGGAACTGGTTCATGCAACTGTGAGTACTGGTAAGTCTAAGTCTGAAATTCATAGAGCAGGCCTGCGGTCTGGAAACTCAGGCAGGATTTGGTCTTGCAGTTTTGAGGCAGAACTTCTCTGGAAACCTGTTTTTGCCCTTAAGACCTTCGACTGATTGGATAAGGCCCACCCACATCATCAAGAGCATCTTAAAGTCAACTGATGGTGGGTGTAGATGTCAACCACCGCTACAAAACACCTTTATACACACACTTACATTAGCCTTTGATTAAACAACTCGGTACTATAGCCCAGCCACGTGGACACATAAGACTGACCATCACATCCCCAATTTACAGTCGGGGAAACTGAGGCTCAGAGAGGTGAACAAGCCACTCAGGTCCCACAGATACAACTGGGAAAGTGGGAAATATGGTCCCTGTCCATAAACATGTCCATGTTAACATCTTTAGAGAGTGGGATTTGAGGTGATTTTTACTTTATCTTTATCTCTTTCTTACTTCTAGTATCTTTTTGAATTGCACATGCATAACTTTTATGATCACAAAAAACACTACAGGATTTTCACTTTGAAAAAAATGAAACTTGTTTTGTGAGACTATATCAGCCTAGACGGATAAAACAGTAAAAAAAACCCAACTTGTTCTTAAAAACAGGGAGAGTCTAACTCATCATCAGCAGAGTCAGAAAAGAGCATGAAGAGATCAAACAGATGGGACAAGAGCAGAGCTATTAGTAAATTCAGGTGGTGGATAAACGGCGCTCACTGTGCTATACTGGGAAACTTCCTGTGAGTTTTATTGTTCAAAATAAATAGTTGGCTGGGGCCAGCCCAGTGGTATAGTGGATTAGGTTCACAGCTCCACTTTGGCCGCCTGGGGTTTGCAGGTTCAGATCCCTGGCATGGAACTGGCATTGCTGTGGCTGTGCCCCACATAAAATAGAGGAAGATTGGCACAGATGTTAGCTCAGGGCCAATCTTCCTCGAAGA
Source organism: Equus caballus (assembly GCF_041296265.1). Lineage (NCBI taxonomy): Eukaryota > Metazoa > Chordata > Mammalia > Perissodactyla > Equidae > Equus > Equus caballus. Next base: position 37,025,242 of record NC_091708.1, read on the forward strand.
AGAAGAAGAAGGAGAAGAAAGAAGAAGGAGAAGAAAGAAGGAGGAGAAGGAGGAGGAGGAGAAGGAGGAGAAGGAGGAGAAGGAGGAGGAGAAGGAGGAGAAGGAGGAGAAGGAGGAGAAGGAGAAGGAAGAGAAGGAGGAGAAGGAGAAGGAGAAGGAGGAGCAGGAGAAGGAGGAGAAGGAGAAGGAGGAGAAGGAGGAGGAGGAGGAGGAGCGGGAGAAGGGAAATTAAATAAATAAATAAGTAAGTAAGTAAAATCAAAGGACATAGCAAGGTTGACAATAAAGATATACCATGAAAATAACAACCAAAAGAAAACCGGCACATGGGCCAGCCCGGTGGCTTAGTGGTTAAGTTCGCGTGCTCCGCTTCTGCAGCCTGGGGGTCACCAGTTCAGACCCCAGGTGCTGATCTACACACCGCTTGGCACGCCATGCTGGGGCAGGCATCCCACATATAAAGTGGAGGAAGATGGGCACAGATGTTAGCTCAGGGCCAGTCTTCCTCAGCAAAAAGAGGAGGACTGGCGGCAGACGTTAGCTCAGGGCTAATCTTCCTCAAAAAAAAAGAAAAAAGAAAAGAAAACCAGCATAGCTATACCAATAGCAGACAAAACAGACTTTAAGGCCAAAATAATTGCTAGAAATAAAGACATTTTATAATGACAAGAGGTTTGACTTAGGAAAATGAGCAATTTAAAAATTATATGCAACAAATAAAGTAACTTCAAAATATACAACACCGTTATTGGAAGAAATACAAAGAGGGGCAGACAAACCTCACACTCACAGCGGGAGATTGTAACATTTTCCTCAGTAAATGATAGAAAAGGCCGGCGAAAAATGAGAATCTAGAGGATCAACAAGTCACAGACCCATCTAGAACCCTGCAGCCCACACTTGCAGAAGGCACAGCCTTTGCAAGGACAATGCGACATCGGCAAAAAGTGACCACACCCTGGGCCTTAAAGCAAGGGATGGAAATGATTCCGAGCATAGGGTGACCACATGCATGCAATCTAGAAATAAATTACAAGAAGGATAACTAGAAAACCCCCAGACAATTGGAAATTAAAAAACAGACTTCAAAGACAAAACCATGATGAAAAACTCAAAAACAGACAAAAGTAGAGAGGCCCACTTGAGGCCGGGGGAGGGGAAGCTGCCCCATCAGGCTTGGTGTGTGGGCACAGTGGGATGTGCGGCTGTCTTGCTCCATTGCTGCCGCGTTGTTTTCAAAGGCAGCGTGTGTTGAGCACCTAGTGTGTACCCAGTCTGTGACCCTCTGCTGACTTTCCACCAGGCACGTCTGTGGCAGGTGCCAAGATCATCCCCACTCCACAGAGGACAGAGCTGAGGCTGGAGAGGTCGCGGGACTGGTCAAAAGCCACCCAGCTGTACAGCAGCCCAGGGCTGTCGGATCCCATGATTTTATTGGCCTGTGAGGCTGCTACAATTAATACTCCCATTTTTCAGATGAGGAAACTGAGGCTTGTAGCACAAAGCCAATCAGTGGTAGGATTTGAACTGGGGATGTGAATCCAGGTCTAGATGAGTGATAAGCCTTTACAGAGTGGGAAACTGAGGCTGAGGACTTGCAGGGGGACGCACAGCTGGGGGTGGAGAGAGGCTGACACTCAGGCCTGAGCTTCTAGAAAGGGAAACAAGTCTGAGAGGAAATGACCACAAATGCCTCCCACCCCCACCCAGACAGGAAGGGAAGGACAATGCCCCAGACAGACTGAAGGAGAGGGCTTCTCACCCCCCAGCCCCCAGACACAGGGGCCCTGGGGCTGACAGGAGGCCATTATCATGAGGTCTCAGGGGTGGGGGCAGCTGAGCAAACAGCAGTCCCCTGGCAACAATACAAAACGGCCATTGAAGAAGGTTGGGGCCTGGGGGGAGGGGTGGGGCTGCTGTGACCAGCCCCTAAGTGGAGGAGGGAGGGGCTGCCTGTAGGGCACCCCAGCCACCAGCCCTCTCAACTTGTTGAGGAAGCTAAGACACTGGCCTGGAGTCACCCAGCCGGTCAGCTCCTATCCCTCTGGCCCGGGATGGAGGACTGGGTGGCACTCCGTGGGGGCCAGTGCGCTGTTCCAGGCACGAGCAGATGGGCCAGGAAGCCACAAGTTGCTTAGAGTCAACCCTGGAGCCCCAGCTCCAGGTGGCTCAGAGCAGCCCTAGCCCAGAGAGGCCTGGCAAGGAGCTCCAGGTCGCACAACAAGTAGAGGCTGCTGGTCTCTCCCTGCCCTGCCAGAGCTGCTCCTGCTTTCTGGCCAGAGCTCTGTTTCCCACCCTACCCGTCTCCCAAACGCCGTCTTCCAGCTGTCACCTTGGAGGGCAGCATGAGGCTGGTCAGATTTCCACAGGGCACGTGGGTGCCAGGCGTGGCGGGGACAGGCGGGAGGACAGGTGGGCGGAGGGGCTGTAGCTGCAGGAGGCTCCAGTCGTGATGGGACACCACACAGCTGCTCCGCACCTGCTCCGGGCTGCCGGAGGGGGGCTGGGCCGGGCCCTGCGGGGTTGACCAGCCCCTGGGCGTGCACCCTGACTCCGCCACTGGAGCTGGCCGGTAATCCTGGTGTTGAGTCTCTTGCCTCCCAGGCCCTCGATTTCCCCGTCTGCACACGTACCCACCTGATGTAATGTGGTGCGCATCGCATGGGCCTGCTGGCACTGTGACGCTTGGGTTATTATTATTATTATTGCCTCCTGGTGGCCCAAGAAGAAAAGGTCAGGAGGCCAGAGGACCTCTGCGCAGAGCCCTGGCGGGCCCCTGACCCACGGGTGCGGTTCCTCTCCGCAGTCGGCGCTGGCCTCCGGAAGCCCAGTCTGACCACCCCCTTGTGCCAGCTGAAAACCTTCCACCGCCACCACTGCTCACCCCCTGCTGTGGCAGCTCAGTCCGTGCATGTTGGGAAATCAGAGTCATTCTGGCTGGAGCAGGGCCAGGGGCCCGGAATTGCACCCCGGGGTCTCCTCCTCCAGACCTTTCACCCCTCAAGGAGCTCCAAGGTTCCTTCTTCACCCTCCAGTGTCCATGAGCCCCACTGCCCAGAGAGTGTGAGCCAAGCCCCTCAGCCTGGCATTGGAGGCCTCTGTTTCCTGCACTCTCCTCAGCTTCCCATTCTCATTCTCGTTTCCCATAGATGTCCCCCCGGCTGGCCCAGTGCCCCCCACAGCCCATTCCTGCTCCCAGAGCTTCTTCTGTTTTGTGTCTGGCAGACACCTTTTTTTTTTAAAGATTTTATTTTTTTCCTTTTTCTCCCCAAAGCCCCCCGGTACATAGTTGTATATTCTTAGTTGTGGGTCCTCCTAGTTGTGGCATGTGGGATGCCACCCCAGGGTGGCTCGATGAGTGGTGCCATGTCTGCGCCCAGGATTCGAACTGACAAAACACTGGGCTGCCTGCAGCAGAGCGCGCAAACCTAACCACTCGGCCACGGGGCCGGCCCCGACACCTTCTTTTTTTTAAAGATTTTATTTTTCCTTTTTCTCCCAAAGACCCCCGGTACATAGTTGTATATTTTTAGTTGTGGGTCCTTCTAGTTGTGGCATGTGGGATGCCACCTCAGCGTGGCTTGACAAGTGGTGCCATGTCCACGCCCAGGATTCGAACTGGCAAAACCCCTGGGCCGCCGAAGCGGAGCACGAGAACTTAACCACTCGGCCATTGGGCCGACCCCGGCAGACACCTTCTTAACTACAGAGGCCTAGAAGCCCACAGGCTTCTTCCAGAAGACCTCCCTGACTGCCCCAAGGGGGCCGTTCCTCCTCCCTGAGCTCCGGGGCCTGGCAGAGCTCGGGTGGCAGGCCCAGAAGGGTCAAGGGGCAGGATTGGGCAAGAATGGGAGGGATCTAGGTGGGACGAAGGCAATGGGCGTGTAGGACAGAAGGAAACAAAGAAAGAAGGAAGGACCGGGGAAGGAAGAGGAGGGCAGAGGCTGGAGTGGGGTCTGGCGGCACGCCCATCCCTTTCATCCCCCACCCGCCTTAGGCCAAGCCCATTGCTCCAGTGGGGAGAAGATTCCAGAAGCCCCATTCCAAGGCCCAAGGTGGCCCATCAGCCCAGGGGACCAGCAGACAGGGTATTGGAGCCACCGCTCATCCTGGGATCTTCTCCTTCAGTCCTCTGGGTAGAGTGTCAGGCCTGGGCTGGTCCAGGTCCCACCTGGAGCCACACCTGTTGGACTCAAAGAGGTAGACAGGGCTAGTCCATCTCGGTGAGCAGTGTTGCGGCCGTGGCTGTCTTGCTGACGCTGTTTGGTCGGCCAGCCTGGGTGCTGGGGGTTCCACCTCCCAGGGCTCCTCTCCCAGGGGATTTGCCTTCCTGGGCTACCTCCCAGAGCAAGGTCAGGTCCTCCCAAATCCCCAGGAGGTGGGGGTAGGGCCACCAGATGCCCACCTTGGTCTGCTGCCTTCACAGATGCCCCAGAGCCTGGGCGAGGCTTCACCCTTCTCCCCCATCCTTCTTCCCTGGAACCAGGACGGACACACGGGGACCAAGGATCTGGGTGCCAGCTTCATCTGGAGCCTCTTTGCAGGGCTCAGGGGAGGCTGAACCCAGCCGGGGGGATGGGCGTCCGGGGGGGCTTGGGCAAGTGTCCCAAGGCCTCGCCAGGTATCTGGTTCTGAGCAGACGAATACTGCCTGCCCTCGCCGGCACCCATGCCAGCCACTGTGGTTCAATACCCACTGAGCACTTCCTTATGCCCCGGAGAGGCCCTGGCGCCGTGGAGAGGGCAGTGCGGGCTGGTGGAAACCGCTCACACAGGGCTGACTTCAGACATCTGGGGCTTGAGCTCCAGCTCGGTCTCTTTCTCACGCTAATGCTAAGGCTAAGGCCTGGGACAAACTGAACCTCAGTTTCCCCATCGGTGAAATGGAGGTGGAGCCTCCCACCAGGCAGGGTCACTGTGAAAAACTCAGTTGACACGAGGGAAACGGAAGCCGTCCCCACGGGAGCTTATATAATAAATATAACGTGGCCACCGATCCATTCATTCATGTATTCATTCATTCGGAAGCATTTTCCAGACCTCCTCTGGGCCCAGCCCAAGCACAGTGGTGAATCATTGACTGGCAGTCAGCTTGGCCCGGCAGAAAAGGACCCAAACTCAGGACTCAGGCCTGGCATCCATTCTGGCTCTACTGTCCACGAATCACGTGGTCTTGGTTAAGTCACGACCCCCTCTGGCCCACGTGTCGTCAGCTGCGAAAGATGGCAACCACAGGCCCCTCGGAAGATTGACTGAGCTCAGGCACCCCAAGCAGGCCCTTACATGCTGGGCATTTCACTTCCTTCTTCTCCTTCTCTGATTTTTGCTGGGACTAGTTTCTTTTGGATGCAAGGAGAGGGCAGTGGGTGGGGCTTGACCCAAGGCTGCAAGTTGGGGAGACAGACGGGGTGACGGAGGCATGAAGGAGCACGGTTGCACAGGAGTCATTGGGCCATTCCCCGGGTACCTGTTACATGCCAGACCCCAGGCAGATGCTGTTTACTTGGTCGCCTAGAACTGGGTAACGCCTCCCTTCTCAGAGCCCCTGGGACCAAGCACCACTGTTTCCACCTTACAGAGGGAAAACCCGGTTCAAAGGAGGAGTTGGTAGAAGGACACCACGTCCCAGGCTGCTCAGAGCCACCCCTTTAAGGAGGGAGGCTCGAGGCACGGGAGCGAGCCGACACGTGTGTCTTCTTTCCTAGCCTTCTATATATACACATATATTTTTTGCAGCGGGCATGTAATTTAAAACATTTTTTAAATTAAAAACATTGGTTTGTGTGCTAGGAATAGAGCTGTGTAGAAATGTGACAGGGCCCAGAAGTGGCACAGAGAAGTCAGACAGACCCAGGTTCCATCCCTGGACGGTCCCTTCCATCTCTGTGGCAGCCCCAGGGGCATGGTGGGGCCAAGCGTCCCCTGTCATAAGACACAGGCCTCACCTGAAGGGTAACAGTGGCCACAACACCGGGAGCTTGGGACAACGGTTGATAGTCCCTCTGTCCTCAGACTGTTCTTTAACACGGTTGTGTCCAGGACATTTTAAGACTTTAAAAAATTAAATAAATGAAATACCATAAAAGTCTCCTCTGGCTGGCTGTGGCCCTGCCCCAGCCAGCCAGAGGGGCCTGTCACAGAGGCCCTGCCCCCTGCCCCCCTCATTCCGGCCCAATCTAGTCCTGGCATCAGGAGCGTGGGTGTTCAGAGGTCCGGCCTCTGAGATTTCTCCTCTTCTGTCGGAGTCACCGGCCCGTGGGAGAGGCCGAGGGGCCTGCGGTGACAGTCCATGAACCAAGATTTCAGATGGCAGGCGCCCAGCCAGGCTGGGGAGGGTGGGCACCGTCAGGCCCCCTGAGCTTCTCGGGTTCCTTCTGGCATCCGGGTCACTTTGCTACCCAAACAGAAACACCCTCTTAGAAAAAAACATGCTAAAAATATAAGGTAAAGAAAGAAGACCAAGTTTCTAGGTCTAGCAAATTGTACCCCAAAAGAGCCAGAACGCAAGGTGGGGACTCTGACACCGCAGAGAAAGGCCCAGAGGCCAGAAGGCAGGAGAGAAGAAAGCGCCATCGTCCCACTTTTCTAGAAAGGGGGAATCCAGCCATCATGGACTAGTTAGCCTGGCACTGATTGCCAAGCAAGTTCTGGACGACTAGTCAGCAGGGATCAGAGGTGCTCAGAAAAGGACGCGGTGACCAGAAATGCCAACGAGGGCCACTGGGAATGGAAACAAGTCCCTCCTGCCTGCCTCCTTCAACAACAGGGCAACGCCGCCAATCCAGGTTCACTTCCCGGGGTTTCTGTAGACTTGGGGGTGCGTCTTCCTCTCTTTGGGGTGCAGCGGAAACACGTGGACCACATACACCACCACTTCAGGAACGCAGCTGACCCGCAGCGCGCTTGCTGTGGCCACACGCCACTCCAAGCACTGGGCACGTATCCATTCAACCCTCAAAGTAAACCCTACGAGGCGGGTGTTAATCATTATGCTCACTGTAGACATGAGGAAAAGGAAGCACAGAACAGTTAGGTAACTTGCCCGAGGTCACAGCGGGCGGGTGCTGGAGCCAGTTCAGAACGCGACTCTCTGACTCCTGAGCCCACAGGTGCACCGCTGGTTTTAAACCTACCTAGAGATCTCAGATTGATTAGCAAAGCCCGGATCTTGCCAGGACTGCCAATCAAGACGCCCCGCCCCCCCAGCCGAGGAATGGGTGCGTGGCCCTGGCTGGGCCAATCCTATGCTCTTCAAGGAACCGTCTAGGCTTCGCCCTGGATTCTCAGCCCTGCTTCCGGTCTTTCCCATCTTTGATCTCCCCAGCCCCTTCCCATATGGCCCCTTTTGGCCATCCATGGTTTCTGTTGTTTGCAACCAGAGAGCCCTGCTTGAGATAGGAACTCATGGCTCTCCTCCCCACCCAGATCTGCTCCTAAGGGAGTGGGCCGTCGCCCACCCCACGGTCAGTCCATGATCCTCGTGAGTGTGGATGGGTGCAAAAAAAAGTGGGAATCACTGGAGATCTCTAGTGATAGACCACAGGGCTCTGTCCTTACCCTTATCCCATTGATCATCATTTTCACAGTTTGGATTTAGAACACATTAGCCCTGCTCATAAAATTCGCAGCTGCTACAGTGACAGAATTAATGCTTTGTGCAATTGAAGCCAGACTTACAATGCTTTTAAGACTAGATGGCTGGATGGGATCCAAGAAGATGACATTTAACCAGGCGAATGTAAGGTCTTGCGTGTGTTTCCGAAGAATCCATTGTGCGAGTACCAGATAGGGGAGGGTGGGTTGGCTGGACAGCAGTTCATGGGAAAAAGCTCTCACTGCAAATTCAGTGAGTCACCAGAGTAATGTAGCTGTTGAGAACACAAATGCCTCTAGTGATGCAGGCTGCATTACTGGAGACTGAGCGTCTAGAAAACTGGAGATGACAGTGCCTTTCAACTTGGAACCTGTCAGTCCAAACGGAGAGGCTGTTTCCAGTTCTGGTCTGCACACTTTAGGAGGGACAGTGACAATTACAGTGCGTTCCAGTAAGGGAGGCCCCTGTTGTGGGGAAACCACTGAGACTGGAGGGCGTTGATCACCCTTGGGGAGCTAGGACCCCTGTGTGCTGTTACTGCAGGGGAGTCCCAGAGCAGAGGCCTCAGAGGCAATAATATTAGGGGACCAGCTGTGGAAAGTAGAGATGTTTCAGGCAGAGCCCTTTGGGCGGCAAGTAACCAAAACCATCCCAGAGCTCACACAGTGGAAAAGGAGTTGACTCCAAGGAAGCAGGTGTGTTTCCGGAGGGCAGCCTGGGGCCCGGAGCCGGGAGCTGGGGAGCTGGCAGGAACCAGGCCCCTGCCTCTCTGGCTCTCTCCTCCCGGCTGGCTCTCTTGCTACAGAACAGCTTTCTCCGCTTCCTGGGGCACCATTGGAAAGCGCATCCTAGCCTAGCACTGTGTAACCCGCTAAACGGCTCAGGACTGGGGGTGGTGGGGACAAGCAATGGGGGAGGGCTTGGGGAAGCTGGAGGGGGACAGGAGAGGTGGGCAGGGGCCAGAGAGGCGGAGCCGGTTATTTAAGAAGAATCTGAGAATCACCTGACTGCCCACTACCAAGCTTTGAGCAGAATATCACCAGGAACAAGTACTCTTCAAGACCCTGTGTGTCCCCTCCGTTACTCTCCCCATGGTTAACCACTCCGGTGACTGGAGAGTTTCTCATCCCTTGCTTTTCTTCATGGTTTCAGTACATGTGGATGTATGCCTGAGAAGTGGAGGGTTGCCCTTGGCAGGTCTTGATTTTTTTTTTTTTTTTGGTGTGGAAGATTGTCTCTGAGCTAACACATGTGCCAGTTTTCCTCTATTTTGTATGTGGGACGCTGCCACAGCATGGCTTGATGAATGGTGTGTAGGTCTGTGCCTGGGATCTGAACCCGCGAATACTGGGCCATTGAGGTAGAGCACGTGAACTTAACCACTACGCCAGTAGGCTGGCCCCAAGTCTTGACTTTCGTAGGAGGGGCATGGTGCCTATAGCATCTTCTGCCACATTGCTTTTCTGCAGAGTGTGTCTGGATGTTTGCCTGCTGATGTGTGGAGTGTAGTTTGTTGATTTCCCTGGCTGTGTACCTTTCGTTGTCTGACTCTGCAATCATTTATTTCTGCAGCCTTAGACTAGTAATTTGGATTGTTTCCAGCCTTTCGGAACTGCAAACAGCGCTGGAGGTGGCCCTGGGAGGGGAATTGCGAGGACACAGGCTGGGCCCATCCTCCACCCTGTTAGACGGGGTGAGGCAGATTCTGACCCACCCAGGACTTTGCAACATTAGGAGTTTCCGAGGATGGGATGGGCCATCCTATGGGATAGTGAGGTCCCATGCACAGAGGTGAAGTGTGCGTGGGGTGGGGGGCAGAGGCTCATACCCCAACCTCCCAAACTATATTGAAAGAAAGTCCGGTGCAAGGAATGAGCTGGGGGCTGGCAGGTTATCGGACATGGGTTTGCATCTCAGCTCTACTACCTTCTAGCTGTGTGACCTTGCGCAAGTCATTTTCCTCTCTGAGTCTCCAGTTTTCTCGTTAAAATGGTTGTGTACCCAGGGCAGTTTCAGAGGGAACCACGGAGCCTGGAAGGCAGGTACTTTGGGGAAATGAAGAGAGGCAAGGCTGGTCCCAGGGCTGTGGGTCCCCTTCAGGGCATGGGGTGTGAGTGGAAGGGCCAGCATGGGCCTCCTCCCCAGACTGTCTGGGCTGGGGCAGAGAGAATGCAGCAGGCTCCCTGAGAGGGAAGAGACCATCAGGGGTGGAAAATGTCCCCCCAGGACCCTCTTGGGGAGGCTAGAATCTGGGTCCCCCAATCCCATGGGCAGAGCTGGAGCCAGTGAAATACTTGTGCTGCCACGCCCCTAATCCCCAGGCCTGCACTACCTCGTGACATCTCCCTGGGCGGTGAGCCCCTCAGGTGAGCCTGGCAAAGGGCATTCGGAGCCTAATGTCTGAGTTTTAAGTTAAAGGGACAAAGGTGGATGTCACAGCCTCCCCCCACTTCTCTGAGCACCTATGGGCACCATCTCACCGACTCCTCACGAGGCAGCCACTGTGAGTGCCCTATTTTACAGATGAGGAAACTGAGATACTGGGTGATCGGGGCAGCCTGCCCAACGTCGCAGAGCTGGGAGTGGGCAGACCCCAGGTCTGACCCAGGCCTGTGGCTCTACCGCCCCACCTCTGGGACAGGAGCACTGACTTGGTCTGGGGTGTGGGCAAGGGAAGGCCGCCCAGGGCAAGTGCTATTCGGGCTAGATCCGAAGGTGAGTGCCAGGCCAGGAGGGTGGGAACCCCTGTGCGCAGGCCCAGGGTGGGGCTGAAGACGGAGGGATGGAAGAGAGGGCCCTTGTGGCTGAGTTCAGGGAGCAAGGTAGGGGCGGGGGACAGGGGCAGGCTGAAGCTGGAGAGGTGGACATGATGCTCAGCTGCTGATGCCCCTGGAAGTCATGGTGAGTGGTTCCAACCACAGACTCCTGGGTCAAGAAGAACAGTTTTAAACCCCAGCTGCACCCCTACCAGCCGAGTGGCCACGGGGCCTGGTGGACAAGTTCTCTCCAGAGAGTTTTGAGAGTGATGGGCTGGGCTGGGGAAGGTGGGCCTGGGCCCTCCAGGTAGAGCAGGAGGAACCAGGTAGCTGGGGAAGTGCCACACTGCGTGTGGGTGGGGCGCCTGAGGGGAGGGGAGAGGGCCTGGGGAGGCAGCGGTGGGGGAGCTGCATCTGGGACCCAGGTCTGCGCGTGGGGGTGATCTTATAGGCCCCATTCAGAGGGTCCCCGAGGAGCCAATTCAGTGACCTGGACCCTCTGGGAGTTAGGGTGGGGGTGGGGCTGCCTCAAAGCCACCATTGTCACCCCCTCGCCCGCCTGACTGTCTGGGACCTAAAATAGAGCAGGAGCACAGCGGATCTCGTGAGAAGAGTTTCTGGCAGAGAGGTCTGGGGGGAGGGGTGTGAGTCACGCCTGGGAACCCTCAAGTTTGAGGCTCCCAAAGCTCAGCTGCCCCACCCCCGCCCCGGGGAGCCTGGAATCCACTCAACAGTCCGGATGAAGGTGTCTTGGTCCCACCTGTGTGCCGCTGTGGGGAGGGGCCTGGGTCCTGGCTCCGCCTCTGCCTTGGAGGTGCTGGGGGACTGGCCAAATCTGCCCCCTCAGGGCCTCAGTTTCCCAGGTGTACCAGGAGTCAGGAACCTCGACGTCTGCTGCGAGGCCCCTGCAATTCATGGCGGGTGGTCCTAAGATAGGCCCCCAGAGTCAGCAGACAGGGGATCAAGTCCCAATTCCATCCTTATAGGCTGAGTGACCTTGGGCAAGTCCACCCACCTCATGGGGCCTGTTTCCTCATCTGTGAAATGGGCATTGAAACCAAGTCCTGTCCTTTCTCTGTTTCAGCTTGAACTACCCAACAAGGGTCTTGACAGCTGCGGGGGTCTCCCTCCACAGCCTCCCATCCTCAGGTGGCACCCTCTGTGCTGCCAGGAATGTTAACAACAGCGACCCCACTTTTTAAGGCCCTGGGCTGTACACACACTACCTCTGGCTCCTCACATTCTGCAGGGCATGAAGTGGGTGTCCTTTCCAACCCTCTCCGTGGGAGCTTCAGCCTCAGCACTGGCCACTCCTGGAGGAAAGGGGTCTTGGGTCCAGCGTGGGCGCTCCTGGGCACCTACCATCTGTCAGGCCCTGAGCTTGGCTCAAGCCTGGAGTCCTGGGGGCGCAGGGATGATCCTCCCCATCGTGTAGATGGGGAAACAGGCTCCTCTCAAAGGGGTCTGTGGGCCCTTTGAAACGGGTAGGCACGGTGCACCGCTCGGTGCAGGGGAGAGGCGGGCGCGATGTGTAGGGCTGGGGTGCCCTCTAGCGGCCGCCCTGCGCGCCATCTTGCCCCGCGGCCGGAGCTGCCCGGGATCAGGCGGCAGCGGCCCCGAGGGGAAGTCCCTTCTCCGAGCCCCCAGCGGTCCTGCCTGCTGCGGCCTCACCTCCCCGGGCTGAGAACTGTCTCCCAGTCTCTCTCTCCTTGTGGCTTCCCGGAGACCCCACAGCGGCTGCGCGTCCCGCCCCGATTGCCATGGAGACCGCTTGTACACAGTTCCCCCTTCCCCTCCTCCCTGTCCTAAGTGGGGGTCCGCGGGTCGGACCGGCGCCTGCCCAGGAGGAAGTCCCCCGGGCCGGGCGGCCGCGGGCCCATGAACAGCCGGGCCCCAGGGACGCTGGCCGTGGGGAGAGTGAAATTCTTCAGCCGGCACCGCGGGGAGGTGAGGCCCACGCGGGCTCTGCCCGGACTCAGCGCCTGGCTTTGGGTCTAGAGTGGTTCCTGGTTCTGCATGGTAGGAGCTCCAGAGTGTTCTCTGGGCTGCAGCTCCAGAATGGGCTCCAGGTTCTAAGCTCTGGTTCCCGAGAGCGCTCAAACTCCTGGCGGACTCGTGTTCTGTGGACTCCGGCTTTAGAGTGAACTCAGGGCTTAGAGTAGATTTCGAACTCCCAGTTCTGGGCTCCAGTTCTAGAGTGGGCTCTTGGCTCTGGGGTGCCCGTCTCTGGTTCTAGAGAAGGCTCCAGCCTCTGCCTCCAGGGAGGGCTCCGAACGTCAGGCTCAGATTATACGGGGCTCCAGAGAGGGCTCCAAGCTCTCGGCTCTGACTCGAGCGGGTCCTGGGTTCTGGGCTCTGGTTGGAGAGCGAGGCCGAGGTCCGAGCTCCAGCCCCAGGATCCTGGGGCAGTGTTTCCGGCTGGGATGGGACTACTTTTGTGCTCTCCTTCCAGGTCAACTCCTCCGCCTTCTCTCCCGACGGCCAGACGCTGCTCACAGCCTCCGAAGATGGCTGTGTGTATGGCTGGGAGACCCAGAGTGGGCGGCTGCTGTGGAGGCTGGGTGGCCACACAGGTGGGGCTCCTCAGCCTGGATGGGGAGACTGAGGCCCATGGGCCTGTCCTGGCATTCTGTAGGGCCTGCCTCTGATGTTGGAGCTGGGCATCCAGGCCAGACAGCCTGGGCAGGGCTGGGGCCGAAGGGCAAGGAGCTGGGACCTGGTCCCTGGACTCACAGAGCTGGACTCAGATCCTACTTTTGAAAAAAGTGTTTAAAAATATATATAATATTCATCGTCTTAACCATTTTTGAAGGGCACGGTTCAGTAGTAAGTGCCTTCACATTGCTGTGCAGCTGGGCTCCAGAACTCTTTCCATGTTGCAAAACTGAAACTCTATACCCGTTAAACTTCCCATTCCTCTTCCCCCAGCCCCTGGCAGCCACCACTCTGCTTTCCGTCTCCATGAATTTCGCCACTCTAAGCACCTGCAGAGGTGGAATCATACAGAATTTCCTTTTGTAGCTGGTTCATTTCACTTAGCATAATGTCCTTAAGGTTCATCTATGTTTTACCCACTTCTTTGTGATCACAGTCAGGTCCCCTCTCTGAGCCTCTATTTCCACCTCTGTAGAATGGGGATGGGTATGCAGCTGCTCCGCTGTCGGATGAGAGAATGCACGTAAAGTGCCTAGCACCCAATAAGGACTCGGTAGTTGTAATTATTAATTAAGGCGACACGAAAGAAAGTCTGGTGATTACAGGACAGATTAATTAGTGCTGTAATAGGGAAAGTCCAGGGGCTTGGGGGCTGGAAGCAGGCAATGAACCGAGGCCGGGCTGTCAAGTTTCTGGGAGGCACCTGCATTTGATTTGGGTATTGATTTTCCAAATGGGCAAATTGAGGTTCGCTGTTCCAGGCTGAGGCAGGAGGCCCGGGAATTTCAGGTGGCTGGAGGATGAGGGTTGGATGGGAGTGAGGAGAGGGGAGGTAGGTGATGAGGCTGGAGAAATTAGCAGGGTCAGACTTCAAGGGCCAGAGGGAGAGGGCGGGGCCCTGTGCCTGACCACACTGCCTGCCCCAGGCCCCGTGAAGTTTTGCCGCTTCTCTCCTGATGGCCGCCTCTTTGCCAGCACCTCCTGTGACTGCACCATCCGCCTGTGGGATGTGGCAGAAGCCAAGTGTCTGCAGGTCCTAAAGGGTGAGTGGACTGGGTGGAACTGAGAGCCAAGCAGCCAGGCCTGGGTTTCCTTTGGGACCTTGCTGTGTCCTTGTCTCCTCCTGGATCTGGTGCCTGCAGGTCACCAGCGGAGTGTGGAGACGGTCAGCTTCAGCCCTGACTCGAAGCAGCTGGCATCGGGTGGCTGGGACAAGCGGGTGATGCTCTGGGAGGTGCAGGTATGTGGAGGGGCAGCCCAGTGAGGCCTGGGATCCAAAGGAGACACACCCCCTCCACCCTGGCCCCAGAAAGGTTGTCCCATCTTCCCCACTGCCATGCCCACACCTGGCGTCCAAGACCCCTTTGCTTCTGGCATGCAGCTACCTCCCCGGGCCTCCCCCTACACACCAGCCCTTGTCCCTCAAGACCTCTGCCCATGAGGCTCCCCATGCTTCATGCCTGGGCTGCCCTCCTCTCCTTGAGGCCCAGGAATCCCCCCAGACCCTGTGTTGTGTCACATTACCCAGGCAGCCCCACAGGGAGGGCCTGGGTCTGACTCATCTGAGGCCTAGGTCCTGGCGAGGCTTCGGGCTGCCCTTTGCAGCAGCTCAGGGCTCTCTCCTCTAGTCTGGCCACGTGCTTCGCCACTTAGCAGGGCACCGAGACTCCGTCCAGAGCAGTGAATTCGCACCCAGCTCAGACTGCCTGGTGAGCCACCCCACCTCTGCCTGGGCCCCCCTAAGTTGATGAGGGAAGCTGTGACCCACACCCATTTTCCCACTGGGACTCAACAATGGTTAGAATTGGGTGCCTCTGCTCTTCTGACCCTGGCCAACCTAGGCACGAGGGTGGGCATGGGCCAGCTGGTCCATGCTCATGGCAGCTGTCTGCAGGCCACTGGCTCCTGGGACGCCACCATACGCATCTGGGACCTGCGGACGGGGACCCCAGAGGTCTACCAGGAGCTGGAGGGCCACAGTGGCAACATCAGCTGCCTGTGCTACTCAGCGTCTGGCCTCCTGGTAAGCTGGCTGCAAGACCCTTGGAGGGTCACAGGCCATTTTGGGGCTCAGTGAGCATGCAGGCCCCAAAACATGGGCTGAGAACTGTCTGCTGTCCAGGCATCTGGCTCCTGGGACAAGACCATCCACATCTGGAAGCCCTCGACCAGAAGCCTGCTCCTCCAGCTCAAGGGCCACGTCACCTGGGTGAAGAGCATAACCTTCTCCCCTGATGGGCTGCAGCTGGCCAGCGCTGGCTACTCGCGCATGGTAAGCCCTTCCCACCAGGCTGCTCCTCTAGCAAACTCCGACCCCCCATACTCCCTCAGCACTCCATGTCCAGAAACGCCCACATCCCTGTATGCCCTTAAATAAGACGGTGCCAAAAGCAGGAGCCAGACTTCTGTACCTAGTGTGTGGCATTAGGGCCTGGGCTGGCCCAGATGTTACGGGCATTGACATTCCTGTGACTCAAATAGTTTCAGGGAAAGGAAATGGGGACTGCACCGAACCCTGACACAAGATACTACGCTGGGCATTTTAAATACAACTCAAGACAACGGCACCCAGACCAAGAATTTAAGGTGTTGGCTACGACTGACCCCATGGTGACTGCAGAGGCCAGACTTGCTTGGTGAGGCCTCCCTCCCTTTCTGCTTGTTTTGATTTCCAGGTCAAAGTCTGGGACTGCAACACGGGAAAGTGCATGGAGACGCTGAAGGTGAGGCCTGTGGCTGAGGCACCCAAAGGTGCGTGGGCGGACCTGGCAGGGGAGGCCGGGGTGGACAGGACTCACTGCCAGAGCCCAAGGCCGTGCTGTTGGCAGGGAGTCCTGGACGTGGCCCATGCCTGCACCTTCACCCCAGATGGGAGGCTCTTAGTGTGTGGAGCTGCAGATCAGGCAAGACGCCAAGTCCACCGCAGTCAAATCACGCAGGCTCTCTCGAAGATGACACCACCTCGGATGGCTCCTGGACCTCATGCCCTGCGTCTCCCTGCCCAAGGCGCAAGGGGCCCGGTGGAATGAACCTGGGAAAGGACAGTCAGGCAGCCCTCCACCACAGGCCCAAAGTCACCACCACAGGGCACCCAATGATCCCTGTGGTCAGAACCGTGCCGGCCCCAGACCAGGGCGGCTGACGCTGCGCAGGCATGCTGACATCCACCCGGCACCTGGTAACCATGACCAGGGCCACGCCAGCCCCTCTCCAGCCCGGTTAGTTGAGACACCGCAAACACAAAGCACCACCAGCCAGTTTGTGTGTTTTATTGAGGCGGCGACTCTCAGGCCTTGACCGCGTACTTCCGCAGGGGGTACAGCCGCTCCTTCCGCTGTTGCTTCTTGGTCTTCAGGTTCTCTTCGTGCTTGTTGAGCCGGCGGCGCATGGCACGTGTTTTCTTGGGCCGCAGATCCAGGGGCTTGTACTTCTTGCCCTGGGTGATGGAGAGCAGGAGACTGAGGGCCATGGTTTAGGAGCTACTGCAGTAGCCGAGAGAGCCCCAGAGGCTGGAACTAATAAGGCTCTGCGAGGGCGCTGGGAGTGACTGAGGGAGGGGCGTAACTGGGGTGGGCAGAGCTGTGACAAACAGCCCAGTAGGGGACTGTCAATATGGGACTAGAGACGCGGAGATGTCAGCAGTGCACTTTGCTTACTAGCTCACTTAATTTCCCCCAGTTCAAGTCGGGGGGATTGTCCCCATTTCCTTTAAGTCTGTGGACTCGGTGGGCTGAGATGTGAGAGAAGTTGCTGAAATCTCAGTGAAGCTCTGGCTGAACTGGCCATGCGCCCCCTCCTCCGTGCTCTTTCCGCCTGACTGATCCCCAGCCATGGAGTCAATGTCACACCCCAACCCAGTGAGGGGTATGTGGCACCCACCAAGTCCTGGGGCCAGTTACGGTTCTCTTAAGTTATATAAGAGAGTGTGTGGGGCTTAAGCTGGTGCTTGATGAACTTGAAGGGTCTGTCAGGTACTGTTCCCTGTGATAACATCCCCACTTAATCCATGAGTCTCAGAGGGGAGATCTGGCATGGCCAGTGTCACCCCACTACGAGGGGCACAACCCCCTTCCCACCACTCCATCATCTCACCATCCTGGCTCCCATTCCCCTCCTCCCGCTCATTCCCACCACGCTTGCTCCCCAGGGAGCAGCTCTACCCTAGGGCAGCTCTCATGCCCTCTCCTTCCTGTGCTCTGCAAAGGTCCCCTGGGCCCTGCTCAAGGAGCACCAGCCTGGGGGAAAGACTGAACAGCTAATAGCGGCCCACTGGTGGGGAGCAGGAGAGAAAGGTAAGTTTCACCTCCCAACTGGCAACGGCCTCAAGAGCAGGCAACACGGATGCCAGTTGAAAGCAGGGAAGACAGAGCCTGCACACAAGTCCTGCAGAAAGGCAGCTCCGGCCCCTTCAGGCTGCCCACCGCCCAGAGGGGTGGGCACATGGCAGGCATGTGTGAGGCGAGTGGGGTTCGGGGGAAACAGCCTGGAACAGAGAACAGAGAAAGGCTAAGCGGGAGCCGAGGGCCAGCTCTGGAGGAACAGTGGAAGCACGGGTCTGCCGCCCACGTTCCTCCTGGGACAGGGTAGGGCCTCGTCCATTTCACGTTTACTAAGCCCCTTAGAGCTCTGCTGTCCAGAGTGACCACTAGCCAACATGCTGTTCCCTATAAAATTCAGGCCTTCCGTCACCAGAGCCACGCCAGGTGCGCCACAGCGCGCAGCCAGGTTACCGCATTGGCTGGCACAGACAGAACGCTCCCAGCGCTCAGTGTGCTGGCCGTGCTGAGGCAGCGCCCTCGCCTCTACCATGACCGAGCGCTGCCTGTTCCTCCTGGCCACCTCTGCGTACATGGTCCCCTCAGCCCGATGAGCGCTTCAGACCCAATGCTCAGAAAGACACTCCCATGCACAAATGTGTGCAGATCCAGGGGTGGCAGTTCCCTGCCCCGTGCTAGCGTCTCCTGGGCAGCCCACCCAGGCACATGACCGATGGCTTTTTTGACGTGTCAAAGCCAGTTATTCAAACCTAACCCGGGTGTTGATGTGAAGCCATTTTGCAGATGTAATTAAAGCCTCCAATCAGCTGACTTTAATGAAGAGAGATGAGCCTGGGTCACTTGGGGGGGGGGGGCGGGGGGCGGTCCAGTCAGTAGCAAGGCCTTTAGGACAGGGCTGAGGCCTTCCTGAAGAAACCCCACTGCGGACAGCAGCGCCACCCCGGGCGAGGAGTCCAGCCTGCCCAACGTGATCTCTTCCGACAGCCAGGCTGACTCTGGGCTTCCTACCCCCACAACCACAAGCCAATTCCTTCCAACCAATCAAACACCTGTGTGCACACACGCATGTCAAGTCTCCTATTGGTTCTGCTTCTCTGTTTGAACCCTGATAACACCAATCTTAAGACGACCAGAAAATGGTTTGTAAAAAACCTAGGCTGAGGTCCCAGACACCTGCGGAAGTCTCCCAGCAGCGCTCCATCCACTCCTCCCCAGGACATGGTTGGAACCCAGGTCAAATCACTCCACTAATTGTAGGTGACTCTGGGCAACTTACACTCTAAGCCCTGAGATCCTTATCTGAAAGCTGAGGCTGGGCAGTAACCGACACAGTGCTCATAAGACAATCAGAACATTAAACAGGTGATCCTCATCGACTGCCCAAGCTCACTCAGGTGGTGAGCCGGATTCAAAGCCCAAGTCTCCAGCCAGACTGCCCCACACCGTGGATTTCTGACAACTGCAGCCCTGAGGAGCGGCAGTGTGTGCTGCCCAACGCCGGTACAAGATGCTGGTAAGAGGACAAAGCCATCGACAAACTGGGAAGGCTCTGGAAAGCCCAGCTATGTCTGGGCAAGCCCTGTGCCATGCACTCCAGCAGGAGCAGCTCTCCACACTGCCCCTCTGGCCAAGGGAGGGCCGGAACTTTGCTCCCTGAAGCCAAGCACCACCCCCAGACTCACCTTGTAGAATTTCCTAAGGTTCTCTTTCTGAGTCTGGTTAATGACGGTGAGAACACGGGCGATGGATTTGCGAACAACTCGGCTAAAAAAGAGAGACATCAGTGAAGATGGGGAAGACACACAGCCCTCCCCAAGGTATCTCCTTCAGGGCCCCACCCACATGCCACAGGGCAGGGGCATTCCCCAGCAGCCCATCCAATCACCCAGGAGACAAATGGTCTGGGGGTGGGGCCTGAGACTATAGGAGATGGGCCCCCAGGAGTGGGGACAAGGAAAGGCTGGAGTGTCCAGTGCTTTTGAGGAGCTGTGAAGTGTTCATCAAGGAGGCTTAAAGAGGACAGGTGGGGCAGATCAGGAAGGATCTTCCATCCCAGGCCATGAGGGCTATGAAGACCTAACCAACGTCGATCTGAAAGAGCTGGCTGAGGGAATGATGCCACAAGCTGGGCACCAGGCTAAGCTCAAGGAACCACAGGAAGGCCTCTGGGGAGGGAGAAATGAGACATCTGGGAAGTCGAAATGCTCTGGGGGAGGGGGCTGAGGACAGGAGCAGGCTGGGGATAAGTGAATTGGTAGTCGTGTTGATTATGAGGCATGTTGGGGGGCCCAGGGAGGGTCACTCAGGCTGGTGAACGTGATACAGAGGATCCAGCACCCAACCGGCTTACGTGTTCAACTCATCCAATCCCCTCCCACCACCGCAGGAAGGTTGCGCGGGGCCCATTTTCTATCAGCGGAAAGGAAACTTTGGCAGGTGGGCCAACTGGCCCATCAGGTAGGATGGGGCAGAAGTGGAATCGGTACCCAGGTTGACTGACTGCAAACCCACGTTCCTTTCACAAGTCTTGATTCTCGACCCACGTGGATCAGCAAATTACACTACAACTCAAGTAAAGGGAGGAAGGCGCTCATCTCCCAAGTGAGCGAGTGGAGCAAAGACCCAGGAGCTGTAGGAGGCGTCCAGGCAGGATTCCGAAGCAGCATTAAGCCGGGTCTCCAGGGCCTGGAGAGGCTGCGCGGGAAGGGCGGGACCTTCCGACCCACGGATCCTCTGAATGGCACTCCAACGGACACCTCCTTAAGGCAACTTGGAAAATGCACAAATGCTCCCGAGCTACACGCGTCCCCCAAGTCTGGAGGGCCGCGGTCCGGCCGCCGGTCACTCACATCTTGGAGAGCTTGGACGCCGCGCCGCCAGTCACTTTGGCGACGCGCAGCTGGGACAGCTCCACCTTCAGGTCGTCCAGCTGTTTCAGCAGCTCTTCCTTCTTCTTGCCGCGAAGGTCTCGAGCCTTAATCTTGGCCTGCGCGCAGGAAAGGGACCTGGTCAGATGCCCCGCAGGCCGTCCGCCCTCGGCCGCCCTCCCGTCCACCCACGCCGCGGCCAGGCCGTGGGGCGCGCGCCTCGCCCTGCGCCTAGAGCGCGCTGGGGCCCGGCATCCCCAGTGGGCCGTGCCTCGAGCAGGATAACCGGGGCCCCGGTATCGCCCCCTCGCCCAGGCCTGCCACGAGCCGGAGCCGTTACCCCATTCCGCAGACGGGAAGACGGAGGCCCCGGGAGCGCGCGCACCCCTCCTGGCCCAGGCCGGCGCGCGGAGAGGGCGGGAGGCCGGCGGTGGCGGAGCTAGGCCATTCCGCCCCGCGCCCCGCAGGCTCGGCCTGCAGATGGGACCCCAGCGCTCGCCCCGCGCCCCCCACCGCAGCCCCTGAGTCCCACAGTGCGCGGATGGCACCCGATTCCCCTGCTCTCACCATGGCTTCACAAGCCGCCGCGACCGCCGCCTGCTCGGAGGGAAAGAGGAAGGGGGCGGGGCCGACCTCCGCAACTACTGCCGGGTGGCGGCAGGTGCGGCCAATGGCGCTGCGGCGGAGGAGCCCAGGCCCCGCCCCCGACACGCCCCCCGCCCCCGCCGCGGGTTTCGCTGTGGTTACGGCCCGCCCAGCTCTGCCCGGAGCAGCCCGAGCCCGGCTTCCGTAGTGCCCGTGTCTTCCTGCCGCACCTGAGATGACTTAGGTCGGCCTCACGCCCTCAGGAGCGCAGCTGGGGAAACCAAGGCTCGGGGTGAACGGAGGTTTACCGGAGGTGGCACAGTGAGGACTCGGATTCGTCCAGTCATTTATTCATTCATTCATTCATTCATTCGAGAAAGTTTTGCTGGTCGCCCAGTCTGTGCTGCTCTGAGCTGGGTGCCGGTGTTTTGGGGGTCGAGGGGATGGGGTTGAAGGTTTTCAAAGATGGATTTTCATGGCCCCTGCCTTGGAGGAATTTACAGTCCGAGGTGGGCGGGGAGGGGCGGGGTCAGACAGCCATAATCTAACTCCATAAACGTTGACCTGGTGGAGGCAGCATGTGGCAGACGAAAGAGCATTCATGGCCTTTAGTGAACCCGGCCGGGTTTTCAAAATCTTGCTCTGTTACCGGGTGCTAGCTGAGACTCTTGGCAAATCCCTTCCTCTTTCGAGTCTCAGTTTTCTCACCCATGAAATGGGGTATTTATGAGGATTAGGAAGATAAAGTGTAAAACTCTTAGCCCAAGACCGGAAGCGTAACAATCGCTCAAAATATCATCGGTTATGATGTTCCCAGTGGAGTGCACGCTTGAGTTGGGCCCTGGAAGTTTAAGGGAATTCACAGAGCAGGGAAGATGCCCAGGCTTTCTGACTGGGCACTTTCGTTGTTGCCCCAACCAGCAAGCATAATCCATGCTCTAGCATCTTTCTATTGCCATTAACAAAGACACACCAACACCTCTTAGAGCTCTAGTTAAAGCCAGGTTGCCCCCTTGTTGCTTTCAGGTGTCACCTTCTCCAGGGAGCCTTCTCCCATCCCTTTATGGGGTTCTGTTAATGGACCTTAGCCTTGGACTAAATTGAGACACAACATTCCCTAGGGTCCCAAGCTTTCTGTGCAACCCTTTCTTTAGCCCCAAACATAGAGAATTAAAATGATGTTTATGTGTCTGTTTCCACAGCCAGCCCAGGAGTTCCCTGGGGGCAGAACCATGGCTGACACCTGATTTGGTTTTTGTGGTCTCCAGGCCCAGCACATGGATGCTTGTTGGATGAATGAATTAATGAGCCTTGCCCCAGACCACAGTGAGGCAAGCTTCCAGGAAGTGGGGGGATATGGGGAAGGGAGGGTGGACAAGGGCAATCTTGGCAAAATGGAAGTTGAATGGTGCCCAGGGCCTCTGCTGTCATATCTTCCAAATGCTTCTGGTTCTATTAGAGCTAATGATTGTGTGCATGTTTTCTGAACTTGAAGTCATCTGTGACTCCCATTTCTCTTACATGCCACATCCAACCCACCAGCAAACTCTGCAGTTTCTCCCTTTAGAATTTACCCAACCTCTTCCCACCACTCTTATTGGCACCTGCCTGGCCTTAGCTACCATTGCATCATCTGGTGTTACCTTTTTTTTTTTTTTCAGGAAGATTAGCTCTGAGCTAACTGCTGCCAATCCTCCTCTTTTTGCTGAGGAAGACTGGCCCTGAGCTAACAACCATGCCCATCTTCCTCTATATGTGGGACACCTACCACAGCATGGTGTGCCAAGTGGTGCCATATCCGCACCCGGGACCCCAACTGGCGAACCCTGGGCTGCCAAAGCTGAACGTGCGCACTTAACTGATGCACAACGGGGCCGGCCCCAGGTGTTACCTCTTAAATCACCTATTTTGGCTCTTGCTCCCATGTGTTCTCAATACAGCTGCTAGAGGGATCCTTTTCAAACCTAAGTGAGATCATGTTACTGCTCTGCCCATAATTCCCGGGGCCCTCTCATCTGAGTTAAGACACATCCCTTCCTCAGCCTACAAAGCCCCACAGCGGTCCCCCCCCCCCCCTTCCATCTCATCTCACTCTTCTGCTCCAGTACGGCCTTGCTGTTTCTGAAAAATAACAAGTCTGCCCTGCCTCTGGGCCTTTACTTGGCTCCCTCCTTCACTTCTATCAGGTCCCTGATCAGTGTTACCTCCTCAAGGACACTTCTCTTGACCGCGTTATCTAAGGTACACCCAGGCTCTGCATGGTCTTTTTTTCCTCAGCATATAGTCATCCTTGACATAGTATAGCTTGGATTTTTAATTCTGCCTCTCTGACTGGAATGGAGGCCCACGGTCATAAGCACGGACATTATTTCAATCATCGGTTTATTTGGGGGCTATTTCTTTATTTGTAAAATGGGTATTTCTGGTTTAAAGTTCCCTCTGACCGGGATGTTCTGGGGATATGAATTTCTGCTGTCTTGTGGCCTGCCTGGATCACAAAGATTTCTTCCAAGGTATGGAGCTGAAAGACAGGAGGGCCTTGCCTATTTCCAGGACCCCTGAGACTTTGATTCAGCGCCTGTTTCCCTCTGCAGGCGTCTGTATCTTTAGCACCAAAGATTAGGCAGCATCATAGTCTGGCAATATTCTTTGATCTGTAGACACAGTTCAATGAGAAGTATTCGAAGCAATAAGAACGAGTCACATTTCATGAACTACTGGCCTTTATTAAAAAGACTACTATTATATGAAAACAAAGACCCAATTTAATCGAAGGCTAAGGCCCATTAACAGAACCTCTCAAGCAACAGCCCAGGCATCTAATCGTGGCACCACAGAGCGTCCTTGCCTCTGCCCTACCTCCTCCGACCTTCATCTTTCCCCATCTCAGACTCTGGGGATTCGGCTTCCTTCCAGGATAAGCCTCTCCAGCCTGGCCCGACTTCTCAGCCCCCAGGACCTCGCCCTTCCTGCCGGGATGGTGGCCACGGAGTCATCTCCCTCTCCCCGCCCCCCACCGCCGGGCCAAGGTGACAGCTACACGCCGCACCCTCAAGTCCAAATGTCTTCGTAGTCTTGTCAGCACCCTGGATACGCTTTAAATATCTTTAAAGTCTCCCGTTCCGTTAACAACAGGGTGTACAAAGCAGAGGCTACCTCCTCTGAGTTCAGTGTGGCGGCGTTCAAGGCTCCCAAGATCGAGACCGGGCTCCCCCACCCCCGACACCCCCCGGGACTAAGGACTGCCACTCATCCCTCAGGCCTCAGCTCGAAGGGTTCTTCTCCCAGAAGCCTACCCGGCACTCGTGCCCCTCAGTCTGGGCAGTGAGGACCCGAGGCCGCGGCTGAGCCCGCGCCGCCCTTTCCAGGGGCTCCGCCTAGGCAGGAGGGAAGCCGAAGAACAAGCGCAGCTATGGCGTCTACGAGGCTGGGCCTGCGCGGGGACGGGCGCCGCTCCTCGGAAGGGCAGACAGACTTCATGAGGATGCGAGTGTGCCGGGAGGCCGTCGGCGCGACCACCTGACTTGCTCTCGGGAACCTCCAGCCGCCCCGGGGCGCACCCCCCACAGGCCCCGCCCCTCCCTCCACCGGCACTTCCGGTTCCGGCGTGGGCCGGAAGTGGGCGGTCGTCGGCGACTGCGCGCGGAGGAGGTGGAGGAGGTGCCGGCGGCCGCTTCCCGCCCCCGAGCCGGAGCCGGTGCTGAGCGGAGCTGAGCCCAGGTCGGGCCGGAGGGGAGACGGCTGAGCGGGCGCCGAGCCCCCGCCATGGCCCGGAACACGCTGTCCTCGCGCTTCCGTCGGGTGGACATCGACGAGTTCGACGAGAACAAATTCGTGGACGAGCAGGAGGAGGCGGCGGCGGCGGCGGCCGAGCCAGGCCCGGACCCGAGCGAGGTGGACGGGCTCCTGCGGCAATATCCTT
Source organism: Equus caballus (assembly GCF_041296265.1). NCBI lineage: Eukaryota > Metazoa > Chordata > Mammalia > Perissodactyla > Equidae > Equus > Equus caballus. The sequence goes on from NC_091708.1 coordinate 37,049,897, forward strand.
CCCCGGCGCGGCGGCCCAGGCTCCCCTGTGGCCCGGCCTTCCTACTTCCCTCCTGCCCGGCTCCGGCCTCTCGGGCTGGCCTCCCCACTCCTCTTACCCCGGCCCGCTGCGCTCGGTCTCCCAGCTCCCCTCCGATCGGGCTCCCCTCGGGCCAGCTTCCCTCAGTCTGGGTGTCCCCTCTTCCCTCTGACCCGGCCTCCCCTTCCCTGTCCCTGCCCGGCCCCCGGAGCCTCCCTCAGCAGCGCAGCCTCACGCGGCTCCTAGACTCTGGTGACCGGCCGGCTCGGCGGCCCCAGGAGCGTGCCGGACGCGTCTCGGGCCCGCAGGCCCCTCACTCCTCCAGGCCTCTCCTCGCTTCTCCCCCTTCCTTCCTCATCCCCTCAGGCTGTCGCTTCTTTGGGCGCCCCATCACTGCATCCCTCCCTTGCAGGAAATGGGGGCATTCTCAGGCTTGATGGGCGGGAGGGATGGGCCGAGGTGAGCCACCGCTGAGTAATTGAGCGGCCAGGGCGGCTCCCGGGCAGTCCTCCGGGGCCCGATTGCGGCACCGCAGGAAGATAGGTGGGTGGATGGCTGCGGGAAAGAAAGGACCCGAGGGGGAGCGCAACCTGCAGCCTTAGTCCAGCCCTGAGGTCTCAGATTGTGCTCCTTCTGCCCTACAATCAGTCTGACCCTCCAGCCGGATGCCACTCTTTCTCACCTGTTCTTAGTTTCCTATGGACGCCTGGGCTCAGGCTGTGATGGTCTTAGCCACGTTCAACAAGTGAGTTTTGGCTCCCTCCCCCCAGTACCTTTCTTGTGCAGGAAGCAGTGGAAAAAACTAGTAGTTTAGAACTAAGAAAAACCAGGCACAAAGTGAAATGTGAAAGTGGAGCCCCATGCCTGGAAATGACCTTTCTTCTGACCACAGAAAAGAAGCATTTAGAAAACGAGATTAAAAATAGAGGTGGTTGTCACAGCCTGCTTGGTCCCCTAGCAGTTTGAGCACAGGAAACTGACTTATTCTCACAGGAAGGATTTTTCTTGATTCAAATGGTGTTACAGGAAGGGCCTCCCCCTCCCCCGCATTTGCCAGGGCAGCGTTGGAGGCTCCTGCTGTATAGAAAGCGGGTTCTGGGTGTTGAATCAGTTGAGTCAGCTTGAGAAGTCAGGCCCATAGACTGCCTTGTGGAGGAGTCCTGCAGTGTTTCTCCAATTTGCCTTTAAAACAAAAACCTTCCGACTTTCTTTGAACAGGAATGTGTTTTCGAAAGTGGAGATTCAAATTTGTGTTTCCTGCCCCATCAGGATCGCCTCGCTTACCCCATTGGTGAAATAGGGTCATGAGCAGGGCCCCCAAGAGGGAAGGGTGATTCTACAGTCTGGTGTGTGCAGGACGTGGCTCCTGGGCAGGCAGTGCCAAAAGGGCTCCAGGGTCAGGCCTGGGGCCCGGAACCATCCATAGGTGGGGAGGACCGAGTCTGGTTGTCTGCTTTCTTGGTCCTGGTGCTGCAGGGACTTGTTGAAAGTCATCTCTTGGTACACCCCTGACTAGTGAGCGTCAGTTTCCTTGAGGCTGCTTAGCACGTCCAGGGGATGGTAGTTCCTGCACTAATGGCCGTGTGAGAAACCTTGATGCCATGGAGAATGTTCCTCTTGGGATTGGGGAAAGGGAGGTTAGCAGATGAGAACTGAGATCTTGGCAAATGTGGGGCCCCGGGAGGAAGAAGGAAGGAACTGATATTTACTGAGCCCCTACCATGTGCCAGGTAGTGGACTTATGTTAGATTGTTGAGTTTAAACTATAGAACAGGCTTCTAGGAGTCTTAGGACAGAGGCGAGGGCGGTGGGGATAGGGGTTGACTGATTGGAGTTGGGGAATGTAGGGAGGAGGTCTCTCCTAGTGCTGTATAGGGAAGTGGGTCGTGGTGGGAGATCACATAGAAGAAATACAAAGAACATGGGCTGTGCATCTACACAGACCCAAATCTATCATGCTATCGCTGTGTGACCTTGAGTAGGTCACGTGCCCTCTTTCAACCTTAGCATCCTCCTTTGTTAAAAGAAGGAGAACCATGCTGGCCTTATAGGTTCCATGGGAGCATCACTGGACAACATCCCAGAAGGCTTCAGCACAGTGCTGGGCACACAGCAGGTGTCCTGGACGTGCAGTTTGGGTCTGTGGGTGGAGCGGCAGCAAGGATTGTAGAAAGAGCTTGGTTTTGGAGCCAGGCATACTTGGCTTTGAAGGCCACCTGGACAGCTTAGCTTTGTGACCTTGGGCAGGTCATTTCCCTTCTCTGAGTCTCAAGTTCATGGCCTTTAAAATGAGAATAACGATTCTTGTCGCAAAGAGCTGTTAGCAGTAATGATAACGTGAAAGCACCTGGCACAGGACCTGAGCCCTTGTGGGGATTTTAAAGTATTCATTTTCTTCCTTGGTGAAGCACTTTCTGGTCCTCTGGAACAGGGATCTGTCCAGAGCAGTGGTTTTGAGCGATTTTGCACTCTTTCCTCCCCCTGAGGAAATTTGGCAATGTCTGGGGACATTTTGATTGTCACAACTTGGGGGTGCTACTGGGACCTAGTGGGTAGAAGCCAGGGATGCTGCTGAGTCTTGTACACTGCACAGGACAGACCCCCCATCATTCGTCTGGTCTGAGTGTCAGTAGGGCCTGGTTGAGAGTCCCTGATCTAGAGGGCGCCAGGGGCTGGGCAGGGTCCCCCAGCCTCCGCAGCCTGTTCCCCGGAAGAGCCGAAAGCCAGCTGCGGACGGAGGCCAGCTTGGTCAGTGGTGTGCCCTCCCTGCTCCGCAGATCGCCCCGGCCGATGGAGGCCCCGGGCCATCGACACCTACAGTGAGCGCTCGGTACCCTGGCGCCAGAGACAGCTCGCTGAAGCAGTCACTCTTTTGCCCCCCAGACTAGTTGTCCCCCCTTCCCCATCCATCTTCGGAAGGATTCTCTTTACCAGCCATGCTGCCTAGTGAAGTGCACCAGACTGCATGTCCTTTTGAGCCTCTGGGACTCTCTGGGACGCCAGGTTAGAAAGGCCTTCTGAGGTAGACGTTATCTGGGGCTGATGTCAGGCTGGCCCTCGCCCCGTGGGGGAAAGAAATTCCAGAGCGGGCAGTTACAAGGAGTGGGCTCCCGCTCAAATGTGGATGGTGGATCAGGGCCGGCAGGTCCGGGCAGCTCAGCAGAAGTGGCTCCCCGGTGGTGTGGCCCAGCTCAGGGAAGATGGAGCCCACGCCGGGGAACAGAGCCCGGGTCTGCTCCGCGGGCCCTGACCGTTCGCACGTGGGTATCGCTGCATGAACAGGCGTTGAGACCCGATTGGGCAGAAGCCATTCCTTGTTCTATTTTTGAAGCTTTTTGGCTGAAGCCAATGTTTCAGATGAGGAAATGAAAGTCAGCTGATGTAACTCAGTTTAAAATAGGTGTCACCTTTGGGGACCTAACCCAGATTGTAATTTTCTTTTGAGTGCTGGGTATTCAGAACTCAGCAAAGAATGTGTCAGAATTGCAACTGAGGTTTGGTGGGGGGTGGGGTGGATTGGCTCATTTTGTCGGTAACAGGTTCTTTAGATTAGTGAACCTCCCACTGGGAGCAGTGGGGACCTCAGTGACTGGGTAGATCTGGGAAGATAGGAGTTTTAGCGCCTCTTAACTTCCTTAATGGTTTAACGGATACTTTGGATTCAGAGTTGGGAGGCCTCTGTTTATGCCTTCATTTTTCCCTTTTGAGAATGAGACCCTCACATGGTGACTGTGGACCATCCAGCGGGGTAGATACTGTGCCCGGGACCGAGCAGGTGCCGGCGAGCTCCGTCAGGTTGTGCTGCGGGTTACCCTGCGAGGGCAGTTGCCCTGCTTCTGCCTTCCGGGGAGGGAGGCAGAGGGTGTCCAAACTCGCTTTGAGGGGGAAGGTTTAGGGGGCAGCGGAGGGAGGGGCTTGCAGGGTTGGCAGAGGGGCCCTCCCCTGTCCGCGGGGCTCGGAGAAGCTGCGGGCTCCTCTGGACAGGCTCTGCCGCTGGACGCCGCAGGGGACCGCAGTGGTGTGGAGATGCCGTTTGACTCCGCTTTCTTGGGCTGTGTTGGAAATGAGTTCACTAAGCACAGTGGGGCTGTGCTCAAGCCTAGCCCTCCTTAACTGGTGGTGATGCACAGGGGACATGCTTCGGGCATTTCATGCCGCCCTGCGGAACTCTCCCGTCAACACCAAGAATCAAGCTGTGAAGGTAAAGGGTCGGGGGTCGCGCTGCAGCTGGCTGGGTGGTGTTGGGACAGGGCTGTGGTTAGCTGGACAGCGTCTCTTTCATCTCAGCATCAGTGAGCGTCCACCGAGGGAGTGGGTGAGCGCTGGGCCAGCTGCCACGGAGGCCTCCCCGCGCTCCTGACGTCAGCGCTGTTGGCGGCTGTGGTCTAGGCTCCCCAAGGGAACCTTCTTCCTCCCTAGGGCCTCCTGGGTGAGAAGTCAGCCCAGCCCCTGCTGATTAGCAAAACTATAAATTGGCCTGCCACGTGGGACTTCCGTGGTTATGCTTCTATAGACTACTGAAGAAGCTTATTTGCATGAGGATTTTCAGTGCTTTTAAAATTTCCTGCCTTTTAAAAACTAGGTGAGAAGATACAGTTGTGCATTGCTCACGCTGTCTGAAATTTGGTCCAGGGCAAGGGGTCTCTCTGAAACTGGGATTCGCCATCTTGTCACAGCATCCTGATGTCATCAGTGGCTGCACCCCTCAAATGTGGAGGGGAATGGCCCCTCTGTTACTGGGCATGAATGCAGAGGGACACTGCAGCCAAGTAAACTTGTTTCTTTAAAAGAGAGATCTCCATGATAGTGATGCTTCTCCCCAGTAAACCACTTATTCCCCCCAAAATAAGTGGAATAACTTATTGGTATCAATAAGGGATACTTTGAAATTTAAATCGATAAAAGAATTTCAGCCCATGTATATACATATTTTGTGTGTATGTGTGAGGAAGATTGGCCCTGAGCTAACATCTATTGCCAATCTTCTTCTTTTCTTTTGCTTGAGGAAGATTGGCCCTGAGCTAACATCTGTGCCAGTCTTCCTCTATTTTATATGCGGGTCACCACCACAGCATGGCTGACGAGTGGTGTAGGTCTGCGCCTGGGATCTGAACCTGTGAACGTGGCCTGCCAAAACGGAGTGTGCTGAACTTAACCACTACGCCTTGGGGCCAGCCGTGGCCCACTTATGTTTTGAACCATCCCAGATGAATTAGAACTTGGGCAGTGTTTCTAATGAGCTCTGACCGCTTGGTTTGGAGTTTCTGTGTCTGTGGTGGGGGACGTGGATGTGCCTGGACTGTGGCTCTGGACCTCACTCCCTTTCTCTTTCCTCTGTAGGAACGAGCCCAGGGCGTGGTGCTGAAAGTGCTTACAAATTTTAAGAGCAGCGAAATTGAGCAGGCCGTGCAGTCACTGGACAGAAACGGCGTTGACTTGCTAATGAAGTACATTTATAAAGGGTTTGAGAAGCCCACAGAGAATAGCAGCGCACTGTTACTCCAGTGGCATGAAAAGGTATGTGAACACGTGGCCCACGCAGGCAGCCCACTGACTCACCCAAAGCCCAGGCTTCAGGTCAGCGTGCCAGATTTTCCAGAACAGACATAGGACAGTCTGGGAGGCATATGAGAATAAGGGGCCATGCTCAAAGCAGCCTGGGACACCTGACCACGTACCTCTCCCAAGAAAGTGCCTGCAGGGCCCTCCGTCTCTGCTCCTCGCCATTGCTTCAGCTGCTGACTTAGCCCGGGCAGGTCATGGGGGCAGGTGACTTGGCGTGGGGCGTCCCCGGTGCAGGGAGGCAGGCTTGCCGGCACTGGGGGCTTCAGACTACTTGCTGTGCATTGGTGGAGGTGGTAGTCCAGCGGGGTCCGAGGAATGCAGCTGAGCCCTCCAGCTTGCTCTAAGGGCTCCCTGCTCCGGCCTCAGCCTCACCAGGCCAGAGAGGGCAGTGGCAGAAACCTTGACAGTCACTTTGCTTGGGTTGGTATAAGAGCAAGGCTTGTGTCCTGCTGTGTGCCAATGTCCCCCCACCCTGTAGAGGCGCAGGAAGCACGCCCATCGTTAAAGGAGACCAGGTTACTGCCAACACAACGTCCTTGCCGAAAGGCCCCGTTGAGTTTTAAGGGAGTGGTCCTCTTCCTGAGGGCTCACTTGGGCGGCCTCGTTGCTGCCTGGGGTTGGGGCCTGTGGTCCCCTGCTGGGTGTGCTCTGCCTGCTTGGCCCGAAGGAGGGCTCCTGGGCTTAGTAGGTGGGGGTGGCTGTGGTGCACGGGGGAACTGAGCGAGGCCTCTGCATGGCGTGGAGGCCAGGCCCTCGGGTCCTTTTAGGGCGACTTGGTGCTCAGCCCTACTGGCATTTCTCATGAGGGCTCCAGGAGGCAGCTGTGACGGGCTGGTGTCTGTTTCGCTGCCCAGGCTGGCAGGCTGGAAACGAGCTTGTCAGAAGGGAAACCTGGGGGCTCTGCTGTGTGCGTGCTTGGTGTTGTTTTCAAGCTGAGTTGTGCTGCCTCGAGAGCTAAGAGCTCTTTGGCCCCTCAGCTCCAGGACAGGGCTCTGTCCCTAGGTGGGCTCTGTTGCCACCTCTTAACTGTGCTCTTGCAGGAGTCCTTTTTCGGAGGGTCTGTGACATATGGGTGCTAGGTCTGGGAGTGCGTGGTCTTATCTCCCCTGGCAAGCCAGGCTTCCCCTTGACCAACCAGGATCAATTGACCCGTTTCCTTTTCCTGCCCCCACAGGCATTAGCAGTAGGAGGACTAGGCTCCATTATAAGAGTTCTTACAGCAAGAAAGACTGTTTAAAAAAGACTCATGTTACCTTGACAAGAATTTTGGATGCACAGGCCGGTGAAGAAGGGATTGACAATGGACCATCTTCCTGGGAACTCCCAACTAAACTATTTCAGGACACGCATCCGCTGACGTCTATTTTATTTTCAAGGTGGAGGGAGAAATCGTCTGTTTCCTTAATCCTTTGCAGGATCTGATAGTCTATGCCTTTGTCCACGAGTAATGCAGAACTGACATTGTGACTGTCCACCGGAGCGGCTGGCCAGCGGCGGTCAGGCGTCCGTGTGTGCTGCCTGTTGCCAGTGGGGGGATGCTTTGGGCAAGTGCAGAGCCGAGGGCTGTGGTAGAGGGAGAGCTTGTTTTTGAAGTGGAACCCCCCCGAGGGCTTGTACAGACATCCTGGCCTCCCAGAGAAGGCGGGCTCTCTGGGGTTCATTGTAAAGTGCCTGCTGCATCAATAAAGCTCTTGGCTTATTAGTATACACTTTGCGGTGTGTTTCATGTATGTAAAAAAATGGGTGATGAACGGGGTGGTAATGAATGAGAGGTCGACTGCTCTGGAAACTCGACGTGGCGGGGGTGGGTAGACGTGTTCCCTGTTGAGCCGTCCCCAGGGAGCGAGCGTGGCAATCCAGCTGTCTTGCCACAGCAGTACCTCAGGCCTGGGCTCCAGTGCGCCTGGCGGCTATGGAGAGATGTTTTGCTGGATAACTATTTATTGTTTTTATTCCTTTGATTTGTATGTAATTTTGGAGCTTATTTAATAAAGTGCCAAACATTCAATAATTGACCTAGGCTTTAAAAGTCTTCAGTTTGTGTGACTGCACTTGGAGTCTCTGAGAGGGCCTCAGCTGGGACGGTCACCATCCTCTGATGCTGGGTTTGGCTGTGTGGCAGGAACACTCTGACTGTGACTGTGAAGTTTTCTTTAAAGCCAGAAGCAGGTAGCAATCAGCCTAAAGACATAAAGGAACGTGTTGTTCCCTGTAACCACTAAGAGGGGCCTCTGAAGAGCAAAGATGCTCTTCTTTCCATTTGAGCACGTGTCACCGCAATCTGCATTCTGTTAAAGGTAGGGACCACTTCAGAGTCCTGAAGTTCTTCCCAGTCACGTGGGCCTCGGAGACACTGACCAAAGTGACACAATCCTCCCGACTCCTCTGCAGAACCCCCTCCATTCCCAGGAGGTGAGACTAGGCTTCTGGCTTCATTCAATTACATGTTTATTCACCCAAACCCAATCAAGGGAGGTTCTTCCTGAGAGACAAATGTTCGAGGGCCCTTGAAGTTGACCTTCAAATATTAAATAGGAGACACAATGTACTAAATTTAACAAGTCAAAAAAATACTGACACATTGGACTAGATCAAGTAAAACCCACTGTAGCTGCATCTGGATTGAAGAGCTTTAATCAAAAAGTGTATTGCACCACAAAGGAATTTTCTACAGCAGTTTTAGATAATATAATCCCTATTTACAACATGGAGGGAGTGAGCAAGATCCAGAGCTCATAGAAAGGGCTATATATACTGTGTCACAGCACGTTTTATACAGGTAAAAGTGCATTCAATCGCTTAGAATATTTACTCCACTCTTCCTCTTAAAGCTGAAGGTAACTCAACATGCAGGAGGAAAGCCTGGTCAGGAGGAATCCTCCCCAGCAAGTGCAGGCTTAGTGATGGGCCCCACAAGTTCACCGACAGTGCCGGGGGGGCGTGGCGGGGACGGTGAGGCTGGCTCAAGGGCTGGAGAGGCCTCAGGAGCTGGACGGGGCTCCCACAGCTGTGCTGTAGCTGCCGCTGGGAGCCCCGAACAATCCGATCTTAGGGATTCGCCCCTGGGACGGCTGGAAAAGCTACCTCTTATCAAACTCACAGCACAGGAGGGCCTCCTGTTTGGTGTCCCTACCAGGTCAATGGAAAATAGCGTTCTAAACAAAGGACAGACATCTGCAGGGAGGAGCCAGGTAACTGAAGAATGGGTCACCTGGATGGCACAGAGCCCAAGGTGGGATGAAGATGCTACCCCCCTTGCTTGGTACTTCTGGGTCTGTGGAAATGTAGTAGGTCAACTCTGCACATTCTTGTTTTTCTGTGAGAGGTATTTTAACCTTAAGTATAACTGAGAAACAACTTTACATCACTGGATAACTGATCGTAAATCTAGGAGCTCCAGTTATTAATTCAGTTTTTTATTTAACCAGTGAAACTTTCATCAAACTATAAATCAATAAGTGGTTTCCCTTTAGATTCAATATTACGGCTTATCCAGAGCAAGCATGTTCCCTTTTCCTTAGCAACAATGAATACAGGTTTTGTCAGTCGCTCCCAGAACCATCTGCATGCTATCGGGTACTGCAGCCAGCCGGGGGCTGTCTGGGTGTCATATATGAATGTAGTGTCATCCTAAATAATCGCAGGGAGGGTGAGGGAGAGAGCCGGTGGCTCCACATACAGGCAGACCACCTCCGAGGTTTTGGTCGAGGCTGGAGGAGGGACAGCAGAAAACATGTGATTAGCATGTGCTCAGTGTTACGACGCAGAATTAAAGAGCAAAGCAAATTAAATACCACCGCTGCTTCAGCGGATACTGCAGAATGGTAGCAAAATGCCAAAGGGACAGGAATCCCAATCTTAGAAATAATTTCCTCCTGATCCTCTGATCTTCCTTTAAGAACACCAGCTAAATGGATTTTATAATACAGAAGACGTTTATAATAATAGCGAAGAACTTTAGCTATAAAAAATAGTTTAAAATGGTTTACCAGCAACCTAGCCAAGATAATACATTCATTAAAAAGGCAATTGAGTGTATTTGGTACTAAGGATCTTTTTACATATTTGCTAGTTTTCTTCAGTAAAAGGAGATACTGTCAAAAAGTTGCATATTCGTTAATCCACACTGGTCCCAGAGTACCTTGAAGATGGACACATCTAAAGTTCTAGGTGGTTTGAGAAACAAGGTGAAATAATGTTTCCTTGAGAGGAAGGGTTGAAAAGCCTCTTCTAACTCATCTGAACCCAAACATGCTAACAGGAAGGGGAAGTTTTAAAGCCACCCCCATCGTTGGTTCTTCGTGGCAGAGGCAGGTGGGCCTGGCCTGCTGGGCACCATTGCAAAGGGCTGTCCTTCCATCCAGCGTCATCCCATCCCATGATGGATCAACTGCCGCCTCTGACAGAGGCCGATGGCTTCAGCTTGAAGTGTAACATTAGAAGTTAGAGGACTCAGGTGCAGATGACGCCAGCCAGGGCTGGGGTGTGAGCAGCGCTGTGGAAACGTGGGTAGTGCTGGGACCCTCCCATTTGGTGACCAGATAACAGGATGAGCTGCCTCCTGAGGTTCAGATCAGGCTGCAGGGAAGTGGGCCTTAGGTCTTGTAAACAGTGTTTAGATGCTTGTACAAAATACTGCAGTTACAGTGATTAAAAACCCACCCAGACTGGTGTGTCAGTGTTCTTTTCACAGAAAGAGTGTCAGCCCATGGAGCTCCATCCTTGGGTAGTTCCACCTAGGACCACGGTATCCGAGGGTTGGAGATGGATGGCCGGATGCTGCCCTTGGGAGCTGGCTTGGACCCAAACCACGACATCTGTGTTTGAAAGAGAAAAGGCTCATGAGAGAGAATCCGGACTAGGTGCAAAGGAAGCTGAAGGAGCCCCCAGCCCTGGGCCAGCCCCTGCTGCCCTCCAGGCACCCTGACTCGGGCTGGGAGCAGAGCGGTGAAGGCGATGGTTGTGGTCAGCCGTCTGAGGTCTGAGTATGGGAGGGAAGCAGGAGAAAAAACTGACTGGACAAAGACAAGGCAGTGGAATTTTAGGTAATTTTTCCTTAAATTTTTTTTCCATATTATCAATGCAAGCACTTTCTGAATATTTATCTTTTATTTTTTTAAGTCTGGGTGCTGGGCCAGACCTGGGGCTATGGATGAAGCACTGCTGATGAAAGCGCTCTGGAAACACAAGGCCCGTTGCTCCAGGACAGCACAGACCTGTGGGCACGCAGCGTGTCCTCAGTAAATACCGCCTGAGTCGAGTTCATCATGCAGAAGCACCTTCTGAGCTGACAGTGCGCTGGTCCCCTCTGCCAGTGCCAGCAGTACCAGCTACATTTTTTTGGAAGCCGGATGGCAGACCAGGGAAGCCTACCTTGTACTCCAGGGTTTCTTTGAGCATGTTCTCTTCCTCTTGTGAAAAGTTCAGCAACACCGACACAGCTTTTATCAGATGAAAAGCCTGAAACAAAGCAAGTTTTGCTGCCATGGGCCTTGGTGGGGGGACTCGGGCCGAAGGGCAGCATTTCCTGGTTCTGCTCCTGGCACGTGCTCCTGAACTGGTTAGCAAGGATGTGGAGGGCGGAGCTGGGCATTCTGAGGTCTGATGGCAACGACAGTTCTTTTCCTCCCTCCGTCTTTTACTTCGGGAGCTGGCAAGATCACCAGGACATCCACAGCGCTCTCTTGCTCCTCGGCAGGAGGCAGGAATGCTGGGCGGATCAGTTTCCTGTCCTCTGGCCTCAGCATCCAACCCACATCTCCTCCCAGGAGCCAGTTCCCTACTCGGTCCCCCCGCCCTGCTTGCTGCTCAGTCAAGGTCAATGCCAGCTGGAGAAATGACTAAGCGTCCCCACTGGTGTCAAACTGAAATGTAGGAGAGTGAAAAAGACAGGGACTTGGTGGGAGGCCATGCAGGGCTCAGATGAGTGAGCCAGGCCCAGGGTGGAGCCAAGTACCCAAAGGCAACTCAGAAGCCCTTTACCTCAGATTCACGACAGGACATGAATTTTAAAACCACGTGTTTAAGGTACTCGAAGTTGATCTCACGGGCGTCAGTCAGGTCAGCGGTATTCGTGACAGAAGGGGCCATGTTTGGCATCTCAGGGCCGGGCTTCTCTCGGACTTCAAAAAGTTCGTTATCAGGTCTGATTTTCTGAAAAAGCAATGGGAGATGCAACATTGGACCCCTCAAGACAGGTTTGAAAATCGCATGGGAGATTCACCTGGCCCAAGTGTGGTCACCTGCTGTTCCTGTGCCACACTCTTCACGCAGCAGGGTGCAAAGGCCCCCCTGGGAAGCAGGCGCCAACGTCTGAAGAAGGCTCAGCCCCTCCAGGTGGGGTGGATGCAGGAGAGGAGGAGAGAGGTCCTCTGGGGAAGCTCACATTTCCTTTATCTGTGGCAGGACACATGCCCTGGGGCAGAGGTGCTGCTCTCCTTAGGTCTGGGCCTGGCACTCCGCCATTCACATGGGGTGCACCCATCACTACGCTGACTTTTCAGACAACACGCAGGCTCAGAGAAGGAGGGCACACAGCCGCTTTTCAGAGCCATGTTCAAGTTGGCAGGGCCACTGTCCGGCCAGCCAACGTCTGACTTCCCAGAGACCCCTCACAGTCAACTGGGGGGAGGCGAGGATCAGCAGGCAGGGAGGGGCCCAAGGCCGAGAGCCGGGAGGGCGGCAGCAGTGGGGAGAAGCGGGGCACTCACCAGTTCCTTCTGCAGCGTCTTTCTGAGCTCCAGCATCCTCTGCTGCATCTGCTTTATGGTCTGAGACAAACCCCCGCCACCCAAAAAGCCAGCTGTTAAACGTACATTCACCATCTTTAAGGTGCAAAGGACAACAGAACAGACAGACGCCCCTTGGGTCCCCTTACATCTGTTATAAGTCCCTGCCTCATCTCCTGAGAGGCCTGTGCTGTGACCCCCGTGTGCCTGCTGCCTTGGGTTCTGTCCCTCACATGCCGCTGCTTTGCATGCACTTGCTCTCCAGGCCCCTCAAGTGCCACTGAAGCTGTCACGTGCCCCTCTATGGGGCATGCGAGTGCCCCAGTGCTGCCCACGCCTCCCCATGGGCTCGGCCCGCAGGACTGCTCGGGTGTTCGCCTCCGTCAGCAGCACAGCTAGAAACATCTCTGCCCAGTAGATTATGTCCTTCAGGCTTGTATTTATGTGCTACGGTGCCACATAATGCAGGCCACGGTGCCTGGCTGTCCCCAGCACCCGTGCTCCCTGAGTTCCGGGATGGCCCGCCAGGCTGGCTCCGGACCCTGGAAAGGCTCCTGGTTCTCCGCACAGCCTCCCACGCTGGGTTTTCTATCTTCCACTGATTGTCTTGTATTTATTTTCAGTTTAATTAGTATTATGAGCCTTAAATGTAATTTATTACACAATACACTAATCACCAGAAAGGCTGAACTCTGTTTTCCCAATCAAAAAGTTTACTGTATAATCAGCAGTGCAGGAAAAAATTTCTCCCAAGTTTCACACCTGTAACATATCAAACTGAGCTTTTCCTGTGGACTGCGGGTCCATGTCGCCGTTCTTACTGAGAAGCTGGCATTTTGCATAGTATTTTTCATGTATCGGAGTTTTCAAAGCCTTCTGCAGTGCTCCTAATTACAACCTCACTGTGACAGTAACTCTAGGGGACGGCCCGCGTCTTAATGTGTAGCTGAGCTTCCTCCTTGAAACAAAGCGGGAATAAGCCTTTCCTCACGGGAGCCATCTCCACAGCCTCCAGAGGAACGAGGCGACTGGGCCACAGGGCCGTGAGTGTCTCCAGCTCCGTGGAGCACATTAAAGGGCCTCTGACACACCGCGTTTTATCCAACGGTGACTGGGTTTCAGTTGCTATTCTCTTGGTTACCGTGAGGCTGGATGTTCCCCCAAAACTACATTTGCTATTTGATTTTCTGTGACTTGATTTCCTAGGTTTTTGGCTCATTCATAATTCATCCGACAAAAATTGACTGAGTCCCTACTATGTGCCAGATACTGTCCCAGAGCCTGGGGAAACAGCAATAAACAAAAAAAGAAAAATGGCTGCCCTAAGGAGGGAGAATGTCAATAGCCAAATATACAGTACATCAGAAGGTGGTAAAAGGCATGGAGAAAAAGAGCAAGGTTGGGGGCAGGGAGTGCTGGTGGTGAGGGGTGACAGGGGTGGCAGGGGAGGCCTCAATGACACCATAAAGGAAGTGAGGGTAACTGGGGAAAGAATCTTCCAGACAGAAGGTTCAGCAAGTGCAAAGGCCCTGAGGCAGGAGGGTGCCTGATATTCACAGAAAGGTGAAGCCAATGTGGCTGAGAGGGAGCCCTGGGGATGGCAGAGGGAGTGCAGTGAAAGGGGAAAGGGGCCCGCCCACACAGAGCTTGTGGGCCACTGCAAGGACTTCGGCTTTTACAGAGATGGGAAGTCATCAGAGGGCTGGAACAGAGGCATGACAGGGAAACCAGTTAGAAGCCCAATACCATCCTCCAGGACAGAGAGGACCGTGACCTGGCCTAGGGGCACAGCACTGGTGAAGATGAGAAGTAGCTCATTCTGGGTGTAGTTTGAAGGGAAAGCCAAAGGACTTGCTACTGGTGTGGATGTTGGTTGAGAAAGAAACAAGGCGCTTGAGGATGACCCCAGGCTCTGCCATTTCCTGAACCAGGACAGATGGCAGGAGATGCTGGGGAGCACGATGAATCGGAGTTCGCTTCTGGACATATTCAGTTTCGGATACCTTTCGGACATTCATGAGGAGACACCGAGTGGACAGACATGAAGTCTGGGGCTCAGAGGAGCCACATGACTGGAGACGGGCTGTGGGAACAGCAGTGTAAGTACGGCAAGATGGCCAAGGGCGTGACTGCAACTGAGAGAGGGGTCCAAGGGTGGGACCTGGGGCACAGCATTTGTCACTTCTGTGTGTGTGTTATACTTCACGACAAGAGATTAAATGTGGGGGGAGGGAAAGAGAAAGAACGCTTTTTCCTTTTGTTAAAGATCTAAAAAAATATGCACATACAATCACACAATTTGAGGGCAGAATTTCAGGCCAGAGCAATAACTATCCAGCACATTTAACTTCACAAGACACTTTACAAACCAGAACCAAATAAGAGCCCGCATTTACAGGCGCAGAGGCCTGGGGGCGGGGGCTAGGGGGTGGGCTCAGCACATCTATGAAGCCGCCACCAAGTAACAGAAATTCTACCGGGCAGCTCAGAAACACTTCCATTTCATCCCCGCCCCCCCATAAAAACCACGTAAAGGCAGGTCTCACTGCCACCATTTCACAGCTGTACGAAGGAAGCGCAGAGGTAAGGTGACTGGTCCACCACCACCCAGTGGTGACAGCAGAGGTGGCTGGGAACACCTAGACCTGCCGATGCTCAAGCTCTGACACGTGAGACGTTTTCTCAAGTCGGGGAGCGGAGAGGACAGGCGAGTGTGACAGGAAGATGACAGCACAGGAGGCAGAAAGAAGAGGAAACCCAGGAAAAAGCCCTTTTGATGAGGAGGTGCCATCTCCCCGAGGAGGTGCCCGGGGCACCGGCAAACAAGGGAGGAATGGTTTGAGGCACGAGGACAGGGAAAGAGCAGAGACAGAAACAGCTGAGGCAAAGGGCATCCTCACCTTATTTTTCTCTAGAAGTTGCTGCTCCAAGCCCTGCTTTTCCTTCTGTAGCTGCCCCAGATCCATTGCCCCCACCTCACCATTTGGTACTCCCTCTGCAGCTGGAAGCTGGTACGTGGGGTCCTGCATGGCCCTCAAGGTTACCTACAGGGTGATGGCAACAAGTTGAGAGTCAGGACAGGTAATAGTCAAGCTAAGCCACAGGTCCCTGGGGAGGGGACCAAGACTTGTTCCAAAGGGGTGGGCTGGTGGTGCCCACTGGGCAGCTGGCCAGGAACCAAACTTAATCTACGGAGAGCCCGGCCAGTGCCCTCCAGGGTGACACTGAGCTTTCCACGCAATGAGTCTGCTTGGAGGGAAAGGGCCTTAACACCTGAGCACTGACAGGTGTCGCCACCTCCAGTGGGGTCCTCCAGACTCACAACCTCCCAGTCAGTCAAGCACCCCACTTTAAACACAGGAAGTAGAGCTCAGGGCAGTGACTTGCCCCACGTTCCGTAGTGAGTGGACACCAGCGCCCTTCCCTGCGTCCCCACTGCCTCCTCCCCTGGCGGACGGCAGCAGGCCGCCTGGTATCTCGCTGCAGCACACACGGCTGCCACCACGCCTCGGCCTGGCGGGCCAGATGGCACTCACGTGAGGCTCGCTGGCTGAGAGCGCCGGCCCCTGCTCCTGGCCTGGCAGCAGCTCCTCCGCCCGCAGGCTCCGCAGGGCCTCCAGCTCGCTCTGCAGCTGGTGCGTCTGCAGCAGGGCCGAGTCGTGACCTAGGCCGGGCAGGGGGAGGGGGCTCATGAGCCCAGTGTGTCAGGACCAGCCACCTCAGGGCAGTGCTGCTGGGCAGGAACAGGTGAGAGGGCTCAGCAGGGGCAGAACCCTCACCTGTCTTCAGCAGGAGAATCTCCTGCTCTTTCTGGAGAATCACTTCCATTTTCTCCTGCAGACTCTGCTCCTTCTCCTCTACTGCAGCCGTCAGGTTAGCAGCCTTGGAGAAAACCCACGCAGGAGAAGGTTGGCAGCAGTAACCCCATCTCCCCCAAAGGCCTCTCCACTTTCCTACTACCCCGGGTACCCTGAGTCCCACTCTGAAGTCCACAGCCTCGAACACACTGCAGCTACCCTCTGCTCCTACACACAAGCATCAACCAATTCTCCTTGGCAGAGGCCCTGCACAGGGCACTCGCCCTCACTGCCCCTCTGGCCTGCAGTGGGCCACCAGAGACGCGGCTGCCCTGCCCGGGCTTCCAATGAGCTGTGACAACCACAACCTGCAGGCTTGAGTGCCTGCGATGGGCCTGCATTTGACCCACAGAACACGACCTCGTGACAGAATCCCAGAAGGTGATGATCCTGGAGTCTTTTCAGAGGCAGCTCTGAGACTCAGATGTCTTAAGCACCAACCCAAGGCCCAGAGCCAATTCACTAGGAGGCCCGGGGCCTGACGCCGAGCCCATCTGCACAGGAAGGCTTTCCACCCCGCCTGCTGGGAGCTCAGCGGTGCGTGCCGTCCAGGGGCCACGGGCAGGGAGGCCCGCCTCACAGAAACAGAGCCCAGTAGGTGTCTGGGGATGGGCTTCTCCCAGGTGATGTTTATAACACTGACCATCAAAAAAGGCCCTCCTGTGGGGAGAAGGTCTCTTGATAACATTTTTCTCTCACCCCCACAGACCTCCGGGGAGTCACATGGCTGACGGCATTCCTGAGCCCTGGACAGACGGGCGCAGGCTCGCACCGCAGGGTCACACAGAGCCCACCTGTTGCTGGAGCTCCTCCCTCTGCTTCCGCACCTCCTCCAGGGCTTGAGCCATCGCCACACTCACGATTTCTCTCTGGCTCCACTCTTCCTGCAATACCGAAAACCAGGAGGAGATTGAGCCCCAAAACTCAGTTCATGTGTTTTTAGTTGAACACTTCACATTAAGGCCACAGCAGGAGTAGTGTCTCGCAGGGCCAGACGAACACTGTCCCTGCTTTCCAAGGTTCCCAGGCTGCCCTCTGGCTGCAAGGCCTTCTGTATCCCTCTGAGAACGGTCCTGGTGGACAGCACGCCAGGGCACAGCACTGGGGGTCGTTCATCCCATGAGCACCCCAGCCAGTGCTCGGACCTAGAACTTGAAGAGCTGGGCCAGTGGAATCAACGCAGAACAGGAAAGACTCTCAGGCCACGCGGATGGAACAGCGGACTGGGACCATCCGGTTATAGAAAAAACAATAAGAAATTAGGGATTTTAGTAAGGCGAAATGTCACAGACTCACCAAAATTAACCATTTTGTACGAGAGAAAACTGAGGCTCTGAGAGGTTAATCATTTGCCCACGGTCCTGGAGCTGGTAAGTGGCACAGCCAGCTTCTGTCTGAGCTCAGAGCCAAGCTTTGGACTCTCCCACCCACAGTATTTTCTACCACGAGCAGGGCTGCCTCACTGGCCTTTCCCAGAGCACAGCGACTAACCAACAAACCCTCAAGTCCTCTCCTGTGACTGATGCCGGGCTTGCAATCAACCCCTAGACGAATAATATGACTTCTCAGGGGCCTGAACACTGTCAGGGATGTCCACTGTTTCTGTCTCCCCAGAATCCCCTCCTTTTTGGGGGGTAAGAGCCTCATCATTGCTCTTCTCTACTCCCACCCCACAATTCCACATAGTTCTGGCCAAAAATGATACCCCCATTTTGTGGCTACAAGGATAAGCAAGTGATCCAGGCCTGGTCAATCACAATACCTCATCTCCTTGGCCAAATCAATTTGTCCAGAGGGTGGCTCTGTCCCTCAAGATGAACCAATCAGAATCCCCCCATTCTTTTTTTTGGTGAGGAAGATTGGCCCTGAGCCAACATCTGTCCCAATCTTCCTCTACTTTATGAGGGACACCGCCACAGCGTGACTTGACAAGAGGTGCTAAGTCCACACCCAGGATCTGAACCTGGGAACCCTGGGCCGCCCACAGAGTAGCATGTGAACTTAACCTCTACACTGGCAGGCTGGCCCCCGAATCCCTTTTATACGACGAAGCTGAGAGGGAGAATCCCTCCTTCCCCGGGGTCGCTAAGCTGGAGCGTCACCAGCTTGGAGCCGCTGTGGGACTGGACGCAGTCTATATCCTGGAGAAAAGCGAGTGCGAGAGCTGGGTGACTGACAGGGGGACAGCATGATGCAGGATGAGGAGAGCTCTGAGGCCTCGGGTTCCTGGCGAACAAGTCCTTCTGGTTCTGTGAGCTGCTCTACTCCTCCTACGAAACCGCCCTTTCCACTTACTCCAGGCCAAGCGCGTCAACAGAGGGAGATGTCAGTCATTGCCAGTGGCATTCTGGCTCCTACTGTGGAGTTGTCAGAATTGACCTTCCGTGAGACCACCTCTAGTGGACAAGAGCAATTGGCACCTGAACTCTAGAGGCTGACGTTGGGACCTAACTACTCCGGACAATACCCCTCGTAGGGGAGGCTCTGTTGATACAGGAGAAGGAGCAAGAGGTTTCAGGCTGGGTGGAGCTATGAAACCCTGGCCCTGCCTGCCCAGGTGGGGAGGGTGACAGGAACGTCCTGCTTCTGCAGCAGCCTTTTCGGGAGAAGTTTAGAAGAGACGCTGTGACCACTGACGTCTAAGTGGCCAGGAGGCAGACTGTGAGCAAGAAGACAGGGCAGGCACTGCACTTGACAATTCTCATCCGTGCTCAGGCTGGATCTTCAGGGTAATCTTCTCGAAGGCAAGGGTGATCATCTTCAGTCTAAAATAAGGAAACTGGATTTCCTCAAGAACCAGCTGGTGAGGGGCTAGGCTGGCTCACAGAACTGATTCCACGCGGCTCTGAAGTCTGTGCTACTGCCACAGAGCCACAGACAATCCAGGACCACGGGAGGTGAGGCTGACCGTGCAGCTCAGGGTCGCTGTGGGGGCCACCATGCTACCCAGAGGCGGCAGCTCTCTGCACCTAGGAATGATTTCCCCAGAGGGGCTCAGGGAACAGCTATTTTGAAAAATATGAGATACAAACAATTCTAAACATGTGTGCACCTAAACATAGTGCCTCAAAATACTTGAAGCAAAGACTGACAGAACTAAAGCGTGAAAGAGACAAATCCACGATCATAGCTGAAGATTTAGCACATTTCTCTCAGTAGCTGATAAAACAAGTTGACCAAAAAAAAAGAGGGGCCAGCCCCGCGGAGTAGTGGTTAAGTTCGAGGTGATCTACTTTGGGGGCCCAGGTTCTTGGGTTTGGATCCTGGGTGTGGACCAACACCACTCATCAGCCATGCTGTGGCAGCGACCCACATATAAAGTGGAGGAAGATTGGCACAGATGTTAGCTCAGGGCTAACCTTCCTCAAGCAAAAAGAGAAGAGGATTGGTAACAGAGTTAGCTCAGGGCTAGTCTTCCTCAGCAAAAAAAAAAAGTATCAGAAAACATATAGAAGATTTGAACAATACTATCAACCAACTTGATTTAATTAGTATATATAGAATGTTCTCCCTAACAGCAGCAGAATATATATTCTTTTCAAGTGCACTAAAGTATTTAACAAGATAGACTATAGGCTGGGTCATAAAACAAGTCTAAATAAATGTCAAAGGACAGAAATCATTCAGAATATTATCTGATCCTAATGGTATTAAACTAGAAATCCAAGATATCGAGAAAATCCCCCAAATGTTGAAAATTAACCCCCTTTCTAAACAGCCTGTGTGTGCTGGTTTTTAAGTTATTGCCTCTCAGCCCACACCTAGCCTTTTAGAATCTGCTTTGTGACGCTACACCCGGGACTCGGCAAACCACATTTCTGCTCATCCAGCTGGCTCCATATCAATATCTGCCAACAGGGGGAGCTTGAGGGAGGCTGCACGGCAGGAGGAGGGAGAAAAAGCCTTCCTGCTTTCCGGCAGCTCCTGCTTCTCTGAGCAGTGCTCCTTTGCCCTGGTAGCAGCAATTTTCCTAAAGCAGCAGCTGCATCCACTTTGCAGTTTTTCCAACACTTGCAACTGAATTCATTCACTGCCCCATCCTCCGACACACACACCAGCACCAACTGTACAGCGCCCCCCCTCAGGGGCCTGAGTGTCAAACCTGTGCGGCTCTCAATTCCTAAGTTTAATAATTCTAACTTCTTCACTTTGCTCCCTTAGTCCTAGGGTTGGAAGCTGCTTCCTTCGTGGTATCTTTTAACTGTTTCAGTGCTGGATTAAAAAACTTTACATTAATAATGACAAAGCAACAGAGATTGGATTGGTGGTTACCAAAGGGGGAGGGGGGAGGGGGAGGGCAGAAGGGGTGATTCAGCTCACATGTGAGGTGATGGCCTATAATTAGTTTTTGGGTGGTGAACATGAGGTAATCTACACAGAATTCGAAATATATTATGATGTACATCTGAAAGCTATATAATGTTATAATCCAATGTTACTGCAAAAAAAAAAAAAAAAAAACCAAACCAAAAAAAACCACTTTACATTAGAACATAAATTCTCATTTGAATAACTGGGGTGGCTCCTTTCTCCTGAATGGACCATGAATGACACACTGTGGGTCAGATTTTCTGTTTCTTTTTGCATACATATTTGCAATAATCATTGCTCTTCATTCTTTCTTACCTCCTTACATCCTCTGTTCTTCCACCCAGAATTTTCCTTCACCTGAAAGATGCTTGTTCTTTTTGGTAGGAAGACTGTCCCTGAGCTAACATCTGTACCAACCTTCCTTTATTTTGTATGTGGGATGCTGCCACAACATGGCTTGATGAGCGGTGTGTAGGTCCACACCTGGGATCCGAATATGCAAACCCCGGGCCACAGAAGCAGAGCATGTGAACTTAACCACTGTGCCATCGGGCTGGCTCCTAAAATATGCTCTTTAGTAGTTCCTTTAGTGCAAGTCTGTTGCTGACTAATTTTTTGTTTTCATTTTACTGGTTTTCTTCAGTTCTGCCACCATGCTGTGTCTGGGTATGGATTTTCACATTGCTCCTGTTTGCATCTGTAAGGGGTCTTATACCTGTACCTGTAACTTGACAGTTTTCATCAGTCTGGCAAACTCTCAGCCATGAAATCTCTTCAATGATTGCTTCTGTCTTGTTTTTTCCATTTCCTTCTGGGCCTCCACTGATACATGATAAGACATCTCACAGAATCCTAATGTCTTTAATTGTTCATTTTATGTATTTCATTCTGCCCTTTCTTACATTTCACTAATTCTCTCTTTAGTTCTAATCTGCTGTTAAACTCATTCATCTTTTTGGTAGACAGCTTTACTGAAGTAGAATTGAATAATCAACTAAACATAAAGTGCGCAATATGATGAATTATGGTGAAATCATTGCCACAATAAAAATAGTGAAAATATCCATTACCCCAAAAACGTTTCCACATGCCCTTTTGTAATCTACTGCGTTTCAGTTATTGCATTTTTCAATTCTAAAATTCGAATTTGATCGCTTTTCAAAACTGCTGTCTTTTATTAGTTTCCAAATCTCAGCTGACATTTTCAATTTTGTCTTCTGTATCCTTAAACACGGTAAGCACAGTAATAGCTGAGCCTCCTAACAGCTCTTCCTACTTCAGCACTTGCCTCATTTACAGAACACTCTCCACTCAGAGCCAGAGTGACTCTTTTCAGACAGACCTCCTCACATCACTTCTCTCCTTCACGCCTCGGATGGCTTCCCTGCCCTCCCCTCACTACCATCCACTCTTCTTCCCCAGCCCACTAGGCAGCAGCCACACTGGCCTCGGTGCTGTTCTCTAGACAAACCAAGCCTTTTTCCTTCCACAGAGTCTTTCTATTTGCTATTTCTTCTGTCTGGAATATTCCTTCCCCAAACATTCACACTGCTGGCCCTTCTCCTTATTCAGATGTTTTGCTCAAATATCCTGAAGCCTCCCTGACCTCCCAATTTAAAAGAGTGCTCTCCGTCCTACTCCCGGCCCCTCACGCTACTTTGTCCTCTTCAGAGCACATGACTATTGCTCACTTGTTTACTGTCTCCCTTCACAAGCTCCTCAGGGGGAGAGTTTTGTCCTTCTGCTCACTGGCGCATCTCAGCACCTACAACGGTGCATCCAGGTACTTAAACGTCTGTTGAAGGAAGGCATGAAAAAGTATCCGACTCTAAAGTACACGCTTCCCTCGAGCCAGCACTACCGCCCCAGCACCGGCAGCACCTCGCACACGCGTCCCTCGAGCCGGCACTACAGCCCCAGCACCGGCAGCACCTTGCACACGCATCTCTCCAGCTGGCACTACAGCCCCAGCACCGGCAGCACCTCGCACACGTGTCCCTCCAGCTGGCACTACGGCCCCAGCACCGGCAGCACCTCGCACACGCGTCCCTTGAGCCGGCACTACGGCCCCAGCACCGGTAGCACCTCGCACACGCTTCCCTCAAGCCGGCACTACGGCCCCAGCACCGGCAGCACCTCGCACACGTGTCCCTCCAGGCGGCACTACGGCCCCAGCACCAGCAGCACCTCGCACACGCGTCCCTCCAGGCGGCACTATGGCCCCAGCACCAGCAGCACCTCGCACACGCGTCCCTCCAGCCAGCACTATGGCCCCAGCACCGGCAGCACCTCGCACATGCGTCCCTCAAGGCAGCACTACGGCCCCAGCATCGGTGGCACCTCGCACACGCTTCCCTCAAGCTGGCACTACGGCCCCAGCACCGGCAGCACCTCGCACACGCTTCCCACAGTCCGGCACTACCACCCCAGCACCGGCAGCACCTCGCACACGCTTCCCACGGTCCGGCACTACGGCCCCAGCACCGGCAACACCTCGCAGACACTGCTGAAGGCTCACTCGGCACAGGCCCTCAGCTGTGGATGTTCTCAGACAAGTCCTGTGCCAAAGAATCGACAAGGTCGTGGTGTTGTGACCAAGCTGGGCAAGTACTGCAATGACCCATCGTCTAAGGGCTGCTGTGAAAGGGGTTGGGGAGCCGGAGGCCTATAAGGAAGTGCCAGAATCTCTCTCCCTCTGCATCCAGTTATGTCCAGGGAATGAAGCGGGCAGCATCTGATTAAAGCACCATGTTCCCAGAAAGGAAAGGGTGACAATCCAGCAGACTGTTTCTTCATTTCTGTACATGCTCCCTGGCATAAACAAACAAGGTCCTATGACCGACCATGTGAGGCCTTGCTTTCCTAGTCTCACTGTTAAAATCAGCAACCATGTGCTCTGACAGCATTACTTTCAGGCAGCTGTTGATGGCAGTGCAGAGGAAGGGCTGACCTCTGTGGTGGAGTGAAAAGTCAGACCAGCGCCACCTCTAACTACGGAACTTGGGCAAATTATGTACACTTGGAACTTCAATGACATTAACTGCAAAATGAGCACAATTCTTCCCACCGTCCTGGATCACTGAGAGGACTTAATCAGGCGACAATTTCCAGTAAATGCCTAACAGAACTACTGAATAAATGCCAGTTCCACCCCTTCTCACTCTAAGTACAGAACCCTCACTCGGCTGCTCCAAATACACACGTGCAAGACATGACACTTTTGTGAAACTGATTCAATTAGATAGATACCTTTAGCTTCTTTAGTTCAAGTTGGTGATGCTGTAAAGAACATTCACATTCATTCTTACTTTCTTTAAGGGCTGCATTTTCTTGCTCCAGCTCTCTCTGCAAATTGAGCACAGTATATATAAAAAGAAAAGGTCTTTACCATATTTCCCCTGAGCACAGTCCTGTCTTTGACATGGAATCTTTTTTTTTTTTTTTTTTTTTAAGATTTTTTTTTTTTATTTCCTTTTTCTCCCCAACACCCCCCGGTACATAGTTGTACATTCTTCATTGTGGATTCTTCTAGCTGTGGTATGTGGGACGCTGCCTCAGCGTGGCCTGATGAGCAGTGCCATGTCCGCGCCCAGGATTCGAACCAACGAAACACTGGGCCGCCTGCAGCGGAGCGCACGAACTTAACCACTCGGCCACGGGGCCAGCCCCTGACATGGAATCTTTAAAAATGCTCCCTGTTCCTTTTTTGGTCACTGCAGGGGTGGGAGATGAGAACAGGGCGGAGGTCAGAAAGAGAGAGCCGCTTGACAAACTCCTCACAAGAAGAAACGAGGCACTTGACTCTGAAGACTGTGGGACAGGGAGGGGACCAGGGAAAAGGAGAAGCCATTCGGGGAGAACAACAGAAACTGTAGACAGACAATGGGAAGAAGCTGGTGGGACTGGTCAGGAAGTGACAGGAAGTCCCTGTGCAGCCCAAGGAAAAAGCAAACCCATCTGATTGGGGGTTTTGTAAAAAGCAGCCTTTTCCCATCCAGGCTCACGAGCAGGTGTCTTGGTGGGGAGACAAACACTGCTCAAAAAGTGGTTTCCTAGTTCAGAAGAGGCTGGTCCTCTTCCTGTCAAACTACTTGGCAGCCCAGCCACGCGCGAACCTGGCGCTCATGTGGCGGCCTCCCCGCTCCCGCACTCACCGCCTCCCGCTGTGCAGCTGTCTGCTCGGCTGCCCGAGCTCTCTCCAGGGCAGCGAGCTGGGCCTCCAGCACGTGGATGCGCTCTGTGCACTGCTGCTCCAGAGCGAGCACCTGCTGCTGAGCACGGCTGCTCTCCTTGTTTGCGGCAGCCTGTGGGGGTACCAGAGGACAGTTATTCACGGTGACAACAGGGGCCTTATTCTGTCCCTTGGTGACCAAAGATGGGTGTCCGACAGAAACACCTCTCCTTCCTGACCTTCCTCAGCCTGGGTGCTATCGATGTCCCCTGCTGTAAGCTCTGCCTATTGCCCTGGCCCCTGGCCTGCTCAGGAGCTGGGGTTGGGGACAGCTTTGGGCACCAGCCAGTCCTAAGACACAGCCCTCTGTCACCCCACTCAGTGTTGCCCTCTATGGCTGAAGTGCTTCCTGGGAGGAAGTATAAGAGAGTGATGAAGAACAAGAGCTTTGATCTAAGAAAGATGTGAGTTCTGCCATTTACTAGCTGGGAGACCAAGGGCTAGTGACCAGGTTTTTCTGAGCCTGCTTCCTCTAGAATGATAACAACAGTACACATGCCTTAGGTCTGCTGCAAGGACTAAAGGAAAACATGTGCAGAGAACTTAGCACAGTGCCTAGGACACGGCAAACATGCCATAAATGCTGTTTTCATTTCTCTAGTTTTTTTTCTTTTTTTTTTTCTGCTTTTTCTCCCCAAAGTCCCCCAATACATAGATGTGTATTTTAGTTGTGGATCTTTCCAGCTGTGGCATGTGGGACGCTGCCTCAGCATGGCCTGACAAGCGGTGCTATGTCCCCGCCCAGGATCCAAACCAGCGAAACCCTGGGCCGCTGAAGCGGAGTGTACAGACTTAACCACTCGGGCATGGGCTGGCCCCTATTTCTCTAGTTTCGAACTCAACACCCAACCTGGGGCTGTGACAGCTGGCCAAGCCTTGCCATCTTCTCCCCAGAGCTGGGACCTGTTCTCCACAGCCCCGGCTGCAAGCTGAGGTTTGACTCCCAGTGGAGCTATGACCTCTAACAGTCCCAGAACTAGGCTGGGCCCCACGGCCAGCTGTCAGGTGCGACTCATCCTCTCTGGATAACTCCGATCCTCCAGCAGGCCCGCACTCCCTCCATCTGCAGCTGCCCGCCTGTTCAGATTCAGCACAACTGGATCTAAGGTCGGGTCCAGATACCACTCCAGAAGTTGGGAGTGAGTCTGAGGTGTGTGCAAAGGCATGAAGGGAAAGCATCGAGGGCCCAGGACACAGCAGCCGCAATAACCACTTACAAGCTCCTGAATCTGAGCTTCTTGAGTTGCCATGATGTCACTGCTCTGTTTCAGCTTCTCCTCAGACGCCTGCAGGCTCTGCTCTAGTTCTCTCACCTGAGGGGAAACAGAAGCACTCTTTCGTTCAAAGGAAGCTGGAGAGTAGCAACAAGTGGCTTTAAGTCCTAAAACAGGTCCATGACAGAAAATTTTTAAATTAGAAAAACGATAACGCATAAGTCTACCATTATAAAGCACTATCGTTCCAATGCATTTTCTTCTAGTCGGTTTTATGATTTTTTAAAAATAACTTTTTATACAATTCTGGTAAAACTCTGTATTTTTCCTCCTCACTCAAGTTTCCTTCTGTGTTTCCACATATTCTTCAGATCATAGATTGTCTCCTCAAAGGATATTTCATAATTTACTGAACCAGTGCCTACAGTGCTGGCACTTAGGTTGTTTTCCATTTTCCCATCTAAAATGAGGCAGCAGTTAATATCTTCATGCAACGTTTTTTGACCTGGTTTGAATCACTTGCTTAGGATAGATTTCCAGAAGTGGGATTACCGCTCATGATACAAACTTAGGTCTCACTCATTCCACAAATATCAACCAAGCCTGACTAGGTACCTGGCACTGCCACTGGGACATGAGGCAGGCCCAGAGGACAGGACGACATATTGCCCAGCACTGGGCTCGACCTGGCTCTCTAATGTGACATTTTTATCTGACTCGAGCTGTCTTTGCCAATTTCTCTTATAAAGTCCTCTTGTGGGGGGGCAGCCTGGTGGCACAGTAGTTAAGTGCGCATATTCCGCTTCGGCGGCCCAGGCTTCAACGGTTCAGATCCCGGGTGCGGACATGGCACCACTTGGCAAGCCACGCTGTGGTAGGCGTCCCACATACAAAGTAGAGGAAGATGGGCACGGATGTTAGCTCAGGGCCAGTCTTCCTCAGCAAAAAGAGGAGGATTGGCAGCAGATGTTAGCTCAGGGCTAATCTTCCTCAAAAAAAAAAAATGAGTCCTCTCGTTTGTTGAATAAGGTCTGACCTTGGGGAACTCTATTATGACAACATACGCACAGGCAAGGCTGCAGCTTTGTCAGGAGAGGCAGGGACCCAATGAGATGGATATTTTCAGGTCTTACGGTTCCTCCTATACATTCACGTATAAGACTCAACTGAAGTAACCCTGTGAGAATAGTGCATTTCCGTAGAGGAGAACAGTCATGTTACTTGCCCATTGTCACAAACTCTATTTGTGGTAGAGCCGGGACTGAAACCTAGCTTTTTAAACTCCTGAGTTCAGAAAATATCTACCCAAGTCCCAATTTAGAGGGAGAGCTCAAGAGAGACTCAGATCCTCAAAAGGTTAAGCAGAGAGTTATCCTAAGGCCTGGCGATTCCACTCCCAGGTATATACCCAAGAGAAACGACAGCCTGAGTGCACACAAAACCCTTGTTCACAGCACTAATGTGCATGGCAGCATCATTCACAACAGCCACAGGATGGAAACAACCCAAATGTCCATTGACAAGAGAAGGGATAAACAAAACGTGGTATATATATATACAGTGGAATGAAAGTCTTAAAGAAGCTTATTTAGCCTTAAAAAGGAATGACATTCTGACACATGGTACAACATGCATGAACCCTGAAGATACTAAGCTAAGTGAAATAAGCCAGACACAAAAGGTCAAATATTGTATGATCCCACTAATATAACGTACAGAGTCATCAAATTCATAGAGACAGAAAGTAGAATGGTGGCTGCAGGGGACGGGGAGGAGAGCATGGGGAGTTACTGCTTTAACTGGTACAGAGGTACAGTTCAAGAAGATGATAAAGTTCTGGAGGTGGATGGTGGTGATGGTTGCACAACAATGTGAATGCACTTAAAGCCACTGCACTGCACACCTAGAAACGGTTGAAAAGCTAAATGTTGTGTTATGTATATATATTTTTTTAAAGATTTCATTTTTTTTCCTTTTTCTCCCCAAAGCCTCCCAGTACATAGTTGTATATTCTTCGTTGTGGGTCCTTCTAGTTGTGGCATGTGGGACGCTGCCTCAGCATGGTTTGATGAGCAGTGCCATGTCCGTGCCCAGGATTCGAACCAACGAAACACTGGGCCACCTGCAGCGGAGCGCGCGAACTTAACCACAGGCCACAGGGCCAGCCCCTATGTTATGTATATTTTGCAACAGTGAAAAAAAAGATACTCAGAAATAGGTAGAACTGAATTATAATAAAACAAACAAAGCTGTATTAAGATAAAAATACAGTTTTAAATATATTTATCAGGAAATAAGAAAGATTTTAAAAATGGGCTAAGCATGTGCCATGGTCTGAATGGTTGTGTCTCAGGTCGAAAGCCTAACGCCTGATGGGATGGTATTAGGATACGGGGCCTCTGGGAAGAGCTTAGGTCATGAAGGCAGACCCCTCAGGAGTGGGATTAGTGCTCTTATAAAAGAGGCCCCAAAGAGATCCCTGGCCCCTTCTGCCACTTCACACTCATTAAACTGGCAAAAAAATTAAAAGGCTGGGAAACGCCAATGCTGGAAAAGGCAGAGATGCAGATACAGTGACCCTCGTGCACGCTGGGGGAGCGAAGCCAGGTGCAGCCCTCTGGGAACGTTCTTGTCTTACTTAGTCACATTAGGTCATACACACTCTCTATTCTCCTTAAGATAACAGGGACCAGGACGTTCACTGCAGTGTCATCTGTGGTGACAGGAAGAAGGCGGCAATCTGGATGTCTAACATCTAGTAGATAACTACAAAGTGGAGTAGGTGAGTACAGCGAAGTGGACACAGATAGCAGATGGGGCAGAGGAAAGTAACAGAGAAGACACATGCAGGGCCATATCGTTTCCCTCAATTAACATACATGCACTCAAAACAATGCCACCTATTTTTTTTTTTTTTGAGGAAGATTAGCCCTGAGCTAACATCTGCCGCCAATCCTCCTCTTTTTGCTAAGGAAGACTGGCCCTGAGCTAACATCCGTGCCCATCTTCCTCCACTTTATATGCAGGATGCCTGCCACAGCATGGCGTGCCAAGCAGTGCTATGTCCGCACCTGGGATCCGAACAGTTGAAGCCTGAGGCGCCAAATCGGAATGTGCGCACTTAATCGCTGCGCCACCAGGTCGGCCCCAATGCCACCCATTTTAAGGCAATCCAACAATAAAAGTGTGTGTTATTAACCACAACAGAATGGTTTCCTATGGGAGGGAGGGGAATGGGGATAAAAAGGAATAAATAAACACAAGCACAACTTTGTGTGGAACAATGACAGTGATGTGGCAAGAACGAAGAAAACGACTAGCTCAACCCTGTATAAGTAAGATCCAAAAGACAGTCCCTCTGAAAGAAAACCTCTGACCCAAGGGGATTCTCAGCCACAACCATGTCATCCAACCAGGTTACAACTCAGACACAGGAATCACTTGGGAGTGAGATCAGTACCCGAGTCTGCAGGATGTCAATGGCCTTGGCCTGGCTGCTTCTGGCTGCTAAGAGCTGCTGTCTGGTATCCTCCAAATTCTGCTCGGCAACTGTTTTCTGTAAGTTGAAAGAAGAGTAAAAGAAAATAGTCATTTCTCCATTGAATAAATATTTACTGGTATCTAAAACATACTACGATTTGTGTGAGGCACAAGGGACACAAATACATTTTTAAAAAATAACAGCTAATTGAGATAAAATTCACATATCATAAAGTACAGAGAGAGAAATTTGACAGTCCTTTGACCTTGACGCTGGGGTAAAAGACTAACAAAAATATTATACAACAGAGTGCAACAGGCACCCACAAAGAATGAGCAAAGAGCGGGAAACGGCCTCAGGAAAGTGGGAGGCTTCACGATTCACAGGTGGCGCGGGAGGGGGAGCACCCAGGCAGAGGGATGACTAGCGGAGGTGTGAAACAGCCTGGCACACGTGGGGAGCTACAACTTGCCAAAAGTTAAAGTGATGATGGATTCAGGTCAAGAAACAAGACTGGAAAATTAGGCAACAGGCCAGATCGTGAGAAACTTTTTATGCTGCAGAAAGGAGTTTCAATTTAATTCCGTAGGCAATATTTTTCAAAGTGGGGTGGTCCAAACACTGGCATTAGACTTATTTGGTTGCTGGGGAGGGGTGGCTGTTAAACTTGAGGCCTCCTTCCAGGCCTACTGAAATCAGAACTTCTGAGGGGAGGGACAGAGATATAGACTTCAAACAAACCCCCCAAGTATCTCTCATGCACACTAAACTTTATAATAATGATGACGGCACACTAATAATGATTATACCATTAATAGCTGAAATACACCGAGGGCCCCCCATTATGTTCTAAGCCTCATTCGAAGTACTTCACATACTGTAACTCATTTAATCCTAACGATAATTCTACGCATTTGGTACAATCATTAGCCCTACTTTACAGAGGCAGAAACAAACACAAAGACATTAAGTTACCTGCTCTAAGTCACAAACTAGTAAGTAGAGAGGTGAGACACAAACCGAGGTAGCCTGGTGCTAGAAATCAATTTCCACCCTGGAACCCACATTACACGCACTGCAGACTGCAGGGGAGTCGTGGAAGCTCTTTAAGGAGCAATGTGGTCAGAAACGTTGTTTAGGGAGGTCATTTTGGCAGTGGGTGTGGAAGGCTGCGTCAGAGGGTGGAGGAGGAGGGACTGAGCCGGGCAGGCCAGTCTGGAGACTCTAGTGTAGACTAGGCTGGAGGTGCAGGAAGCCCTGAAGTGCAACAGCGGCAGCAGAGATGGAGCTATTCGGCTGAAACTGACTCAAGACAGAAAGCGAGGTCGAATCAAGGCCCAAGGCTTTGGCTTTGTCACCTTTGTCACAGTGAGGCCAATCACTGGCATAGAGAGAGGAGGAGCAGCACGAATGTGGGCAAATGAAGTGAGATGTGATGAGAAAGTAAGTTGCCCAACACCACTGGGCACGAGGCCAGTCTGCTCAACAGCCTCCTTCAGCTCAGGAGAGTCTGCTCACTGCCCTGTTTGCCTTGGCCAATGGAAGCACAAAAGGGCAGAGGAGAGCAGGGTGGTAAGACAAGACAGCCCGAGTGGTGTAAATCACTAGGTGGGGTGATCAGGGTGCTATTTATTCATATGCATCTCTGAACAAAGTTCTCCCTTTCCCTGAGGAAAACATGCCACACGGGTGACATGAGGCTTTCTTTGTGAAAGCAGGACAATCAAAAGGTGGGGAGAGTGCTCTTCTCACCAAGCTGTTTGTAGACTCTGTGGCTCTGAAACTCTAGGATTTTATGAAATCTCCGGGGTTACCATTGCTTTCCCAACACCGGCCAGCTCAAAGAGAGCTAGTCACCTCTTTCAGGAGTTCCTGCACATGCTCTTCTCCTGATAAGTTCTGCTCCAGTCTCTTCTCCAAGGAAGCAACCTTCTCCTGCAAATGTGTGATGAGTTTTTCTTTCTCTTGAGTTTCAGCAGTGACCTGCAGGTGAAAGCAGAGATTCCGTTACACTATAAACCCCTCTCCCTTCCTTCCTGTCTCCTCTAGGACCATCACCATTCTTTGAAATTCTGTTCTCAACTGCATCCTAGAAGAACACACAGCTGGGAAATCTTCCCTGAAAACGGGACATAGAAGATACAAGACCAGACCTCAACATCACTCAGGTATCCAGTTCAGACCCAGTGCAGCAAGAGGCAAACGCTCACCCCAATTTAAGCAACTGAAAATCTGGGAAGGACACTGTTGCTCCCTCTGTGGAATCTAGCCAGGAGCCAGGGAAGATGCTCCTCCTCTTGAAAATAACCAGATGGTACTGTCATGATCTACGAGCCAAAGGAATACTCCTCCTCCCACTCTCATCGAGCATACGTTTAATCCTACTAATCCAGAGTCCAACAGGAGCGACATCTTTACCCCAGATGCCAAAAACCAGCAGAGGCTGTCCCACTCAAGAAGCCCCCAGCCAGCCCTACAATCATCTAAGAACAGTGCTTCTCGAAACATGAGGCTGGATGGAGCAGTAATGGTGCCACTGTAGCGCCTTAAGGCACAAGAGAGAACTTCTGAAATGAATGATATTTACCCTGGCTCACAGCACAGGGAACACAGTAGAGCTGCTGGGCACCTCACACCTTGGCCCAGACCAACAGCTGCCCACTTATTTATTTCAGTCTGTCTCTTTAGCAGCGGTGGTAGTGGTGAGTTGGGTTAACTTTATTCCTTTCACTATTCCGAATCTTCAAATGCTGCTCAATGTCCAAGTAGAGGATCCAGGAAGCTTTGAACATATAAGTTCTTATATCCCTAGTGGTCCTTGTATCCCCTGAGGACGTCCCTTCTCCTCTCCAAAAAAGGTCATAGAGCAGCAACATCTCACTGTGAAGATTTGAGTCTCCTCACATATACTCTGCTTCCTCAGATGCCCTCACCTTATGCTTCTGTCACTCCATCTCAAGCCACAGACGTTCATGCTTAGCTTGTAACCCAGCCAATCTCCTCAGATTAAGATGTAGCAACTTGGGCCTCGGGTTTTGGGAAGAAGCATTTGCCGTTCTGAATCCTCACAGGGATGACAACATAAGTAGTGGGGGGGAAGTTTGCAGAATGGATTCAGGATCCCATAATTCAACAAAACTTTATCAAGCCTATACTCTGTGTTGTCTTCTGGGGATACAATCAGACACAGTGCCTGACTCACAGAAGCATGGAGGCTGGTGGTGGAGATACACAAGCTTAATTATAAAACAACAAAATCATGCTGCAACAGAGGGACACACAAGGTGCTATGAGATCTCAGAGGCAGGAGGCACTAACTGTTCGGGGCAATCAGATCAGGCCTCCTAAGCAGGCTCCTATACAAGCCCGGGGGGAAGGGGTTGGAGAGGAAGCAGCACTCCGGTAAAGGGCAGCACATGCAAAGGAAGAACAGACAAGTTCAGCATGACCGGGGGCAGGGTGAAGACAACTCCCAAGTCTGTGGCTCAGACCCTGGATGAATAACATTATTCGGGGCAAAAACACAGGAGGGCGAGGGCGTTTGATAGGAAAGAAAAACAGTTTTGGCTATGTTGGCCCATCTTTATGGGTCTCTTACTAATAACATTAATAATAGCAATAGTAATAACTATAACCACACAGGGCGGTGGCAGCAGCAGCTATAGTGTCCAGGGCATGTGCAAGCACTTCCCATTATCTCTAGTCCTCACAACCACCCTTCACTGTGTCCATGCATAAGGAAACTGAGGTTTAGGGATTAGCCCAAAGGCACACACCTTAGTGACAGATTAAGGATTCAAACCCAGGTCTTCTAGATCTAAAGCCTGTACTTATCACCTGAACTTGAGAGATACAGGTGACCCGTTCCAGTGAAAACCAAAAGAACAACCAAGTCCTATACAAGTCACTGTGTTAGACAGAGTTAGGGACAGAAGAAGAATCAGTCACCAATTTCCATGTAGTTTTCTTGTGCACCATATCCCACATGGAGCCCTCCTCTTCACTTTGGCTGTTTTACTGGAGGCCCTTAGCACCTAAGGTGCTATAGCTAACACCGTACTTAATGGTGAGGAAAATCAAAGCTTTCCCACTAAGGTCAGGTACAAGGCAGGATGTCCCCTTTCACCACTCCTTTTTGACATTGTACTGGAAGTCCTGGCTAAGGCAATAAGGCAAGAAAAGGAAATGAAAGGTATACAGATTGGGAAGGAAAACATAAAATTGTCTTTTTTTCAAATGACATGATTGTCTACTTAGAAAATCCAAATGAATTAACAAAAAACCTCCCAGAACTAATAAGTGATTATTGCAAGGTTGCAGGATACAAGGTTAATATACAAAAGTCAATTGCTTTCCTATATACCAACAACCAACAAGTGGAATTTGAAATTAAAAAACACAATACCATTTATTTTAAGACCCTCAAAAATGAAAAACTTGGGTATAAATCTAACAAAATAGGTCCAAGATCTATATGAAGAAAACTACAAAACTCTGATGAATGAAATTTTTAAAAACTAAATAAATGGAGAGATATTCCATGTTTACAGATAGGAAAACTCAGTACTGTCAAGACGTCAGTTCTTCCCAACTTGATCTATAGATTCAAAGCAATCCCAGACAAAATCCCAGCAAATTATTTTATGGATATCAACAAACTGATTCTAAAGTTTATATGGAGAGGCAAAAGACCCAGAATAGCCAACACAATATTGAAGAAGAACAAAGTCGGAGGACTGATGCTATTTGGCTTCAAGACTTACTATAAAGTTACAGTAATCAAGACAGTATGGTACTGGGGCTGGCCCCGTGGCCGAGTGGTTAAGTTTGCGCGCTCCACTCCAGGCAGCCCAGTGTTTCGTTGGTTCGAATCCTGGGCGCGGACATGGCACTGCTCGTCAAACCACGCTGAGGCGGCGTCCCACATGCCACAACTAGAAGGACCCACAATGAAGAATATACAACTGTGTACCGGGGGGGCTTTGGGGAGAAAAAGGAAAAAAATAAAATCTTTAAAAAAACCAAAAAAAGACAGTATGGTACTGACAAAAAAACAGACAAACAGATCAATGGAACTGAATAGAGAGCCCAGAAATAGGCTCTCATAAATATAGTCAACTGATCTTTGACAAAGGAACAAAGGCAATACAATGGAGCAAAGATAGCCTCTTCAACAAATGGTGCTGGAACAACTGGACATCCATATGTAAAAAAGTGAATGGAGACACAGACCTTACATCCTTCATAAAAATGAACTCAAAATGGATCACAGACTTAAATGTAAAACTCAAAACTATGAAACTCCTGTAAGATAAAACAGGAGAAAACCTAGATGACCTTGGGTATGGCAGCAACTTATTAAATACACCACCAAAGGCATGAACCATGAAAGAAATAATTGATAAGCCGGACTTCAACAAAATTAGAAACTTCTGCTCTGCTTAGGACAATGTCAAGAGAATGAGAAGAAAAGCCAGACTGGAAGAAAAATCTGCAAAAGAGATGTCTGATAAAGGACTGTTCTCTAAAATATAAAAGAAACTCTTAAAACTCAACAATAAAGAAAAAAACCCTCAGCAATAAGAAAACAAACAACCCAACAGAATAAGGCAAAGAAAAAAAAGTGTAAGAATTGGAAAGAAAGAAACAAAGCTGTCTTCATTTACAGATGATATGACTGCTATTAAGGAAACTCAAAGACCCTAGAGATTCATTGTTAAGCTTAACAAAAGGTGTGCAAAGAAATTAATACACAAAAATAATATTTCCATATGCCAGCAATGAATAGAAAAAGTCATTTTTAAAATGACACAATTTAGAACTGGTATAAAAAAATAAAGCACCTAGGAATAAATTCAACAACAGATAAACTTTTACGGAGAAAACTACAGAACCTTCTGGAAAGCCATCTAAAAAAAACAAACAAACAAACAGGGGCTGGCCCCGTGGCCGAGAGGTTAAGTTCGCGCGCTCCGCTGCAGGTGGCCCAGTGTTTCGTTGGTTCGAATCCTGGGCGCGGACGTGGCACTGCTCATCAAACCACGCTGAGGCAGCGTCCCACATGCCACAACTAGAAGGACCCACAACAAAGAATATACAACTATGTACCGGGGGGGCTTTGGGGAGAAAAAGGAAAAAACAAACAAACAAAACAAAACAGCAGCACTGAATATCTGGGGAGACCGACCACGTTCTTGGATAAGAAAATTCACATCATAAAGTAATCACTGCTCCCCAAATGCATCTACAGATTCAATGCAATTCCAATCAATATCCCACAGGTTTTTTAAGGAGTTTGTCAAACTATTCTGTGGAAGAGCAACAGGCCAAGAATATTCAAAATACTCCTAAAAAAAGTAGGTGGGGAGACTTGGCTTACCAGACACCAAGACTTATCTGAATACCACAGCTAGTGAGGCGATGTATAGTATTATGCAAATACCACAGTGGCATACACCCCAAAGTACAGGAGTGGTTCCACATGCATTTGGAAAACTGAATTGAGACAAAGCTGGCACTGCAGATCAGTGAGAAGACAAGAGATTTCTCAATACATGGTACCAACACAATTAAAAAAAAAAGAATAAAGGTCCTTTTCTCACACCAAAATCACATGTTAGGCATATTAAAGACTTGAATATAAAAGGCAAATAAAAGACGAATATAAAAGGCACATAAAAGACTTGAATATAAAACTTTCAGATAATAATACATATATGAGAATAACATTATGATTCTGAGTAAGGAAAGATTTCTTAAAAAATACAAAAGCATAAACTTAAAGGAAAACAATAAATTCAACTGTAATAAAATTAAAAGCATACGTTCATCAGAAGAGACCGTAAAGAGTGGGAAGACACGGCGCCGGCCCTGTGGCCGAGTGGTTGAGTTCGCGCACTCCGCTGCAGCGGCACAGGGTTTCACCAGTTTGAATCCTGGGCACGGACATGGCACCGCTCATCAAGCCACGCTGAGGCAGCGTCCCACATGCCACAACCAGAAGGACCCACAACTAAAAACACACAACTATGTACTTGGGGGCTTTGGGAGAAAACGGAAAAATAAAATCTTTAAAAAAAAAAAAAAGAGTGGGAAGACAAACCCAAAACTAGAAGACATTTGCAACCTATATAACTGACAAAGGAGTGTGGCAGCCAGGACATATATCAACAACTATAACTAAAGAGAAAAGACAGAAAACGCAACAGAGAATGAGCAAAAGATTTGAACCAGCACTTCACGGGAGAGCATGAACAACTGATAAACATACGAAAAGGTGCTGAACTTCATTAGCAAAGCAAATTAAAATCACTATGAGATAATATTTCACACTCACCAGACTGGCAAAAATTAAAAGTTTGAGAATATCCCATATTGGCAAGGAAACAGAACAAGCCAAAATCTTGTACACTGCTGGTGAGAGTATGTAAATTACTACAACTACCAGGGGAAAACAATTGGGCATTATCTAGTAAAGCTGAAAAAGTACAAATCTTTTCAACCATCCTTTTCACATCTCAAATATATTCTTGCACAGGCAGATGAAAGTTCACAGCAGCCTTGCTTGTGAAAGACCAGAAACACCCTAATGTCCACTGTCAACAGAATAGATAAATAAATTCTAGGATCTTCATACTATACCAACGAGAAAAGAATAAATTATAGCTGCATGGGTCCACATGAACGGTCTCCAGGAATACAATGTTGAGCACAAAAAGTTAGTTTTAGAATACCTACAGCACGATTTCATTTATATAATGTTAACACGCAGGAGAAATGAAAGAAGATACCGTTTACGGATAAAATACGGTAAGATGATAAAGCAAAGCAAGGAAATGGAACAATTTCTGGATAGTGCTTACTTCTGAAGGAAAAAGGAACGGGCTGGAATAATGAAAGGCACACCAGGAAGGAACCTCAACAATAAACGTACTGTTCTTTTTCTTAACTTAGGTGGTAGCTACTTGGGGCTTCATTGCCTTGTTATATCCTCTATTTAACTTAATCACAAAACTACCCTTCCTGGGCCGGCCTGGTGGTGCAGCGGTTACGTTTGCACGTTCCGCTTCGGTGGCCTGGGGTTCGCCAGTTCGGATCCTGGGTGCGGACAAGCCACGCTGTTGCAGGCATCCCATATATAAAGTAGAGGAAAATGGGCATGGATGTTAGCTCAGGGCCAGCCTTCCTCAGCAAAAAGAGGAGGATTGGCAGCAGATGTTAACTCAGGGCTAATCTTCCTTAAAAACAAAACAAAAACAAAAAACTGCCCTTCCTCTAGCGCTCTCTTAGCCTGATACTGACAGTCTCAGCCACTCAGGTGCTTAAGCCAGAAACCCGCAAATCATTCCTAAGCCCTTCTTCTCTCTTGCTCGCCTCCTATGTTTATTACATTGGACAGTGGGTCAATCTCGTCATCATTTCTTAAATCTGTCTACTCCCCCACTATCTTCACTAACACTCTTGTCAAAGCCACCATCTCACGCCTGGACAACTGTAAGAGCTTCCGAACTGGAAACCTTTTCGATGTTTCCTCCTAAGAGCCAGAGTAATCCCTCTTACTCTGTGTGTCACCCTTCCAGCCTTCTTCCAGTTCCTTGGATGTGCTAATCCTTTTACAGCCTCAGAGTGTCTAGGTTTATTATTTTTGCTGTTTCCTGCTTGAAATTCTCTCCCATCGTCCTTTCCCCTGCAGCCTCAGCAGTCCACCTCAGCTCGAGTTACTTCCTCAAGGGGAGCGTTCTATGACTTCGAGGCTAGAGCTGATTTGATGCCCTCTTGTAGGATCGCACAGCATTCTGTAGTCTTCCCTCATAGCACGCGTCACAGCTTTAATTATATGATTATGTGATTATTGATTACTGTCTGACTTCCTCTCTGCACTGTAAGTTCCACAAAAGCAAAGGTGGTATCTGTTTTGCTAATCATAGTACTTCTAACGCCCAGCAGAGAGCAGAGCCTGGCACATAGTAAAACGCAAATCTTATTTTTAGAATGAATGAGGGAACTTAGTGTCTGGAAAATTAGTTTTTCCAATTATAAAATGGATGAATGGTCTAACTGCTATCAAGGGTCCCTTGAATCCCAAAGTTTTGTGTCTGTTATCCCCTCTAACCCCACTCCCCAAATGTATTCTGCACCCTTCTGCCTTCTCTGCCTTCTGCTATGCTACTCGTCTTTGAAATTCCAGCTCTACCAGGAAGAGTTTCTTGACAGCTGTGCTGGAAATGCATTCTGCCTATGGCATATCTTTGGCATTTGAAAGATTTATTTCACTTATTTGGGACTTGTTGAGTTGTGAATTATTTTTCTTGTGGCCACATGTTTAAGTTCTACAATGAAACTGTAAACCTCTGAGAAAAAACAATATATGTGCCTATATTTTCAGTTCACTGAGGGTAGAGATCTTGCATCACAGTCATTCATTCACGTAAGATCTATTTACTGGGTGCTCCTTGCTGTGCGGCAGCAAAGCCCAGTAGAACAAGCATAAGTTTTGGAGTAAGACTTGGATTAGACTCCAGCTGTGTCACTACTGTATAACTTTGAACA
This sequence comes from Equus caballus, assembly GCF_041296265.1. Classification (NCBI taxonomy): domain Eukaryota; kingdom Metazoa; phylum Chordata; class Mammalia; order Perissodactyla; family Equidae; genus Equus; species Equus caballus. The sequence continues at coordinate 37,088,851 of NC_091708.1, forward strand.
AGGTATGTAACCTCTCTTAGTTCCACTTAGGTACCTCTAAGTATGCTAATAGTTAGCCAGAAGGGATATACAGACTTCTGTTTACACAAATCTTTCTGTCCTGTAATGATGCTGTTAAGTCTCTGTTACACTTGAGATTAGTGGTTCTCAAGGGATGAGGGGAGGGTTTGTGGCACCACCTGCTGGGGAGTGTTTTGTCATATGAGGGGAAGGGTTGGACTGTCAATGCCTGAAGGATGCTGCTGGTGTTCAGAACCCAGGGGCCAGGAAAGCTAAATGTCCCATAATGCAAGGGGCAATCATACAATACAAACTGTTCTGGTCAAAATGGTGAAAGAAACATATCATTGAGAAATACTACAGTCAATAAAAATATTATTATTGGTCATCTTTATAGTCTCGGAATTTAGCACAAGCCTAGAGTAGGAGGGCAATAAATGTATGCTGGAGAAACAATAACAAAAAAGAATTGTAATGAAATCATTTATGCGCTTTAGAGCAAACTGGATTAGAACCAGGGATGTCAAAGGGACAACCCTGGCCACGTCAACTATGATGGTTAACGTTTTCTCATGCTCGAAGTCCATCATGTGGTACTTTAAGACATATCTGATGGTGTCGTTTGAGAATTCCTCTCAGGACAATACTGACCTCTTCTGCTAAGCAACCCTTGTTCCGTTGCATGGCTACTTCCATGTGAATGCAGCCTGGCTAGACCAGGGACTAAGGCAATGTGGACTGCATGAGAAACAGAAATTTCACCAGCCATCCTGAGGCGGAAATTTCCGACAGAATTAGTTTTTACCCCATTCATGAATCCCAGGAACCTGGCTCCGCTTCTAGTACTCTACTTACCTTTTGCAAATCAACAGAAAGCTGCTGAATGAATGCTTGGAGCTCTTGTTCCTTTTGCTCCAGGGCTGTGATCTTATTTTCTGCACCTGTTTTTGAAGCTGTCACATGATCTCTTCATTGAAAGAAAGGAGACAATGAACACATTTGGATATCTCACCTAAGACATTCTTCCACAGGTAAAATACAGATGGTTCTGTATATGTAAGGGCTGTAAACATTAGCCACGTGAAGATTATCAATGGGGAAGACTCCTTGGCTCTCTCTAAAGAGGAAGGTCAAAGAAGAAAAATTCCACCCAGGTTTAAGCAAGAAGTCCTGATCTGCCTTTGGTTCCTCAGCAGCTTAGGAACTGAAAGATAGTGATTGCTTGGCAGGGTGGAGGGGTTCTGAGCCTAGGCAGGTGAAGGGGCACGAGGGTTTGGGGGTTAGAGGGTCTGGCGCCCTAGGTAGGTAAGGACAAGTCCAGAAGCCTTTGGCAGAAGTGAGATCAGAAAGCGCTGCGATGAGCAGTGGGGAAAGGCGGGTGGGCTGCAGCCAGAGCTACACTAACACCCCTTCCCACGGCCCCACAGACCAAGAAGGACCTCTGCTCTTCCAGCGTCGAGCAGCGTCTCTGCAGCTCCTCCAGCTTCCGGCTTAAGTCCGATGACATCCGACTGGAGGTCATCAACTCCTCCTGGGTGCAACTAAGTTCTCTGGTTCGCGCCTCCAACTCTTGCTCCATTTTCCCCAGACTTTCTTCTTTCTTTAAAAGCTGATACAAAGATACAAAGTTTCACTAGGCCACTACTAAGACATACACTTAAAAAAGGTGTCTAGACCAATAAGCCAAACTTTTATAACATTTTTGTGAGCTTACAGGGGAGCTTATGTGCTTAGCAGTTTAAAAAGAAAGAAAAAGGAAATAGATTTCAAACAGCACTTTTCCATTTTAATAAATTGAAAAACACACAAATATGATTAATATCAAAGAGTGCTAAGGTGTGTTTATCAACAATTAGTGATGACTAGCAAAATCAGAGTCATTACTCATCTCTTCAGGATTTAGCTACGGAAACAAAAATGCGCACCATGTGCTTTACTTTACTCAGTTCCTGCTGCTGGAAGCCCTCTAATTCATCCATTTCATCTCTCCTTTGGAAAAGATTCAAACTCTGGCTCTTCATTTCCTGTAACTGAGCTGTCAGAAACCTTTTCTCCTATGTGGAAGAAGAGGATATCAACTCAGGCAACTAGGACATTAGAAATCCATGTTATGTGAGCAGAATTCTTAATAAAAGAAAATTTTAAGGAAATCTCTTATCAGCAGACAATAATACTTTGATAATGGAAAGCTTTACGGTAATTATTTACACAATTACCTACAAATTCTTTAAGTTAAAAGTACACATGTTTTAAATCATAGTTGTGAATAAGGGGAACAAGGGGAACAATTACTTAACACTTTAAAGTTCTGAAGTTTGATCAGCAATTTCAGATATCCATTTTACACGTCTATTCTCAGCACCATACTGAACTGGCTGAATAACAAGAATAACTGGAGGAAGACCAAATACCCTTTGAAAATTAGACACATTTAAGTAGAACTTGCTTCAGTTAGCAACTGTCAGCAAGTCAAGGAAAATTAGACATGACTTGTGTTAGCAGGTTATAATTTACTCAACGATAGCTTCCCAAGACGCATTCTCTTAAAGGCAAACTCTGCTGTTGCAGTTTCCAATTCTTGATTGAAAAGAAATTAAAAGAGCCTAAAAATAACACTTCCGAAAATCACAGTGGCTTCAAAGACCTACATAGATGTCTCATCACTCTTTTCCAGTCTAAAATATCTTCCAACCCCTCCTTTGAGTGGAAAAAAAAAAACAGAGAAAATCCCCTTGGTGAACTCAAGTGAGTTTTATTTGGTTTTGTTCTATATGGATCTCCCTTTACCATAATTTTATTTTATCTTTTTGGTGAGGAAGACTGGCCCTGAGTGAACATCTGTTGCCAATCTTCCTGTTTTTGCTGAGGGAGATTGTCGCTGAGCTAACATCTGTGCCAGTCCTCCTCTATTTTGTATGTGGAATGTCCCCACAGCTTGGCTTGATGAGTGGTGTGTAGGTCTGCACCCAGGATCCAAACCTGTGAACCCTGAAGCAGAGCATGTGAACTTAACCACTACGTCATAGGGACAGCCCTGCTTTACCATAATTCTAAAAGATAAAAAAATAGATAAATGAGAATTTCAACTGCTACAATCTTTTTTTCTTTCTTTTTTTTTTCCTCTCCAAATCCCCCCAGTATACAGTTGTATATATATATTGTTTTAGTTGTGGGTCCTTCTGGTTGTAGCATGTGGGATGCTGCCTCAGCATGGCCTGACGAGCGGTGCCATGTCTGTGCACAGGATCCAAACTGGTGAAACCCTAGGTCACCAAAGTGGAGTGCATGAACTTAACCACTCGGCCACAGGGCCGGCCCCAGCTACAATCTTAAGAGTTTCCTCTAAGACAAGAAAACTTTAACCTAACCCATACCTCCATATTTAAGAAGAACATCATCAACACCACATGTTTAAAGATTTTTTTTTTTAAGGAAGATTAGCTCTGAGCTAACATCTGCTGCCAATCCTCCTCTTTTTGCTGAGGAAGACTGGCCCTCAGCGCACATCTGTGCCTATCTTCCTCTACTTTATATGTGGGACGCCTACCACAGCATGGCTTGCCAAGTGGCACCATTTCCGCACCAGGGATCCAAACCCGCAAACCCCAGGCTGCTGAAGCAGAACGTGCACACCTAACCGCTGCGCCACTGGGCCAGCCCCTAAAGATTTTTTTTTTAAAGCAAAAGTTTCTTTGGGAGATAGCTTGACTTTTCTCTAATTCTTTCCTTACATAAACATGTTACAGTATTCTGATAGCTTGATAATCAGATTTCTACAGAATACACAAAGAAAAATGCTAGTTTAACTTGGTGTTTTACTACAAGAATGGAGCAATAATAAAACTCATCTGTTTAATAAAATTAACAGTAAATATATTTTGCAACTGAATATATCAATCTAAGAAATAATTTTTCTACCATAAAGGGTAATTTAGGAGTAGTAAGCATATAATTCAGGCTGAAGTAGCTGACTATTGATTATTTTCAATTAAAATGTTTTTCTACTTGTAGGCTTGAAATTCCATCTTCCTGTTCATGTCTAGGAGCCAGAATCATATTGCATAAGGCACCTACACAGTGCCACACAAGCTATGGAACTAGAATAATCAACGCTCCTCCTCTGTGTCTAGTCAAGAGGCCCTCTTATCTGCTCAGTGCTGAGCCTTGAGGACTGCTCTCCTTCCCCACTGCCTCCTCAAAGAGTATTCCTGACGTTACTACCGTGTCAATCAGGGCCCTAGCAGGATACAGACTCAATTTAGGCATTTTGAGCAGAGTTTAACAGAGACTTTTTAAAGCTGTGGGTGGGGTAAGAAAACCTAAAAGAGATAATTTGCTAGTAACAGTTGAACAGGAAGGGACAAAGGGATGAAGAGGTTACAAGAAACCCAGGGACAGAAACTATGTCAGAGAGCAAACCAAAGGTCCAACTGAAGCTGTGACCTTTAGCCATGGGACGCAACTAAATGGAAGGGATCCCACATCAAGATGAATAAACATCCCAAACACACTCTTCCACATATAGTTCTTTGGGTGTCCTCACTGGTGGAAGCCAATCAGAAGCCGGAGGGCCGTGGAGCCCTGCTGATGCAGTCCCTGTCAGCCTTCAGGCACCCAGAGAAAGGGAAGAGAGGGGCTGAGAGTACATCATGAAGGGCAAACAAAAGATACCCAGCACGCCCACCAAGAAAGGGGAAGACACGAGCTTTTCAAGTCACTGTCTAATCATCCAGTGTCCTGCTTCCAAGAGAGGGCACAGCAATCAACACACTGGGTACTGGAGAAACCATTTTCTGAGCCCCTGAGAAGAGGCCAACATTGATAAGGAGATAAAAATAAAGATGAACTAACCTTTTCAAGCTGATCCATTTTTTCTGACCATTCCTAAAACAAAATAATAAAAAGTACAGTTTCCAGGGAGAGTATCAGTAATACCAAGATTTTCCAAAAACAAAACAATCTAACTCCCCCCCAAAAGCAACCAACAAATCAACCAACCAAAACAGCAAATTAAAAAATCCCATAAAGTTGGCCTAATATTAAGAAAGACAAGAGTCCTAAAAGAAGAAGAAAGTGAACTTAACATAAAATTCTAGAACACAAATATAAGCCTGCAGACTTTTACTAAGCTGTATCTGCTGTTCTGATGCAGCTTTTCAGCCCATTCCTGAGGGCTTTTCCATGAGTACTATTATTTTTTTCCTGCGAGTGGGCAGTCGGGACCAGCCAAGTTGATAACTCTGCAATTGATGTTCAGAAATTAATTTACTGAAAGGGGGGGCTCCAAAGCCCATGATAATTATTTTCCTTCTCATTTTAACAATATCCTTTCTGCAATTTGGCAGAAGTTAGAGGAAAAGGCATCATGCCCCTTATTCACAAATCACAGAACAGGGGAAAAAATAACCATTGGTTCAAAAGGCCAAGGCCATATCCCACTTGCCTACAATCAGAATCCATTAATTTTAGGTTATTTCTTCATTCAGATACACTCATACCATAGTTATCCACTAAGTATTGGTGAATGAGTTTCTTCCTGGCCAGTAAATATCCCAGCTGACTAATTTACTTTGTAAAACAGGTCAACCAACTACCTCATCTACTGTGGATGAAATAAACTATGCATTTTCTTAAATGAAATGTAATATAATAAACTGACCCTGTCTTAATAAATCAAGATTGCCATTGTAGCATCTTGATGCTTACCTTAAATTTAAAATGTCATTGAATAAAATATACTTCATAATTATTGTAACTGCCAGTAAAAGTATCATTTTTCTTTCTTATTGTCATTCATTCAGCATCTTTCAATGGATGGTACTATCGAGATTATAGGAGTTCCCCTATGTCTAGCTAGCTGCAGTTGAAAAAACTTAGAACAGAACTATGTACATCATGGGTGCTGGCCAGTTTGACAGCATCTTCTCCACTATAAAAGGCAAGCGTGTTGGGACTAGGCTTTGAGACGGGTTTTTAGAGGGCAGAGAACCTTTTCCTTACTTGGGACTCGCCACCACATTACGGACACACTAGTTCCCCTCTCCATTTTACAAAGCTACTCTTACATTCTGGACACATTTCATGACTATAACTGTAAAGTTTCTTGATAATTTCCCACCCTAAGGCCAAATGAAGTCTCTAGCAACTGATACATCATTCCTTTTCTCCTAGGTTGTAAATATTTTCTACTAAGTTTATGTCATGATTTTTGAAGTCATGTCACTAAGTGAAATCTTTCCACCAGTCTTGGGCAGTGCCACATATAAAATACCTGGTCCTTTCTGGCTAATGCCAAAGCCAGTCCTTCTGCCATTTTGGCTCTGTTGGCTTGGAATGTCTCATTCTGCTCTTGAAATTTCCGCATGGAAGCTGTTAACAAAGAGGCTCTATTTGAGATGTGGAAATATTTCAGAAACAGCATGACAAATAGCCCACGTAATTACTTTATAACTGTCACCTAACAAAAAAGGTCAAGGTCACATAAGTGGATTATGAGACTGGGAAAAATCAGATCCATCTCGACTTCCACAGAATCTGTTGGCCTTAGTAATAGACCACAGTTTTTTGTTTGTTTCCTGTTGTTTTTGTTTTTTGGTAATAGTCAAGAATATACATTTAGGAAGATGCCAAAAGGTAACTTTTTAAATGGAACAATGATAAAACGCTGAGTTAGGAAGGTCGCCAGAAGACATCAATGCTGTTGCTAAGTGATGGCTACTGCCATCTGGTATAAGTGGGGGAAAATAGATCATGCCCCTTATTCACCACTTTATCAGAATTAAAAAATAAATAAATCAAAACAAAAAAAATCTTTCTTTCACTTTGTTTTCCTTAAATAATTTTTTTAGCATATATTATATCAAGAAAAAATAACTTTCTACTACCGTTAGCATCTTTCTCAGATTGAACCCAAAGGAGAACATATGATTTAGGGTAGACTAAACAAAATACATGTTCTATTGTTGGAGGAGTGATGACAGAGATTTCCCCCAGTTACTGAACAGAGCAGCAATGAAGCCATAGCTAGAATCAAAGTCTCATGATCTAGGCCCAAGGGCTGGGTACTAGATTTTACCAAAATCTCAGGGCAGCCAAAAAACTGGTCAACTGGATGAAGACAAGCGGATACATATAACGACCTTCTCCTAAGAATGCCCATAGGCAACATAAAGATGAGCTGCATGTTTATAAATATCAGACAAATGTTATAGCAACCTGATTAAGAAGTATACTACTTATAAAATAAAGATTTGAGCTACGACAAAGGACAAATTTAACCATACGCCATTGTTTCATTTTAAAAAACTAAACCCTGAAAAGATTGAAAAAAAGCAGGAAAAAAATACGTACAATCCTGGTGTTTTTCTAACGCAATTTCAAGCTTCTCTTTTATCTTCTGCAAGTTTCGGACCTGTTCAGCATAGTCTTGGGTGAGGAGGGTGACGCACATACCAGGAATGGACAAACATCAGGAAAGGAAGTTAATTCAACAAAAAAATGAGTGAAAATGATGACGATTTTCTCAACCTGAAAACCATTCCTGTTAAGGAAAGCTAGGCAGACAGCCTCCCATTAACAATGAACAACACAGGCAAACAAGTATAGTACAAACCAACCACAGTGTACATGGTGAATACAAACAGGCAGGTTTGTTTAGCCTTCATAGAGAACAATTCGACCCGGTCTGACCATCAGCAATGTCCTGCTATGAAAACCAGTACTACCTCAGGACTTAATTTCAAATCTCAGTTCTCACGTCCCCTTCCAGTCTCAGCAGTAGGAGAGATCAGAGGGAGCTCACTCAACAGCTCACTTACAGTCCATTCACCTGAGTAACAGTGGATAGGGCAATAGCAAACACCTTACCACAGCATCGCCTTTACCAGGAAAGTACTTCATTCTCTAGAACAGTCAGCTTCCTTTCTACATAAGAACTGAGCTGCCTATGCCATATTAAAAGTGAAAGTCAGAATTAATTACCTAGGTGGCCAAAGAAGATAGTATGGTATAGCGGAAAAGGAGACAGGCTTTAGTTCAAATCCCAACTCTGTCACTTTTTAGCTGGGAGACATTACGCAAATTCTTGATCCTAAGTATTAGTTTCTTCATTTATCAAATGATGACTAACGGTACCTACTTCAAAGGATGCACTAGATAAACTGTGTTTTATACGCCGTAATTAGTTAATGAGCTGGGTGTTTTATGTGCCTTAAGCAAATGGCACAGAGAGCTCGAGAAAGGTAGCTGCCATTGTCGTTGTTCACCCTGAGCCTGCAGCAACACTCAGGACAGAAGTAGGATCAGTAAACGTCAGTTCTCCTCCCTGTCCCTTCTCTAAATCAAGCCCAAACTACCCTTCCTTCTGTATTAGTGAAGCTATATATTATTTTATAGTTTTCTCCTCAATATTAAAGAAACACAAAAAGTTATTTCACCTCTGTTAATGAGACTATTTACAGGTAGGGGTAGCGGGATAGTAACAACAGAGTTTAAAGTAGACTTCAGTTAAGAGTATGGACTCGAGCATCAAGCAAATCTGGGTTTGGATCCCAGCTCTACCACCTACTACTTGTGTGACCTTAACCTCGCTATAAATGAGGCTCTAGTGAGGAGAGAATGAATAATGGACTAACAGGTCGCTGTGACCTACACTATGGACCTTTGGTAACTACACGAACACAAAAATTTCACATACAATTTGGTGAATTTTTTAGTTTACTGCTTTTACTCCAATAAAATGGGCATAAAGCCAAGGGACAAAAAGAAACATAGAAGTCATTGACCACTTCACAAGATGAAGCTTTCAAAATGTATCCACCGGCAGACACCAAAATAAGCACTCACAACTCTGTGGCAAACATGCCCTGCTCAGGCAAAGGACATAACGGGAGGTGTGTGAATTATAACTGCACACCAAAGACATAATGAGCCTTACAGCTTTTATACAGGTTTTGAGCTGGAAATATCACTGAAAAGTGGCCCAAAGACCCAGAATGATACTTACACAGGTGATATGTAGCTGGAGCAAGTGGCAATGTAGCACCAAACCCTCTCTGGTGCTGAAGAATCCAACATCTATGGGCCACTCCCTGTAAATACTGTCCCCTACCCCTCTTGGCCTGAAAGCAAGCTATGATAACGGGTGAAAGATGGTCAGATCTATTCTACATATACTTTTAATACCTTTCATATCCATGACTAGAAACCTCAGGAGCAGAAAAACATATGTATTTTTTTTTAACTTTAAAACTCAGTTTCGAATTTACACTATTGAGTACACTAACAAAAGAGGCGAACAAAGGGGATACAGATTGCTCCTTTTTGACTAAGAAGATCAAACGATGTCAAAACAACTATAAGGTTACGCTACATGGCTGTGTTATAGGGAGAGAGGGTCAGGCAAGGCGAGTTTCCTCTGTGTCCCTTTATGAGTTCTTGGACATACCAGAAAGTCTGGCCTCTAATTTCCGTATCTGTTCGTTCCTCCTCAAAAGCTGGGACGAAAGGTCTTCTCTGGAGCTGCTTCCATCGGAGGCCTGTTGAGACAGACACCAAGAGAGGTCACAGTCATCCATGGGTTTTCAGCAACGAGGCCCACTACTGAGCCAGAAAGTGACAATGCTATTTTAGGTTTGGTTACACTTTAATTAACTGTGATCATTGAAAAGCTTCTTAACGTACCTGGGCCCTAGTTCTCTACCTGTAAAGCAGAAGCATCACTATCTCCATCTATAATGTAAAAGAGATAGAAGATGCTAAACAGATAAACTATGTGTGTGTGTATACACACTATTGGAATAAACGGTGGTAAACAAATCCATTATGATTGTATTACACCAAGTACATAATACAGAAAATAAACCTTCAGTGATAAAAAAGGAAATCACTTTATTTTTCCAAAGGTAAAGTCCAAGGATAAGGGGGGAAGGTTTATAGCAAGGAATCAAAGGCTGGTCTGTGATGAAGAATCTATCACTGACATTGACAGTCTCAGTATCTTCATCTATAAACAAAAGGATGCCCATCTAAAGCTCTAAAATGCATCAAAGACTTCAGCAGATAATACACATTCAATAAATCAACATATTAATGAGATATCAATTTTCCCCAACAATATAGAATATTTTAAAACACATGGGTACTACTATTACTTTGGGCACTGCTTACTAGTGCTAAGAAATAATGCTTTATTTTTTTAAGGTTTTTTTTTTTTTTTGGTGAAGAAGATTGGCCCTGAGCTGACATTTGTTGCCAATCTTTCTCTCTTTTTTTTTTCCCTCCCCAAAGCCCCAGTACATAGTTATATATCCTAGTGATAGGTCTTTCTAGTTCTTTTATGTGGGACACTGCCACAGCATGGCTTTATGAGCGACGTGTACATCCACACCCAGGATCTGAATCAGCAAACCCTGGGCTGCTGAAGTGGAGTGCATGAACTTAACCACTTGGCCATGGGGCCGGCCCCAATAACTCACTTTGTCTTTGTTCTTTCAACTATAACATTTTTAAAAATACAGAAGAGTAGGGAGAACGGTTTAAGGAACATTCTCCATCTACTTTAACAATTGCTGACGTCTTCCCATATTTGCTTCATCAATTTTTATTTTACTAAAGTACTTCAAACAACAGACATCATGACATTTCATCCTAGATACTTTGATAAACATTTCTAAAATATAAGGACATTTTCCTTTATAACCACAATGCCATTATCAAACCTAACAAAATTAAAAATATTATCTAATATCCAGTCTTTAGTCATGTTTCCCCATTTCATTCCCCAAATGTTTTCAAAGGTGGTTAACAATTCACTCTAAATACTCATTCACCCATCCAGCCACCCGCCCAATCCAGCATTTATGGAGACTCAGGAGAATGCATAGTTAAGAGGGAGTCTCTGGAGGCGGAAGGGCTGGGTTAAAGTCCCATCCTCACCAGTTATAAACTCTAAGAACTTGGGCCAATCAGCCACCTTCTCTGTACACTGGTTTCCCCATACGTAAACTGTGACAACAAACATGATCGATGTCACAGAGCTGCGGTGAGGACTAAATAAATCAATACTGGCCAAGTCCCTAAGACAGAGCCTGGCACATAATTAGTTTTAATACAACTTGTCTATTATTAGCAGGAGTTATGACTATTACTGTCAGTGAGACATCCTATTCTCAGCATTGTGCTAAGCACTGGGAATAGTGGTGATACAAAGTTCCTACCTAAAACAGCAGCAGCTGCAGCAACTGCTAGTTATGAAATGCTTGTTAAGAGCCAAGAACTATGCTAAGTGTTTTATATACTATGCGGAAAAGAGTCAACATTACAGGCCTGAGACTGCTATCCTTGGGAAGTCCTGCTAGTAAGGTTAGTCCCAGGCTGGCCTATGGAAACTTAGATTTTGCAAGGGTTCCCACCATTTCTGATAAGAATGACTCATAGTACCTACACTGTTTTGCTTCTGGGAGTCTGGAATTTTGGAAATGCCAGGCAGAGGGTGCCTACGTGATGAGCCTCCAGTAAGATCCCTGGCACTGCGTCTCTAATGAGCTTCCCTGGTAGACGTCTCACATGTGTTGTCACAATGCACTGCTGGGGGAATTATGTGTGTCCTCTGTAACTCCGCTAGGAGAGGACTCTTGGAAGCTTGTGCCTGGTTTCCTCCAGGCTTTACCCCCCACGCCTTTTCCCTTTTCTGGTTATGCCTGGTATCCTTTCCCTGTAATAAATGACAACAGTGAGTAAAACTATGCTGAGTCCTGTGAGTCCTCCTAGTGAATATTCAAACCTAAGGGTGAACCTTGGGGACCCCCAACACACATTCTTTAATAAAGACATGTACAGTTCCTATGCCCATTTTACAGATGTGGAAACTAAGGCATAGAAAAGTGAAGGAATTTGCCAAAAGTCACACAATAACGATGAAGTAGGGAATCAAATCCAGGTCCAAATCTACAAGCTGACCTGAGTTTCATGAAGCTCTTAGTTTAGTGGGAGAGACACACCAGCAAATCATCAACACCAATGCAGTGTAACAGGTGCTGATACAGAGGTAAGTAGGAGACTAGGGACCAAACTCAGCCAGGAGGGATGACGGGTAGAGAGGGTGAGAGGGGCAGGTTGGGTCAAGGGGGCTTCCTGGAAGTAACATGTGAGCTGAATCTTTAAGGACGCACAAAAGTCTGTGAGAGGAATGCAAGCGTGAAAGGAGGAGACAGGAGACACTCCAGAGAGGAACCAGCACATGCAAACATTTGTAGGCATGAAGGAATGTTGTCCATTCCAGGAAGTGCAATAAGTTCAACAGAGCTGGAGCACAAGGTGTAGGAAAGGAGTATGAGATGAGGCTGGATAGGTAAACGGGGACAAGACACAGAGTTTACCATTATACTATAATAACGAGTTTGCACTTCATCCTGAAGATGAGAGGGAGGCCATTGAGCAATTTTAAGCATTGGAGAGACATGAACAGATCCGTTCTGGGGAGTTATTGGAGGCAGGGCACCCAGAGAGGCTACCACAGTTGTCCAAGAAAGAGAGACAGTCTGACATAAAATGGAAGTAAATGTACTACTAGTAAGTAGAGTGGAGAGCGAAAGTCTGAGACATTTAGGAGATGGAAGCCGAAAAACTTGCTGGCTGATTGCACATCAGGAAGGGAAGGAGGGAAGAGTCTAAAACTCCAGGGCTCCTTGGTGGTGACTTGAGGGATGAAGGTGCACAGGTGGAAATGGAGTTAATGAACTCAGTTTTGTTCGTTTCAGAATTTGAGATACCAGAGGAAAGGCATCTGGTTAGAGAAATACATGCAGTGGGATATAAGGGCCTGGAGATAGGGAGTGAGGATCAGAATACATATATAGCAGGTTCAAAGAGATTATCTTACAAGTCTCAAAGCAAAACATTTCCTGAATTCAGGCCAATCTATCTGGAACACACTGGAGATGAGAGACTTCATTTAGCAAGTCAGCATGAAGGGAAAGCAGGTACTTCTGCCGAGAACTCAGCATTAAAGCTACATCCTTCAGCCTGGTGATCAAATGCGCATTTCTATTTCCTGTTAAATATAGGAGTCAATGATAATTTAGATCTCGTAATCTTATTGTTCGACCCCCATAACCTAATAGCTTCTGCCAGGTAATCTGACCTGGGACAGGAAGCATAAGAAAGGAGAAGGAAGACTCATCTGACCATGGAAACAATTCAAGTGTCTGTCACCAGGAGAAGACAGAGATAAATTGTGGCCTTTTCAGATGCTGGAATCTCATACAGCAGTAAAAATAAATGAACCACAGCTTCATGTAACAAAGATGCATTCTAGAAACATGTTGATTAAAAAATAAAAAACAGTAAGCCCAAGAAGACTATAGTGTACTATTTTTATGAAGTTCAAAAATAAGCAACATTAAACAATAAATTGTTTATGAGTAGATACATATTTGGTAGGATATACTAAAAAGCAAGGGAATGATAAACAAAATTTAGGACAGTGGTGATCTGGAAGGGAGGGAGGGACGGGAATTGGGGAGAAGCATACAGGTGACTTCAACAATATCAATAACATTCTAGTTTTTTGATAGGTGACAAATTAAGTATTCATTTTGTTTTTATGCTTTACACTTTAAGTTCACATAACATACATTCTTGTACATATATAAAGTATTATAAATCATTTTTAAAAAGTTATCTGACGTTAAAAGGACCCTGTCATCCACCAAAGACACACTTTTAGTCCTATGTGTGACATTTACCTAACAAGGCAGCATCCTCATCTTTTGAAATCTTTTCCACTACAAAGGTACTGTACAAATAAGGGACACACTGCAGTCACCAGTGCCATCTTTTCATCAACTTTCCCAATAAAATAGTTCACTCTGGCTAACTCCACACAACTCACAGACCTTGTTAAGCAACAGTGACTTAAAGTATATTTGTCTGCAGAGACAACGGGCTGAGGCATTTTGAGAAATGAAATGTAAAAGAAGAGGCACAAGGTATATAGATGGAAAAAGAGGACAAGAGGACAATGCAGAGAATATGGAAAGAGACTTGCAGAAAAATAAAGAAAAAAAACAGAGGAGCACTTCAGAGTAACAATCATCATATATAAACTACAAATAATCTTGCAATTTTAAAAGAATGCTTATCGGAAGGATTCCTTGAAATATTATTTTTGAAATGTACTGAGACTGTACCAAATATTAAAAACTTTAGAAGATACTTACAAAGTCATCTCCTGAGTCAGCTCCCATGGAGGCAACCGATTCCTTGCTCACCGACCGTGGGATCCTAGTAGCACCTCCTGGCCTCTGGGAGACAGCAGTCTCTTCTGCAATTTTCTTCTTTAGTTTTGCAAACATTTTTGCTGCGTGGCTATTCTTCACGGATGACCAACTCTTAAACCACCACAGCACGTCTTATGCCAGCAAGCAGGAATTGAGAGACAGGTGCCTAAAAAGTTCCAGACATCCAAGCAAGCTGCATTTCCACTTTAATGTGGGCCAAGGGCTTACGGCAACACGGTATCTATAAATCAGGTGAAAGAGAGCTCTAAGTCAAACACCGGAGAGATTTCACATCTGAGTTGCTATGTTAAGCTTCGGGTTTCAAAATTAAGTTTCATAATTTTACATGTACACTCAATAGGACACAACTACTAAACATTTCAAAAGCACTCAGGTGCTTCATATGCACACGCAGAAGAGGAAATCCGACCTTGAGAAGGTGAAAGAACCCGCCAAAGATTGTGTGGCGAAGTGGCAGGACTGGTATTTGAACACAGGACTCTGACTCACAAGTCCCTATTTTTTTTTATTACATCAAGGTGGCTATGGCATATAACTTCCCAGGGCAAACATTAACATCACCTAACACTTCTGAATCCTTCCCTCAATAATACTAAGTTTAACTACAAGTTAGTCTTTTTTTTTTTTAAATGAAGATAAAAACATGTAACTCAATACGGGGAAAAGGTGTGATGTTCTAACATTCCAAGACCGTTTGCAATCAGCTGTTCATTGGAGAAAGCTGATAACCTAGAAAAAAACAGGCAAGACGGACAACTATATTATATAAGCTAATAGCCTCAAACATTTCCTGGAAACGCTGTGTGGTTCTCTTTAAGGGTGATTAAAATGACCTCAAATCAGCTTCTTTTGTTTAGAATGTTTTAAATGATATTCAACACGAGATTCAAACGTCTTTTCTTCCCAATGGTGTATGAAACACTAATATTCTGGTTCCAACCTTAACTTTTCATGTTTTGTGGAGGATATCTAAGCATCTGCTCTAAGATCTACAAATGACGGCTCACCGCTTCAGATCACCCATGTAAGTCTGCACAATTCTTCAAAAACTTTACTGTAAACCACCTACTCACCTGGCTTATCTACTAGATTTAAAACAGCTTGGAGATCAAAGCATTCTGTCCTGCATGAAGACAAAGATAAAATGCATCGGATATTTCCTTTCAACTGTAAGGCCAAAATGTTGCAGTGTCGCGGGGCGGGAGGAGGGGGTGGAAGAGGAAGGGCGGAGGATTAAGGGAGGAGGTAAGAAAACCTGTCACTGCCACAATCCTCAGTGGGCTACCTTCCCTCACCCTGATCTCCTTTGCATTTGTGATCTGCCTAAGAGCTGCAGTTACAGACACAAAAATTAGAATCTCTCATTGCAGTAGGCGCCCACACTCACTTTGACTTGGGAGCCCTGGGCAAAACAACTTGAACAAGATTAAGGTTCCCCAGGGCCAGCATTTATTTCTCAGTTGATTCTGACAGTCACACATTGTTTGTTCACCCGGCCAGACCCTGGGCTGTCTAGTCACAGAGCCTTGACTCGCACTAAGAAAGTTGCTGAGAGAAAGGATGGCTGGGTCGGGTAAAAGACAGCTGCCTGACGCCCAGGGAGGCAGGCAAGTACCTGCCACGGCAGTCTGGACCCCACTCAGGCTCCTTCCAGACCTGCCCGTGCTTGGACCGTCAAAGGAGGGAAAGATCCAACGTCTCTCCCATTTGACAGCAGGGAAACTGAGACCCAGACAAGAGGAGGGACTTGTCCAAGGTCGCGCAGGGGGGAATCCCGGAACCCAGGGCTCCAGACTCCCAGGCCGGCAGCCCGCCTCCGTCCCCACCCCAGCCCTTTCAGCTCCCGGGACCGCCCCCGGCCTTAGGTCTTGGGCAACCCCGTCCTGGCCGCTTTCGGGGCAGACCGAGGCCACCGGAAGGATGAGGGGCCTGCCCGCGTCTCCGGCCCCCACCCGCGCACCTGCCGCTCTCTGGGCAGCCGGCAGAGCCCCGCCTCCGGGGCCTCTCGTGAGTGCCGGCCCGCGTCACCAGCCCCCACGGCCGGCCGAGAGCGGAGCAGCGACCCGGAACCGCACTTGCACCAGCGCGCCGGAAGTGGCTGCGCGCGGAGCACGTCCGCCGCGCGCATGCGCCCGCTTGCGGTTCCTGCGGCCGGCGGCGCGAGCCTCGGGGTGGCGGTTGGGCCGCGACGGCTGCGGGGCGCGAGCGCCGACGGGGCGCTCACCTAGGCCGGCTTGCCACGTCAGCGAACGGCCCGACCCGCGAAGGATGACTGGGTGGCTGAAGCCTTTCTAGCTTCCTCTTGTCTTTAAGGAGGCGGTGCGGAGCTGGGGAAGTGGGAGGAGCCTCATGGCAAAAGGGGAAGAGCCCAGTAGGTGCCGTGGGGCCCTCGTGTGCCGCGTGGATAGAAACCCCGGGCCGCGGTTGCGCTGTGCCCGCCGGGAGCTTCCATTCTCCCCGCATCCCCGTCCCGCTGCATCCTGCACAGCCGCCTCGTCACTGTGTAGCAGGCGATCACTGCACGTCCCTGCCTCCCTCCTCACATGGAAGTCTGTGGCTCCCGGAACTAGTCCTGGGACTTCGCGCCTCGTGACTAGTGGTTTAATGCTTGTGCCCACGACCTCATATAGGTTCTACGTTTTATATCGCAACCCAGGACACACATAACGTCCCACTGAAAGAAAAGTTTCCAGAATCATAGCCTGATTATATAGTGCACTCCCGATATGTGGCATTTCTTTTAAAAACTCTGGCGGCAGCCCACCACATTCATTTCACTATCCACGAGTGGTCCTTCAAGTTTTGACATATGAAAAAAGTCCAGAGGGGAAAAACCGCCTCGTTTAAAGCTACAGCGCAAATTAGTAGCCTACGTCGGGCGTCCGGACTCCTCAGTGCCAACCAAACCAGACGGTCCACACTGAAATTGCTCTTCTTGCCCCAGCCCCAATGCCAGCCTTCACCCTCCTCTGAAACAATGCCTCCCTCCGCGTGTCCCAGTTCTGACCACCGGGGGCAGGGCAGGGAAACACCAAGACCAGGAGCCAGAAGAAATTCACAAACTAGAAGGATAAGCATCGAACCCACAACCCAAAGACAGTGTCTGGGGTTTTATCTGAAAGATACAAACCCTAACAGTTTAGCACTTACGTTGTCAGCAATTCGGAAGAAGTACCAAAAACTTTAAGCAAATAATGTTTATTTTTATATTGATGATACACTTAATATATACGTAGATTCAAGATACAAAATTCATTTACAAGAGTTCACACCTGATGAATGTAGTCACATTCCTAGAGAACATTTATCAATGCAAAAATGTCTTCCATACATTGACAACAAAAATCAAATATTCTGTAACCTTGTTATTCAATAAACATCAAAACAACATTTAACTTTCCAGCCTCTAGTATCTAAGTGCCCTCAAGGTGGCAGGCACCATGTAACAGAAGAAAACATTGGAAAGACAAGGGCCTACTGAGTCTCTCTGCAGAATCACAGTGTTTACTCTGAAATTTTTAGTGAAGTAGTTAGTGAAAAGGCTTGCTATCCTTTATGACAAATCACATATCATACAAGAGTCAAAAGTGATGAACTCAAGAAAATAAAATGATTCAATAACTTCTCAATTTCTAAAATCTATGAAATATTAACCATAACAGACAAAGCAGTAAAAGGCTGCTGACAAGGAAGAAAACGGGAAAACACCCTTAAAAGTATGTATGGCTTAAGCAATTTAGAAACACAACAGACAAGACTTTTACAATACCACGAAAGTTCAAGTCAAATGATGTTGACAATATAAGTTTCCCCCTTAGTCACTGGTAGTAAATAGCCCCTTCAAAATTTATTCTACTGATAACACATATAAAACTAATGAATCCAAATGTTTTGCTGTCTCACAGAGCTGAGTTGATGGATTTTGTTCTAAAGTATTAACCCACAACACCCAAAATTTAATACAAATGAGCAACAAGACTATGTCTCAAGGATTACAGTGATTTGTGAATAGCTAGATAGGCAACCAATTAGCTTCATATTTGCACGACAGATTAGCAGCACTTGGATAAGAACTGTTACATGAAAATTATTGTGCTTCAATCTCTTGAGGAGAGCTAATAAATATAACTCTATAATCCCTATAGTGTTACAATTCTATAACATTTCAGTTACAGACGAGCACAATTTTTTAAGTATTTCACACCACAAGAAAATCAAGTAATTATATTCTCCAAATGTAATTTCTGCTATGATTGAAACAAGTGCATTTCTGCCTAATATCCATAATATAGACAATAGGTTCACCATTATTTTCAGGGAAAAAGATCAAACATAACTTATTTTAACTCTTATTTGATTATCTTAACCTTTAGTGATGATGTGAATAAAGAAAAAGGATATTCAACCTTACAGTGGAAATTGCTGAGAGAAAATAATAACGTGGCCTGAAATAACAATAATCTTTAGAGCAAAGTATAAAATTATTTATAACTGCTTATCTGATTCCATGATTAATGAAATTACTATTTGTACTGGTGCTACACAATGAAGATAACCTATTTATCTACTTGTAAACTCTACTATGAAAATGTTAGGACGTTGTATCTGCCTTTCCTATTATCTAAGACCTTTCTACCTCAACTGGGAGAAGCCTCCAAAATAGAAGACTCTGATTGTTGAACAGCAAGGTTTATTAAAAACAAAAAACGGTTGGAGAACTAGCCATATGGTCTATGTGGCAAAAGGAATGTACCCAGATAACTATAAAAAGCCATGAACACAAAGCCCTAAAATATTTTGCTGAACCGTTAAAAGTTCTTTCTGATAAGATAAAGAAATTAGTTAAAAACAAACAAACAAACAACTAATTCTTCAGGAAACAGTAATAAAAATTCTTATTGCCCTAAAACATTTTAAGCAGTTTTTCCTGTAGATTTTTAGTACATCACAACATATATTTATAACTTATTAAAAAAATCAGTAACATGCAAAGAAGGGTAGGAATAAGATTTTTAAAAATACAGTGGTTATTTCTCTATGGTTTGGAAGTATTTATTTGGGGATTATCATATATGATCATTTCACATTTTATAGACTGTACAGATTTGACATTTGAGAAAACTTCCGGGTGAAATTGTAATGTTTACAAATCTTAATTTTCAATCATGGACAAGTGGACATTCACAACAGCTTTAAAAGAGAAAAGAATATTAGTGATAGAAGATAAAATTTTAAATATTGTTTACTGCAGATCTAGAAAGGCTAGCTATAATTCCCTATCTCATTCTGAAAGTGATATAATCACTTGGTCCATTAACTTTCATTCCATAAGCCCATCAGAAAAGGAAAAATCTGAACCCTGAAATTACCAATGTCTCAATAAACAATACTACACCTCAAAAGATGATTGTCTTAGGAGATAGCCTGGAATTGTCCACCAAAATAGGAAAATATTTCCAACGTATAGTCCGTTCTATGACCAAATTCAGGCTTTATGATTAAATGAAGCTGGAGTGCAGAATTAATATAATTTACTTCAAACTATTAAAAATTCTGCATCTACTGTTCAAATATGTTTTAAAAAATCATAGTGCTTAGCGAAGTTTGATAACTAATTTAAAATATAACTTTAAAAAAAAAAAAACCACAGAAGAAATTAACAAAATATTTTAAAATTAAGAAATGGTACTTCAATAAATGATTAAGTAACAATGTTATGCAGAAATGGAATTCTTCTCAAAAGCCAATATTAAACCAAACTAAGAAGTGAAAAATACCAATTTTAGCATAAGAAAACATTTCATATCTACAGAATTCCAAAGGAAATATTTCTATGGTACCAACAAATTAATTATACTTAATTTAATAGATTTATCTTTACCCAATTAAGGGCATGTCCCCCTACATCATCCTGACACCCTTCCCCCTTCAGTAGGTGACTGATTCCATTCACACATCAATTATTATTCCTTAAACACAAGGCATGCTTAATATGTCTCGGTGTTACAAAAACTCAGTGAAGCTGGGACACAGTGTAATATTATGTTTTGATCATCTAGGGACACAGTGTAATATTATGTTTTGATCATCTAGGGACACAGTGTAATATTATGTTTTGATCATCTAGGGACACAGTGTAATATTATGTTTTGATCATCTAGGGACACAGTGTAATATTATGTTTTGATCATCTAGATTGAGGAAGATGAACTGCCTTTAAAAAAAATTTTTTTTTTTCAGGTAAAGTGGCAGAGTATCCAGGAAAGAACCAGAGGTATAGCACGAATAAGTATCGAGTATCAATGTCTAAGAGGACAGGAGAATGGGGCGAAAGGGCTTGGTTTTCTAAGCAATTCTTATCTTGTTTAACTGCAAAGTAACTGGCTTTACAACTGTTAGAGGTCAGACTCACAATGTCAATCTCATCTACTGCACTTTTTATTGCTGCTAAGCTCCTCGAATCAATGTCCACATTAAGCCTGAGTCAGTTCCACGAATTCCAAACAGCACAACATCTGCTCTGCTACTCTCCCATTGCAATAAATGGTTTGGTTACTAAAACAACAGAACATCAGACACCATGGACACTTTCACTGATTTTTCAGAAACGGTACATTACCAAATTTAATATTTAAGAAAAAGGCTATTATAACTTTATTTTAAACTTAGTGTAATTGAAGTGTTATGAATACTTTGCTGTTTTCTTAAAAATACAGTGAAGAGGCAAATGTAACATTTTTGGGGTAGTAAAATTGACTCCTAACTAACTTCTCTTTAAGATAATTTACTGTCGGATCACATAGATTTACTCTTCTGAAGAATAATGGGGTAAACAGTTGCTCTGCAGTTATATTTTATCATGCAAAAATAACCTCTACTTAATTTCTGCAGTGAATGTATTCAAATGCATATCAAACATCTCCTACACTCTTCCATGCAAATAAACATGCCCAGTAAAGACAGGAGTAACTCAACATTGATACTCTGATATTTCATAGGTTCACAAGTTGGCACTGCATATACTTACTATCCTTTTATCCTCCCCCACCGTCATCTTTGGTAGAGGTTTGATGGCCCAGATTTTATAGCACACCATGCACCTAATATTAAGAATCCTATTTCATGTGTGAATATATCATCAATTTGCAGAACAAAAGTGGTCTCACAGAGACAAATAAATACAACGGGAGGCATTTTATTCACTGGAAGCATATTCTCAGATGAGCATACTCATCTTCGATATGCAACACCAATAAGAAAAATCAATAGTCGGAAATGCCAACACAGGACTAAATTAATCACAGCTGCTGCAAATATACAGATTAACAACCTCCTGTCCCACATTAAATTCCACCCCACCTAGGTAAAGCCTTTCCCTAGCTAATGCCCCTTTTTCTGCCTCACAGAGACAGACATAAAATGAGACACATCAGTAAAAAAAAAAAAAAAAAAATTGTCCCAAAATTAAAATTCAGTATTAGGTATTGAAATTGCAACTAGGAACATATTTCCCAATTTAAAGGACATTTTCCTATCTATTTTGAAATGTGATCAAAGTAGTTTTTTCCACAGTCCCTTGATTCTCAATATAACTACTACTCAGTAATAATACTTAACAAGAGGTCAAGAAAATAAAGGACTAATATAGCTTAAGAACCTGCTGGTGTCTCAGTTTCACATACTTAGGTTTTTCAGGTTTATATCACTAATTTATCCTCAGTTTAAATGAAAATTGGCAGATGATTTTAAAGCTAAGAATATCCAGCTTTCTGTTAAGATCTTCATAGCCTAATTTCAACTCCAAAGTAGCCCATTTTACCCAAACACAAGCCCCTCAAAATAGAGGCTTATGAATGAGATACAGTCACAACCTAATTAACAGCAGCATGAACAATGCCACTATGATGTCCTCACAGAACTTAAATAAATTCAGCCCACAATGGGTATGGGTATATAATATACACATACTGTATCACTGCATACCAGTATATTTACAAATATGTACATATATACAAAAAGTATACACAGAGATTGCATTGAGCATCACAAAATATACACATGCCATTACAAATAAAATAAAGATTTCAAATAAATAAGGTCAACAAAAGAGCCCTCAACGTAAATACCCTTTATATTCTCCAAACACACACACAGGAACATATACACCCAAAATATCACCAGGAGATTCATACCATTCGTATTCATATCAAATCTTTTTACTCACTTAGGGTGGGGAGGTGGTTCTGAATCACTGGCAGTAGCCAAGTTTGCAGACCTTGGTACCTCACTCTATTTCCAGTCCAGAATGTTCTCTGTATATCCGGCTGATTACAAGTCTCCGTGGATAACTAAGCACAAGATTTTTCAACTGAGTCCAAACCCCTTCTAAGAGACAGAAAGTTACTAAGTCACAAAGGTCAGAGATTGAACTTAAAGAATGCTAAAGAAAGCTCCATAGTGATATATAAATCAGCCTTGTAGCTTTTTTCCTTCACCTCAATGAAACTCAGTTCCATTGTCACCTAGTATGTTTCAGGGAATTCTAGCACAAGAAGAAAACAAAGGGCAGTAGCCACAAGTGAGGAAAAAATAAAACCCAGACTCTGTATCAGGAAAATTTCAGTCCTGACTAGACTGCATTTGGCTTTTATAATCTCAAAACATTTCAACTTGGTAAAAATAGAAAGGGTACAATAAATTCTATGTGCTTTGACGGGTTTTGAGAGCACCACTTCCTAGGAGGAAAACACACACACACACACACACACACACACAACGAAGAATATATCCTGGCTAAAACCAAAGATAAAATGTCTCGCTTGTGGATTTTTTTATAATTAATAAAGAAAAATTTGCTAGAGCTGACTTACTGGTTTCAATATTTGCTATATTAAAAAAATATCATAACCTTTGTGCCAAAATATAAATCTCTAATTCTTTCTTTTCTCATTCATTATAGAAAGCAGCCTGAGCTGCCAGAAAGACTGAGCTGAGATCAGGAGATGTGAGTTTTAGTTGTAGCTCTATCACTACAAAGAATCTGACAGCTTTTTGGGGTCTCAGCTTTCTCTTCTGTAAAATAGGGGTAGTTGCTTGACTAACTTTGGAAATACATGGATAAAGAAAGAGAAAATAATTCCATTGTGCTTAGTTTTGCTTTGTGTATGACCGACTTCTTGCAACCTTATACTTTCTGTTTTGTTTACAATGATTCTTCAGGGAGGTGAGAGACTGTGTATCAGAATCTCCAGGGGGAGTTTGTGCAATTTGAAAACAAACAAGTGCTCAATCCCATTGCTTTGCTTTGTTCTTAGTTCCAATATTTAAATTTCTATAAGTTCTAAAAATAAATAAATAAAGGGCTTAACATTTTTACATTTATAAAGGGGAGCGGTACCCACTGAAAAATGAGACTCTTTGCCACTGCCATCTTGAGCCCATTGGGTGATTGTCCTTTTACGTCTCTTCCTCCTTGACTAAAGTAATGCCTTAAAATGTAGAAGCTGGGTGATGGGTACAAGAGGGTTCATTAAACTCTGTGTATGTTTAAAACTTTCATAATAAAAAGTAGAAAAAAGAAAGAAAAGACAAAGAAATATGAAGTGTTTGCACAAAGGTGATCTTCTCAATAAGGCTTACCCTGATCACTCATATCAACATTGTTCTTTGCCCAAAAATAAACAAAAAATTTCCCTTACCATTCTCTCTATTTTCTTCATACTCCTTACAACTTTCTAACATAATGTACTTATTTATTACATTTACTGCCTTACTCCTCCCACTAGAATGTAATCTTCATGAAGACAAAGACCTTTCAGTTACTTTGTTTGCTTCCTCAATGCCCAGAACAAAATCTGGCGCATAGTTGTTGTTCAATAGAAGCTTTTTGGAGGCATGAGTGAAACAGTTTAGAATTTTCTAGCAGCTTTTCTCTCAAGATCATTTCAGTTCACTTCAGATTTTTAAGTACCAGTAAGGAATTACACTACTATTAGCTTAAGGAGCAATGTCATCACCTAAACCCTAATGGGATTTCTAAGACCCCTTGTTCTCAAACATGTTTCTAATCACAAAAGCTCTAATTTCTGCAGGAGATTCTCTCTCTGAACTAGTTTCTACAACTCAGTGGGACCCAGTATTTTCTTGGCCAAAAACTAGGTAAATATGATCTAGGAAGAAAATGTTAGATACACTTAAAATCAGGGAAACTAGATTTTCAGGTGGCAAGGGTGGGGAAATCACTTATCTTTCAGAACCAAGAGTTCAAATTACAGAACCATAGAATTGGTTAGGACCTCGGGCCAACACCTGCATTTTACAGAGGAGAGTGCTAAAAAGCAGAGACGTGAAGACACTAGTCAAAGGGCATAAAGCCAGTTACCAGGAAAGCCAGGATTAGAACTCAGGTCTCCTACTTCTCAGACCAGTGTTCTTTACGCTAAACAGGTGAGGACAAAGCTCAGGATGAGAAATATTATTTTACGCATCAGAGAACAGGAAAACATGTGCTGTTAGGAACACTACTGGCACAGAACTTCAGGGGTACTGAAAAAACGTCACACAATTAAGGATAGTCTATTGCTGTAGTCCAGTGACTTCTGTTACCAAAGGAAAGCTACAAAGTTTATTAAGGTATTGAAATGAAAGGAAAGCAGTCTTTATCTGATAATGAAAAACAACCCAGAGCAAAGAAAATCTCTCTCCAGGGTAACTTTTCCAAAGCTTTTTGAAATAATGTTTAAAAGAACAAACAAAAATAATTAAAAAAATGAAACACCACAAAGTCCCCCAAACCAAAGAATAACTTCAAGACTTCAGATGAAAAATCAGCAAATTGGAACAGGTAGATGAGTAACTTAGACCCAAATAATGCTCTGTGCCAGAAATGAAAACGAGGTGAAAAACTGTACAGTAAAATTTCCCCAGGGACACAGGAAAGAGGCACCAAAAGCAGTCACTTCATTTCCCCTGGGACTGCCAGAGGTAGAACGTGAGCCTGCACAGAAAACTAGCTAGAAGGGCTTTTGATTCATAGATTTCTGAATCTGAATGCTGTGGAGTCCAAAGAAGGAAAATAAACATCATAGCTAGTGCCTGTGAAATTATGAAGGGGAAGACAGGGAAGAAAAACACAAAAAACTTTACATTATACACTGAGTCCTACTTAAAATAATAAAAAACTTGTGCATGAATATAAAATATTAAATACAAGGAGTTTTAAAAAATCTTATTTCCCAACTGACAATGCAAAAGCAACTTCCATTTTAGGTTAAATAACAACTCAGTTACCTTCAACTAAAATTAATAACATCTCTGACCTTGAAGTCTCATAAATTTGAACTAGGTGAAAAGATTACAACCTCTGTACCGTACGCCACCGACTTCAATCTAGATAGTCTTTAAACTTGATCTCATGAATTAAGAGTTTAAATAGAATTCCTACTGGAAACACTGTATTATGAAACTGACAATCTGATGTTTTGACTTAAATATTTAAAAGTTGTTCTTTTTCATTTCTAGCATTCAAAGACTATAAAGAAAATAAAATATGCAAACATATCTCGCGATAACACAGGACTCACACATTCCAAACGGATATTTATCATCTCAAGACCCCAGTTAAAGATTTACTTTCAGATCAAATCACTTCTATACGGTTTCTGAAATTTTGACAGTATTTAAACAAATCAAATGAACTGTCAACAACTGTCTCGATTATGCTTCAAAGAATCACACGTTTCTACCTACTAACTTGGAATGAAAAGAAATATTATGGAAGGACTCTGTTCCTGATTTTTGGTAGTCCATGCTGGCTAGTTTCATCTTTGTGTACAATTACATATTTTCCAAATCCACACATTTAAGGTCCAAGTTGGATTTTCCTCATTATACAAAAATAAATGATTTACTCTTCTCAGGGTGAGAATAGTGACTACTGGAGTGCAGGATTAGATGTTGGAAGTAAGTATCCACACCTCAAAACCAAAAAATAAAAATTCCAAGATTAATCGAGTTTTTTAAAACACCTGAAAGATTGTATTTTAAAACAGTTACCCTAAAAGTTTGAACAATTTTTTCAGTTTGTTTTTAAAATGGTGGTCCTAAATTAAAAAATAAAAACTAAGTAACACCACTGTGTGTCTGTCATCCCATTAGAAAACTGCACCATTTAAAATCTGTGGCAAATGAAAACTTGTTTTGACAAGAGAATTTTTGTTTTAATAGTCATCTATGGTATTCTCCAGGAACACGTTTCGAACGTCCAGGATGGAGGCTAATTCCAAAATGTGCTTCTGGAGATGGGGGTTCTCCACAGTCTCGTCCCTTGGCAGTTGTGGATATGATTCTGGATAGTTTCTTGTTTCCTGGTAAGCAAAGAAGAGAAAAGTCACGTTTTATAGTTTAATGAAAAAAAATTATGCACACTAATAATATTACTGTTAACATTAACAGTATTAAGGAGTAACTTAATATGTATTTTTCTCCTTCGTATCGGTATGGTTCTTATTGGTAATATATTTGTTGAACATGTGAAATTGCTGACATTGACCATTTTAACCTTAAAAAATGACAATTTCATATGGTTCAACCTAATATATTAATTTAGTGACTTATTTCACAAATATTTACTGGGGCCTATCATTGCTGGGCATGATGCTATATTGTGGAAACCATATAATTCCTACTTGCAGGGGGAAAAATCCTAGCATATATAGAATTTAAACAAGTACTTGTTAAATGAATGAATAAACAGATGTTGCAGTGGAAATTAAAATGAGAGAAAAGACATGAGAAACACTGAAAAGGTCAAATTAACAGGCCCTGGCAATTAATTATAGGAGAGGGAGGCGTCAAAGATGACTGTAAGATTTCAGGAAAGGATGTCTCCAGCGAAGAGTTGGAAGCTACTGAGGGAAAAAGAGAAGTAAAGGAAGACATAATTTGGGGATAATATAAAGCTTCAGGTTTTAGGTATATTTTATTTGAGGTAATAGGGTAATACAAACAGAACTGCCCCTCAACCAGAATTTGAAAATTCAGGGCTGTATCTCAGAACATAGGTTTGAGCTGTATAGGTAAATACTGATATAATCTGCATGGGGATAAACATTAAAGCCATGAAAATAAATGAGATTTCTAAGAATATTAGTAAAGAGAGTGAAAAAAAGAATCCCTAAAAAAGGAGATGAAAGATCAGGGGGAAAAAGGGACAGAAAAGGAATAGTCAAAGAAAAAAAAATTGTAATCACATGGAAGCAAAAGAAGGAGACAACTTCAAGAACCAGGCAATTCTCATTCAGAAATTATTCTTCATTTGGTAATGTCTATAGACTATAATTTTGCCACACATTTAAACTTTCCTGAAGAAATAAGTTACTACTTTTCTATGCAGCTAACATGACAGCGCACATATATTCAAATGTCATTTCTCTCTCTCTTCTGCCTGTAGGCCTCACTCATTACACATTACAAAGACCAATTTTTTTTTTTTAATCGCTAAACACTATGAGAAACGACAACAATGAAATGTTCAAAAACTCGAGAAAGGGGCCTGCCTGGTAGTGCAGCGGTTAAGTTTGCATGTTCTGCTTTGGCAGCTGGGGGTTTGCCAGTTCAGGTCCTGGGTGCAGACATGGCACTGCTTGTCAAGCCATGCTGTGGCAGGCGTCCCACATATAAAGTAAAGGAAGATGGGCACGGATGTTAGCTCAGGGCCACTCTTCCTCAGCAAAAAGAGGAGGACTGTCAGCAGATGTTAGCTCAGGGCTAATCTTCCTCAAAAAACCCCCAAAAAACAAAAAAACAAGAACTACTGGGAGACTACTGTAAACTGAATAATTTTCTTCACTCACTGAGGGCCAGGAGATGTTTGAATTCTGACCAAATACCTCCTGGAGTGGACAATATTTGTTGAAACAGGAAACACACAAAAGAGAGCCCAGAAGAATCATGCCTCTCAGTATTACACCAAAATAAGCCTATATCTGTATGCTAGTGCTATTCTAAACCCACTCCTAAAAAGCTTAAAAACAGGCCATGAAAAGGTCAAAGAGATTCTCAAGTAATTTAACTTCCACCAGAACAGTCTAATATTCTTTAAAGACAACAAAACCCAGAATTCAACATCATAAAATTTACAAAGCCCACAGTCCAATAGAAAATTACTAGACATATAAAGAATTAGGAATATGAGACCTCTAACCTTTAGGAAAAACAATAAAAACAAACCTATAAATGATAGAGAATATATAGTATTAGCAGATAAAGACTTTAGCTATTACATATACATTCAAGAGCACAAAGGAAAACATAAATATAATGAGAAGAGAAATGGAAAATATTAAAAGGACCAAACAGAACTTCTAGAGAAGAGAAAAATGTAATCCCTGAAATGAAAAACTAGATGGATAGGATTAACAGCATATTAGACACTGCAGAAGAAAACATTATGAACTTGAAGACACAGCAATAGAAACTGAAACATGGAGAGAAAAAAAGACTTAAAAAAAAATGAAGAGCACATCAGTGACCTGTAGGGCAATATTAGTTGTCTAACATACATGTAACTGATGTCCCAGAAAGACAGAAAAGGAGGTGGGAAGAAAAAAAGTTTGAAGAAATAATGGCTGAAAAGATTCCAAAATATTTGCAAACTATAACCCATATACCCAAGATGCTCACTGAATCCCGAGTAGGAAAAAAAATAAGAAAGAAAACCCTACCAAGGTATATCAAAATCAAGTTATCGGAAGCCAACATAAAGAGAAAATCTTAAAAACAGCTAGAGGAAAATCAAAAGATACATTACATACCACAATAATTAGCAGAATAAGTACTCAGAAAGTCAGTAAGGATATAAAGAACTTGAACAACATTATAGACCAATGTGATCTAACAGACATTTATAAAACTCTTCATCCTACAGTAGCAGCAGATATATTCATTTCAAATGACCATAGAACATTTACCATGACAGACCACATTCTGGGTGATAAACAACGTCTCAATAAATTTAAAAGAACTCAAAGTATATTATCTGACCACAAAGGAATTAAATTAGAAATCAATAAGGAAAAGATATCTTGAAAAGTCCCAAATATTTAGATACTGTTAAACAACGTATTTTAAATAACTCATAATTCAAAAAAAAAAAAAAATCAGGGGCCACTGTGGTGGCACAAGTGGTTAAGTTCACACACTCCACTTGAGTGGCCTGGGGTTCGTGGGTTCGGATCCCAGGTGTGGACCTACACACCACTCATCAAGCCATGCCGCGGCGGTGTCCCACATATGAAATAGAAGAAGACTGGCACAGGTGTTAATCAGTGAAAATCTTCCTCAAGCAAAAAGAGGACGATTGGCAATAGATGTTAGCTCAGGGCCAATCTTCCTTGAAAAAAAAAATAAATCAGAGTGAAATAAAGAGTGTTTCAGATCAACAAGTAATGAGAGCATTAATCACAAGGTTTGCACTGTAAGAAATGAAAAAGGAAATTCTGTACTAAGAAAAATGATACCAGATGGAAAATTAAATCTATAGAAAGAAATAAAGAGTGCCAGCAATGGTAAAAATATAAGATATTCCTCTTCATTTAAAAATTTTTTTAAAAGATAATTGATTATTTAAGGTTAGATAACCACCAAGTATCAAACAGGACAGGGGAGGGAGGGAGGCAAAAGGGGTGATTAGGCACATGTTTATGGTGATAGACGGTAATTAGTCTTTGGGTGGTGAATATGATGTAATCTATACAGAAATCAAAATATAATAATGTACACCCCCTCCAAAAATAAAGTCAAAAATATGACAATAATAGTACAGAGAGTATAGGAGGGAGAAAATCAAAGTACACTGCTGTAAGATAATTATATTAAATGTGAAGTGGTATTAAAAAAGTAAAACAAGAGATATAGCATAAATAAACAGTGTTGTTAAAATTCTAAAACAAAACAAAACCTCAATTAATTTAAATGAAGGTGAAGGCAGGAGAGAAAGGAAAAACGTACAAACCAGAGGCAGGACAAATAGAAAACAAATAACGGCGTATTTAAATCAAACTATTTTAAAAATTACATTTAACATAAATGTAATTTAAAACTAAAAATGTCAAGTAAAAGGTAGAGATGGTCAAACTAGATTTAAAGCAGGACTTTAATGCTGTTGAATAGAAACGACTTTAAATATTAAGACAGACATAGGTTAAAAGTAAGAGGATGAAAAAAGATTTGCCATGAAAACACAAACCAGAAGACAACAGGCATGATTATACCAAGACTGAACAAAGTGGACTGCAGATCAAGGAATACTGTCATCCATAAAGACAGACGTTTCATAATGATGAACGGGCAATTTCAACAAGACATGACAACTCTAAGTATGTATGAACTCAGTAGCAGCTTCAAAATGCACAAAGTAAAAACAGAACTGAAATGAGAAACTAACCAATTCACAATTCTAACTCGAGGTTTGGCTACTCCTCTGTGAGGGATAGAACAAGCAAGAAGAAAGTCAGTAAGAAAATAGAAGACTTGGAGAACACTGTTTACAAACAAACAGTTCAACATCAAATTGAACAAGCTGACATGCATACATCACTCAATCTAATAATAGCAGAATACACATTCTTTTCCAGTGCAGCTAGAACCTTCACCAAGATAATTCATGTGCTGGGTCATAAAACAAGTCTCAACAAATTTAAAAGTACTGAAATCGTACAACTAAAGCAGCGCTTAAAAGCTAAGTACTTGTATTAGAAGAGAAAAAAGGTTTTAGATCTAAGCTTAAAAATACAGAAATTAAAAGAGCAAATTAAAATCAAAGTAATTAAAAAGAAGAAAAACGATAACATGAATGGAAATAAATAGAAAAGAGAGAAACAGTAAAAAATCGATGAAAGCAAAAACTGTTCATGTGGAAAGATCATTAAGATTAATAAACCTTTAGCTAGGCTGAAAAAGAAAAAAAGGAAACATAACCAATATAAGACACGAAATATCACTAGAGAGCCTATAGGAATTAAAAGGACAATGGAATATTGTGAATAATTTTTGGCAATAAATTGGACAAACGACTTGCAAGACACAAATGATCAAAACTAAGAAGAAATAGAAAACGTGAACAGCCTTTGAAACTGAATTCATAATTTAAAACCTTCCAAAAAAAAAAACTCCAGGTCCAGATGGCTTCACTGATGAATTCTGTCAACTGTTTAAGGAAGAAATAATACCAATTCTAAAGACATTCTCTAAGTAACAGAAGACAGTGAAACACATCCCAGCTCAATTTATGAGGTCAGCATTACCCTGCTAACAAAACCATACAAAGACATACAAGAAAAGAAAATTAAATACTATAATCATTCATAAAACCAGATGCAAAAATCCATAGTGAAACATTAGCAAATTGAATACAGTAATGCAAAAGGGTAATACATGACCACAAAATGTGTTTAACCCAGATATACAAGGTTGACTTACAATTAGAAAATCAAGCAATGCTATTCACCATGTTAACAGAATTAATATATATCAGATCAATTCATGCAGAAAAAACGTATTTCACAATCTTCCATACCCATTCCTAATAAAAACTCTCAGCAGATCAGGAACAGAAAACAAAAAGGCAAGCCACAAAATGTGATAAAATGTAGCTAATAAGCACATGAAAAGATGTCCAATATCATTATTCACCAGTGAAATGTAAACTGAAATTACGAGATATCACTATAAATCCACCAGAATGGTTAAAATTTAAAAGACTGACAACACCAAACGTTGGCAAGGATGTAGAGAAATGTTCATACGTTCTTGCTGGGAATATAAAATGATACAACAACTTTGAGAAAAAGTCTGGCAGTTTCTTATACAACTAAACACAAACCTACCCTATGACCAAGAAAATTCAAAACATAAACACAAGTCTGTGCAAAGACCTGTACAAGAACATTCATAGCCGCTTTATTTCTAATAGTCAAAAATTTAACACTGCCCAGCTAATCATCAAAAGGAGAAGGCCTAAACAAACTGTTATATTCAGACAATGAAATACTACTCAGGAACAAAAAGGAATGAGCTACTTAGACATGAAACAACACGGATGAATCTCAAGGACAATATGCTCAATTAAAGAAGATTTACACAAAAGAATCCACAGTGTATAATTCAAATTCCTGAATAAGTGAAACTAATGGAGAATGATAATAATAAAAAGAGCATTGTCTGTGGGTTATTAGGTAGTGGACTGACCGAAGAGGGGTGTGGAGAGAATTTTCTGAAATGATGCTTTGCTGTATACTTGCCTGGGGTTTGAGTTACACAGGTGTATGTATTTGCCAAAACTCATCTAATGGTACACATTAGTTTTGTTCATTTCACTGTATGTAAACTTTACATTAAAAAAAGAAGTCAGTAATTGATTGTTTATAAGCATGATGAAGTGTTGAGGGTAAAGTCTACTGATGTCCACAATTTATTTCAAAATGCATCCAAAAATGGGATGAATTGATGAACGGAAAGAAGGATGGATAAATGGACAAAGTGTGAGAAAGCAAACACACCAAAATGTTAACTGCAGAATCTAGATAGTGTGTATATGGGTACTCACTGTATAATTCTTTCACATTTTAAAATTATAATAATAAAAAGAAAAAAAATATTTTATTTTATTTTTTTTTTAAAGATTTTTAAATTTTTTTTCTTTTTCTCCCCAAAGCCCCCCAGTACCTAGTTGTATATTCTTCATTGTGGGTCCTTCTAGTTGTGGCATGTGGGACGCCGCCTCAGCGTGGCTTGATGAGCAGTGCCATGTCCGCGCCCAGGATTCGAACCAACGAAACACTGGGCCGCCTGCAGCGGAGCGCGAGAACTTAACCACTGGGCCACGGGGCCAGCCCCTACCTGAACATTTTTAAAAGTCTTTTGTAGCTCTTAGTTTTAAAATATTTTTTTTCGGGGCTGGCCCCGTGGCCGAATGGTTAAGTTCTCGCACTCCGCTGCAGGCGGCCCAGTGTTTCGTTGGTTCGAATCCTGGGCGCGGACATGGCACTGCTCATCAAGCCATGCTGAGGCGGCGTCCCACATGCCACAACTAGAAGGACCCACAACGAAGAATATACAACTAGGTACTGGGGGGCTTTGGGGAGAAAAAGAAAAAAATAAAATCTTTAAAAAAAAAAAAAGTTGAGGTATATTTGAAAAAGAACCCAATGTTACTTATAGAAGTAAAAAATACAATGGCTAAAATTGTTAAAACCTCAATGAACAGCGTTATGAACACATGAATATTCAGAAAGAAACCAACTACTTAAGAGCAAAACAGACAAAAGACTCAAGCACACTCTTCACAAGGAACACAATAACACATATGAAAAGCTGCTCAACCTCAACAGCAATGCTGGAAATGAAAATTAAACCACAATGGGCTACTACTTTACACCCACCAGATTCACAGGAAACATAAGTATGACTGAAACAAGTGCGACAAGGATTAGAGCCTAGCAACTCTTACACACTGCTGGTGCAAGTAAAAAGTGATATGACCACTTTGCAAAACAGTCTGGCATTATCCAGTAAAGCTGAATATGCCTATATCCTCTGACCTCACAATTCCACCATTAGGTACACTCCCCAGAGAAGACCTTATATACATGTACCAGGAAACTGATAGAAGATTTCACAGAGGCATTGTTTATAATAATAAAAAACTGGAAATAACCTAAACGTCTATTATCAGTAGAATGGATGAGCAATTTGTGATATATAGTCAAACAATGGACTCCTATATAGCAGTGAAAACAAATGAATGAAAGCTACAGTCAGTCAGCATAGCTCAATCTCAGGAATGTAACAGTGAGTGAAAAAAAGCAAGTTGTAGAAGAATGCATACAATATGAATCCATCAATATGTTGTGTAGGAATACAAACACATGTGACAAAACTGTAAAGAAAGCAAATAATAATTATAAAATTCAGGATTTTAGTTTCATTTGAGAGGGAGACAGGATTAGGAAGGATACACAGAGGGGCCTCAAAGATAACTAAAATATTTTACTTCTTAAACTGGGTGGTAGGTACTCAGATTTGCCTTATATTGTTCATCTTCATGCCTTACATTTTAATTTGTGAATATTATTTTGGATCTATTCAAACTTTAATACAGGTAAAATATAATACATGGTTCTTAAATACTTAAAATGGTAAAACTGGTCTTTAATAACATTCTTTGCCTACCCGAAAAATCTTGTGCATCCTCATGGTGGCTGAACAAAAGATAAATCTTGTGAGAAGCAAGCGAAGAAATTCATCTCCAAAAAACTGGAGAAATGCCTGATCTGCAAAGAGGAGAAAAGTGACAGTAAAAGGATGCTTAAATGGAAAATACATTTCAAAGGGAAAGAAAAGTTCAGGAAAACCTTCTCAACGTTCCTGCCTTCAACAAAATACCTTTAAAAATTCAAACAATTTAAACAATTTTAAACCACTTTAAATCATCATAGTACACTCTGTTAAGTGTGCAGTTAGATTAGTAGGGTACCTATTGAACGTGAATGGGTCAGAAGCTGGGCAATATCGCGGTTGATTTTTCGAAGATATTCTTGACACTTTTCCCACAGGCCTCTACGCATGCTTGACAATCCAGAGACAAATAGGAAGGCCATTAGAGGATTGTTCAAAAAGAGAGTGAAGAGGCTACCTCGTTGAGACTGATCTGTAATAACAAACATGTTTTATATAGAGAGAGAGAGACACAACACTTTTGCAAAAGATAAGAGATGCATTTGAGGAACATTTTAATATACTGATAATGTATAAAATTAAGGCTAGATCATTAAATCATAATTCAACAAAGTAAATTCTGCATGGAACTACAAAAACACACCCCAGGTACGTTGCTTTGTGCTGAACCACCTTAAGATAGAGCCTAGTAAACTTAAGAGAAATGGAAAATGAACATATTCCTTTGCCTTTTCCCCTGTAACTTACAAATTTCATCCAAATATGGCAAGTGCTGGATCATGGGCTGTTTGTGATAGGATTCCATGACAATGACTAGAATTGCCAATCTTTCTCATTCTCCTTTGTTAGTTGCTCTTTCTCTGCCTATGCCTTAAATACCAATATGTTCTTTCTTTTCTTTGGCCCTACACACTGCCGATCGCACCTACTCCCATAATTTTGGTTATCCTTTATGTGCCCACTGATTCCCAGTTCCCCTTCTGCAGCCTAGATTGAGCACCTCAGGTTGACAACTGTGCTGTCCTATGGCAGCTGCTGGACACTTAAAATGTGACTGGTCCAAATTGAGACAAACTGTGAAGTGTAAAAAAATATGGGATTTCAAAGCCTTAGTACAAAAAGATATATTGTTAACATTAATTTCACCTATTTCTACTTTTTTCTAGTGTGGCTACCAGAAAACTTAAAATTGGGGCTGGCCCAGTGGTGCAGCAGTTAAGTTCCCATGTTCCGCTTCTCGGTGGCCCAGGGTTCGCCGGTTCAGATCCCGGGTGCAGACATGGCACCACTTGGCAAAAGCCATGCTGTGGTAGGCGTCCCATGTATAAAGTAGAGGCAAGTGGGCATGGATGTTAGCTCAGGACCAGCCTTTCTCAGCAAAAAAAGAGGAGGATTGGCAGTAGTTAGCTCAGGGCTAATCTTTCTCAAAAAAAAAAAAAAAAAAAAACAACACCCACCAAACTTAAAATTACATATGTGACTCCCATTACATTTCTATCGGACAGAGTTGCTCTAGACTACCATATTCAACCTACCTCTCAAAGGTAACCTCAACCTGAACATGTCCAAAATTGAAAGCAAATTCTTTCCCCTTTTGTTCTCTCACAAGTCTGCCTCTTATCCAGTACCATTGTTTCTACCAGCACCTCAGCTAGAAACCTGGAGTCCATACCTGCCTCCTTCCTCTCCCTTATTCCCTCACATCCAGTCCACCACCAGATTCTGTTGGTTCTCTTGACTGAGCATCTTTTGAAGCTAACTAACTAGTCCTGGTTCTGGCCCCCACCACCTCCCTATTTCCATCAAGGCTCTCTCCAATTCATTCCTCACAAGGTTAACTGAATCCTCCTTCATGCAACTCCTCTGTTTAAAATCTTTTGATGGCACTCCATTGTCCTCCATTTAAATCTCTTAACAAATCTTAGAAGGTTTTTCGTAATTCAGTCACACAATCCCAAACTCTACCCTTTAACTAGCAGGAACTGCTTTAATTTTTCTAAATGTTCCACAAACTCTCTCATCTCAGAGCTCCTATCTCAGGGCTCACACACTCTCTCTCTGCTAGAACACTCTTGTTCAACCATTTCCCATCCCCATCTAATTCTGTGTATCCTCCAACTCCACTTTAGACATCATTTCATCCACTTTCTTCACCCTCAACGGCTGGTTAAGAGTTCGTCTTACATCTTCCATGTGCTTCCTGCTATGAAACACTAATAGCACCTACAGTAGTTAGTTGCCTGTTAGGCTGTCTCTATCTTCTACCGGACATTTGGCTCTGTGAGAAATATAACTGCATTTGTGTGGTCAGTGTTATCTCCAGTGCCTAGCATAGTACTTGACAAATAAATGTTGAATAAATGTTTGTTGAGTGAATGAAGTAATTCTTGGTTAAAGAGAGAACTGTAGACTTTAGATACCAGAGGTACAGGAACAAATTTAACATTCCAAATACTACTTAGGTATCTGCTAGTTTTGTGCCCAAACAGGGCAAATGTAAGCTTTATAGCACAAAAGATAAGATATTGAACTGAAAAATGTTAAGGAAAAATTACAATTAACTGAGTTAATAATGATGTTAGCACATAGTAAATATTTACAATATACCTAGAATTATTTAATGAGGTAGGTACTATTATTATCTTCATTTGATAGGAAAGCAACTGAGGCACAGAGTGGCTAAGTAACTTCCCAAAGTCACACAACTAGTAAGTGGCTGAGTTGGGATTCAAATTCAATCAGTTTGCCTCCAGAGTCTGTGTTTTTACTCTCTACTCACTAAAGCCTTTAACGGGTCTATTAATCAATTAGACCATGCAATTTTAAATAAAGCTGCATCTTGAAGGGACAAACGGATAGCAAAAAAGTACTCTCAGGTAATTGGAAGGGGTTACATTTCTCTAGAAATAATAAGAAACAGGTTAACAAAGTCCTCAAAGCAGGAGAATTTTACCGTTGTTTGAAGGTAAGTTCTATCCCTTAGTAATTTGACTGTTGGATACATGAACTTAATATTTCTACATGTTTTTCCCTGTTAGATAGCAGAACTTACCTTAAAACAACGGTGAAAAGCCTCCAGCTTCTGTCAGGCATTCGAATGCTGACCATCACTTCCTGTGTCAAACTATGTCAGCAGACAGGACTTCTGGCTGGGGAGTAGCAGTAAAATGCCATCTCCCATAGAGACACCGCACTATTCACAGTCAGGGAGATAGTGAAACAGTGACAAGGACTGCCAAAACAGCGTCAAGGTTTGTTTAGTATTTCACCTAACTTAATGACTGCGGGTTAGAATCAGGTCTTATGTGTTGCTTATTAAGGACAAATTACTCAAGACAAAAAGTCTTTCATTTCTCAGCCATCTGAGAAATGGCCCAAACACTGACCTGTCTCTCTGGCCCACTGAGAAGAGTTTCTTTTATTTAAAAAATATAAGCTAACAATGTGCATAAAAGAAACCCTTTAAGTTGTGCCAGGTTATCTAACTCTTAGATATAGGCTGAAACATTTTCTAGACCAGAAATCTTACACTCTTAAAAGATGCCTAAAATATGTAGCCAGAGATATAGGAAATCACGCTACACAGATGATGATGAGCACACCAAAACAAACATCTGCAAAACACGTTCACAAATCGTGAGTTCCCCAACAGCAAGGGACCAAAACCGCCCCTTTCTCAGGGATGATTTATTACTTCTTTTAGAATTATCTCAAGGCCCAATGGTAGCATATTAAACAAGTCTGGATGTTGGCAAGACTTATGGGTTTATTTCAGATTGACAGCTGCCACATTAAACACTATAAATCCACATGTGATCATTATGAGTTGGGGAGACAAAGATCAATATTATTCAAAATGTAGACAGTGTTTATTTACAACCTACAGATGTAACAGGTAATAACAGAACATACCTTGTAAAGCTTTTGGATATGCTGTAGGAGAAAGCAAGCAGACTAGTGGCTGTCCAAATAAGTTTGTGAAATTCTGTAATATATAAGAATTTAAAACTTTCATTAAAGATTTGACCAAAGATAGTTACTCACTAATTTCCCAAAGCACATCATTAGTGTATAAAATGGGCCCTTATACTCACAAACGGATGCAGAAACATCTGCAACAGCTGAAGAGACTGCCATTCATATCTAACTACCATGTGTAAGAGGCTTTCTTAAAATAGTGAAGTTTGCCAAGTGAATTATTGCTTTTTTAAATAAAGGCATATACACGGTTGCAGTGTCACAGGGAGAGGTCACCTGGCTGTCTACCAAGAGGCCACCCCATTGGGCAACATAGACTAGTATTTACAAGGGTGAATTTTCCAAGATCTAGGATCTGGCTCTCAGTCTCATAGGCTCTGGAACCTGACTTACTTGTATGTGAAGATTGGATTAATCTCTCATTGTGGATCATATTAACTGCTCACATGCAGTGACATATAAATCTAGAATGCCAATGCCTTCATTTACAGTGAGAATTAAACTGACAGTCAAACCAGAATACCCTTTGCATGATAAGGATATCCTTTCCCCAAATGCAGATCTACATAGGAAGCAAGAATCACAAACTGGTAAGACAACAAGAAAGATAAAACTCCTGGGAGTAAACTTAATAAGAAGTGAAAAAAAAGCAAAAATAACTTAAAAACACTTCTGAATGATAAAAATGAAGACTTGAGCAAACGGAAAAATATACTATGTTCTTAGGAGCCCATTTGAAAGATATCGTTACATCCGTTTATTAAAATGTAAAGCAACCTCAATAAAAATGGCCACAGGCTCTTCCCTGCAACTGAAAAAAATAATTCTAAAGTTCATATGGAAAAAGTAGATTGGCCAGGAAAACCCTGAAAAAGAAGAGCAAAGAAGGGGAACTAGACTCATCAGATATTAAGACAGACTTTACAGCCTCAGTGATTAAAAATGTGTGGCACTGAGGAGGCGGAAGATCAATGGAAGAGAATGAAGAGTCTAGAATTAGACCCCGAAGCAGATAGGACTTGAGTATATATGCAAAGATGACAGTTCAAATTGGTGGGAAAAACTGGATAGCAATCTAGAAAAAAAAGTTGGATCCATACCTCATACCATTCACTAGGATAAATACCCAATATATAAAAGATTTGTGTAAAAAAATTAAACAATAAAAGTGCCGAAAGAAAATAAAGGTTATTTTTGTAACCAAGGAGATCTTCCTAACTATTATGATTAGGATTAATAAACCCAGTTACAAAAATCAAAGGCTTAGGCATAGTAAATAAAATATAGCACAAACTAAATCAAAAGCTAAATGATGAACTGGGGAAAATATTTGCAGCTCATATTACAAAGGATTAATATCCTTAGTATAGAAAGAGATTCTCCAAATTAATAAGAAAAAGACCAGTCACCTAACAGAGAAATGAGTGAAAGATAACAGGGGAATTCACAGAAAAGGGAACATAATTGGCTCAAATACATGAAAAGATGCTCAACTTTACTGATAATAAGAGAAATAAAATCAAAGCTACACCAAAATACCATGTTTAAACCTATCAGTTCAGCAAAATTTCCAAAAGTTTGAGTATATACACCATTGGCAAAAACATGGGGAAACAAACACTCATATCTAGAGAGTAGGAGTAAACGCTCGTACAAACTCTTTAGAAGACATTTTGGCATTATCTATTAAATCTCAATGCATATTCCATTAACAACAGCAATTCCACAACTAGGAATTTGCCCCACAGATATACCCTCAAACCTGTTAAATAACATAAGTCCAAAGTTATTCCTTTTGCATTATTAGTAACAGTAAAGGACTGGAAACAACCAATGATCAGCAATAAGGGATTGGCAGAATAAATTATGGCACAGGCATACAATGGAATACTATGCAGCTATTAAAAAAAAGAATGAGGAAGTTATTTACGAATGGATATGGAAAGACCACCAACATTTCTTATTAAGCGAAAAAAAAGTAAGATACAGAACAGTGTGCGTAGCATGCTACTACTATTTATATAGTTAAGAAGACTAGAGACTATATATTTGTTTTGGCTCATATATGCATTTTTAAATAATCTATAGAAGGATAAACAAGGAACAGACAACAGTGATTACGTATACGGACAGAGAGTACCTGAGCGAATTGGGACTGGAAGGATGAAGAGATTTCACAATATGCATTTTTGATTTTTAAATATAATATCAATACAAAAAATTAAACAAATAATTAAGATAAATTAGAAATTTCTTGTAATCAAAACAAAGGGAGTAAGTTGAATGATACTAAAGAGCATGCTTCAGATAAGGCAGCTGGAGGTGTTCTCCCATCCCGCAGAGATGCCTTCTGGATCCCTGCCGTGACGCTCAGCTCTTGGAGAGTGCTATAATGGACATCACTGTTATTTATGTCCCAAGGTCTCCTCCTTCTTTGCTTCCCTTGCTGACCAACCTCTCTTTCTCTCTCTTTTTTAATACTATTTAGAAAGAGTTAGTATAACAGGTCCACTATTCTTTGAAAGGCTTGCTTACAAGGCTGGCCCTTAGCTGGCTTCTGAGAATTGATTTGGGGAGGGTTCCCACCATTAGCAGAACTGGTAAGAGTGGCTCATGTTGCCTAGACTGTGCAAACAAGATGGTTTATGCTAAACACCTGCTTTCCTTCCAGGAGAACGGCATTTTGGTATGCGCCAG
The DNA here is from genome assembly GCF_041296265.1 of Equus caballus. Classification (NCBI taxonomy): domain Eukaryota; kingdom Metazoa; phylum Chordata; class Mammalia; order Perissodactyla; family Equidae; genus Equus; species Equus caballus. The sequence continues at coordinate 37,130,061 of NC_091708.1, forward strand.
GCAGAGGATGTAGGCGTGATCAGTCCCCAGTAAAAACCCTGGGCACTGAGTCCCTAGTGAGCTTCCCTGGCAGACATTTCATTCGTGTCTCACTTGTTACTGGGGGAATTAAGTTCATCCTGTGCAGGTTCACTGGGAGAGACTCTTGAAAGTCTGCACCCGCTCTCCTCTGGACTTCACCCCATGTGCCTTTTTCCTTTGCTGATTTTGCTCTGTATACTTTTACTGTAATAATTCTTAGTAGTGAATATGCCTGTATGCTGAGAATTATGAGCCTTCCTAGTTAATCACTGAACTTGGGGGTGATCTTGGGGACCTCTGCTTCCCTTCTATCAGATTATATTTAAATTTTAGGCCTGAGAAATAGTTTCTTTTAGGATGCTTCACATGTCTCTGTTGTGACCCATTCAGTAATTAATTTTATAGTTTAACTCCCATAGGATAATCTTATTTTCTTTATTTGCCAAGTTTTTGGAAATGTCTCATAATTGCCCCCATATGTAGATTATGATTCAATGCTATTATGTTTAGGAAAAATGAAGGCAAATGTATGTAAATGGAACATAAAGCGAAGATATTTTAACTTGTTATACCTCATATATAAGATTGTTACAGATTTTTATATATTCACCCCATATCTAACTACTTTGCTGAATTTGTATTCATATTATTAGTTTTTCTGTGATTACTTTTGATTTTCTAAATATAAAATCATATCATCTACAATATTTTTATCTCTCTCTTTCCAATATTTACACCACTTCCTAGTCTGGACAACCCTTTTTTATTGTTGCATTTGGAGAATGTTACAAAATTCTGGTCAAGACTAAAACAAGAATAATCACAATGACAACAGCAGGCAGCCTCTTTTTCTTGGTTATTTTAATTAAGAATACTTTTATTGTGGGGCTGGCCCCGTGGCCAAGTGGTTAAGTTCGCACGCTCCGCTGCAGGCGGCCCAGTGTTTCGTTGGTTCGAATCCTGGGCGCGGACATGCACTGCTCATCAAACCACGCTGAGGCAGCGTCCCACATGCCACAACTAAAAAGGACCCACAACAAAGAATATACAACTAGGTACTGGGGGGCTTTGGGGAGAAAAAGGAAAAAAATAAAATCTTTAAAAAACAAACAAACAAACAAAAAAAGTACTTTTAGTGTTTCTCTAAGTACAAAGTTGGCTACTTAACACAGAAGCTCTTTATCACAGGCTGAGCTTTTTTTCTGTTAAGAATTAGTAATGAATTTTATTAGATTTTACAAAATGACCATCAAGATAAGCATGTGATTTTCTTATTTATCCTATTGACATAGTATACAATATTGATTGATTTTCAATATTGATTGATTTAACCTTCATGCATGATTCAGGGAAACTCTTTTGGTAGATTATTCTACCAATAGGTCTATTTTACTAGTATTTTATTTAAATTTTTCTAATCTACAATTATAAACTAATCTGGAGTAAAGTTTTCTTTGGTGTGCTATTTTTGTCTTGAAATAGTGTCACTATCATAATAACTCCTATCATTTACTGAGCGCTAACTACTTTCTAGGGACTATCCTGGCTTCTTAGATCCTAACCTGTAATCTTAACAATCCTATGGGCTCAGTATTGCCAACTTACTTTACGGAAAAGGAAAAAAGAGGCTCAGAAAAGACCAGACATGCTCAAGGTCATACAAGTGTCTTGTGGCCTAATTGCTATAGAATGAACTGGATAGTTCTGATCTTTTTCATTGCTCTGGAATTGTGTACTTGACTCTAAAAGTTTCCAAGTATTTACTGGGAAACCCAGAAAGGCTGGAGCCATTCTTGTGGGGAAGAGGAGATTACTTTGATCATTTTCTTCTATTTCATATCGTATGATTGGGCTCTTCAGATCTCCTTCTTATGGCCATTAGATTTTTTTCTCCCACGAAATTATCTATCTAACTGAGACTTTCAAACATCTTACCACTCTAAAGCAGTACATAATGTCCTTTTCTTCAATAAATACTCATTGAACCTAGAGACTAGACGTTGTTCCAGGTACCAGGGATACAGCAGTAAACAAAACAGATAAAAGAAAAAACTCTGTCTTCCTGGAGCTGACATTTAGATGGGGACAGAAGTGACAGGTAGAGACCCACAGTGAACAAAGTAAGGAAGTAATATAATACCATAAAAAGTGACAAATGCTGCATATGGAAACACAGCATAAAGTATGGTTAGCAGCACAGACTTTACAATGAGATTGTGTTTAATTCCCAACTCAGCCACCTACCAGGTGTGTGTGTGACCCTGGACAAATTACTTAAATTTTTTGTGCCTTGGTTTTCTTATCAGTAAAATGGGGATAATAAAAGTAACATATTGAGTTGTGAGAGGATTAAATATGTGATTAAGTACTTGCAAAGTACTTAGAACAGCACATGGAACTATACAGAAGCTAACTATAGACTATTAAGAAAAATAAAGTAATAAAGGTAGATAAAGAGTGCTGGAGAGGCATCTAGTTTTAAATAGGGCAATGAGGGAAGAGCCTACCAAGAGGCTTCAGTTGATCAAACACCTGAAGAACAATGTGGGTATCTTTGGAAGAGGATTCAAGGCAGGGAGAACAGAATACAAATATGCTAAGCAGAAGACTACCAGGTACATCTGAGGAACAGCAAGATCAATGTGGCTGAATAGAACTGACTGACAGAGAGACTGGCAAGAGAGAAGATTAGCGATGCATTTGAGGGGAGGGAGGAGGTGTATGAGGGCAGATAAAGCCTTTACTCAGAGTGAGATAAGGAAACTGTGGAGATTTTGAGTAGAGAAGTGACATGATCTGACTTACAGGCACACTCTGTGGGGAGTGAGAGCAGGAGGAAGACTAGTTAGGAAGGTACCGCAACCATTCAGGTGAGAGACGAGGCGGCATGGACCAGGGTGATGGCAGTGGAGGTGGTAAGATTCTGGATCTATTAGTTATAACCAAGAGGATTTCCGGAAATGGATGTGAGGTGTGAGGGAAAGAGGAGTCAAGTATGAAACCAAGGATCTCTTCTGGGGCAACTACGAAAGGATAATGGCCATTAACTGAAACGGGGAAAGCCGGAGGTGGAAGAAGTCTAGGAATTCTGTCTTGGGCATGCTAACTTTGCAATCTCTATTAGAATTACCAATTACAGATGTGGAATAGGCAGATTATATTTGAGTGTGGAGTAGCAGAGAGAGGTCTGGGATTGAGACATAAATTTGGAAATTGTCAACACAGAGATAGTAATTAAACTTTCATGATAGTCATGAAACTACAGTAGGGCACAAAGGGATTCAGTTGTAGCTGGAAAAGAAAAGGAAGGGTTGAGCCCAGGGCACTCCAGCCATAGGAGGTCAGAGAGATGAGGAAAAACCAACACACAGGACTGAGAACATAAACTGACTCCTGACTTCTTTTGCCCTGAGGAAATGGAGCAACATGAATTTAGGTTTTAAAGACCTTATCCAGGAGAAGGGGACAGAAATCAGAGTTCAGTGTCTGCCTAAGATAAGGGTCTAAGGAAAACTGCCCCTGGTAAATTGGAATCCCACAGGGCTACCAGTAGAGTGTAAGGATGAACCAAACCCAACTTCACAGCTTCCTCCCCTCCACGCCCATTCCCTCAGGGGCCGCAAGGGACATTTGCTTGATGCTGAGCAGAGACAGCGAAACAAAACCAGCAAACAGTTCCTGAGGGTTCTAACTATAAGCCACCCCTTGTGCATGTTTGTACCCCAAATTCATACCACCTACATAATCCCTAAAACATGGTCCTGAAATGGCGGTGCCCCCAGGTGTCCAGCAGAAGCAAATGCAGAGCCTCTGTGGATGAAAGCACTTTCATTCTAGGGCTTAGTGAATCTCTTACAAACAACTTCAAGGATAACGAGGAGAAACTAGTCAAAGATAATCAAACATACAAGGATACAAAAATAGCAAAGGGTATCTTTAAGCAGTAAAACCAGGTTTCCAGCCTAAGAATTATCAGACAGATAAAAAATAATAAGTATGCTTATTAAGTTTAAAGAAATAAAGAACAAACTTGAAAATAGAAAATAGGACAATGGATTATTTTAAAAAGAACCACACAGAACTTCTAGAAGTGAAAAATGCCACAGCCAACATAAAACTCAATAAATGAATTTAATAGCAAGTTAGTCACAGCTAAAGAAAAAACTTGTGACCTGAAAGATAGAGCAGAAGAAATTATCCAAATCTCAAAAAGAGAAAAAACAGAAGAGAGGTCAGAGATGTTAAGTATATACATAACCAGACTTCCAGAAGGAGCTGAGAGGGAGGCTGGGGTGCAGCCAACGGCTGAAGAGATAGTGGCTGAGAATTTTCCAGCAATAATGAAAAATTCCAACCTAATCCCAACAGGTTAAATGTAAGGAAACAAAACCTAGAGGTATGAGAGTATAATTGCAGAACGCCAAAAACAAAAAGACGGTCTTTCAAAGTAGCAAGAAAGAAATGGAATGAGTGAGGCTAACTGGCAGAAGAGCTCTTACGTAACCTTGTCATGAAGGTGAATGCCTTAACAGACCGCAGCAATGTGCAGCCTAAAGTCAAATACTTCAGGACGAGGCTGTTTAGATAAATACGACTCTTTTGAGAAATGCGTAAGTCATGTTCACTGGCAGGGATCCAGCTCTGTCATAGATATTTAAATACTCAAAGTATTTTCTTCTTCCAAAGAAAAGAAAGCACGATGAAGTATCGCAGAACGACTAGGGGATTTTTCTTACTCCCACTAGTACGACATCACTACAGACAAAGCCACTTCAACCTGCTTATTCCCTGATGGAAATCTGAAAGCCAAATGTGGACCACACTCGTGACACAGATCTTGGCATTTCAATCACTCTCCTCTGGAATGAGGCTTAGACTAGCACGCAAAGCTCCTCTTTTCCTAGTGCGGAAAAACCTTGGGCTTTGGAATGAGAAAGACTGCTGGAACCAATTAGGCAAGATACTCGACCTCCATAGGCAGTTTCCTCAACTATAAAATAAGGATAATAGTGCCTATCTTCATTTAACCATTCCACATATTTTATTAAGAATCTTTTAAGTGTGAGGCACTTGGGACATAACGATACATGTATATACAAATAAAAACACACACAGACTTTAGAGAAAACAGTATAATACTGAGAGTCAGACCATTACATCCCAGGGAGAATGGTTGAGTCAGCTCTGGTGACTATGACCAGACCACGATACCAACATCAGAGATTACTGAACAAAATGGCCCAGCAAGACTGTCACGCTGAGCAGCTCAGTGTGACAAGCCCTATCCACAACCTCGGAGATTCTGATCATTTTGCTAGCTTCCACTCTTAAATCTGAGCAGATGAGCAAAAATTATGATACTCTGAGGAAAGTCTCTAATAAGAAACATACAGGCAAAAATAGAAAAAATCAACATGGAGGAAACAGGTACCATTCAGGGAGAATTTTAAAAATGATCACTCATATTCTCAAAGGTAAGAGAAGATATTTCACCTAGGATAAAAACCAAGTTACACAGCAATGTACACCTGAAATTTATATAATGTTATAAACCAATGTTACTGCAATAAAAAAACCAAGATAACTACATATGTATATGTATGTAAGTTTTATACACACATGTACATCTACATCTTTATGAAAGAAACATCTAGAGAACAAATAAAAAATCTCAATAAAAGGGTTAGAAGACAAATGTAAGGGAATTTCCTAAATAACAAAAAGACCAGAAGGTGAAAAGTAAAGGGCAAGAAAACCAGAGGACTAGACCAGGAGGTCCGCTGGATAAACGGCAAAAATTCTCAAAAGACAGAACAGAGAAGACGGAGGAGGAAATCAACGGAACAGCTCAGGAAAACGGGCAGAGTCTCCAGACTGAAAGGACTCGCCAAGCACACACCAAGCACCATGGTTAAGAGCAGACCCAGACCAGGGCACACTGTTAAGTAGCTGAAAAACACTGGGGACACAGAGAGGATTCTATAACCTTCCAAAGACTGAAAACAGGTCACATAAAAGAATCCAGAATTAGAATGCTTTGTACCTCTGAAGAAATACTGGAAGCTAGAAAGCAATGCAAAACAGTGCCTTCCAAATTCTGAAGGGAAATAATTTCTAATCTATACCAAAACCATCATTAAAGTGTGGGGGTAAATTAAAGACATCTGCAGACGTGCAAGACCTCAAATATTTAACTTCACATTCACCCTTTCCCAGGAAGCTACTACAGCAGATACTACACCAAAATGAGAGAATAAACCAAAATAAGAGAATAAATGAAGAGTGTCCAAGAGGAAGACACAGGATTCAGGGAACGGGCTCCAACACAAAAGAGAAGTGAAGAATTCCCAAGACAATAATGAAAGAGATTCTGGCATGAGAGGTGTGTAGCATGTGGAGAGGGCACCAGTGCAGTGGCTCTGGGAGATAACTCATTAAGCAGATAAAATTAAGAGACTGACGCACCTGAACAACCTGAAAGAAGATTTAGACAGTTACTGAGGAGACTGGGGTTGAACCAGTAATAAGCTCAGAAGAAAACAAGGGAACAAAGATAGACAATCACCTGCTCCAGGAAAAGGAGAAAGTTGCATAGAACTAGGAGAAAAAGGTTACTATGTGGCTTAGCTGTTAAAAGCATTTTATAGTCCTAATAATAGCACTAAATATTCAGTGAATCAAAATTATGATCTAAGTCTATTGTGTGGATAAAAGGATGTAAAAGATATAATTCTGAGTTGGGGATAGGAAGAGGGAAGAGAGCTGAATTTCTCTTCCATAATGAAAAATCAATACATAATGGCTAAAACTGAAGCATCAAGAAATATCAATACCAGTATGTTGTTTAGAAAAATGGTGGTTAAATACCAAAAAAATCAGCTAAAAAATATGTAAATGGTGGCCTCTGGGAAGAGGCAAACAGGAGTCAGGCAAGAGAGCAGGAGCCTGCTGTTTTAGTAACACTGGGTGGAACCTGTTGACCGAGCGGCTCTCACCCTGACAGCACACTGTAATTATACTGCTAACCTGACACTCATTCCAGGTCAAGCGCGTCAGAATCGCCAGAGTTGGGGCCCAGGTACAAGCGGTTTTGAAAAGGTCTCTGAATGTTTCTGATGCAGAGAAAGAGCTGAGAACTACAGTTTTAAACTATATGCATGGTTACTTGCATCTAAATGAAGCAACATTTAGAAAACACATATATGTTCATAAAACATACACATGAAACAAAGTAGGTGCTCAAGAAATAATACATCAGATGCCCAGTTCTCCTTTTTCATTAGAAACTTGCAAAATGGTAATTTAAGACTTTTTACACATGCTTTGTGGGAAAAGAAAATATCACACACCTTCATATGTTAACACAGAGAACTGCATATTTGATTTAGAGGCATTAAATAGTACTAATTTTTACAAAGACCAAACTAGTCTGTGCCATACTCTGATTTGCCCATTGCATACAGGCTCCCCATTTCATTTCTGAAGATCAGTATGTTCTGGATAATTTAATTTTTTAGGGGGATGATACTGCATGTGCCATCAAAAGCAAACAAACAAAAAAACCCTTCTATTCCACTGTTATCCTGGGTGTCAGAATATTGAAATCTAGAATTAAATTCTGATACGTAACTAAGTAAATACATTTCCAATTATGCATATGGCGTTTTTTAAAATCAGCATCCAACACTCATTCTAAATAGCACTCTGGAAATAGCAGGCACATACAATGAACGGTATTCTTGAGATTATAAAAGCTAGTATCAAATAATGTCCAATTAAATTGAGAGAAATTAACAGATGGCTAAAATATTCTAAATGCATGCTAGATTCTATTAAGCAATACACTTGACCTGGCGTGTCAACAAATTCTGCCACAAACTGTAGCAAGTGATTCAGCTCCATGGACAACGACAGAATGCTTCTTTCGGATTCTGTGAAGATACAAAATGCCTGGACTCTTCTGGTTTTACAAGTTTAACTGAGGTAGCCAATAAACCTTTTCCGTCAGCAGCCTCCCGCCCCCTCAAAAAGATTAAAATCACACACATAATTTAAGAAAGTACGCAGCTAGTTTTCCTAAAAACAAAAGTTGTAATCTTAAACTTGACAAAATGGGTAGCAGGAAATAAGCTGAAAAATTTAGGGTGGGTTAAATGCTCTTGGAATTCAGACTTTAACAAGTGAAACCAAACATGAAAATTAGATGGGAAACATATGCTTGGGGTCAGCTCTCTTGGCTACCAGATATTTCCATTACTCTCTTGAAATAAACCTACTAATGTTTGCTTCTCCATCTAATTATGTGAACACTCACAACAGAAACAGTTTTAAGTGGCAGATCTCAGCATGTTTCTGAACACATTGTTCACTAATGAAATCTCCCAACCACATACAAAGGACTTCAAAGATTCTGTTTTCATTTTCCTGTAAGTTCCTATAGTTTGAATTGTGATTTCCAACTTCAAAGTGTTTCACTGCTGGCATTCTTTGTACAATCATTGAAAACCACCGCTTCAATAGCAAACTATAAAACAAAGGCTTTTCAAGTTAGATCCCTGTTACTTATTTCAGCATTCAGGGCCCATCTTTTTTTACTTATTGTCACAGATTAAAAAAAAAATTAAGTGCATCTAAAACAATTTATGCCGATATTCAATGACCGTAACTGTATAACATGGGATGGAAATTTAACTTAAACTATAGCAGCTCAGTGTGTAGAAGGGGGAAGAGTCTGAAAACTGGAAAATAAAATTCGCCCATATACGTCTACCTCTATAAAAGAAAATGATTCTGGGTTAGATAACAAAAATAAACCTCCCACCAGAGATCTTGGAAATCTTGAATTTTTTTTTCCTGCAGGAGGATTTATTATTTTCCACTGAGTGTCCATTCATGCGTTTTCTTCTTGTTTCTATTCATAGCACCAGATCCTGACTAGCATGCACAACCTCAAAAGAAAAGAAAGACTAAATACAAACTGTAAAATTAAATAAAATAAAGCAAAATAAAAGGCACATGTTAAGATTGGTTACCTCAGGATGGTGCCATAATGTGTAACGTGCAACAGCGCTCACGGAACTCACCTTATACGCAACGCTATTGGAGGAGTCCACAATGATGAACAGGGGCTTCCTTGTGAAAGGGTAGAGGTCTCCAGGGTGAAGGCTGGGAAAGCAACAACAGCGACAATGAATAATCGTATAACTATACCCGCGAAGCCTCAGAAATCTTATTCTTCAGTGTGATCTGCTCACATCTCCCTCCCATCATAGCACTGAGAGAAAAACAAAGATTAATTAAGCAAAACACAAAAAAATGACTGCATTTACTGGAATAGACAACTTAGCAGTTTTATTTGGGAAAAATATTCAGAGATTATTATTATTCAAGAATAGTCAAGCTAAAAAGAAGTCTACATATTTATAGATGAAGTAAATATACCAATGGAAATCTCAGAAGGCAGCTTTTAGGTACTTTAATATTTAAAAGCTCCTTCTAAGAACGTTTTGAAAATACGATGTAATAACACAACCAGATTTGTATTTGAATGAGTCTTTCAAAATCTATCTCTATTTTAAAGATTTTTAATATTTCAAGCTACATCTTAATATTGCAGACAATAAGCAGGGGCTCCCTTTTTACTGGTCTTTATGTCTCCTCTGGACATCTGCATCAGAATCATCAGGGTACTTGTTAAACATGGATTCTCTGGCGCACAGAAGATCTACTGAACTGAAGTCCAGCAACACGCGTTGGAGAGCCACTGCTTAAGAACGTCACAGTTTCGGTAGGCGTGCTCCTTCCCATGGCTTAGTGGACAATGTGTGTGTGTATAAATATTAATGGAAATGTCAATATAAATATATAAAATCATGTGTCAAAAGGCAATGTCATCAAACCTTGAAATATATTTCAAATACAAACTTTCTTAATACAAATCATTTACAACTAAGGTCAACGACAGCACCAACATATGGCTTGGGGGACCGTTAACTATTATACATATAATTTGAAACATCTCCCTCTCTGCCCTTCCTTCCCCATTTCCTTTAAGATGAACAGTTGATTTTTATGTAAGGGGCTATTAGAAATGCAGTTTCAAACAATCCAGTTTCCTTTATAACCAGACTGCTATGTTTCAGCTAGAGAAATTCTAGAGCCAATAATGGCCCAAGCAGTGAATTATACTTGTGAGTTATACTTAGAAAAAGAGCAAACTGTCCTGGATGAAATCTACTTGAAATCATATAACCAACTTCATTTATACTTTGTCAAACTGACAGAACCTTATATTGAAAAGTTTGTACTGATGTTAACATGTATCATGCCCTGACATATTGTTTATCTATGCATATATTTACAGTCTCCTGCAACTTGAATGTAATTTTTACTGACATATCCCCAGTGACTGAATGGTATCTGACATATAATAGAAACTCGATGAAAATTTTAAAAATAAATATCAGCCAAAAATTCTTTTCATTTTTTTGAGGAAGATTAGTCCTGAGCTAACATCTGCTGCCAATCCTCCTCTTTTTGCTGAGGAAGACTGGCCCTGAGCTAACATCTGTGCCCATCTTCCTCTATTTTATATGTGGGACGCCTACCACAGCATGGCTTGCCAAGTGGTGCCATGTCCGCACCCAGGATCTGAACCGGCGAACCCTGGGCCACCAAAGCAGAACGTGCGCACTTAACCGCTGCACCACCAGGCTTGCCCCCCAAAATTCTAATTCCCTAGTATAGTCAGAGCCTGAAATATTGCTGGAATCCAAATAAGTGTTATCAATGGTAGTCTGAGGGAACATTTTTAGTACCAGGAAAAAAGTCCCCATTTCACTTAATATTTTAGGAGAGAACTATAATTTTAACAATAGAAGGAGATACCAGAATACATACCAGTGCATTTCCTTGTGGGATTGATTTCGTTTATGGATGGCATCTCCATTTATAATATCCCGGTTACTATTAGTAAGTACCCCTCCAAAATCATAAGGACCTATAAAAACAAAGGGAAGAATCCTAGACTTCAACTGGAGAGTAACATTGATCTGATATTCAAATACAAAGGTATTGTGTGAATCTCTCATTGATAGCAGTGGAAGACAATTACAAAACATTTTAACTACTTTAAAATTTACAGTCTAGTTTAATGCAGTATTTAAATGACTTCAGCATGTTGCCTGTTTCAATATTTTAAAAAATCATTTAATTATTCATCAGTTCTTCAAACAGAATATAATGAGAAATGAAATAAGAATTTACTGCATCCCATTACTCTGGATAATAAAAGGTATGGAGATCCAGGGTGTTCAAAATGATCTTTATATTTCAAGCAAAATTAAAATCTCAAGTTTAACAAATTTAAGAAAGTTGCAGAATGAAGTCCTCATAACTTCTTTCCTTTTTTTTTTTCTTGAGGAAGATGAGCCCTGAGCTAATACCCACTGCCAATCCTCCTCTTTTTTGCTGAGTAACACTGGCCCTGAGCTAGCATCCGTGCCCACCTTCCTCTACTTTATATGTGGGACACCTGCCACAGCATGGCTTGAAAAGCGATGCATAGGTCTGCATCCAGGATCAGAACCAGTGAACCCCAGGCTGCCAAAGCAGAACATGAGAACTTAACCACTGCACCACTGAGCCAGCCCCAATAATTTCTTTAATATAATTTTAAGTGAGCCACTAATTGTAAAATCCAGGGAAAATTTTCAGTGGAACTCAAAAATTACCATTGACAAAAACTCGAAAGAAAAAACTTCCAAAACTTAAAAGAATTGCCAAATTTCATATGTGAAAAAATCCATTATTATTACTATCATATCAACCACTGCAGTTCTGGTTTTGAAGTAAGCCTTTGAAGTAACTTATCAGTTAGTTCAACTCTTATCTACATGGAATAGTAACTGCAGGATGTTAAGAATAACCTCTCTCAAAGGACCACTCAGTAACTACGGTACTTTGAAAAAAGTAAGTAAAACAAGAGGTCAGTAAGTTAAGCAGGGGCCCACAAAATGATTCAACAGTATATATGTTATAGGACATGGAAATAATTATTTATAAATAAAAATACTAACTTTATTACAAAAAAAATTAAAGAAGTTCATGATTTCACAATTTTGCATCACTTTTAATGTTGTGTTATATTTTACCCCTTAAAAAAATCACTTCAATGAAAAGACTTTGAGATTTATTTTGTGTTGTTTTCATTCGAACACTTAAGAGGATTTGTAGGTCATGCAAGGAAGATGGCAGGGACATGCACTGTATAAAGGAATGCAGATTTCAACAAACAGATGAGGAGGAAATGTTAAGGATGTTTAAGAAACTTTTTTTTGTCCAAACAAAGATTTAATTGCCTTATTTTACATCCAAGTTACTCATCTCTTCTGATCAATTTCATATATTCTGGACAGTTTTTTAAATTCTGAAATAGCATCCCAATATTTTACAGGTTGAATCCATAAAAACTAAAGAGAGGACAGAAAACAAAATCATGACAAGGACTTGAACTTTCACAGTTATAAAACTGCACTGATTTCTACAAAGACTTTCAGCCCCAATGAAGCCGCTGACCAGATTCCCTAATGCAGTGAAAGCTCAGAAAAAGTCAATGATGTGAAGCTGATGACTAGGCTTGGTTACATACACACATATATATAACGTGATTTTGGCCAATTGGACAGTAAAGTACGCATTTAGGATGTGAATTTGCTGATAATTTGTGAACTTCATCATACAATATTTCAGCAAATAAAACAGACTGGGGTATCTACAAGATTGCCAATTCAACAAATAGACCAGGTTTCTAATTTGGAAGTCTTTCTAGAAGCTTGAGATGGTCTGTGGGCTAAGGGCCACTGTCTCGTAGAAAATGAAGAGAATTCAAGCCCTGCTCACAATGGGGAGCATTCCTTTACTGTACCTTCACTATCAGAACGACCTGTGGGGAAAACGCCAGTGGCTGACAGGTAAATCAGAAGCACACTATTGGCAGGCAGCTCCTGAAATGGAAGAAAATCACATATACAAAACAACAAACAGGGAAAATAACAGTTTTACTTAAAGCTCACGATACTACAAAGTAGTGGGAAAAACAAGAAGCTAATTTAACATATTATTGTCTTCTCCAAGAGAAGAGTCACTCTTGTTGGTTCCAACTTATACCTGTCTACACAGCAAAGATTCATTACTAATCTATAATCTGTAACCATTGCCAAAAGTTTTGAAGACATTCTCTGCTTCAAAACCCCCATCATTTAGAGAATGTTCTCTGAATAACTTGAAATGGAGCAGTAAAGATCCTTACTATAGGTATAAAAGACAAAGTCCCATGCATGGCTTTCTCTGTATAAACTTTGGGAGGAAGTCCCTACTTCTCATAGCTCCTTCAGATGACCAAAATGTTCCCCAGAGCTGTTTGCATATATTATAAGCTTATGCAACCTGCTCCTGTTTTTTAGTTCTGCATTAAAGTAGTTACGCCTAAAGTAGTTTAGTATAAAAATCTGGAGGAAGGAGAATGATAGTCAATATCCTCATTAATTAATGGTAAGAAATATTCATAACATCACGAGCAATTTCCATTCCAAAAGTAGCTATGATTAGGATATTCTAAAGGGAGTTTTCGTTTTCATGTTTTACCTAAATTCTTGACTCAGATATTCGAAGAGAAGAGTGACTCTCAGATTCTACTTAGGGCACACTTTCCCCATACAGTAAAAAGTACTGGGTCATATATACCTTAAAAGATGCTGCTAAGAACGTGTAGAGTTGGCTGAAGGTTGGTTTGTACAGCAGATACTTGTGGGGGTTTTCTCGTCTGGTAGGCTTGTCAGCTGATTCCTATATTTACACACAGAAAACAAGACACACAAGCTGTATTTGACAGATGAATTATCAATGCTTATTTTTTCTATCCTCTTCATCAAATATCTTGTTTTTGCTCAGCATTACTGTTACACTCATCTATTTCTCCTATGTGTCATCAAGAGAATTCTTCATTCGCACTCCTGGCATTTGCTGAACCATACATTCCATGAGGAGCAGGAGCAGCACGAGTGTTAGCAAAACTGCAAATGTAAGAAGATCACCTGCATTCCTGGCTTATTCATCTGGGAAGCTAAATTCATTGGCTCCCTTTCCAGGGCTTGTAACATCCGGAACATGTCAACAGTTAGTTCACTGAACTTAACCTGCAAGGAAAACAAACCTGACCGTTAACGTGGTACTCAGACCTTGAAGTCTTTAATTGTATTATTACTCTTGACATTCATGTGTACTTTATGACTCTGGGTGTTTTATTCTCCAGTATTTTATTATGAAAAATTTCAAATGACAGAAAATTGAAAGAATTATACAGTGACACTTGTATGCTCATTATCTAGATCCTATAACATTAACATTTTTCTATATTTGCTTTATCACGTTATCTATCTATATATCTATCAATCTATCAATTTCCTCAGGTATTTTTACAAACAAAAAGTAGTCATGTAAACACAGAGATCTATATTAGGTCCTATAAAATATGCTAACTTTTGGCAGAACAGCCAGGCTGAAAACAGCTATGGCCTACATTTTATAACCTGTCCCTTATGTTTTGGCACTATAGAATGATACTACAGTATCCTTTTCTACTCTGAATAATACTTCTATAGAACTTTAGGAAGGCAATATTTTAATTTACAGTAAAATGTTTTATTTTAGAAATTTGCAAATTAATGGCTATAAAAGCAAAAATTGGAGAACTAGAAAAAGTTAACAAAAATGATTGGTGTAAGGGAAGGACCCAAAATTTAAATTTGTGCAAATAATGCGTATTAAAAACGTATTCTCTGGTGACTTTTCCAATATACCATAATTTCCAGTACATTAAATCCTCATCATATGGGACTGTTCTGTCATGAAAAAATAGCTGAAATTTGCTTTTGACAAATGTACTTAAAAATAATTCCTCCCCACTTTTTGCCTGATTGTAAAAGTAATACACAGATTTAGAAAGTTGTAAGAAAGAAAATAAAAATCATCTATAATTCTGCTATTCAGAGATAAATCTTTTATGATATTGGTAAGTTTCTTGCTAGTCTTTTTCCTGCGCATATATGTATATAGACATTTTAACATATATGAAATAATTCTGTTTACAAAGTTCCATAATAAGTTTATTTTCTCTTACCATATCACAAGTATCTTCCTTTGTGATTAAAAATTCTTTCTAAACCATTTAAATGTCTGTAATATAGTCCATATATGGACACAGCATAATTTAATTAACCATTTCCTCACAAATGGATGTTAGGATATTTACAGGGAAATAATAATTCTGTAATAATCAAAAGCACTATTTTTCCAAGTGCATTTTAAGCATAATTCCTCCACAATTCTTTACCTGGTTATTACAATTACCAATAATGAGCGCATCGGCCAGAGACAACTGCCCCACGATCATGCCCTGTTCCAGCAATGGGGCTCCTGTCTCAGCAAGGCGATTAGACGTGATCACAATGGTGTTGTCATCATTTAATACCATTACGGGGTCCGCCTGTGGAAAAAAGCAATAAATAATGGACAGCCAAGATGAAATGTCAATATAAGAAATTATTCCTTCCTCTTGACATATACACATGATAAAAATGTATACCACATAGGCATTTACTTGTCCATCATTATGAGAACCTTTCTGGTCAAAAAACTGACCTCAATGAAAGCTGCTACTTCTTGAAGCACCAAGTTCCATTCCACCTGATCTTCAGTATTAAAGCGGTGAGTGTAATCTTCAATTTCATCGGACAATTCCTGATTTTAAAATACCACAAAGAAAAATGGTTATGGAAAAAAACATAAAAATAGATTGCTATAGTGTATCATATTCCTGGCAGAAATTGATATAGTTAAGAAGTTTGATTATTATCAATATACAGTCCCAATTATAGCCCAAAACAAAGAATGAAAACTACATGGATTTGCTTCAAAAATCAAAAACTCCAGAATGACACACATCAATAAGATCTTCGGAGAGATCCACAGTAACCCGGGCCTACTCACTGCTATTATCAACTATCAATTTATTAATAGAAAACTCTTGTGGGGCCAGCCTGGTGGCGCAGCGGTTAACTGTGCACGTTCCGCTTTGGCGGCCTGGGGTCCGTTGGTTCGGATCCCAGGTGCGGACATGGCACTGCTTGGCAAGCCATGCTGTGGTAGGCGTCCCACATATAAAGTAGAGGAAGATGGGCACAGATGTTAGCTCAGGGCCAGTCTTCCTCAGCAAAAAGAGGAGGATTGGCAGATGGTTAGCTCAGGGCTGATTTTCCTCAAAAAAAAAGAAAAAGAAAAGAGAACTCTTGTAACAGTTACAAATAAATACTGTTTAGCTGATTTTCTTTGGATTTATATCATCCTGTTTTTTGGAAATAGTCTTATTAACAACCGGAGGTGGAAGACGACAGAGAAGGACTTGTCAAAATTAGCATGTTATACTTGAATACCAAAAATTAAGAAGTATGCCATTGAAACCACAAACTGAATACTGAGTGCCACTAGAACGCAGGATGCAACAATTATAGTTATTAAGTGGATCCTGAATGCAGTTAACTCTTAATTATCTGAGTTAATGAAGTTACCCAGGTTAATGAAGGACAGAGACATGCAGACATACTAAAGGGACGGAAAAACCAAAATTCATTCACAATACCTTTGTAAAACATTATATACTTTTTTTGACCTGACCTTTCAATTATTTTCTCTTAAACTAAATATTTTAACTTTCATTTGCATTTCCTAACCATCCACTGATGTGGATGATAAAATGTAAAACATGCTGAAGAGATAAAAGCAAGGAACTAAGATAATTATCTCTGATTAGTGAGTGTTTGAAATATGAAGAGAATTGGAAAATTTTGTTATCATTACCCTTGTCATAAGCTACCATATTCTGAATGTTGTAATAATTTAGATATATCAAAAATTATTTTTACCTGAATCTATTTTTATTTATTTATTTTTTTGAGGAAGATTAGCCCTGAGCTAACATCTGTGCCCATCTTCCTCTACTTTATATGTGAGACGCCTGCCACAGCATGGCTTGATAAGCAGTGCACAGGTCTACACCTGAGATCTGAACCAGTGAACCCCAGGCCGCTGAAGCAGAACGTGTGAACTTAACCACTGTGCCACCAGGCTGGTCCAAAATCTATTTCTAAAAAACAAAATTACCCATACACAATCAGCGATTAGGATTTTGATTATTTTAAAGGACACTTACCTTCACCAGATCCTTCACAACATCCATTTTGTTGAGAAGAAGACAAACTACTATAAACCTCGCATAGTATCGTAGCTTCTTAACTACCAACTCAGGTCTACGGTAGATAAATGGAAAATTACTCATTAGATTAAAAAAGGAAAGATGCTTTTTGATTTTTCCAACTTTCTGATAGCTTTTAAGCTCTTTTGATCCTATTTGGCACAGTTATAAACATTTCTGCACATAACTTACACTCTTTTAACACATTTCTTACTCACTGATTCATTATGTTGTTCACTCATATATTCAATCACTGAACAAACATCTAGAACTTCGATGCATCAGACCTGATGCTACGTGCTGAAAGCAGAATGACAAACAACAAACAACTATGGACACGGCCCCTTCTTCACAGCTCTTACAAAAAGAAAAGTACTAAAAATGTTGACAAGATCAATACTTAAAATACAGTGGAATAATTATAACGATAAGAGAAATAAAGGATGCTATTTGAGCCTAAAGGACTGGATCTTGGGTGCCAGAAGGCTTCCTAGAAAGTAATGTTTAAATCAAGACTACAAGGAAGAGTAGAAGACGACAGGCAGGAAAATAGGAGGTGGAAAGAGGTCCCGGAAGAACATTCTTTGTTTTGAAATCTTACTTTTCTGACATTAATATAATCAAGCCAGTTTTCTTACACTTACTGTTTGTATGCCGTATCTTTTTCTATCACTCTACTTTCAAGCAGCTGTGCCTTTTTATTTTAATGCATCTTTTGTAGACTGTGTATAGTTAGGTCTTGCTTTTTCAACCACTTTGACAATCTCTGCTTTGTCCACTCAGGTACTTGGACCATTTACACTTAACGATATTGTTACTTTGGGTGGGTGGGTGTGTGTCTCCCACCTTGCTATTTGTTTTCCAATTGCCCCTTCTGTGCCTGTGTTCCTCTATTGCTCCTTTCTTGCTTTCTTTTGTTAATGAAATATACTGTAGTGTCCCACTTTACATCCCCTGTTGGCTTCTTACTTATATCTCCTCATTATTGTTCTTTTAGTGGTTGCTAGGAGCAGCAATACGCATCCTTATCAAAGACTATTTCCAACCAATTTCGCGTCCTTTCATACCTGATCCTTTATGCTTATCCCTTATCAATTCAACCCTGACAGTCCCAATTTCCACTTCCTACATTACAAATATAATAACCTTACAACAGTATATTCTTGACATTTTCCATAATAGAATTTTTTAAAAATCCTCTTTGATCCATGAATTATTTAGAAATGTGTCCACTAATTGACTAATTTATTGACTTTTAAAAACTATGTTTTCATTCTTAATTTTTAATAAAATGGCCCGAAGGTTAGAAACATATACTCGAAGTTATCAAAACCTGTTTTGTGGCAAGTATAAGTCAATTTCATACAAGTTTAATATCAGCTCGAAAATGATGTACATTCACTTATTGTTGCATGCAATTTTATGCACATTAGAACAACTTTTTAATTATGCTACTGAAATCTTATAATTTGTCTTCTTGATAAATTATTAAGTATGGTATATTAAAAATTTCCATGTATATTAGACCGTTTCTCAATTTCCCCCTGAAAATATGCCATCTTTTGCTTTCTTTATTATAATGCTACACTATTGGGCATATACAAGTTTAAGATTTTTATACTTTCCTGAGTTGCTCCTTTTTATCTTTATGAAGTAAACCTCTATCCTTAATAACATTTTCTGCCTTAAATATAAATAATGTACAGATAAATACAGCAGCATTTCTTCCCCTTAGTGTCTGTCTCATTTATGTTTTTCTGTGTACCTTATATCTTAGGAGGATATCTTGTAAACAGCATATTATTGGATTTTTCTTAAAAATGCATACTGATAATCTTTGACCTAGGAAGTTTAGATCACTCTCATTTACTGTGATTACCAATGTGCTTGGACTTGTTTCTACTTTATCTTGTGCCAATCATACTTTTTAGTATACATTCCTTTTCTACCTTTTATTGTAATGATCATAATTTTACTATTCACGTCCCTCCCCCTTCTACCTATTTCGAAGTTACACATTCTCCTTATGTTCTTTAAAATATTTTTCTTAATATTTTAACAAGAAAACTTCACTTGTTCTAAGCTTCTTCTGAATAATAAATGGATCTTATTAGTGTGATCTAATTCTTTCTCTTCTTCCATGTTATTTTCATCCAGGATTTGGTCCCATTTTATCTTGATAACCTCAATTAGTCATTATTACAATGATTACTGTCTCATGAAGTCTGTGCTTCTTTAGGAAACAAGGGGATAACTTTTTCTCACCAATCTTTGTATACCACCCCTTCCTTCTAGTTTCAACTTTCCTCTTCCTGGAAAAATCCTTTACATCAGCAAACCAACCACTCCCCTGTGAAAAGTCATCCTGTGACCCTCACTGGAAAGGTCGACATCAGATCTCCCTTATAAACGCTACTACTAGGAAGTGTCAAGGTCTTCAAGTTTAGATTCACGTTTCCTGCTATAAAAAATTTCAATACTGTCACCACTAGAGTTGATATCATGATTCTCTTGACAAAGTTCTTCTTGCACTCCAGAATTGCAGCTTTTTCCAACCTGCCAGGCCCACTACTTGTAGGTCACCGACTCTTTAAGTATATAGCTGCGTGAGAAATGTTTTTCCAGGTGGCTAGCTGCAAAATCTCCAACTTCAGTGCGCTCAGAAACTTTACCTTCTCCACCTCTAACTCTGACCAGGTTCAGCCTCAGTCATGTGCAACAGCTGGGGTTTGCAGCTCCCAGGACAAGTGCGTAAGTGGTAACGTCTCCTCTACTGAGCAGGATGAGCCCATGGCATGACACATTCTGAGAGTTATCTATGCTTAGTGACAGGCAGTCACGCTGCTGACTGCTGGAACATACCATTCCTCCTGGCTTTGACACAATCCTTAGGTACTGAGACAGTGCAGAAAGAACTCGCCCCTTTAAGGAGAGATTTTTTAAAGCAACTGTGAAATTGTGGAATACCTTCTTACTTAGCTTTAATCTAGCGGCTGCTGATTTTAGCAGCTGTTGCTAACTGCCACCTTGACTGGCCCCCTAGCCCTGTGTGAACTAAGAAACAAACCACCTACAAATTGAACAAAGGCCTCCCTAAGGTACAGGGAACAAGGTCAAGATTCTGCACGCTGGATTGTCCTTTGATGCTAAGTTAGTGGCCCCAAGAGATTTTGTCATCTTGGTTCCAAATAATTCCACTTCTGTTCATCTGCCCTGCTCTAGGAGGCAGCACAGGAAAACAATTCATATGTGGTGTTTGCTATTAGGATAGGAAATGATTTTAATAAATTAAACTGCTGGGTTTTAAGCCAAGGGGCCCAAGGCCAATTTGCAAATTAGAAAATACAGAACAGTGAATTGAACAAGTTATTTCACTGCTGCTTAAAATTGCTTCTATGTCTTTTCCATACTGATAAATTGTTACATAGCCCTTTTGCACTTTAAGAGATACAATTTGTCTTACCAAGAATTCAGATAAATCATATATGTATGCAAAAAACAGGGGGGGAGGTTGGAGGAAATATATCTGTAGTGAAAATATGTGAAGCAAACCATAAGAAAACCATAAGAAAATCTGAAGGAAAAGTAACAGATGGAACTTCTGATAGAACAGCGAAGTAACACAATGACCAAAAGACCTTGGGGGTAAAATGCAGAATTCAGCATCTACACAGCTTACTTGTATCAAAAGAAACTCCTCCAGACAAGTTTGAACATGATTTGCAAGGGAATGAAGGGGATTTACAAGAGTGGGGCTTTCCAAAAATGTTGCTGTTTAGCTGGAAATCGAATGATAGCCAACCACAAAGTGTTCTCTAGAAAAATATGTGAAAACCATGTTTTCTTCTATTGCTAAGAAAATATAATCTTTCGCTGTATAACAACTCTGAGTTCTGTCGCTGGCAGCTGAGAACATTCAGATCTTCTATGCCTGAATTTTCTCTTCCAATAATTCTAGGAATGCCAGCAACAAAGATTCTTGAGCAGCTCCCTGATTTCTTCAATAATTCCATCCTCATATGGAATTTATAACATCACAATCTACCTGTACCCCAAATATGTCTGTAACTCCCATGAGAAGATAACCGTCTGAAAGGGCAAGAGCACACCTGCACACCTTCTTCTTTTGTTTTTTCCTTCACTCACCCAAGCATCTACCACACCATATACAATAAATGCTCAATAGATTACTACTGGGAATGAAAAACACGATTTTTTCTCCCTAACAATGGAGCTATAAAACTGCAAAACAGTACTGGGTTTATAAAAGAAAATTTGAACAGCATTAGCAGCCTTTTCTTTAGTCCTTCATGACAGTTGTCAACAGGCTTTTGAAGGCATGTGAAATAAGATCACACAGGCCGGGGCCGAGTGGTTAAGTTTCACTGGTTCGGATCCTGGGCGCAGACAGGGCACCGCTCGCCAGGCCAAGTTGAGGCGGCATCCCATATGCCACAACTAAAGGGACCCACAACTAAAATATACAACTATGTACCAGGGGGCTTTGGAGAGAAAAAGGAAAAATAAAATCTTCAAAAAAGAAAAAGAGATCATGCAGCTAAAAAGAACAAAGGTTATCAGTTAAGCCTCACTCCGGAGTTGTTTCTTTTCTATGAAACTTTGTGTGATCCGATCTTTCATAAAGAACTGATCCGCCCTCCTCTGTGCTCTGACTCTGTCTGGGACTGTGACATCTCTTACAACATCTACAATATCTATTGCTTTTAGGTAACATACCCCTGTATGTTTAAGAAGGCCAAGGATAGAGTAGGTACTCACTAAAGCCCATTAAATGAATAAAAGTTATAAACAAATATGTTTTTCTGCATAATTTCCACACACACTAAAAATTTTGAATATTTTATCTTCCTCTTTCTAAAAACATAGTGGGTGCATACCTGTCCTCTTTATTGACTTGAGAATAATAGGATCTCTGTCTGATCGCAGAATAGAAGGAGAATGCCTCATTCAGATAGCTGGTCTCAGATGTGCGTAGGCTATGAGAGAAAATATCCTTAAATTTGACAGTGTCTCAAACTCTTTACCATGATAAATATTTGTTCCATTATTCCTCTATTCGTCTACATGAGGGGATGGGAGTGACTCTCCTAAATCTGAATCAGCAAAGCAATAATCATATCACCCTTAAAATGTGTAAATAATAATCGAAAAGAAATACCTGCCGGCTGCTCCCAGGCCTCCCCTGATGGCACCCCAAGTGCACACTATTCTCATTCCTCAAAGGGACTGACAGCATTCCACCCAGTTCAATCTCTCTCTCCAGCACCAGAGCCTCCATGACCTTCCCCAAATCTATACAGTCACGTGTCCTTTGGCCCTTTAGCTTTTCCTCACAGGACTCAGAAATGCACTAATCCATATTAATCTTCAGAGGATGCAATGAATTAGGTTCTCTGTTTAACATTTCTAGTTTTACAAGAGACTTCTTAAGAAAATATTCTACCCAAGAGAGTGATTCTAATGGTGGGAATTTTGGGTAGCATGCCAAAAGACAGGGAGGGGAAGGAATTTTCTGGCCTATTAAATTACAAATGGTCCAAGTCTTTTTATGGTATACCTGATATTACTTCATGATAATGAGAGCTAGATTCCTAAAAGGAGTTCTCTTCTTCCCTTGACTCATGGGTGGGACTATATAGATGTCATTGCTCTAAGGATATAATCAAAAGTATCTTTATGCACTTCATGTGAGCTTTCAGACATATGCTAGAAGTCTGAGTTTTCAAGTATCCTCCTGAAAACCACTCAAACACACGAGCTATGACATGTCTCTGTATAATATCAAAATTTAAGTGAAGCTGTTAAGAACTATAAACTCGTTTAGGATTTATCATTTATCTAAAACCAAGATCACACTTCTTTAAGCTATAAATGAGTCTGACCAAATGAACTGTTTGGAAGGTGAGGCTTTGAAGCAAATAATGTTACTTTGATTACGGAAGGTCATTTCATAACACTGTCTTGATCAATATGATCTGAACTATTGGGCTTCATTTGTAACTCTTTAGTTTTCTCTCCTACCAAGTAAGTACATTACGCATATTTCTGCATGCTGTGTTTAAATCAGGACAACGGTTTATTTTTTCCATATTCAGTTCACTTACTAATAATGGTAGTATAGCTGCCCAATCTTAGAAGCAATTTCCCCTATTTGCCACCGCTTCAAGCCATACCGATTATCCAAGACTTGTCTGTTTTATATAGGAGATAAGAAAATAGAAATGAGACATAAATTTCAAAAATAACCAAATCTGTAAATTTAATAGGATAAAATACCACCCAATTCAGCTTGAAATACTGAATTCATGAATTCAGGTTCATGAATTTTTCATGAGATTTCAACATAATCATTCAATTAAATTCAAAAAGCATCTATTAAACGTCTATTTAAAGTAAGCTGAGATATAAAAAGAAATTTCTTTGAGCTATGTTCATGAAAATTAGAAGCAAAACCCCCAAATAGCTTTGGCTAATAAACAACATCTATTTTAGAATGACACCATGAATCAGCCTGCCTATGTTAGAGTTAAGCTGAACCATTTCAGATAAAATATTGTCTTTAAAAATCAGATAAGAATATTACATTTTAAAACCTTAAATAAATTTTTAAAAAGTCAATTTGTTTTCATTTGGGTAATGAAGATGAAATACATTAAAATGCACTGAGAGAAAGCACTGTGGTTGGTAGTAAAGGTTTAAATGGACCTCCACTCTCCTTTAACATAAAATTCCTTTACCGATGCTGCTGCTGGAACTTCCAGAGTTTGGTGTAAACATCAAAAGTTCTTCCAAAATAGGACTGCCACTGCTTCTGTCCATATTGTGGCAAATCTCTGTAACAAGAAATACACATAAATTAATTTTAAATCTCTTACGTTATTTGGAAATTAAGTCTTGTGATGGTACGAACTGGATAGATTTAACGTATTTGCATTCGAGCTTTCTTTTTTAAAAAAGTTTAAATTTTTGGAGAAGAAATAGTTCTCTAACAAGGTGGAGGATGTGCTCTTTCCTATTCTTCCCTGCACCACTGACAGCTCATCTTAGTTTCTGTTGTAGATGCCTCTGCCAGGAGGTTTCTAGCACGCTCCTTCCTCTCCCTGGGGAATCTTATTCCTACTCACTTACATACCGTTAACTTCCAAATGTTTATCTTCACTAAGAACTCAGCACTCGGAAAACACTGCTTTAGGGAATATATCTACAAGCTGATGTGCAAGTGGTATTGTTGTTCTCAACTATTCTGTCGTCTCCCCAAAGGTGAAACCATACGTCCCTGTCCTTGGGCTGGTGACTCACAGTGCATCCCTCAGAGACAAACACATCCCTACCATACAAACTCTGGGCCTGGCATATAACTTTTTGGCCAATGAAATCCAGTTCTAAGTTATCTACACCATGTCTGGGAATATTCAAGAGATATTACATGGGTCAGTATTTTCACATTTCCACCTGACCTAAGACAACACAGGGCTGCTCCTCGGCCCGGAAAACAGTAAAACACTGAATGGAGCCTCAGAACTACAACCTGGAGCTAACCTGGGAGCTACAAAGCAATCTCTATTGTAGTTAGGCACTAACATTTCAGAGTTGTTACAGCAGCCTTACTCAGGACAAGCCACTAGAGAAACCGGTTCTAGGAGCAGGTTATTGCCATAACAAATGCACAACATACGTGACACTGGCGTTGGGACTGAATGGCAAGTAACTGTTACCAAAGGCTGGAAAAATGATGACACATATAATACAGTGACAAAACTGCATTTACCTGCAATAACTTGGAAAACAGACAATGTGGATTTATACAAAGAAGCCAGGAAAAATAGTATGCTACTAGCCCTGGATGCTATTAGCTGTACTTAATAAAATACAAGACAGAGATGAACTCAGAAAAGAACTACTTATAAGCAGGGTTGAAAAGAGAAAATCTGCAAATTCCAGGACTTTCAGGACAGATAGCAATTTCTAATGCATAAGTGTAAAAGATACAATTGAGAAATGTTAGCTAGAAATGCCACTTAAAACTGAGTTTCATCCTCAGAGCAAAACTTCTTCATTAAAGCCTGTGAGTAAATATACAAAAATTGCCCCAAGTACATTCTTTCAGAGGGAAAAAATAGATCAGGGAAAAGAATCTAAGGATTTGGCTGTCTTGTGGAAACCTGATAAGCTCAAGGTATCTGTAATAAAGTCTAGAAGAGAGAGAGAGGCATGTCTCAAACAACTGTGGGTATGGGCTACTGGTACTTGAAAGCTAACTTGAATCAAACGGAGAAAGTCAACTAAATCTTGTGAGAGTTGTACTGACAGAAGTCATTGTTTTATAAAAGAACAATAATCGTTCATTGATTACAGTGTGGTACACTTCTTATCCCAGTCTAGGACTTGCCTTCTCATTTTTAATTTTTTTATAAGTAATTATCAAACTTATCAATCTTAATCTTTATGTTCAGTGCTTTTTCTGTCTTTTTAAAGAAATTCATCTATACAATATAGTCTTTTAAAAGATTTAAAATTTTGCCTTTCAAATTTAACTCTTTAAAATAACCAAAATTGAATTTCAGATATGTATAACAAATTCTATCTGAATGATTTAAAATAAACACATATATACCCTTTTTTTTTGAAAATTTAGGTGAGTTTATTCTGAGCTGAAATCTGAGGATTATAACCTAGGAGAGTCTTTCCACAAAGGAACAGAGCACTCCAAAGAAGTGGGGGTATACAGGGTGGTTATATACCCTCAAAGAGGATGTTTCACATATGACTGAAATGTCCCTTTGACAATAGTCACAAGGCTGCTCTGTCGGCACAGCGATTGATGGAAACAGCAGATAGGTCTGCTGTCTCGGTGAACCCTGCAGGGTGGCAGGTCTGTTGCCTCGAGCTGAGCGGTCACAGATGAGCGCTGCAATCGGTTCCCAGCCTAAGGAAAGATGCTTAATCTTTAAGGAGATGCCAACGTTGGGAGGGGGAGGGAAGTTGCACCTTTATCTCAAAATGTCTAAGCAGATATACAAATGCATGCTCAATGGCCACAGTCAGGCCCTTTTGGAAAAAACAAAGTCAGGCTGAATTAGGTTTATACCAAATGGCTTCCTCATATACTCCAAAATATCCTACTGCTTGCCATTTCAATTTGTCATTTCCCCCTTTTGATCTCTAATCTTTCGATAGAAAGCATTGATGATCAAAATATTGTCCCTCGGCGCCAGGGTGGTTGCTACCTGCCCTGGGTCCATCGTGTCCGTCGGTGCTAGGCTTTTATTTCATTTATTTGCCTAGTCATCCACGCTGGGGAATAGTGGACAAGCATAGAGTTATATACCATATATACCCTTTTGCCTAGTATGATAGAACTAGAATTGCAGTCATCAGTTTCCCCTTATGTTGTGTCTCAGCTCTTTGTTCGATTCCACTCGTCTGTTTTTCTACTTCCTCATTAACATTCTATTAATTACTATAACTTTATAAGTCTGGCATGTTTCTTCTTTTTTGGGAGTACCCTGGCTATTCTTGGTTCCTTATACTTGCATATAAATTTTAAAATCAGCTTATCAAAGTTCTACCAAAAACAAAACAAAACAAAAGCCCTAATGGGTTCTAATGGGAAGGAATCTAGAGATCTACTTGGATAATTGACAGTTTTAAATAATTTTTAGTGTCAATAGTATCTCTTTCCATTTATGTTAAAAACATTGTCACTAAGTAAAATTTACAACTTTTTCCATAAAGGTCTAATATTTCTTGGTTCACATTATTGCAAGGTCTCATATTTTTGTTGCTTTTGTGAAAAGTATCTCTATTTTTTAAGTTACGTCTTTAAAAATCTTTTTCACGTTAGAAAGTTTCAAACTTATACAAAAGTGGAAAATAGTACAATGAACTCCCATGTACCATCTCCAGCTTCACAGATTATAAATTTAGGCCATCCTTTCTACTTGGGGTTGCCAGACAAAATACAGTGTTTCTGTTTTGGGGCTCTTTACTTACTCCTTTCCATCAGTCTAACTGTCTATCTCTGTGCTAGTACCGCTTCGTCTGAATCAATACCCCTGTGATCACCACTAGCACTGTTTTCAATTAAGAAGTGCCTGCCGTAGAATTATTCCTATACCAAATGTCTACCAAAATACCTAAAGCAAGGAAAACGGTTAAATGTTTAGTAGCAAAAGGAAAGACTTTTAAAATATAAATTCTCTCATTTAACCAAATTTAACCTTTCAAGTATAAAAGAAATCCTTTATTTATCTCACATAACTAAATAAGCTGAATGTATTTGGTAAACTATACAAATTTATAGAAATTTGAGGTATATTTTACGGTGATTGGTTGTTTTAGGGGGAAAGGTATATCACTAACATTTTTTCATGTTTATACACACACACATACACACACACACACACAAACCTGCTATATATTTTTTTACTTCCTTAGTGAAGGATACATAATTTCCATGGAAATGAGATAGCTATAGGGCACAAACAAATGCAGCTTATGTTTGTGTAGCTGTTCTCTTGCAGCAGTGGGGTATCTTGCTATTGGTGACACCTGCACTGCAATTAGGCAACATGTATTTTGAAGATACTAGATGGAAGGAGAAAACCTGGTTGCCACACACAATTCTATCAAGTGCTAAGTGTTATGAAGGCCAGAGAAACTAATGTGAAATACAATCTTTACAATCAAGGAGTTTATTATTTAGTTAGATAGAAAAGACTAACACATACACAGTAAAAGAAAAAAATAGCATGTAAGTACTAAATTACATGGTACTGAGTAAAAGTAATAGAAGAATGTAGAAAAGAGATACATTGAAGAGCTTGAGTAGTCAGGAAAAGCTGCATGAAGACAGAGATTTGGATAGGCGAAAGAGAAAGGGCAGATCATCAGAGAGAGAGAAATACGACACGTAAGAGAAACAAAGCCAATTATAAGCTAATAAGACTGCAGCACAAGGCTCAGCCAGATCTCACTCGTGCAACTGTGGACAGCTAGCGGCGGATGGCCTCCTTCAGACGTCCAGCAGTTGCCTGGCTGGCAGCTAGGGTGCTGGGTCACGTGTTTCTCATCATCCAACAGGTTGGCTTGGGTCTCTTTACATGACCTGTTCCAAGGATCCCAAGAACAGCAAAACAGAGGGCAGCCCTAATGTGCATTTTTCTTTTTAAGTCTTTGCATCACATTTGTACTGTCCCATTGGCCAACTCAAGTTTCATGGCCAGGCCCAGAGTCAGTGCGGGAGAGGACAACTCGCAAGCAAGGACACAGGCAAGGGAATGATTTTTACAATCTATCACAGAGACTGTAAGTTTCTTTCTTTCTTTGTCTATTTTGAAAATAATATAATTCTCTTGGAAAACAAAAATACTATAAAGCGTATAAAGCAAGAAGTAAAAAATACCTTATTACCCCTCTCCTCAATTCTAGTCCCTAGAAATATCCGCCATTAAAAATGCATTTTCTATGCACATTTAAGTATATATGTGAGTTTTTGTATTATTTTACACAAATGTGACCAAACTATATATAATGTTCTGTAATATGCCTTTTTAATTTAATAACATATCCGATTTCTTTAATGCATATACAATTACATCAATATTTACTGTGTAAAATGAACCAATTTACTTAACCAGTCCCTTCCTGATGGATATTTATAATCCCTTCAGGTTTCCCGTTATAAAAATGCTACAATAAGCTTCTTCATACTAATAAATTTGAATAGTTACGTGATATGACTAAAAGGCAAATTTTTGTAAGTGGAATTAATGAATGAAAGAAGATTTTAATTTCTTTTTTTTTTTTTAAAGATTTTATTTTTCCTTTTTCTCCCCAAAGCCCCCTGGTACATAGTTGTAGGTCCTTCTAGTTGTGGCATGTGGGATGCCGCTTCAGCATGGCCTGATGAGTGGTGCTAGGTCCATACCCAGGATTTGAACTGGTGAAACCCTGGGCCACCGAAGTGGAGCGCAAACTTAACCACTCGCCCAAGGGGCCAGGCCAGAAGATTTGAATTTCTGTACCAGATGTTAAGACGATGAGTTAAAAAAAGCAAAAGGTTTCCTATGTGAAATTTTCAGGCACCCATAACAAGAATGTGCTAGTAATTGCATTTTTTTCTTTTTTTTTTTATTGAGGTTATGATAGTTTACAACATTGTGAAATTTCAGTTGTACATTATTATTTGTCAGTCATCTCATAGGTGGCCCCTTTACCCTTTGTGTCCACCCCTCCACCTTCTCCCTGGTAACCACTAAATAGTTCCCTTTGTCTACGTGCTTGTTTATCTTCCACATGAGTGAAATCACACAGTGTTTGTCTTTCTCCATCTGGCTTATTTCGTTTAGCATAATACCCTCAAGGTCCATCCATGTTGTTGCAAATGGAACGATTTTGTCATTTTTTATGGCTGAGTAGTGTTCCATTGTGTGTATCTATATATATATATATATACATATACACCATATCTTCTTTATCCAATCACCATTCAATAGGCACTTAGGTTGCTTCCATGTCTTAACTATTGTGAATGTTGCAATGAATGTAGGGGTGCATAAGTCTCTTTGAATTGTTGATTTCAAGTTCTTTGGATAGATATTCAGTAGTGGGATGGCTGGGTCATGTGGTATTTCTATTTTTAGTTTTTTGAGAAATCTCTATACTGCTTTCCATAGTGGCTGCACCAGTTTGCATTCCCACCAGCAGTGTATGAGGGTTTCCTTCCTCCACAACCTCTCCAACATTTGTTATTTTTTGTCTTGATTATTATAGCCATTCTTTTTTATTTTTTTCTTTTCTTTCTGCTTTTTCTCCCCAAATCCCCCCCGTACATAGTTGTATATTTTAGTTGTGGGTCCTTCTAGTTGTGGCACATGGGCCACTGCCTCAACATGGCCTGATGAGTGGTGCCATGTCCACGCCCAGGATCCAAACCAGCGAAACCCTGGGCCACCACAGTGGAGCGCATGAACTTAACCACTCGGCCACGGGGCCGCCCCGGTTATTAGAGCTATTCTAACAGATGTAAAGTGATGTCTTAGTATAGTTTTGATTTGCATTTCTCTAATGATCAGTGATGTTGAGCATCTTTTCATGTGCCTATTGGCCATCTGTATATCTTCTTTGGAGAAATGTCTGTTCACATCCTCTGCCTACTTTTTGATCGGGTTGTTTGATTTTTTCCTGTTGAGTTGTGTGAGTTCCTTATATATTATGGAGATGAATCCTTTGTCAGATATTTGATTTGCAAATATTTTTTCCCAGTTGGTGGGTTGTCTTTTTGTTTCAATCCTGGTTTCCCTTGCCTTGTTGAAGGTTTTAGTCTGATGAAGTCCCACTTGTTTATTTTTTCTTTTGTTTCCCTTGTCTGAGAAGACGTGTCCAAAAAGATCCTTAGTAATTGCATTTTTTTTTTTTTTGAGGAAGATTAGCCCTGAGCTAACATCTGCCACCAATCCTCCCCTTTTTGCTGAGGAAGACTGGCCCTGAGCTAACATCCATGACCATCTTCCTCTATTTTATGTGGGATGCCTACCACAGCACGGCTTGCCAAGCAGTGCCACGTCCGCACCCGGGATCCGAACTGGCGAATCCCAGGCCGCCGAAGCAGAACGTGCGAACTCAAGCGCTGAGCCACCGGGCTGGCCCCGAGTGACTGTATTTTTTAATCTATTTCTATTATCCTTATGATAAGTAGAAATTCATTTCAGATTACAAAAATAGGTTAACTATAGATATTAGTTTTCCAGATTTATTGCAAGTTTTCATCTTTTTATGTCTCCATGGATCTCTAGTGACAGGTTGCATTAAGAACAGTTAATCAGATATTTTAAAATTGAAGTTGTTGCTAGACTCTTTAAGACTTTTACCAAGTAGCTGTTGCTAGGAAAACTGTAGTATTATATAAAAGCATTAGGCAGCAACATCAGCTTCATGAGAACTGACAACTCTTGGGTGCTTCTTTAAGGATACTATGGAAAGTCTTTAGGCTAATTTTCAAGAAAGCATTTGCCTGCAAGTTCCTTTGAGTTTCCAAACCTGACAAATTTAATAAACCTCAGTATTACATCCTGTTAAGGAAGAAAACAAAACTATAACTCAGTGTTTTATTTCATGAATATAATTTCAGATGACAGTGGAAAGGGTTTTAGGGGAAGGGAATTTTGTCTGAGGGCTAAAAGCACATAAAAGGTGATCTAAAAGGCTAGAACAAGGCAACTGACAGCAAGGTGTAGTATACAAGTGTTTTCTGATTTATAGCTATGAACAATGTTGGCTAAATTCTATACTACTTTCCTCAAAAGAATTTAGAACATCTACCACTCCAGTCTAAAGACTCAGCTATAGAGACAGCAATTTCTTTTTCCAAATAGGGTTTAAATTTTTTTTTAACTTCCTGAAGGCTAAATCCTGTGATCCTTTTTCTAATGATATCCATCATAGAAGCTAATATACAAACCACTGCAACATGATTCAAGTCTAAAATTAACTATAGCACTTTCATAAAGAGTTTTAGATAAATTTGTCTACTATTCAGAGCTGAACTCTGGTTTTAAACTCTGAATGCACCATTTGGTCATTATTACTGTCAGTAGAGATGGGAAATTAATGGTCCATAGAATTAAATTAAATGGGGCTCTGGGAATTATCCTGTAAACTCAATGACCTTCTATTTCACATTTTGCAAAGGCACCTGTCTTATAAATTGGCTGCTCATATTCTTTTTCCAAGGCTTTAGAGGAAATTGAAAGTATGACACTAATCTCTCTCTTTTTTTAAATCCTCAACTCTATGAGCCAAAGTTGGGAGACTACAGGAGGAAGAAGTATACACATGGTGCAAAGGACTAGACCTGATTTTCAAAGATGTTTCAAATGTAATGTTGAAATGTCAACACTTAGAAAACTCCTTCCAAGTTTCTACAAATCAACAATCTTTACTAAAGCGAATTAGCTAGGATCACTGACGCCTACCCACGCCTAAAATCCAAGTCCAACAGTCACCTTTAGTCCTCCGCACATCCGTCCTGCCTGCGGCACGACACTGTTGACCAGTTCCTCACCATCGTGTAACTCTCTCTTCTTTCTGTTCTTATAGTCTCTTTCATTGGCGTCTCTGTCCTTAGTCTGGTCCTTAAATGCTTGACTTCCCCAAGGTATGCATGTGTATAGGTAAGCATGTGCATGTGCGCGCGCGCACACACACAAACACACACACACACACACACACACACACACACACACACACAGGGTATAAAATGAGGATCAGAGAGCTTAAGTGAGTTGCCTGGAAACTCATGGCCAGTAAATTGTTGAGCTATGATTCAAATTCAAACCTTCTAACCCCTAATCTAATGCTCTGTCCTTTCTGACATATGGAAAAACAACCTAGATTTTGATTCTAGGTTAGTAAAGTTCTTCTCTGGGAGCTCATTCTGCTCCCCAGGTCTTGGGATGCTGCTGACCTCCGACAAAGCTTTGGTCAAAGGCCAAGGAGTAACTCACCTTCTTGGAACAAGGTCTTCAGTCAAGGAGCACACTCCCCCACGACACATTCTCATTTACACAGAGAGGACGAGAGGACTATCTTGCAGGGACACCTTTGTTCCAATCTACGCCTCTGTGTTCATTTGTATACCACACAAAATGGTGCTTCAGATTTGAGGAGCCCAATTGTGCATTTCCTTGTTTTAACACTTTTTTTTTAACTCACTGATATACCTGGTTTTCAAATTTAGGTTGAGGGGTGGATCTGTGAGTCTGAAAGCACTGAGGGTATCAACAGGCCCAGGCTGTTAAGGCCGAGTGTTTTCTTTAGGGGAGGGTACCTGAATGACACTATTGCAGTCGTGTATCGTTTAACAACGGAGATACGTTCTCAGAAATGTGTCGTTAGGTGACTTCATCATTGTGCAAACATCCTAGAGTGTACTTACACAAACCTAGATGGTATAGCCTACTACACACGTAGGCTACATAGTACTAATCTTACGGGACTATTGTCATACATGTGGTCTGTCACTGAGTAAAATGTCCTTATGTGGTGCATGACTGTATTATCAATCCTTTTGTTTACTGAAGAGGGAGCAAAGCTCTTCTTCAATGAGAGAGAGAGAGAATGTGCCAGAATGTTTGATCAGCTTGCAGACAGACATGCTATTTATCTTTGCATCCTGCCCCTGTCCCTAGCCTAGTGCCTCAAATGGTGCTGGCACACAGAAGGTACTTAAGACATTGTTCCATTCTTAATCACAGCTTATGAATTTGAATAGCTTTGAATAATCACCCCTAGTCTGAATTTAGACATGCCAAGCCAAAGAAAGCTATGAAATGGCATCTCCTCCTCTCTGTGAACCAGATCCATGGAAGTATAAAGATTCTTATACTTAGAAACAAGCTATTAACAGATTTATTTTCTAATCGTATCTTGCTCATAGAAAAAGAGGTTGCCAAGTTTTAGACCGCATGTGCCCTCTCAGGCGTTGGCGCCTTATACCTCACTAGTCCCACCCGGACTATCCTATAGGTGTGGCGATGCCCAAAGGAGCTCTACAGACGTGGATCCCTCTGAGAATCAAGGCGATGAGAGCAAGAAGCCAGAAGCCAACTGCCGCCATTCCGAGTCAAGCACTCGCCTGTGTTACCTCTTGAGAAGAGGCTACCAGAGCCCCTCTTGAGGCTGGGATCCTTACTCCTATACTGAGGAAAAACTTCTCTGAAGCAGGACTTCCCAAATTATAATCCATCATATTAACATGGGCTATTACTTTACCTGCCAAAGCTTTGGTTTTCTCATCCGTAAAACTGAGAAAATAGGCATAAAGGAGGCTGTTTTGAGGATTTAATGAAATCCAGAGTTCTTAAAATATCTTTATTTTTTCTCTTTACATTCCTCCTCGAGGATCTTAAAAACAAACCACAAATACCCTCCCCCTAACCAATCCCTGATCTAGCTTCCGAAAGCAACTTAAAACGTGAAGAGGCCCTCTCTCTGTTTCTAGCCGGGCCTGACAATTAAGACCTGAGAGAGAGCTAACATACAAAGGCAGGTTCTACTGAGCTTTAATAGTTAAAAAGAACTAATGAGAAATATACTAATCTATTTTATGGTTTAATATTTTGGTATAGCATTTAAATAGCTGATTTTTTGGTTTCTGGGGAAATGCTGGCAGTAGTTTTGTATCTACTGAGATATGTTCCAAAAACAGACAGAACTAGATAACAAATTCAAAAACCCACTGACAACATTTTCAGCAAAAACAAGTGTTATAGGCTAAACTGTGTCACCCCAAAATTCATATGTTGAAGTCCTAACCCCTGGACCCTCAGGATGTGGCTACATGTGGAGACAGGGCCTTTAAAGCAGTAATTAAGATAAAGTGGGCCTTTAGGGTGGGCCCTAATACAATCTGACTTGCGTCCTTACAAGAAGAGGAGGTCAGGACACACAGAGGGACACCAGGGGTGCATGTGCGCAGAGAGATGACCATGTGAGGACATAGCAAGAAAATGACCCCTTGCAAGCCAAGGAGAGAGGCCTCAAGGAGAAACCAACCCTGCTGACACCTTGATGGTGGTCTTCCAGACTCCAGAACTATGAGACAATAAATTTCTGTCATTTAAGCTACAGTCTGTGGTATTTTGTGATGACAGCCCTAGCAAATGCATATAGTAAGTGATACGGTCTCTCTCAAATCCCAAAGTACGGGGGGTGGGGACAAATCACCAACACCCACAGCACCTTCAGGCTGTGGGCATCTGTACAGGAAGAGACAGAACAAACAAACAGCGACATCTGACAGACCCGTGACAACAAGAACCCCAAACAGCCAATATGTAATCATGGGAAAGCACAATGGACCATTTTGAGAAGAGAAGCTTAAAGTTGGAGGAATTTTGCTTGGGCCAATAGCCACACCTGGCTACTGAGCACTTGAAATGTGGCTACTCTGAAGTGAAATGTAAGTCTAAAATATTCAATGTATTTCAAAGACATATTGAGAACAAGAATATAAAAGATCTCATAATTTTTCCATATTGATTACATGTTGAAATAAAATATTTTTGATACATTAGATCAAATAAAATATATTAAAATTAATTTCACTTGTTGCTATACACTTTTTTAATGTGGCTACTAGAAAATTTAAAATCACATTTGCAGCTTACATGAAATTTTTATCAGTCAATGCTTCTCTAGATCATGTGATGAAGCTATCTCCTTGCACTCCAGTGCTGGTCTACCCCAAATGCAAGTAGACTTCTTTTGAGTGGTACGCCATATAAAATGAAAGCATGTATCACAAGCTTGTACAGATAGTTTAGGCTAGAATCTCTGAAACAACATGTACCTTACTATACCAGTTTGCAGAACTTGCCTCTAGAAAAGCATTAATTTTTTTTTTTAAAGATTGGCACCTGAACTAACAACTGTTGCCAATCTTCTTTTATTTTTCCTGCTTTTTTCTGCCCAAATCCCCCCAGTACATAGTTGTACATTTTAGTTGTGGGTCCTTCTAGTTGTGGGATGTGGGACGCCACCTCAACATGGCCTAATGAGCGGTGCCATGTCCACACCCAGGATCTGAACCCTGGGCCACCGAAGCGGAGCACTCGAACTTAACCACTCGGCCACGAGGCCGGCCCCAGCATTAATTTTTTGAAGAAGGAGGAGAGGGAAGTGGGAGGGGAAGAAAAGGGAGATGAGAAGAAAGAGGAAGGAGAGGGCAGGAAAGGGGAGGAAGGGGACAATGGAATAAACTGTTAATTTCTCAGTTATCCTTTCCCATTCAGGAACCAGGGCAACCTAAAAATAGGCTTTTAAAGGAAACACTGTGGATGATTTCTTCTTTAATTTGAATATTAAAAGCATATTTAAAGAAAATAATTTTGGCAATTATTTTTATTTAAGACCATTACACTTCACTTTGATGCACTTCTTTATAAATATATATATATATTTACAGCCTCCGATGCTTATTTTGCTTTGGTGTACTTGCTCCTCTGGGGTCAAATAATTAGTGATTTGGAGGCCCTGCTGTTTCAAGCACCAAAAGTCATGGATATCACTGGTGGACACAGCTGTGTATCTCAAATACATGTCTCAAGATGGTGCATTATACAATCCCACGAAGTATTCCACTCTGCATCGGCAGCCTCAGTCACCATGGTAACCAGAATCCTGCAAGCACTTGGGCTTTTGATCATTTTCTGACAGTATTCAAAGCTATTTCTAACATTATTCTCACTTCATTACTACTGTAACTACATGCGAAAGCTATTAGAAGCAAAACACCATTCATTTTATCCATTTCTCACTCTCTGGACTATGTTTTCTTACACAGTGAGTAGAAATGAGAGCTTATTTATCATGCACATATTATAAGAAGGTATTTTCAGTCAAGACAAATACTCTGTTAAGATATTCACAGCCAGGAAAATGAAAAGGCTCTGACAACTTGGATGAATGGCTTAATATAAGGTGGAAAGACACACCTTCAAGAGTAAAAAGAGAATTTACTATATCCCAAGTGAGACGTTATATAGAAAATCTGAAGCCTTTCATGCACTGCAACGCACTTTTTCATTCTGCTCCTAGTGAGTTAAAAGGTCCAAGCGAGAGGGAACACAAGGGGGTTGCTGAGGTCTTGTATGTTCTGTTTCTTTATCCAAGTTCGAGCCACTTGGATATGTTCAGTTTATAAAAAATACACTTATATGTGTACTTCTCTGCAAGCATATTACACTTCAACAATAAATTTAATAACCAGTTCATGAAGTGAAGAAAGAAAAAGAAGAGCTAGTCAAAAGATGAGCACGAACAGTGAAAGGAATGCCAGAATGAAGGTCTCAAGGTTAAAAGCTGCTGCTCTTCCAGCCAGATTCCCACTCACCCATTTCCCCAAGTTCCAAAGCTGGTCCAGAACCACTACTGATGTATTTCTTGTTCTCTATAACCACTGTGATCCTGTTTTCTATTCAGACCAACACATATAAGAGGCAGGGGTGTGGGGAATAGACAACCAAAAAAACCTCCTTTTAATTATTCTCAAAGAAATCTCTTCTCTATTTCAAAAGAAATGCTCAAAACTATATCAACACAGAGAGGGGTTTAATTCACGTAACTCAAAGAGCTTCTTCAGAGAGGGAATGGGAGAGTAGTGTGGAGAAGAATGCCACACGCCCTCCAACCCACCACTGTGAGGAACTCCAACACAGACCTACAGAACTGATAAACAGAGCTGTTCCAATCACTTTACGATCAAGGCCTAGTACCCAACGAAACACTCTCATTTATATAAACAAGCACAGAAAATACAGATACTCATCTGCACCGGACACTGGGAGAAAATCAGCCTCTCAGAGGAAAGAGACCACACAGGACACTAAGAGCAACGGTCCCACCAAGAGTTAACGTGGCACACAGGACATAAACTTAACACACAAGTTTTGATAAAACAAGATCACCCAAAACATAATGTTTTTAAAATTTCTCTTTTTCATTTAAACATATGTCATGGGCAACTTTTCATTTATATCTCTGCCAAGATCATTTTAACAGTTCTATATTATTCCATGTGTGTATGTTTATAAAATGAATTTTCCTTAAAACTGAAAAGAAAAATGAAGAGAGTCAGAGTACTAATCTCTCAGTAAACTATAAGACTTGCACTGCCACTGGCCACATTCCTCTCAAACAAAAACCCAGAAGCATTCAGAGAATATACAAACTTTACTCGCCATAAATCTGGTTTTTTTGATAGAAATAATTAAGGCTTGTTTAAATTGAAGAGGACCTTCACACACATCACTGAAAATAAATCCCTGGTGGATTTTCTTAACCACTTTTCTAGGTCAAAATTTCTCATTATTAGTATTGTCAAATTTTAAAACAGCACTTTAGAAAGGTATGACTCCACATCGGGGAAATAATCAATATATCAGTATAGCAAATACTGCTTTCCAGATAGCGATTTATGACATCTGCAAGTTACACATCTGCACGGACAGAATTACTGACTTCACAAATGAAGAAGGGAAATTTCAAGGCGGTGAGGCCTGTGTTTTTATCTACCGAATATTTTAGAGAATGAGAGTCAAAGAATTAATCTTTTTTATTAAGCTATAATTGACATATAACATTATATTAGTTTCAGATGTAACAAACATAATGATTCAATATTTGTATACACTGCAAAATGATCACCACAATAAGTCTAGTTAACACCCATCAGCATATATAGTTACAAATATTTTTTTCTTGTGATGAGAAATTTTAACGTCTACTTTCTTAGCAACTTTCAAATATATGATACAGTATTATTAACTATAGTCACCATGCTGTATATTACATCCCCATGACTTCTTTATTTTATAGCTGGAAGTCTGTACTTTTTAACCCACTTCACCCACTCCCCTGCCTCTTGCAACCACCAATCTGTTCTATGTAACCATAAGCCCATGGCTTTTTTTTCGGGGGGGGGGGGGGAGGTTGTTTTTAGAGTCCACATAAAGTGAGATCATACAGTATTTGCTTTCTCTATCTGACTAATTTCACACAGCATAATGCCCTCAAGGTCCATCCATGTTGTAGCAAATGGCAAGATTTCCCTCTTTTTTTACTGCTGAAAAATATTCCATTGTATATACATGCCACGTTTTCTCTATCCACTCACTCACCAGTGGACACGCCCATCGTTTCCGCGTCTTGGCTGCTGTACATGATGCCGCAATGAACATGGGGGAGCAGACATCTTTTTGAGTTAGTGTTTTCATGTTCTTTAGATGAACGCCCAGATGTGGAATTGCTGGCTCCTATCGTAGTTCTATTTTTAATTTTTTGAGGAACTTCCATACTATTTTCCGTAGTGGTTGTACCAATTTATATTCCCACCAACAGTGCACAAGAGTTCCCTCTTCTCCACATTCTCGCCAAGACTTATTATTTCTTATCTTTCTGTTAATAGCCATTCTAACAGGTGTGAGGTGATATCTCCTCGTGGTTTTGATTTGCATTTCCCTGATTTGCATTTCCCTGATGATTAGTGATGTTG
Source organism: Equus caballus (assembly GCF_041296265.1). Taxonomy (NCBI): domain Eukaryota; kingdom Metazoa; phylum Chordata; class Mammalia; order Perissodactyla; family Equidae; genus Equus; species Equus caballus. The sequence goes on from NC_091708.1 coordinate 37,169,465, forward strand.
AGAATGTTTTCACGTACCTCTTGGCCATCTGCATGTCTTCTCTGGAAAAATGTCTACTCAGATTTTCTGTCCATTTTTTAATCAAGATGCTTGGTTTTGTTGTTAATGAGTTGTATGAAAAGAATTCTTGAACCCTATATAGTTTTAAATGCTCACGAACTGAACTGAAACAGGTATCCCAAGCACATTATAATGAATTTCTCCAACAGGGAATGAACAGTCTTACAGATCAGATCTCACACAACTTCTCCATGTATTAGGGTTTCCTACTATTCCCTTAGATACAATTTTACTCTGCAATTACTTTAAAAATAAAATCTGTGTGATCGTTAAAATAGCGCTTTAAAACAAAGGATCAAAATGAGAACACACTTGAGCTGGTAAAATATATTTACACAACCAAAACAACATTTCAAAAAGAAGGTGAAATAAAACAATTCATTTTCAGGCAACAGGTGTTTTGGGGACTACATACTGCCATCCTATGGCCAAAGGATGAAGATGTACCCGGAAGTGGTTTACAAGCCATAGAATGGCGTGCGGAAACGGGTTGTTATTGTGACCGTTACAGGAGCTGCAGGGGGATTTCAGCCCAGTGGAGAGTCTTCAGCAGGAGACGACTTGAGCTCTGTGATTCACTTTCAGCTCAAAATCGAATTAGGGAAATAATTCCTCTTTAAGGAGAGAAACACCACTGATAAATTCAATGTGCTTCTCAGACATACTCAATGAAAAAGTGTCAATTCCATTTACAAACACGTCAAAATTTCTAGTGTATGTCTTCTTTAAATATATAGAGAAGCTAGTATACTGTGGGTCAAATACATAATACCTAGTTTTAAAAAAAGCAGAACAAAAAGTGCTGATATGAAATGACAAGATGAAACATATCTGGCATATGCTTTGAGATATTTTCTGAAAATGCTGAGAAAAAGAATAGAGATGAAAATCACAAGAGAGCAAAGGATTTAGATTGAATATTCAATCTAAGCATCACAAGTATAAACAAGGAACAAGAAAGAAAGAAAAAACTGAAGGAAATACAACAACTGAAAAAATTTTTTCTGATTAAAAAACGCCTAAGATCTCACACTATGCACAAAAATTAACTCAAAATCATTCATAGACTTAAATGTAAGAGCTAAAACCATAAAACTATTAGAAGAAAACATAGGAGTACCTCTTGGTGACCTCAGGTTAGGCAATGATTTCTTAGCTACAACACCAAAAGCACAAATGATAAAAGAGAAGAATGACCAGTTGGATTTTCTTAAAATTCAAAGCTTTTGTGCTTCAAAGGACACCATCAAGAAAGTGAAGAGGCAGCCCACACAAAGGGAAAGTATATACTTGCAAATCATTACATCGTACAAGAGACTTGTATCCAGAATATATGGGGGACAACTACAGGTTAAAAATAAAAAGATAAATAACTCAATTTGAAAAATGATCAGGGGCCGGCCCCGTGGCCTAGTGGTTAAGTTCACGTGCTCCGATTCGGCGGCCAAGGGTTTTGCCAGTTTGAATCCTGGGCACGGACACGGCACTGCTCATCAGGCCGTGCTGAGGCAGCATCCCACATGCTACAACTAGAAGGACCCACAAGTAAAAATACACAACTGTGTACTGGGGGGCTTTGGGAGAAAAAGGAAAAATAAAATCTTAAAATTAAAAAAAAAGATCAAAGGATTAGAATAGACATTTCTCCAACAAAGACATAAAAATGGCCAAAAAGCACATGAAAAGATGCTCAACATCATTAATCATTAGGAAAATGCAAATCAAAACCACAATGAGATACCACTTCACACACACTAGGATGGCTATCATCAAAAAGACAGACAATAACAAGTGTTGGTGAGGATGTGGAGAAACCGGAATCCTCATAGACAGCTGATGCAGCCTCTGTGAAAAACAGTCTGGAAGTTCCTCAAAAGGTTAAACATGGAGTCCCATATGACCCAGCAATTTCACTCTTAGGTATATACTCAGGAGAACTGAAAACATACGTCCATAGAAAACCTTGTACACAGATGTTCACAGTAGTATTAGTCATAACAGCCAAAAAGTGCAAAATAACTAAAATGTCCATCAACTGATGATTAGATAAACAAAATGTGGTAAACTCGTACAATGGAATATAAATCTGTAATAAAAAGAACAAAGTATTGATACATATTACTACATAGATGAACCTCAAAAACATTATGCTGAGTTAAAGAAGCCAGTCACAAAAGACTGCATATTGTATGATTCCATTTATATGAAATGCCCAAAATAGGTAAATCCATACAGACAGAAAGTAGGAGTTAGAGACTGCGGTGGATGGAGAGTCACTGCTAATTGGTGTGGGGTTTCTTTTAGGGGTGATTAAAATGTTCTAAAGTTAGATGGTGGTGACAGTTGCACAATTACATAAATACACAAAACCATATAATTGTAAAATTTGGAATGGGTGAACTTCTTTTTTCCTTTTTCTCCCCAAACTGTTTAAATTGCATACTTAGACTTTTTTTTTCCCTCCCCAAAGCCCCCTGATACACAGTTGTATATTCTTAGTTGTGGGTCCTTCTAGTTGTGGCATGTGGGATGCCGCCTCAGCATGGCTTGATGAGCGGTGCCATGTCCGCACCCAGGATCCAAACTGGTGAAACCCTGGGCTGCCGCAGCAGAGCACACGAACTTAACCACTCGGCCACGGGGCCAGCCCCCATGGAATGGGTGAATTTTTATTGTACGAAATATAGCTCCATAAATCAGAGCGGGAGGAGGAAGGGAAGGAGGAGAAGAAGAAGGAGTCAGAATTATAACTGTGATAATGTTTTAAGAGTTGATAATAAAGGAGTTTGGGAGCCAAATGCCAGAAGCTACTGTAGGGATTTTCATGCAAAATTTTAAATGCTGGGCCAGCCCAGTGGCACAGAGGTTAAGTTCACATGTTCTGCTTTGGTGGCCCGGGCTTCGCAGGTTCAGATCCCGAGTGTGCACAGTATCCCACATATAAAATGGAAGAAGATGAGCACAGACGTTAGCTCAGGGCCAGTCTTCCTCAGCAAAAAGAGGAGGATTGGTGGCAGACGATAACTCAGGGCTAGTCTTCCGCAAAAAAAGAAATTTAAATGCTTTCTTAGTCTTTAAGTCTACCATCGATTTAACCTTTTTATTTGCCATAATTTTAACAGGCACACGAAGATGTGTGGGAAATTTGCTTAAGAGAGATGCTAAATCTGAGGCTAGCAGTGAGTAGAAGGCGGCCATGGGTTTGTATTCTCATAATTTCTTCAGAGTATTTGAGGGCAGGGACTGTTCCTTTTATCTTTGAACTATCTGTACTCAATACAGAATGTGGCACATACTGAGGGCCAAGTAAATACTGAATAAATAAGATATACCTGGATAATACTGGAGAACAAAGAAAAGAAGTCTAAGTATGCGGGGCTGGCCCCGTGGCCGAGTGGTTAAGTTCGTGTGCTCCACTGCAGGCAGCCCAGTGTTCTGTCGGTTCGAATTCTGGGTGTGGACATGGTACCACTTGTCAAGCCATGCTGAGGTGGCGTCCCACATGCCACAACTAGAAGGACCCACAACTAAGAATATACAACTATGTCTTGGGGGGCTTTGGGGAGGGGAAAAAGAAAAAGTCTAAGTATGCAATTTAAATGGTTTACAACAGTCTAGGGAAAAAAAGACAAAATCTCGGCATACTGGGGTCATTTTTTGAATTATAATAGTGAAAGAAAACAATTCTTTAAAAAGATGCAATTAATCTATAAAGCAAAAGAAAAAGCCGATCTCAAAGATATCTGTGTAGCACAAATCAGGAAGCAGCAGACTGCAGGAGTAAGAACACTGTCTTTGGAATCCTGCATTCAACAAATGTTTATGAAGCACCCGCAATGCGCAAGACTGTGGCTTAGGTACTAAAGAAACAGCGACAAGCAGAGCCCTGCTCTTAGGGCATTTCACTTTAATGTAGGAAGACAGCATAAGCAAACATCAGATCATTTGAAAGAGTGATGAGTTTTATGAAGAAAATGGAATGAATAGAGGGCTAAGAGAGTGACTGACAGCACAGCTTTAGAAAGAGCGGTCATGGAGGATTCATTTGATGACCTGTATTATTTTTATAATAGTAAACTTTTTAAAAAAGATATATTAACCTCTTTAAAAATAAACTGTCAACACCGTTCAGAACCTAGCGATGTACAATACAATTACAAAACATATGAGAATACAATTTTAAAACATGAGAGAAAGACTGCATTTTTTTTTTTTAAGATTTTCTTGTTTTCCTTTGTCTCCCCAAAGCCCCTCGGTACATAGTTGTATATTCTTAGTTGTGGGTCCCTCTAGTTGTGGCATGTGGGACGCTGCCTCAGCGTGGCCCGACGAGCAGTGCCATGACCGCGCCCAGGACCTGAACCAAGGAAACATTGGGCTGCCTGCAGCAGAGCGCAGGAACCTAACCACTCAACCACGGGGCCAGCCCCAAAGACTGCATTTTTACCCAGAAGTAAACTGTAAATTAAAAATAACTTACTATCTTGACAATAATTCACTCCTACACAAAATTTGAAAAATTAAACCTATTTATCCTTAGTATTTTACCTATTGCATGAATGTATTTATGACTGAAACTAAACTAAGGAAGCTTTAGGGCTGAAGTCAATATCCTAAGAATCTCAAGAACTGAAATACCAGCTAAATCATTTAAATAAAACAAAATGGTACAAAATTATTACCTACCACACACAAGAATACAAAATCAAAGACACATTTTGGCAAAAGTATATGTAGCATTGCTACCAGTTCGCTCAGGACACACACAACTAAAGTAAAAATAACACTGTCTAGAACACTCCATCATTCCTTTAGTCAACAGATAATTTATCCTAAGAAAAAGAAAGAGAGAATAAAAGAAACTAGCACATAAGTGTACAAAAAAGCAACAGGAGCGAGGCCACACATTCTCTTGCACATGCATTCCTAGTCTCCCTAGTGCTCAATACCCCAGTGTGTAAAATCAGATGTAAATAGGGTATAATGTGGAGTAATATATATAAAACCATCTAACAAAATAGCTCTTCCCAACTTGAGTAAAACAGTATGTCATCCTCTTTTCCTATTGTTTTTTCATCTGAGAATGAAGAAACTGTGTCAAAGAAAAAAAGGATGATGGCTTCTAGCAGAGATATTTATATAATATTCTATCCATAACATTCAGAAACTTACCACACATCAGCCAAGGGGGTAAATACAGAACTAGAGAAAAGTTTAAGGCATCAAGAGTCCACTAACCTTAACCCATTGAACAGCTGCTTAGATTTATCCAGAAGATAACAAAAATCTGTAACTGTTTTCCTCTCTCCCTGTGGGATGTCATCTTCAGCACCTCCAGAGGACATGATTTCTTTAAGAGCAAATTCAGTCCTGTAAGAAAACATGTGTCCATTTACCAAGTAGGTGAAAATAAAAAGAGAAATAGACCTTAGTCATATCATCTGATAGCATTTTTCCAAGATGGATAGGGAATTATTCTGATTACAATCAAATCATCAAAATAATTTAAACATAAGATGATATGGGAGAATAGACAATTTCACATTGTCAGTGGGACTGAAAATTGGTACATCCAAATTGGAAAGAAATTTTTATCAGATTCTCTTATCCAATAGACGGTATTTGAATGCCTATCATGTTCCAGGCACTCCTCTACGTGGTTAAGAATCAAACACATTGATCTTTTTAACCTATTTATCTATTTGATCCACTCTGTAAATCCATCCTGGAAAATGATCCTACAAATGGAAAACACTTTATCCATAAAGATATTTATTTCAGTATCGTAATATTTAAAAATTGCTAACAACCTAAAAGAACCAAAGAAGGTAATGGTTAAGTACTTCACAGAACACTGACGACTGCATTCTACCCTATCTCTAACTTAGAATTACATTAAGATGATAAGGCAATAATATGGGGACACAGTATAAAAGGGATATAAAAATCACACACATATTTTAAAGCTATATTTTATCGAATCCAAACTATCTTCATGTGTAATCAATCATGTCAATCAGCCATTTAAAAAAAAGCAAGTTGCTGGACAGTATACAGTATACTATAAACTTACACTAAACAAAAAAAATTCATTTGTGTGTACACATGGACAGAAATCCCTGGGACAACATAGGGAAATTTAGTCCCAGTGTAGGGTGAAAAAATAGGCAGAAGAGACAAGGGTCAGATACCAGAGATGGGAGTTAGGGTGTGTTGTAGTTATTTTGGTAAATATTTTTCTCTTCAACATTGTCTTGAACAGGCAATTGCAGGTGCAAGGCAGGAAAACTGTCAGCAAGACTAGAACTGTCAAGGGGCTCTGGGGTAACACATGGGTGGCACTGGAGCCAGCCGGTGAGGAAGTGGTTTCCAACACGCATGCAAGGCACTGGGTGGTCCCTGCATGTTCACTTGGTCCCGCTTCCCACCATCTCTTTCTGCACTCCATGATGGGCTAGGGTTTTTAACAGAGGGAAACAGACCTTGAGAAGCCTTGAGCCTTGGAAGGGGTTTCACATGGTACTGACCCTCGTAAGGCCTCTCCCCATCCAACCCCCACCTTGATTCTCTAAACCCAGCAGGGGAGGCACAAACCCGACTACAGCTTTCTCCACCTCGCCTCATGTACCTCATGTGCCAAGGTGGCTCATAGCCCCAGGGCAGAGGAGTTGACAGGAGAAAAAGAGAAAATAAAAGTTTAAAATAAACAAATTCAATAAGGAAGGATATTAGAAATAAAGCCGGAAGAAAATGCCATAATGAAGCAAATAAAAATCTGGGTATGAAGAACATAAATCATTGAAATAAATCTAATAGGTGGATGAATTGAAGAGCAGAAAGGATACAGCTGAGCAAATTAATAAGCCAAAATATCAGTCTTCCAAAAGAGTACTTTTAAAGTACTCTCCCAAAAGACATGAGAAAGAGAGAAAATACACAAAGGAAAACTCAAGACACACAGAACAGAGAAGGGAAGGAAATCAACATCCACATAATAGCATACATAGAAGGAGAGAAAAAAATACGTAAGGGTGATGAAATATTTGCAGAAATAAACTTCTGTAAACTTCCCAGAATTAGAGAAAATGTAAGACCTCAAACTAAACGGCTCAAAGAACATCAAAAAAAGAGAAAGAATCCCCTAGCTAGAAACATTAAAGTGAAACTGAAGACTTCCAGAGAAGGCCTCCCCCGCTCCTGAGCAACCAGTCCTGCAGTCACAGTCACAGAGGGCACCCTGCACGGGCACCAGAGCGCCAACTGGGAGCAGCCCGGTCACGCCCACACAAAGGGCCAGCTTGCTCTGGATGCTGGAGCTCGAGTGAGGTGAGGAGGGCATCTTGAGCGAGGAGAACTGGCAGGAGTGAGAGCCTCAGCAGGGTGGGGAGGGCATCTCCACATGGAAGGGTTCAGAGGCAGCAATAGGAGATTTGTCATATCTAGGAGGATTCATCAAATAAGAAAATTTATTAAGGACACTGGGACCCAGCTCTCTCTGTACAAAAGGGAGACACAAACAAGGAAAGGAAAAAGGTTAGAATGAACCCTGTGCATTGAAACTGGAGGTACGATGAACTAATGGATTTTTAAAATATAGACATAAATGTGTCAGAGATGTGTGTGTGTATACATAAGCACATACATACATACTCCCTAGCTCTGTAAATCTGTCTACTGAGCGGGCCTTGGAGCAGTGACCACGTCCACTCTCCAAGGGTATGAACAGACCTAGCACTCAAATCTTGGCTTCTAATACCATTCTCCAATAAAGGGAACCAGAACTCCTTGGAGAATTGTAACTAGCTAATTACAGCACTGGGGCAGAAAAAGTACAAGATGAATATGGAATATCCTGTGCCAGGGAGCAAAAAAGTGCTCAAAGAATGAGACAGACATGTCAAAGAGACGTAGGACCTAAGTGTCTATTAATAAATGAATGATAAAGAAAATGTGCTATATATACACAATGGAATATTATTCAGTCATAAAAAGGGGGAAATCCTGCCATCTGCAGCACAGACCTTGAGGGCATTGTGCAAAGTGAAATAAGCCAGACAGTAACTTATATGTGGAATCTAAAAAAAACCAAACTCATAGAAACAGAACAGATTGGTGGTTGCTGGAGGTGGGGATGAGGCTTGGCAGAAAAGAATGAAGGTGGCCAAAGGGTACAAACTTCTAGTTATAAGATAAATAAATTCTGGGGATGTAATGTACAGGATGGGGACTACAGTTAACAACACTGTATTGTATATTTGAAAGTTGCTAAGAAAGCAGATCTTAAAAGTACTCATCATAAGAAAAAAAATTCTTAACTATGTGAAATGATGGATGTTAACTAAACTTATTGTGGTAATCATTTTGCAATATATACATACGTCAAATCATTATGTTGTACACCTAAAACCAATATAATGTTATATGTCAATAATATCTCAATAAAACTGGAAAAAAATAAAATTAAGCATCAAAAAAAAAAGGACATAAGCCCAGCCTGAAGCTTCCACTGACCAAAGTGGAGATAATTTCAGCATCAAAACAAATAATACTAGTAAAATGGTTACGTTCTTAATTTGAATAAATGGTTCTTATTTTGAATAAAATAAATATTTTTGAAACAATACTGACATGAATAAATAATGAATAAATGGAAAGTTTGATAGTGAATGGGAGAGTTTCAGAGTACTTCCCCACAAAATACACATTAATTCCAAAAGGAAAAAATAACTTTGCAGCAGTAAAACCTGGCGGACACCACCTTGACCAAGTGATCAAAGTGAACAGCGTTAGCAGTCGGACAAATCACAGTCCTGGACCACCTGACAGGATGCAATGAGAGGTGACGTTCCTGCCAGAGAGCCCTAACTTGAGTCTAATCACGAGGAAACAGACAAAACCAAATTGGGAGATGTTCTACAAAATAACCAACCTGAAATCTCCAAAAATGTCAAGGTCAAAAATGTCAGTGATGCTCCTCCAAAGAAAAGGGAAGACGGAGGTGCAATGCCTGGTTCTGAGCGGGACCTTTCTGCTGTAAAGGACGCCACTGGGACAACTGGTAAAGCCTGAACGGGGTCTGAGAACTACATAGTAGCAATGTACCAATGTTAATAAGAAAAAAAAAATTAAACCTCACCAGTAATCAACAAAATACAAACCAAATACAACAAAGCTAGCACATTAAAAATACACTAAGTAAAGCAGTTGAATATGCACTGAAATGAGCAAATTTTTAGGGGCAGTGTAAATTAGTTCAGACCTGTGAGACTCACTGTATGCATGGGGGGATATATTCATTCTATCAGACCCAGCAATTACACTTCTGGAAATTTATCTTAAGGAACATGTTAACTATCACTACTGATAAATTGCTCATAACACCAGGAAGTGGTGAGGAACGGCTAGCCAGTCCCATCTACCACTAGCACACAATGCCCTATTCTCCAAACACAGTGAAATACCTGCAAATCTCCGAACATATTCTACTCTTACATAACATAACAACTTGACACATTATTCTCTTCATCTATTTCTTTCACCTGGTGAAGTGATATTCGTAGTTTGAGATATTATTCAAATGACACCTTTTCAGTAAAACCTTCCTTGAAAATCTAATCTCTCCCTGGCACTTACATATGATCAAATCAGTAGAGGCTTCTTCAGTGACTCCATAAACAGTTATACACACAACACTTATTTGTTTAAGAAAAAAAAGGGCTGTCTCACCCTCTAGAACTACACTGTCCATAACTGTAGCCATTAGCCACATGTGGCTACTTAGCACTTGAAACACAGCTACTCTTAATTGAGATGTGTTGTGAATATAAAATACACCAAATTTAGAAGACTCAGTATGAAAAAAAGATGTAAAATCTATTGTTACACGCTCAAATAATATTTTGGTTATTTAGTTAAATAAAATATATTATTAAAATTAATTTGATCTGTTTTTTACTTTTTTTTTAACAAAGATTTTATTTTTTCCTTTTTCTCCCCAAAGTCCCCCAGTACATAGCTGTATATTCTTTGTTGTGGGTCCTTCTAGTTGTGGCATGTGGGACGCTGCCTCAGCGTGGCCTGATGAGCAGTGCCATGTCCGTGCCCAGGATTCGAACCAACGAAACACTGGGCCGCCTGCAGCGGAGCGCACAGACTTAACCACTTGGCCACAGGGCCAGCCCCTGTTTTTTACTTTTTAACGTGGCTACTAGAAAATTTAAAATTACACGTGACTCGATTATATTTTTATTGAACAGATATAAAACTGTCATTATTCATAGATGACATGAGCCTTTCCATAGAAATTTCAGAAGAACCTACAGATAAATTATTAGAATTAATCAGTGAGTTTTAGCAAAGTTGCTAGAGATAAGGTGCATATAAAAAGATCAACTGTATTTCTATATCCCCAAGAACAAATAATTAGAAAGTAAAGCTAAAAAAACTATATCATTTACAACAGCACCAAGTAATATCAAGTAACTAGGAATAAATATAATGTAGATGTGCAAGACCTCATCACAGAAAACTGTAAAACCCTGAGAGATAAATTAAAGAAGACTTGTAGAAAATTAAGAATATGCCATGTTTTTTTACTGGAAGCCTCAAAATTATAAAGACCTCAATCCTCCCTAAATTGGTCAATATATTCAATGTAACAAAAATCTCAATAGATTTGTTTGTAGAAATGGACAAGTTGATCCTATAATTTACATGGAAATGCAAAGAGCCAAAGCAGCTAAAACAATCTTGAAGAAGAGCAAGATGGGAGGACTTACTCCACTGGATCTCGAGACTTTTTTAAGCTCTAGGATTGAAGACTGCGGTATTGGTGTAGAAGAGAAAAACGGACCAACACAACAGAATGGAGAGTGTGAGAAATAACCCACATGTATACGGACACAATTTACGACAACACAACAGAATGGAGAGTGTGAGAAACAACCCACATGTATACGGACACAATTTACGACAACACAACAGAATGGAGAGTGTGAGAAATAACCCACATGTATATGGACACAATTTACGACAACACAACAGAATGGAGAGTGTGAGAAATAACCCACATGTATACGGACACAATTTACGACAACACAACAGAATGGAGAGTGTGAGAAATAACCCACATGTATACGGACACAATTTACGACAACGGTGGCAGCGTAAAGCAATGAAGAAAAATGGTTTTATCAAAAATAAAAAAGAAAGAAAGAGAAAGAAAAAGAGCCAAGGCTGAGTCAACTAGATATCTAAATTAAAAGAAAAAACATGAATCCTGATTCCTACATAGACTACACACAAAAATAAATTCTAGGTAGACTTCAGATGTAAATGTAAAAGGTAAAATAAAATAGTTCTTAGATGATAATATAGGAGGCTATCTTCATGACCCTGAGGTAAAAAAATGATTTCTTAAACAGGTCTCCAAAGTACTCTTCATAAAGGAGAAACTAGAACATTTTAAAAACCAAGTATTATGTTCATTAAAAGACACCATTAAGAAAGTGAAAAGACAAGGCATAGAGCAAAAGAAGATATTTGCAATATATATTTTTGACAAAGGACTTGTAACCAAAATAAATGAAGAACTACAGATCAGTAAGAAAAAAACAATCTCATAAAAAGAGGGAGTAGGCAAAAGGAGGCAGCTAAATGAAAGGATGCTAAGTTCCATTAGTCATCAGAGAAATGCAAACCAAAATGATGGGGCCAACCCATTGGGGCAGCAATTAAGTTCACGTGCTCTGCTTCCGTGGCGCAGGGTTCACCGGTTTCGATCCCAGGTGTGGACCTATGCACTGTTTATCAAGCCATGCTGTGGCAGGTGTCTCACATATAAAATAGAGAAGATGGGCATGGATGTTAGCTCAAGGCCAATCTTCCTCAGCAAAAAGAGGAGGATTGGTGGTGGATGTTAGCTCAGGGCTAATCTTCCTCAAAAAAAAAGCCAAAATAAGATACTATGAAATGCCTACCAGACTATCCCAAAGATTAAAAAACCCAACAATCCCAAGTGTTGGAAGAATGTGTAGCAACAGGAACTACTAGAAAACTATTTAGCAGTATCTACTAAAATATACCCTTTGGATTCAGCAACTAGTTATATACCAACAGATATGCAACATGTATGCACCAAAAGACATTTACAAGAATGTTCACAGAAGTAAAATTTGTAATTGCCAAAATCTGGAAGCAATAAAGTATCTAACAATAATGAAATGGATACATAAGTGGAATACTGTAGTGTAATGAAAATGAACACACTACAGACCCCTGCAACAACAGGGACAAACTCAACATAATGTTGAGCAAAACAAAGCAGACCCAAAAGAATACATGCCATGATTCCAATACATAAAGTACAAAACAGATAAAACTGAATTACAGTATTTGATAGATTCATCAAGATAGTGGTTACTTTTAGGGAGGAGGCAAGAAATAAGAGGGATGCTAGTAATATTGTATTTCTTGACCTGGGGTTAATACTGCAAAAATTTATTGACCTACACATTTATTATCTATACATTTTTCTGATTGTGTTATTCCTGAATAAAAAGAGTTGAAAAACAGAAAGGAAAAACGAAGAGGGAGGAAAAATACCAAACCCTGATGATTTTACAAATAAGTTTTACCAAACATTTAAAAGACACAAAACATTGAATATACTTTCCTCCCAACATTCATTTTAATAAAGCTAACACAGCCTTGACATCAAAACCATAGACAGGCAATACAAAAAAGCAAAACTACAAGCCAAAGTCCATATTATATAAATAGTTGTTATGGTATCAAATGTTGGTAATATTAATAGATCATGGATAATTGAAATTTTAATATAAGGCAGCAAACACAATCTCACTTGTTTACTAAAAGATAAATGGTAAATTAAGATGTATGAATGAAATATATACGTATCTATCTATATCAATTATGTGGGAAAAATAGTTGTGTGAATCTATAAGCAAGGTCAGATCTATAGATATTTATGGGAAGCATATTTGTAAGCATAGCACATGGGTAAGAATAGAAGTAGAGAGACTAGTTACGTCAGCAACATGGCAGATTGAGCTCACCCCCGGGACTCTCTCCCCTCCAAATTACAACCAAAAGGAGCAACTGCTTTTCAACCAAAAGATCTTAATAACACAGAGATTGTGAGAGACCCACAGCAGCCAAATGACGGAGCGTAGAGAGGCTGGAGCCGCCCTCGGAGGAGCTGGAACCAGGTAGGAGAGAACTTTGCTCCCTACCCTAGAGACTGGGATCGCTGCTGTGGGTGTGGGAAGGAGCTGGGGAGGGGCCACGCATCCGCGGGATCGTCCAGGACTCCCACCGCCTGAGCAGCAGAAACCCTCTAACAGGGGAAAGCTTTCGCGTGGGGGAGCCCCAGCAAGCCAGGGCCCCGGGAAACCAGAGAGTGAGAGCTGAAGAGAATCCAGGTCTGCGCAGGAGAGAAAGTGCCCATCCTCCCCCAAACTGCACTGCGCGCCACCATCGCAGCTGAAGGCGGAGGGCTCAGAATGTGTGGCTCTCGACCCCCATCTAGTGGCGACAAGCTGTAACTGCAACTGAAAAATAGTATTATGCGCAAAAACCGCTCCTCTACCATCCAGCAATTTATAAAAGCTCCAGTCCACAAGGAAAAGAGTAAAAATACAGAAGTATGTCATGAGGACTTGGAAATAGGTAAACTAAGTGACAATGAATTCAGAATAGCTATCATCAAAAAATTCAGTGAGGTACAGGGAAATATAGAGAAACAAGTCAACGAGTCTGGAATTACTTCACAAAAGAGATTGAAACTATAAAGAAGAATCAACAAGAAATACTAGAGATGAAAAATACAATGGATCAGATAAAACAGAATACAGATTCCCTGAATGCCTGTGTAGACACCATAGAGGAGCAAATTAGCATAATCGAAGATAGGCTGAATGGTTCCAGAGAAAGAAAGAGAACTAAGAATTTTTTTAAAAAATGAAGAAAATCTCCGAGAAATAGCAGATTCAATGAGAAAATACAACTTAGGAATCATCAGAATTCCTGAGGGCGTGGAAAAGGAAAATAGAGCAGAAAGTGTGCTCAACGAAATAATAGAAGAGAACTTCCCAAATCTAGGGATTGAGAGAGAAATGTGTGTGGAGGAAGCTTTCAGATCTCCTAGATTTGTCAATGTAAAAAGAGCTACTGCAAGGCATATAGTAGTAAAAATGGCAAAAATGAATGACAAAGAAAAAATACTCAGGGCAGCAAGGCAGAAGAAAATAACCTACAAAGGAAGCCCTATCAGACTTTCAGCAGATTTCTCTACAGAAATCTTACAAGCTAGCAGAGATTGGAAGGACATATTCAAAACCTTAAAGGATAAAAATGTTCAGCCAAGAATACTCTATCCAGCAAAAATATCCTTCAGAGGGAGAAAATAAATCATTTCCAGACAAACAAAAGCTAAGGGAATTCGTAGCCACAAGACCTCCACTACAAGAAATCCTCAAGAAGGCCCTCATACCTGAAAAAAGAAAAAAAGGGAGAAAGGGGTCACAAAACACAGAGTAGAGAGACAAACAGATAGAATTGGAATAGGATAGCAAATATTCAACTATAGCGTTAGGATAAAGGGAAGGAATCCACCAAAGCAAAGACAATCCTATCACTCTAACCACAAACTCACAACACAAGTTGGAATAAGAGAGGAAAATAATAATTTAGGAGGGGAAGAGGAAAGGGACTGAATCAGTTTAGGCTAAGGAAGTAAGAGACCACCAGTAAATGGACTATGTTATACACGAGATTCTGAATACAAACTTCAGAGTAGCCACTAAACTAAAAAACAGAACAGAGACACAAAACATAAATAAGGAAAAATCTAAGAAACCCAGCATAAGAAATTGCAGTATTAAATGGGTAGGCTAAAACACACAGGACAAGAAACAAAGGAAATGCAGGAAAACCAGAAAGCAAGTGACAGAATGACAGCATTAAGCCTTCAGGCATCAATAATCACCCTCGATGTAAATGGATTGAACTCTCCAATAAAAAGACACAGAGTGGCAAAATGAATTAAAGAACAAGACCCAACAATTTGTTGCCTCCAGGAAACACACCTCAGCTCCAAGGACAAACACAGGCTCAGAGTGAAGGGGTGGAAGACAATACTCCAAGCTAATAGCAAACAAAAGAAAGCAGGTGTCACAATAGTTATATCAGACAAAACAGATTTCAAGATAAGGCAGGTAAAGAGAGACATAGAGGGCCAATATATAATGATCAAAGGGACACTTTGTCAAGAAGAAATAACGCTTATAAATATCTATGCACCCAACACAGGAGCACCAATGTTCATAAAGCAACTATTAACAAACCTAAAAGAAGATGTCAAAAATAACACAATAATAGTAGGGGACTTCAACACCCCACTCACATCAATGGACAGATCACCCAGACAGAAAATCAACAAGGAAACAGTGGAGTTAAATGAAAAGATAAAACAGTTGGACTTAATAGACATATATAGAACACTTCATCCAAAAACAACAGAATACACATTCTTCTCAAGTGTGCATGGAACATTCTCAAGGATAGACCGTATGTTGGGAAACAAGGCAAGCCTCTATAAATTTAAAAAAATTGAAATAATAACAAGCACCTTCTCTGATCATAATGCTATGAAGCTAGAAATTAATTACAAGAAAAAAGCTGAGAAAGGCATAAAGATGTGAAGACTAAACAATATTCTATTGAACAAGCAATGGATCATTGAAGAAATTAACGAAGAAATAAAAAAATACCTGGAGACAAATGAAAATGATAAGATGCCATACCCAATGATACAGCAAAAGCTGTATTAAGAGGAAAATTCATTGCAATACAGGCACATCTTAACAAACAAGAAAAATCCCAAGTAAGCAATCTTAAACTACACCTAGCTGAATTAGAGAAAGAATAACAAACAAAGCCCAAAGTCAGCAGAAAGAGAGAAATAATAAAAATCAGAGCAGAAATAAACGCTATTGAAACAAAAAAGGCAGTAGAAAGGATCAATGAAACAAAGAGCTGGTTCTTTGAGAAGATAAATAAAATTGACTAACTCCTAGCCAGACTTACAAAGAAAAAAAGAGAGAGAGCGCAAATAAACAAAATCAGAAGTGAAAGAGGAGAAATAACAACAGACTCCACAGAAATACAATGGATTATAAGAGAATACTATGAAAAACTATATGCCAACAAAATGGATAACCTAGAGGAAATGGATAAATTCTTGGACTCCTACAATCTCCCAAAGCTTAGTCATGAAGAAGCAGACAATTTGAACAGACCAATCACAAGGAAAGAGATTGAAACAGCAATCAAAAGCATCCCAAAGAATAAAACCCCAGGACCAGATGGCTTTCCTGGGGAATTCTACCAAACTTTCAGAGAGGATTTAATACCTATCCTTTTCAGGCTATTCCACAAAATTAGGGAGGATGGAACACTTCGTAATACATTCTATGAGGCCAACATCACACTAATACAAAAGCCTGACAAGGACAGCATGAAAAAGGAGAACTACAGGCCAATACTTCTGATGAACATAGATGCAAAAATTCTCAACAATGGGGCTGGCCCCGTGGCCAAGTGGTTAAGTTCGCCCGCTCCGCTGCAGGCGGCCCAGTGTTTCGTTGGTTCAAATCCTGGGCGCGGACATGGCACTGCTCATCAAATCACGCTGAGGCAGCATCCCACGTGCCACAACTAGAAGGACCCACAACGAAGAATATACAACTATGTACCAGGGGGCTTTGGGAAGAAAAAGGGAAAAAAAAAATCTTTAAAAAAAAAAAAAATTCTCAACAAAATTTTGGCAACCCAAATTCAGCAATTCATCAAAAGGATCATACATCATGATCAAGTGGGATTCATACCAGGGACACAGGGATGGTTCAGCATCCGCAAATCAATCAATGTGATACACCACATCAACAAATTGAGGAATAAAAACCACATGATCATCTCAATGGATGCAGAGAAAGCATTTGACAAGATCCAACAGCCATTTATGATAAAAACTCTGAAGAAAACGGGCATAGAAGGGAACTACCTCAACATAATAAAGGCCATATACGACAAACCCACAGCCAACATCATACTCAATGGGCAAAAACTGAGCACCGTCCCCCTGAGAACAGGAATGAGACAAGGATGCCCTCTATCACCACTCTTATTTACCATAGTACTGGAGGTTTTGTCCAGAGCAATCAGGCAAGAAAAGGAAATAAAAGGAACCCAAATAGGGAGGGAAGAAGTAAAACTCTTGCTGTTTGCAGACGACATGATCTTATATATAGAAAACCCCAAAGAATCCATTAGAAAACCTTTAGAAGTAATCAACACCTACAGCATAGTTGCAGGGTACAAAATCAACTTACAAAAATCAGTTGCATTTCTATACTCTAATAACGAACTAACAGAAAAAGAACTCAAGAACACAATGCCATTCACAATTGCAACAAAAGGAATAAAATACCTCGGGGCGAACTTAACTAAGGAAGTGAAAGACCTATATAATGAAAATTACAAGGCTTTTCTGAAAGAAATGGATGACGACATACAGATGGAAAGACATTCTATATACATGGATTGGAAGAATAAACATAGTTAAAATGTCCGTTCTACCTAAAGCAATCTACAGATTCAACGCCATCCCAATCAGAAGCCCAATGACATTCTTTACAGAAATAGAACAAAGAATCCTAAAATTCATATGGGGCAACAAAAGACCCCGAATTGCTAAAGCAATCCTGAGAAAAAAGAACACAGCTGGAGGCATCATAATCCCTGCCTTCAAAACATACTACAAAGCTACAGTAATCAAAACAGCATGGTACTGGTACAAAAACAGGTGCACAGATCAATGGAACAGAATTGAAAGCCCAGAAACAAAACCATACATCTATGGACAGCTAATCTTTGACAAAGGAGCTGAGGGCATACATTGGAGAAAAGAAAGTCTTTTCAACAAATGGTGCTGGGAAAACTGGAAAGCAACATGTAAAGGAATGAAAATTGACCATTCTTTTTCACCATTCACCAAAATAAACTCAAAATGGATCAAAGACCTAAAGGTGAGACCTGAAACCATAAGCCTTCTAGAAGAAAATGTAGGCAGTACACTCTTTGACATCAGCATTAAAAGGATCTTTTCGGACACCATGTCTTCTCAGACAAGGGAAACAACAGAAAGAATAAACAAATGGGACTTCATCAGACTAAAGAGCTTCTTCAAGGCAAAGGAAAATAGGATTGAAACAAAAAAACAACCCACTAACTGGGAAAAAAAAATTGCAAGTCATACATCCTACAAAGGTTTAATATCCATAATATATAAAGAACTCACACAACTCAACAACAAAAAATCAAACAACCCCATCAAAAAATTGGCAGGAGACACGAACAGACATTTCTCCAAAGAAGATATACAGATGGCCAACAGGCAAATGAAAAGATGATCATCGCTGATCATCAGGGAAATGCAAATCAAAACTACACTAAGATATCACCTTACACCCATTACAATGACAAAAATAACTAAAAGAAATAGTAACAAATGTTGGAGAGCTTGTGGAGAAAAAGGAACCCTCATACACTGCTGGTGGGAATGCAAACTGGTGCAGCCACTATGGAAAACAGTATGGAGATTCCTCAAAAAATTAAAAATAGAATTACCATATGATCCAGCTATCCCACTACTGGGTATCTATCCAAAGAGCTTGAAGTCAGCAATTCCAAAAGTCCCATGCACCCCAATGTTCATTGGACCATTACTTACAATAGCCAAGACATGGAAGCAACCTAAGTGCCCATCAACAGATGATTGGATAAAGAAGATGTGGTATACATACACAATGGAATACTACTCAGCTGTAAAAAAGAACAAAATCGTCTCATTTGCAACAACATGGATGGACCTTGAGGGAATTATGTTAAGTGAAATAAGCCAGATAGAGAAGGACAATCTCTGTATGACTCCACTCATATAAGGAACTTAAAAATGTGGACAAAGAGAACAGATTAGTGGCTATCAGGGGAAAGGTGGGATGGGGGGGGGCACAAAGAGTGAAGGGGTGCACCTACAACACGACTGACAGACAATAATGTACAACTGAAATTTCACATGATTGTAAACTCTCATTAACTCAACAAAAATTAAATAAATAAACAAACCCCTATTCACTCTGAAAAAAAAAAAAAGAATAGAAGTAGACAGAAAGAAAAGGACATACATTGTTGTGGGTTGAATTGTGTCCCTCCCCTCCCACCCCCCACAAAATATGTTGAAGTCCTAACCCCTTGTCCCTGTGAATGTGACCTTATTTGGAAATAGGGTATCTGCAGATGTAATTAAGAAGTAAGTTAACACGGGGTCACACTGAAATGCAGTGAGTCCTTAATCCAACGTGGCCAGTGTCCTTATAAGCCGAGAAGAGATGCAGAGACAGACACACATAGAGAGAACAACATCTTGGGAAGACACACAGAGGGAACACAGCCATATGAAGAAGGAGACAGACATTGGAATCATGCAGCTGTAAGCCAAGGAATGCCAAGGATTGCTGGCAACCACCAAAAGCTAGGGAAGAGACACGGAACAGATTCTCCCTCTGAGCTTCTATACGGGAATCAACTCTGCCAACACCTTGATTTTGGAGTTTTGGCCTCTTAAGTGTGGGAGCACCAATCTGGTTGTTTTCAGCCGCTGTTTGTGGTAATCTGTTACGCAGCCCTAGGAAACCAATCTACAGACGGCAGAGTCCCAACACAGGTTACCAGATGGGCACACAAGCAAAGGAGCAACGAGTGGGCACAACTGCTCAAAGACTTGTTCTGCTCGATATAGAGCATCTGGCAAATCACTGACCTGTCTTGCTGACAACTCCTTTCTACAGGAAGTCTTTTGACAAAGGAACAACAGAAACTGGTACTCTGGATTCGATCCTGAGTAAGTGGTTGGCAATCCGAAAGTATGAAAGAAACCTGGAGAGACTATGATACAAGGGTGTATTAGGTTCTATCAGGGAGCACAATGCAGAGTCTTACGGCAGTGGGAAGGGCCTGGACCAGGACAGAAGCCAAGCGTTCCTGTTCCTGACACTTCCTAGTTACGTGATGGTAAACAACAAAACAACCTGAGCCAACACTTTGAGCTGCAGGTTTTTAATTCACAAACAAGTAATTTACACTTGTCCTGCCTGTCTCAGGTAACTGTTGTGAAGACAGAACAAGATTTAGGTGTGAAAGAAGTCTGAAAACACTATAAAATGCATAATATCACCACCATTATTACTCTGCAGTTTAGTGATGTTTCAAAAAGACAGGGAATGGCTCTGTGATCAGAAAACGGAAACAGGCTGAGAAAAGAAGTACATAGGAAATGAAACCAAAATATAATAAAAATTAATTCTGACAAAGAAGAGAAGGTATTTATAGAAATCACATAGTTGAAAAGAGATCATTTTGTTATGCACTCAGATTTTTTACAAGTAATGTAAAGAGACAGAACGGCTGTCTAATTAAGCGTCAACATAAGAGAGTGTCACACATGTTTTCTCAGCTATAAAAATGGAATATTAATAACAGATACCTCATAACGCTACTGGACAATAAAATGAGCTAATGAATGTAAAATTTCCCTGTAAATTATAATTATTCTAAAATTATTAGTTGTAAAACTGTTATAGATGCACTCAAAAACGCATAAACTGAAAAATATCAAGTACAAAAAATGCTGAATGTGTGTGTGTTTGGGGGGTGATGACGATGGGTTTGTCATATTCAGTATAAAAGGAAGAAGCAGCTACTGCCCTGTGCAGATGGCATTCCTACAATATGAACAAATGGCAGTGCTCAAAAGCTGGTCCTGGGGCCGGCCCCGTGGCCGAGTGGTTAAGTTCGCGCGCTCCACTTCAGCGGCCCAGGGTTTCACTGGTTCGGATCCTGGGTGCAGACATGGCACTGCTCATCAGGCCATGCTGAGGAAGCATCCCACATGCCACAACTAGAAGGACCTACAACTAGAAATACACAACTATGTACCAGGGGGCTTTGGGAGAAAAAGGAAAAATAAAATGTTTAAAAAAAAAAAAAAAAAGCTGGTCCTTACCAAAGAGAGTGCAAAGCATCTTCATTATCAAAGACAGCATAAAGCTATCATGAATTATATACAAATTATTTTCTGAAAATAATTTTTCTGACTTATTCCAACATGGGATTGAACGTAAACTACATGCTATAATAATTATAAGAGAAATGCATACGCACCAAACTTCTCATTGTTCAATGTATAAAGCAACTGAATGAATTGAGGGCAAAGAGAGTTTACGAAAAGGAAGCCAAAGGAGCAAGGGGATGGAGCAGCAGTGACATACATACAGCCAGAAGGTCATCTGGTCAGGAGACTATAAAGATATCATTTTGCCAACCAAATGTGGAGAAAGAGACATGTTTACCTAACACAAACAAATATGCAAATTCTTCAACTGAGACATAGCACACAGCCTAACAGAAAGCACTGCAGTGAAAGGGAAGAAAGGCAGTTAGTCAGTCCGTCAGCAAAAAAGGATGACTATCAACCAGACTCATGCAAGATCTATTTATGAAACTAATGGGGCAGGAAACACAAAAATATACAAAATGAAGGAAAGCATCAAAAATAGGTACCCTGGAGAATGACGGGAGGAAACATGACCTGAAGCAGCCTATAGCTAACAATTCATAAAAACTGTCCCCGGCGGAAAACCCACAGAGGCAGCAGTCAAGTACAATGTAGTTGAATTTAAACAGCCGTTTATTCCTAACACAAAAACTCAAAAGAGAACAAGAAATTCAGACAAGAGCCTCAATCACAACCAACAAGACATCACTCCTACTCAGCATGTAAACAGCAGGGCACACGACTTCTCCTTCTTAATCACACACAAAGATGACCGCAGCAGCCGCTGCCAAAGGTCTATGCAGAGTACACTAAAAACTATGAAAAGGAATCAAGGAAATCTCCTTGAATGTGGAGTCGGGAGGCCAGAAGGCGAAGCCCTCATCTACTGCCACTGGACATCAATTACAGACCTCAAAAGAAACATGTCATCTACAGACTCCAGCAGTAAGAATTCTCCTTGCCCAACAAGCCCAGCCAATGGGAAACCATCAGCACTCTGAACTCTCGCTGTCCTCCAATGGACTTTTGTTCAAAACAACCCCTCCCAACTTCCTCCTTTTCCTCCGTAAAGTAACGTTCCTCTCCTTTGTTTGCTGGACTTGCCTATGGTTTTTGCTATAGCTTGCTTGTCCCGAATTGCAACTCCTCTGCTATTCCCGAATAAACCCATTTTGCTGGTAAAATAACTAGCTGTTTCATTTTTTAAGACAACATTACTTGGTGCCAAGGAAGTGGGATCTAGAGAAGACCCCCAACAACTCCAAGGGTGGCAAGCAAACAGGTGTCACACCCACTGAGTCCGTCGATCACACTCCTTCCTCACTGACCCTAGATGTGAGCTTCGGCTCTTTGCGTCTTGAGCTCTCCAGGCTTTATTCAAGATCAGTATTTTTTTTTTTTATAAAGCCTTTGGCTTTTCTGTCTAAAGCCTTCGTCCTTTCTGTTGGAAAGGGTTTTCCTTTTTGTGAGTACTCGTTTGGTATAATTTCTATTGGAAGTGTGCTAGCATTCCAAAGGAATCAGGCTGTTTAGGAATTTTTCTTTTGTTCTAGAGAAAAACCTCCGAGAAATGAGATCCCAGTCATCTAAATGCTTTGAGGGTGCCCCCCACTGTTCAGGGACCCCAGCTGGTTTTCTATTTAAAAACTGGGGTCCCTCCTCATGTACATTTCTAACTAAATGGACTGAGTTAACCAAACGTAATTTAGAACACCGATGGCCATTACGGGGAGCTTTCCACCTCCCCAAACTTACTTTTCTCAAAACTAAATTGGACAGCCATGGCTCTAAAATTGGAAAAACTGAATGGGATGCCTATTTCGATTGGTATCTTGAGGCTTCCAATGTTAACAGCATTCTAAAATTGTCTCTTTGCAAAATGCAATTTTTAGATTAACTGAGGCAAACAAACAATTAAAGAAAAACAAAACATCTACTGAGGCTTCTCTTTCCCTCCCTCATTTTCTTTGTCCCTGGACGTGTGGCAGAAGTCTTCTGAGGATCCAAATAAACCCCAAACTTCTTATGTTCCCTGGACTAAGGCCGCATTGTGAGCCACAGTAAAGACTTCCCTAAAGTAAGGAGGACCCCCATAGGTTTGCTGAAGAATTTAACACAGTTGTTCAAACTTACCAACCTGGTTTCTCAGATTTACATCACACGCTGTTAGTCCACGTGCTTGTTGGTGAGGGTCAGGCCCAACACTGGATGAAACTTGCCCGAAGAGAACATCCTGAAAGGGATTTAGAAAAACAAACCCCTAACTTTTGGCAAAATGCTAGAACACACGCTGGAGAACTCCACTGAGCAATTACAGTAGCTTTTCCTAAGTCTGCTGAATGGAGCAAAATTCAGACGGCTAGCACACAAAAACTTAAAGACTCTGTTCATGACTGTTACAATCGGCTCCAAACTGTGTTTAAGGAAAATTCTGATCTTCCTTTAGATGTTGAATCCACTCGGTTGGGCTTTAACTCCACGTTTATTAACAGGCTGAACTGGGATCTTTCTTTGAGTTAAAAGGACCAGGATGGAATGGAATTTGGCAAATCAATTTGCTCACACCCTAGATGATTCAACTAAAAGGAAGACCACCAAAATTCCTAATTTTCGACTCCCACAAATGGAGGCCCCTAAACAAAAACAAAACCCTCCTGGTTTCTGCTATTATTGTAAAAAGCCAGGGGCATTGGAAAAAAGATTCTTACAACCCTAAGCACTCCAGGCGCCTTCAGGCCTCTAGCCGGCCATTCCAATATCCTCCTACTCCCACCGACGGGGCTCCTCCCAATCCTCCCTCTTAATCAGCTCGGAGAAAGAACTCTCCAGATTGGGAATAAATCTCCCTCCGTCCTTACTGACACCGGAGCTACATTCTTAGTGCTCAATCTCAGTGCCACACAGCAGCCCTTGCCTTGGAGCACTAAAATGGTTCAAATAGTGGGGGTCTCTAATAAACCTCAACAGTTTCCTGCCTCTGAACATATTCCCTTTTGTTTAGGCCCTTTGAGAGACACTCGTCCGTTTCTCCTTAGTTCCTTTGTCCCTATTCATTTATTAGGCCGAGATTTAGAAAAGTATCATGCTGGAATTTCTTTCTCCCAAAAGAGGGAAACAATTCTAGAATTTGACAATAGCAATCAAAATAGCCAACCAGGTGAATTAAATGACTCTCTGACATCTTCTATTTGCTCCATCTCTGATGGCACTCGAGCTGAGTCTAGGGACACTGATCATTTGTCTCTACTGATTCAACACCACCCTCTTCATGGGCAAAATCTTCAACTGTTATTGGCAGAATCCATGATGCACCTCCCATCAAGATTCAAATATAGCCCTCAAAACCTCTCCCCAGAACTAATCAATACCCTATAAATAAAGAAGCTCTTCAAGGCATCAAGCCCATAATAAATTCCAAGGCCCAGGGCCACATTATCCCCTGTACTAGTCCCTGTAATACCCTATCTTACCTGTGAGAAAACCCAATGGCTGGAGACAGACGTTTGTCCAGGACCTCTGAGCAATAAATAACATTGTTATCCCTCGAAACCCTGTTGCTTTTAAACTCCTACCCTACTGAAAGCAAATTTTCACTATAATTGATCTATGCCGTGCATTTTTTAGTACTCCAGGTGATAAGACTAGCCAATATCTTTTTGCTTTCACTTGGGAAGAAGGGCAATGCCCCAGGGCTTTACAGAAAGTCCCTCTTTTCACAAACCTTAAAAGCTGATCTGGATGACAAAGTTTTCTGCAGGCTCTACTTTGTTACAACACATACATGATTTGCTTCCGTGCTCCCCCTCTCAAACCTCTTCACAGGAAGCCAGCATCAACTTGTTAAAATTTTTGGCCTTAAAGGGACATAAAGTTCCCAAAGAAAAATTGCAGTTTGCTCCATCTCAGGTTTGATATTCAGGGGATCTGATCTCAGAACAAGGACAACATTTGGATTCAGGCAGGCTTTATGGCATCCTGAACTTCCCAAAACCTAAAACTAAGTGCCAATTACAAGGTTTTCTTGAGCTAGCTATCTCCCAATTTCTCTCCTAGGGCCTAGCCGCTATGTATGACTAAAACCCAACAAACTTGACTGTATTATTTGGGGAGATCAGGATGACACAGCCTTTGGAACCTTGACGAGAAGCTTAATAAAGCTCCTTGCCCTTGGAGAGCCAAATCAGCTTCCCTTTTTCCTCTCTGTAGATGAGACGGACGAGAATGCCCTTGAAGTACTCACCCAAAAACACGGGGACCATCATTGACCCAAAGGGTATTACAGCCAACAACTGGATCCTATGGCCCCAGGGTAGCACCCTTGTCTTAGAGCCATTCCTGCCACTGCCCTTTTGGTTAAGGCCACCGAAGAAACAGTCATAGAATCCCCCTGAACCATCTTTGAGCCCCATGCAGAAGCCCTTCTAAATTCCCCTCACACTCAACACCTTTCAGTCAGTCGTCTCACTTCCTAGGAAACCCTTCTCCTCACGTAACTCTTTCTCCTTGTAATAACCTCAACCCTGCTCCTCTTCTCCCTCCTTCAGTGATGAAACTCCTCATGACTGCTTAACAGTGACAGATCACCATTTGACTCCCAAAAATAATTTTCAGAAAATTCCTCTAACCAATGCAGATTTTTCACTGTTTACTGATGGTTCCTATTTAAAGGATGAGAATGGTAAATGTTCATGCTGGGTGTGCTTTTGCAACTTTTTTTTTTTTTTCTGAGGAAGATTAGCCCTGAGCTAACATCCACCATCAATCCTCCTCTTTTTTGGTGAGGAAAATTGGCCCTGAGCTAACATCCGTGCCCATCTTCCTCTATTTTATATGTGGGATGCCTGCCACAGCATGGCTTGACAAGTGGTGTGTAAGTCCACGCCCGGGACCTGAACAGTGAACCCTGGGCCACCAAAGTGGAGTGCAGGAACTTAACTGCTACGCCACTGGGCTGGCCCCTGCAACTGCTTTTGATGTCATCGAGGCAGCAGCTTTACCTTTGGCTACTTCGGCCCTACAGGCTGAATTATACACTCTTGCTGGGGCTTGTATTTTAGCCAAAGGCAAAGGACAAACATTTATACCAATAGTTGGTATGCCTCTGGGGTAGCCCACGACTTTGGGATGCTATGGAAACAGCCAAGTTTCCTTACCTCTAATCCAGAATCTATTAGATGCCATACTCTTGCCAGCTGCCGGGACTACTATTAAGATCCCTGGGCATTCCAAACCTGACTCCCTAGAGGCTAAAGGAAACCACAGCTCACTGATATTTCTGCCAAAAACGCTGCTCTCAAGGAAACGAACAGCCAAGCCTCTGTCATGGTCCAAAAGAATGTTTCCTCAGATGATCATTTGGAAAAATTGACTAAAGATGCCCAATACTGGGCCCCAGAAAAGGAAAAATAATAGTGGAAATCTAATAACTATTGGCTCAATAAAAAAAGAGAACTCTATTTGGGCCAAACAACAATCCGGTCTTACCAGAAATTCTGAAACTCCCACTCCCTACCACTGTACATGTTTAAACCATTGGTCTGCTGACAAAATGACAGTGTTCATGAAGCAATACTGGTGGGGAAATATTAATGAGGCTGCAAAAACCGCCCACCTCGCTTATCCCACCTGTCCAAAATACAATCCAGAGAAACCTGTTCTCACTGTTCCTGAAAATTTGGAATTGCCTGATGGGCCATTCGAGGTTTAGCAAATGGATTTCATACAGCTTCCCCCGTCTCATGGCTATAAATATGTTTTAGTCATGTTTTGTATGTTGTCTCACTGGACTGAAGATTTCCCTTGTAGACAGGCCATTGCTTCTTTTGTGGATAAAATTCTGTTACAAAGATTACCCCTGCCTGGGGAACCCCTACTTCATAGTGATTGGGAAACCCATTTTATTGGTCAGGTACTTCAATAAGTCTGTGCTGTTTGGCCAGTTTCAGAATATTTTCACTGTGCTTACCATCCTCAATCCTCAGGGTTAGTTGCATACATTAATGATTCTATTGAGACTCAACTGGCAAAACTTTTTGAAACCCTCTGAATGTCTTGGCCAAAAGCATTGCTATTAGTCCTTCTAAATCTCAGCTCCATCCTCTTTGGACCTCATAAGCTCTCACCCTTTGAGAGAGTCACAGGACATCCAATGCTCCTGACCCCTGCCTCTCTTGATATGCAGCTGATAAATGGAGACACACTTCAATATCATAAAGGTCTGACTGCTTCTATTAAAAATAGCCATGCTTTGGTAGAACAATCTTTTCACAGTATGCTCCTGGGAAATGAAGACCTTAAACAACATGCCTGGGTGGCCCCATGGCCAAGCGGTTCAGTTTGCCTGTTCCACTTCAGTGGCCCGAGGTTTGTCAGTTTGGATCCTGGACACAGACCTATACACCACTCATCAAGCCAGGCTGTGGCAGCATCCCACATGGAAGAACTAGAATGACCTGCAACTAGGAGATACAACTATGTACTGGGGCTTTGGGGAGGGAAAAAAAAAAACAGGAAGACTGGCAACAGAAGTTAGCTCAGGGCCAATCTTCCTCACTAAAAAAAAAAAAAGCATACTTAAAAAAAAAAATTCACTCCTTGCAACCTGGAGATCTCATCTACTAGAAAAGACATCTCCAGAAAGCGTCTTCATCCTCACCAGAAAGGCTTCTATCAGATCCTGCTAACCAAACCTTATGCTGCCAAACTTCAGGATTCATGTGTCACGTCTAAGGAAAGCATCAAACTCTGACTGCACACCATCTGTGACCTGAAAGTAAAGGCTTTCTGGAATTGAAGCAGAAGACATCTGACGAGACAGCTTTCCCAGGATGTCAGGACCAGGCCTGTACATTCTTTTCTTACTGTTGTTCTGACTTTATTTTCTCCCTCTCTTCCTTGGACAGACAACAATCTTGTCTGCACTTTTCAATCCCCTGCAAAAGGGGGAAACCTGTTCTTTCCACTACGGCCTTTCAGACATGGCCTCATCATGATCCCACGACAAATCAATCCTTTTACCTGCTTTTTCTGAAGGATTAGAAGCTTCAGAATTCACTTTTTTTATTTTTTAAGATTGGCCCTGAGCTAACATTGGTTGCCAATCTTTTTTTTTTCTTCTTTTTCTTCTCCCCAAAGCCCCCTAGTATAGTTATATATTCTAGTCGTGAGTGCCTCTGGTTGTGCCATGTGGGATGCCACCTCAGCATGACCTGACAAGCAGTGCCACGTATATGTCCAGGATCCGAACCGGTGAAACCCTGGGCTGCCAAAGCAGAGCGTGCGAACTTAACCACTCGGCCATGGGGCTGGCCCCCCGAATCTTTCTTTCATCTGACTATTAACTGACTCTGGATTCTTATCCAAATTCACGTCTCTGATCTTGTAATCTTACAGGCTGTATTATTGGATAACATACTTGGTTCCAAACAACTCTTCTGAGATAACAAAACTGTTTTAATACGTCTGTGAAGTTTTGCTATTTTTGCAAAAAGTTCATCAGCTGTTGCTTCAGGTTTATTCCTGCACTGCGTCTTCCCAAAGCATTCGGTCAATTCTTTCAGTTTGAGTGGGCTCTTGCTGTATTCACCGTTCTATTTTCTAACTCCTCTGGGGAAAGAGAAACAATTGCATAAAATTAGGTAACAAGCACATTGGCTCCAACAATTTTCACCTAAGCCACACAGTCTTTCGATCTATTTAGCTGGTTACCTTCAGGTATGGCTCCTGATTTGGAACCATCATACAATTTGGAAGTCATGTTACTTTTAATTCTGTTTTGCATTATTATTTTTGTTTTGTATCTGTTGCCAGTCAAATCTTTATAAAATCGATGTACCCAATAATGGGATGCTCAACACTTCCAACCTTGATAAGATATAGACTTTAGATGAGAATGCCTGAGAGTTCTTCCTTTCACCCCTCCTCATTACTCAAAAGTGACCTTAATAGGTTTACAATCTGTACACTTTCCCTGCAATGTAGGACATGACACCTAAGAAGGTCCTTTATGGTACTGAGGAACAAAGGCAACTGAATCCAGAAAACTTAACTCTTGACTAGCAATGCTTCTGGAGCAAGATCTTGATCAAAAGGGAAAATGTGAAAAAGAATAAAGGAGACCTCATAAACCGAGTCAGGAGGCCAGAAGGGGGAGCTGTCACCCACCGTCATTTGATGTCAATTAGAGACCCCGACAGAAACATGTCAACTACAAACTCCAGCAGTAAGAATTCTCCTTGCCCAACAAGCCCAGCCAATGGGAAACCGTCAGCCCCTGAACTCTTGCTGTCCTCCAATGGACTTTCGTTCAAAACAACCCCTCCCAACTTCCTCCTTTTTCTCCACAAAGTAACGTTCCTCTCCTTTGTTTGCTGGACTTGCCTATGGTTTTTGCTATAGCTTGCTTGTCCCAAATTGCAATTCCTCTGCTATTCCTGAATAAACTCATTTTACTGGTAAAATAATTAGTTGTTTTATTTTTTAGGAGGACAAAAGAGACAACATGAAAATCATCTGGGGCCACCCAAAACCAACATCTTAGCATACTCTGAGAGAAGGCTGTTAGTCATGCAAATGTTGGGTCATGCCTGATTTGTATTAAGCAGAATTTAAAAAAAAATAACCCATTAAAAGATATTTAGGATCTATACCATGACAATTTTGCTTTCCTAAACTGCATGTTTTGTCTGCAATAAGCTGGAAGGAGAAGAAAGAAAACAAACTTTTTATCCAAAGAGAAAGAAACACTGGCTCTCCTTTCTTTCACCAGCATCAACAACTTTCAACTCTTCTGGCTGTTTCACCTAATAGCTTCCCTATAGTCCTATCTCAGAAGCTTTTCTTGCAACTGCTTGATTCATCCATTTTTGACATTACAGATTTTCTATAATGACAAATAAGGAATTTGTTCACTTATACTCCTAGAACCCCTCCCAACTCGGTTATATCATTATGTGAGGTTAAATTAATTAATCTTTAAATTACATACCTTCCAGTTAAATCAATAATTAATGTTTAAATAATGAACCTTTTTAATGCTTCACTATATGGCAAATAATAAGGTATTAAGAGGGAGAGATCAGCATTTAATTGAAAAGGAGCCTCAGCCATTTTTAAGCTGGAAGTTAGTTACACTTCTTTTAAATCTTGCTCCTCATTTCTCAGTAAATAGTTTTTCACAGTTGGTAGTTAAATGCTATATTGTTTAATCTAATTTCATAGAGAAAGTATCTTCATATAAAAAGGCCTGTTTTTTATCTACCTCAATTACTCATTAGTTGAGGAAACCCTATTCTTTGGGTCTGTGCATGACTACCATTCCGTTGACATGGTGACAATCATAGAAGTTATAAGACAGTGCTTAAGAAATTCTAGTAAGCATCCAAATCTACATGAGTTAGCAAACATGCAGTGTCGGTGACTTTCAAAAATTGCCATTTCATGGAACACAGGGAGAAAGACGCGGGGAACAAAGTAAAGAGGGCTTCCTAATTATTAACAGTTTTCATGCAACATTCAATTACAAAAGCATGAATTAAACCAAAAGTTTGTGAGGGGAATATGTGCACAACACTTACAAAGCACATGAATTACTCCTGGAATTAAAATGATAAACAAAATGACATGCAAATTATAAAAGGTAACTTGATGGCCTACATATTACCAGAAAACAGCTTAAAAGGCGGGATTACTTATCTAGAGGGAAGTTATCAAGAAAAGAAATCACTCCTCAACAACTTGGATTTCTAGTCACTTGCAGCTGAAAGAAGAAAAGGGCAGGGACAGGAGAAATCAACTCCCAATCGCCAGGAACCATGCCAGGCATCTTCTATACGTTTGTCATCTTCACAGCCCCATAAGGTCGGCATTGTTCCCGAACTGTAAAGGGGAAGATAAGTTATCTGTCCAGAGTCCACAGTTGGAAAAGGACTCTAAAGTCACGCTCTTCTTCCCATAGGACCCTCAAAGTCAGCCCACTCAGACAAGAATGCAAAGATTACAGAACAGGGTTGTCTGATCTTGTTATCCCAATGCTCCAAATCCCATGGGCCCTACCTCTCCTTCCCCTTAAAACATAGTTAATAGTATTTTTAAGGTTTTTCCTCCCAGTAATTGAAAATCCTTCTTTGAAAAAAATTACAAGACCCAAAAGAACCACCAAAGCAATTTTTAAGAAATGAACTTTGGTTATCAGATCTACCTATCAAGGAATGATTCTAATTACTAGATATTTGACTTTGGGGATATTATTTACTTTTCTAAACTTTGGGATTTCTTCAACTCCAAATGGGGAGTATACTACTTCCCCCTCATACAGCTATAGCAAGATTTGATTAGACAATATTCATAATATTATAGTCCAGAAAGTGTAGATACATAGTCAGTAAAAGGTAGCAAATATTAAAACTGGTCATTTATTCTGTCAATCACAAAACAAACAGTCCAAGGTTAGTGCATTCATTCAACAGACACTGACCGGGCGCCTCCTACATGCCAGGTATTTTTCTAGGTGCTGAGTACAGCAGTGAACCAAACAGGCAAAATCTGTGCTTTCACAGAGCATACTTTCTAGTGGAGAGAGAAAAATAAAATAAAATAAATATAATATCCCAAGTGGTAAGGAGTACCAGGAAGAAAATACAGAAGGAAGGGAGAGTGTATGGCTGGGGGTAGTATCTTAGTTAAGAGTAGGTGAGGTGACACCTGACAAGGTAACATTTGAGCAAAGACGTGGAGGAAGTGCAGGAGTGAGCCAAGTAAAGATCAGGGGGTCCAGGCTCCAGGTGGAGGGAACAAGTACAAGATGTTGAGGCAGGTACATATGTGGACGACTGAGGAACAAGATGTTTTGTCTATAAATACAACACCAAAAAACCCCAGAGCCTCATAAATAAATAGAAACAGGATTCATGGCTGCTCCTTTTTGAGCACTACATAAAAGAGGCAGAGGAGAGACTGAAAGACACTCATTCCCCCAGCCCAGCATCCCAGTGTGGTCTGAACGCGCCCCTCGCAGGTATGCCTTGTCTGACTGACCCATCCACCTAGAGAGACCGCCTTCTTCTAATTTGCACACAGCCACCATATGAGCCAACTGCAGCCCCGGCAGGACTTCCCTTTCAGTAGAATTTATTGGGTCTATAGTCATCAAAGTGGTGTTAATATGCCTGTCAACTGAGCAATGGAAACAGACTAATTATGGTGACTTAGATTCTATAATGATGCTCATTAAAAAGGAGTTATAATGTGAGATAACCACAGTTTTCAGTGTTCTTCTTTATCTTGCCATTGATAAGATTTTTTTTAATCTAATAAGTTAAAATAAGGCCATGTGACATACACTGGATCTGGCTTCTGAAGACCCAAGTGCAAGTCCCCATGGTGCATTTTCCCCAAAGGCACAGCGAACAGTTCAGCCTAATTCGGTTTCCTCATTCGCAAAGGGAGGATAAGGAACACTGCCCTACCTCACCAGGCTGTCGTGATAAATTTTACATTTCAAAGGTAACCATTCTTTATTACTAAGATATCAAGTAAAAAAGAAAAAAAAGGCAAGTGCAATTATAATAAAAGTAGACAATGTTTTTATGAAGGAAAAGACCTTGTGTCTATCCATAGACTTTAAACTAAAAAGGTTAAAAAAAATCAAATAACCCCAGGCTTTCATATTAAAAAAATTAAATTCTTTGCTGCTGAGGAGTTCCATCTGTTGTTGGTGCTTAAAATGCACCTAGAGGGTCAAAAGTGCCATGGCGATGATGATATAACATCATAACAAAAATAGCAATCTGCTGATGGAGGATTTCTCCCAAGAGGACATCGGACGAAGTCCTCCTCTCCTGGGGGTTGATCAAGTCTTTTTTTTTTTTTTTTTTAAAGATTTTATTTTTCCTTTTTCTCCCCAAAGCCCCCTGGTACATAGTTGTGTATTTTTAGTTGTGGCATGTGGGACGCCACCTCAGCATGGCTTGATGAGCAGTGCCATGTCCGTGCCCAGGATTTGAACCGACGAAACCCTGTGCTGCGAGCCAGCCCTGATGGCCTAGTGGTTAAAGTTCAGCGCTCTCACCACTTCAGTGGCTCAGTTCATTTCCTGGTGGCGGAATCATATCACTTGTCTGTTAGTAGCCATGCTGTGGCAGCAGCTCACATAGAACTAGAAGGACTTATAACTAGAATATACAACTATGCACTGGGGATTTGGGGAAGGAAAAAAAGGGTAAATGTTCAACCTTCAGAGAAAGAAGTCTATCACCAGATTGACAAAGTGGTACATGAGAAACCTACAAGTATTTTCTGAAGACAAAGAAATGCCTCAAATTGCCAAAGCTTTTGCCAGGCTTCTGATATAAAAAGATGCAGATTAATTATCAGGAGACTCCTAGTAGATCAGCACATATTCTACAAAGAGAGATTTGGGACCAGCATAGAGGCAACAGGGGAGAGTGGTTAACAGCACTGGCACCAAACTGCCTGCACTCACATCCTGGCTCTGCCACTCACTCTTCAAATACACCTGTAGGATTTTGGCCAAGTTACTTGACCTCTTTGTACCCCAAATTTCCCACATGTAAAATGGGGAAAATAATAGGATCTACTTCTTAGGATGGTCATGAAGATTAAATGAGAATGTATGTGAAGCATTCAGAAGAGAGTGGACACACATTAAATGTCATCTAAGTAGGGCTACCATTTAACTTACCATTTAAACTGGGACAATTCCGTGAATGAAATGGGACGCTATTAATAATTACATCAAGACTGTGCAAAAACTGAGACTGTATTAGGCAAACCAAGACATACGGTCACCCTATAAGTAAGCGGTGGAAGAAGGGAGAGAATGTGAGCAGAGGAAGGAGAACTCCCTGCTTCATCTCTTTATATGGAGGCTGCCCATACATGCAGGTACCAGAGGTGAACATCTGATTTATATTTTCCTGCATGCTCATACGTTAGAGCTAAATGAGCACACAATTTTTGGTTGTAAATAAATGGTTTCAATTAATATACCAATCAATATTGGCACAATTCCCTCAAGATTAATAACAAGCATCCAACAAATATTGAGGACATGGTAATGGCATCAGGCAGAAAGATGATAAAACTTGCTCCTCGTCCTCAAGAAGCGAACCACCAGTTAAATGATTCCTGCAGGTACTTTCCTGCTAATAGTTCCCCGAGGCCATTGTTACAGCATGAGATACCAAAGCAGGAAGGTATCTCAGAGAAATATTGGAAAAGATGAGAAAGGCAGCTTGAAAAGTGAACATAGGAAAAACGAGAAATAAAGTAATTCATTATTTTACACAGCACTGTCAAATAGATTAAGACATTCTAGAAAGAAAAAACAAAATTTACAAAATATATTTGTGGCAGATCGCTTTTGTTTTAGCCTACTCAGCATCCATTTCCTTTCTTTGTGGAATTATTTCTCTTTCATATGTGTAATCTTATTAGAAACAAAAAACTCAATTTGGAAGAAAACATAATGAGAGAGAGAAGAAGGAGAGAGAGAATGAATCAATCAGGGACACTATTAAGTGTGTTGATAATGGCTCAAAGAAAGAGTCCTCACATTTTAGAGACAGGTACTGAAATATTTATAGATGAAATGATGTGCTGTCTGGGATTTGCTTCAAAATACTCAGGGGCAGGTGAGTGGGTATGGATACAGATGAAATAAGATTGGGCCTGAATTCATGATTGTGGAAGCTCAGTGATGAGTACATGGGAGTTAATTATTCTATTTAATTTTCTTTAAGTTTAAGTTTTTCATAAGAAAAAGGATTTTTTACTTCATCTACAATATGGTTCCAATTTTACAAAAGCATTTCTCTCTGTTCTTCTATCTGTATATATGCATGGAAAGCTATCTGGGATAATGGTCACCTGGTGTTAACGATGATTATTTCTGGGTGGTGAGATTTGGGATAGCTTCACTACTTTCATCCTTGAACTTTCTACATTATTTGAATTCAAAAGAATAATCATGTTATCTTCCCAAAAATAAAAGAGTGATATGTCTTAAACCAAAAGTCTAAAGTAAAATATGAAAAAACGTTAACATTAGTTAAATTTGGTGGGAATATGGATGATTATTTTCTATACGTATTTTCTGTATTATTTTCAATAAAAAATTAATCTAGTACTTATGAGAACTCTCTACATATGGTTTCTCAATCTTGGTGCTACTGACATTTCGGGTCAAGTAATTCTTTGTGGCAGGGGGCTGTCTTGCTCACTGTGAAGTGTTTAGCAGCATCCCTGGCCTCTACCCACTAGATACCGGTAGCACCACCACCACCCTAGTGTCACGACAACTAAAAATGTCTCCAGATACTACCAAATGTGCCCTGGGACGTAAAATCACCCCCACTAAGAACCACTGCTCTAGCATATCATACATCTTATCCAATGCACTCTCAATTTGGCAAAACACAAATTCCCCAATCCGTACGTATACCCTGCATATCTAATAAGAATTTTCAACACTGTATCTTTTTCTTTCTTATTCTTAATTCAGTTACTAATACTCTACTTGTAGTTCAGACTACTCCAAGTAGATAAACCAGTTTGCTGCCGCAGATTTAATGATTCAATGAAAACTAAACTGCTTCTGACACTTCTTTTATTCAGTTCCAAAGCCTGAAATTAAAAACCTTAGGCTATATATAGTACTATGACCTCCAAGAATATGGGAAAAAGCATTAAAAGGTTATATAAGCCTATCTTCTTAAAATGTACTACTCAACCTTTGGTCAAACTAAACAGTCCTACGACATGCCCCAGAGCAGAGTAACTCTTCAAGAGGAAAGCTCAAAGGAGAATACAATTAGCATCTAGCCTCTCAAAATAAGATCCGCAGACCAGCAGCCTCAGCATCACCCTAGAGCGCATTAGAAATGCCGAACCTCAGGACACACCCCGACCTACTAAATCAGAATCTGCCCCTTAACAAGCTCTCCAGGTGATCTGTGCACATGTTAGGTTTAAGAAGCAGTGATCTAGCTGTTTTTATACAAACTTGTTTGAAGCTGAAGTTTGGTGGGCTATATTCTTGTATAGAGAGTAAGTTTCTTATACTTAACGGAGGTGAAATTAAAATTGTATAATTACAAAATAGCCACAGAGTAAGAGAAAAATTAATGGAATCCACCTCTACTACCCCTGAAAAACTATTTATAATCTTATGAAACCAATCTGAAAGATGAGACAAATGCCATATTTTAAAATCAAACTGAGAAATCCAAATAGTTATTTATAATGGATCCCTCCCATTAAGAAAGAAGAATTTAATTAACTCTCCCAGTGAAGAGTTAAGCTGGTCTAAATAGCATAAAGCTACAGTTCCTAAACCTGGCTGATTATCCTGGAATGTTTACTTTTTTTAAAATAAAGATTTCTGGGACTTACTTCAGACACTGTGATTCAGGAGGGCTGGGATTCTGTATTTCTTAAAACTATTTTAAGCCATTTCTGATAATTAGTTCCATTTGAAAATCACTGTCTTAAAAGGCTTTTTAAACAGATATCATTTTCTTTCTCACTACTTTTTAAAATAATGGATATGCATTTGGCCTATTTCAAGTAACCAATATGTAAAAGACTATGAGTCTAAGGACTAACAAGTCTTGAGGAAACAAGTTTAGATGAAAGTGAGATCACGCGGTCTCAATCAACCACACCTAGAAAAAGGTTGGTCGGCCCAGCCGGCAATCATGCAGTGCCCTGGAAGAAAGGAATCATTTCTGAGTGTCTAGACTTGAACTTGATTCTACAACGACTACCCACAGCAATCCCTTTCAGTACCATAGTGTACACAGTAGCTTAGAAATATTCTTTTAAAGAACAAATGATGAACACTGAAGGATTTTATGAAATATCCTCTAGATAAGTCGCACTGCCCTGTGCAAGATAAGAATGCATCAAGGTCTCTAGAAAGGTCTGGAATTCAAGAAAGAAAAATGAGAAACAGATAGAAGAGGAGGAGGAAGAAGAAGAAAAAGAATTTTTCCCAAGACAAAAATTTTGGTAGCAACCCAACGGGCTATTTCATGAATCTGTCCATTTCTTTTCATCTCCACTGTCACTATCCTAATCTAAGTTACTATCATTTATACTGGGGCCTCATGACTGGTTCTCCCCATTTCCGCTATTGAACTCCTTACTTCATTCTTGACGTAGCAGCCACAGCAATATTTTTAAAGGTCTTTGAGACAGAGCCAGTGACTCACATAATAAATGATAAGTTCAGAAGTCATTTCTCCAGCAGATGTAATACCAGCGATCAGAAACGGCAGCATCAACATCTGTCTTAGCTCATTTGGGCTGCTATAATAACAAAATGCCACAGATTGTATGGCTTATAAACAACACAAATGTATTTCTCACAGTTCTGGGGCTGGAAGCCTGAGATCAGGGTGCCAGCATGGTCAGGTGAGGGCTCTCTTCCGGGCTGCACACCTGTATCCTCACATAGTAGAACGGGGTTTAGAGACCTCTCCGGAGCCTCTTTTATATGGCACTAATCCCAGGAGGTTCCACTCTCATAACTTAAGCACCTCCCAAAGGCTCCACCTAGTAAGATCATTACCTTTGGGGGCTAGGATTTCAACACAGGAATTTGGGGGAACACAAATACTGAGACCACGGCAATACCCTTAATCAGGCATCCTCAACCAAGGTCCGCCAATGGTATGACCATGGCAGTAATTCCAGATTGTTTGATTCCCTTGGTTCCTGCTTGTTTTCTAAACCAGATGCTCCAGTTTTTCCATCAATGCTGTGAGGTACCTGACAACCTTTCAGTAAATTCCTTTTCTGCTTAAGTTGGCTGGAATTGGGGCCTGTAATTTTCAACGAAGAACTTTTCCTGGAACAATGCCACACCTTTTTCCTTTTTAATGATCTGTCACTCACTAAGTTTAGCCTTCCAAAAATGGGTATAATTAAACACCCAAAATTCTAAATACCATTCCTATCACCAACCTCCTGAAAACAGCTTTCAAAGTGAACAATTAGTTTTATTTATTACTTGATCAAATCCAACCCTCTACCTACTCTGAGCTGGCATCTGGGCAGCTACATATGGCTGAAGAAACACATACAGTCGTGCTGACTGGTCCCATTTTCAATTCATGACCTCAAAATGGGCACTCCCACTACATCTTCCTAGTCCATTCACTCTTTATCTTCCGAGAGGACTATTTCACACCTTCTCCTCTCTCCTCAAACATCCATCTCACCCCCATCCTCACTTTTCAGCTGATGGCAACTGTTTCATATTTCACTGAAAAAAACAGAGGCCATCAGTAAACATCTTCCGCACATGTACCAACCTACTTGCATCTGTAACCATATACATTCCTGTCTTCCCTTCTGTTACCTTGATTAAACTGACTGTGTTCCTATTTAAGGCCAACACCTCTATTCATGCATTAGCTCTTATATCCCCTATAGTAATTAAAACAGTGTGATATTGGCATAAAAACAGACACACAGATCAACAGAACAGAAGAGAGAGCCCAGAAATAAACTCAAGCATATATGAGCAATTAATTTACGAAAAAGGAGCCAAGAAAATACAATGGGGAAGGAGAGTCTCTCCAATAAATGATATTGGGAAAATTGGACAGCCACATGCAAAAGAATGAAATTGGACCACTATATTCCACCATACACAAACATGAATTCAAAATGGACTAAAGACTTGAACATCAGACCTGAAACCATAAAAGTCCTAGAAGAAAAAATGGGCAGTAAGCTCGTTGACAGAGGTCTTGGCAATGATTTTTTTAATCTGACTCCAAAAGCAAAAACAACAAAAGCAAAAATAAACAAGTGGGACTACATCAAACTAAAAAGCTTCTGCATAGCAAAGGAAGTCACCAACAAAATGAAAAGGCAATCTACTGAATGGGAGAAAATATCTGCAAGTCACACATCTGAAAAGAAGCTAAAATCCAAAATATATAAAGCATTCAGACAACCCAATAGCAAAAAAACCAAAGAATCCAATTAAAAAGTAGGCAGAAGATCTGAATAGACATTTTTCCAAAGAAGGCATAGACGTGGCCAACAGGTACATGAAAAGATGTTCTACATCACTAATCACCAGGGAAATGCAAATCAAAACCAAAATGAGATACCACCTCACACCTGTTAGAATAGCTGTTATCAAAAAGAATAGAAATAAAAACTGCTGAGGATGTGGAGAAAAGGGAACTCTGTGCACTGTTGGTGGAATGTAAATCGGCGCAGCCACTATGGAAAACAGTATGGAAATTCCTTAAAATATTAAAAATAGAATTACCCTAGGATCCAGTAATTCTACTTCTGGGTATTTATCCAAAGGAAACAGAAAATCTAACTCAAAAAGATATATGCATCCCCATGTTCCTTGCAGCATTATTTACAATAGCCAAGATATGGAAACAACCTAAGTGCCCATCAATGGATGAATGGATAAAGAAATTATGATAAATGATACAATAGAATATTATTCAACCATAAAAAAGAATGAAATTTTGCCATTTGCAACAACAAAGATGGAACTCAAGGGCATTATGCTAAGTGAAATTAGAAAACTGTTTGATCTTTCTTATATGTGGAATCTAAAAATATAAAACCAAGCTCATAGATACAAAGAACAGATTGGTGGTTGCCAGAGGAGGGGTGTTTGGGGGGTGAAAGAAATGGGTGAACTGTTTTTTTTTCAGTTTAAATAAATTTAATTTAAAAAATTAAGGAAAAAAAATGGCTCACATCCTACTCTAGCTTTCATGTATTTCTCTACTCTCCTTCTCCTTCACAGCATAACTCTTTGAAAGACGTGTCTATACAGCTGTCTCCAATTTGTCTCCCATTCTCCCTTACACACATACCAACCCACTTCGTTCCCATCATTCCACTGAAGTACTATGTGTCAGTACTAATGATCTCCATGCTGGTAAATCCAATGAGCAATACTCAGTTCTCATCTTAAGTTACTTACTAGCAGCACTGGACACAGCTGGTCATCCTCCTCTTCTTGAATATTCCTATTTATCTTCTAAGACATCATTTTCTCCTCTTACCTCACTGGCTGCTCCTTCTCAAATCTCCACTGGTGGTTCACCTCACCACCCAACCCCCAACTGTTGGAGTGCCCCAGAACTCAAAGCTCTGAGATGTTCTCTTCTTTATTCACTCTGTAGGTGACAGCATGCACTCTCATGGCTTTAAATACCAACTATACACTGACAGCTCCCCAATTTTTTAATCTACAGATTGGACCTCTCTCCTGAATTCCAGTCTCCACTATCCAACTTCCTATTTGACATCTCTGTCTGGGTGTCTAGTTGGCATTTCAAACTTAACATATCCAAAACTGAATCCCAGCTATTGTGCCCCCAAAACCTACTCTATTCAGTCCTCTCCTTCTCAGTTAAAGGCAACTCCATTCTTCCAGCTGCTCAGGCACAGTTCATTCCAAACACAGCAGATAAAGCGATCCTTTTAAAATGAAGTCAGATTCTACCACTTTTCAGCTCAAAATCTTCACATGCCTTCTCATCTCATTCTGAGAAGGTCTCCAAGTATTTACAACGGCTTACAGGGTCTCATATGATCTGACCACCACTAGTATGTCCAAAACTTTCTCTCTTACTATTTTCAGTCATTCTAGGCTAGCCACACTGGCCTTCTTGCTATTCTTCAAATACGCCAACACACTACACACTCCTACCAGAGGGTTGTCTTGGCATCTGCTGTAATCTTGGCTTGGAACACTCTTCCCCAAAATATATACAGAGCTAGTTCCATCCTTTCACTCCTGCCTCTGGTCAAATTACCTTATCAGAGAAGCCTTCCCTGACCACTCTACATAAATCAGAACACCCCTCCTTATACTGTATTATTTTTCTCTAAAGTAATTATCACCATCTGATATATTATAAATTTACTTATTTACTGTCTATGTCCAAATACAATATAAACTCCATGAGGGGACAGTTTTTATTTTGTCATTTCCCTATTTCCAGCGCCTAGAATAGAGCCTGGCACATAAAAGTTGCTCAAGAAATTCTCGTGGAAGGAATAGCTAAGTAAATTTTACCTTTTTTTACATTATAAAATGGATACATGAACATGTATTAATTACTTTCACACACAAGAAAAAAGTTGCGATAGATATACAGACATGCCACCCAGATTTCTCTTTAAGGAAGGACCTGGTGTCTCAGCTGCTAGGAATGCTGTCAGCCCCTTCAGGGATCACCTCTGCAGACGTGCCTTGTCCAAGGTCATGTTCCTCCCAAGGTAGCCCATATCCAGTGACTGATGGAGACAAGGGTATAATGGTCCAGCTATTTCAGCTCAATATACGACAACTTTAGCTAAATACCACTTTAGCTCCAGAGCTCCCTGTGGAGTCAGCCAAGACCATGGATCAGGATTGTATCACAGCTCAACTCTTCCTCCTGCCAAATCCTGACTTGTTCCCATCCTTCCACAGGTGTTGAACATCAGGACACTCCTTAACACCCTGTACACTAAACTTTGTCTCAAATTCTTTTTCCAGGAGACTCCAACCTGTGACACAGTTAAAAGAAAAACACATGCTTGTGGTCAAAACTAAAAAACACAAAGCCAACAAACCACATCCCCATAAAGTAGAAAACGAACATCCCCTACATTATGCATTCACTCCTTCTACAGAAATGGTTGCATAATAACAGAGTCTCCTATTTTTAACTGGGCACAAGGCCAATCAGTAAAAATTATTCTTCCTTGCATCCAGATGTGGTCACACAGCTAAGTTATGACGAATGAGATTTGAGCTGAAGTGATGTGTAACTTCCAGAACTTAGAGGAACTAATGTGTCCTCTTCCCTCTGATCTTTCCCCTTTTTTCAAATGGGAATATGGACACAATATTGAGTATCTTGGACCATACATATGTGGGCAATGACAGTGATAACAGAGCAACAAAACCAAAGGAACCCGGAACCTTGTAGAGCTACCATCACTAGCCCTGGAGTGCTTTAACTGGATTATTACGTGAGAAAGAAAG
Organism: Equus caballus; assembly: GCF_041296265.1. Taxonomy (NCBI): domain Eukaryota; kingdom Metazoa; phylum Chordata; class Mammalia; order Perissodactyla; family Equidae; genus Equus; species Equus caballus. Next base: position 37,211,767 of record NC_091708.1, read on the forward strand.
AAACTTCTATCTTGTTTAAATCTTTTAACTTGGGTGACGACTATAATTGCTTTCAGCGCTGTCTACATCTCCCTCCAACCCTGTGCGCTCACTCCCAACAGCCAGCACCTGCAGGTCTTGTAGGAGGGCTACCCTCAGGCTGCCAGCACTTCCTGGACAATTATGCACCTCTCCCCATCAGGGGCAGTTCTAAGCAATGACTGATGAGGATGGGAGTACAAAGGCTCTAGCTCTTTCTTTGTCCCTGATAGTGACAGCTCTTTAGATATAAGTTTCAGAACTCCCCTGCAGGACTGAGCCTCTGCTAGAGCCTTGCTACATCCTTCCTTGTCCTTCAGCTCCTTCTCTCTTCCCAGTCCCACTTCCTCACTCCCTACCAGATTTCCCTAAACTCTTCCTAGTAAGGCACTTTCTTATGAAACCACATCCTAAGTTCTGCTTCTGGGGAATCCAACCTGAGGCAGTATCCATTGGGTATATCCAATGAGTACCATCTCATTCCCTAGGGTTCATCACAGATAACAACTGTATACCCTTCCAAACCTTTTTCTTTGCATACTCAAATATATGGTGACTCTCTTAAATGAAAATGGAATTATATGATATAAACTACTCACCTTGCCTTTTCACTTAAAATATTTCATGGACCATATTCCATGACAGTAAAATACATACATATCTCATTATTTTTAAGTATGCATGGTTCCTTATAATTTAAGGGGCCAGCCCAGTGGTGCAGCGGTTAAGTGCACATGTTCCATTTCTCGGCGGCCCGGGGTTCGCCGGTTCGGATCCTGGGTGCGGACATGGCACCGCTTGGCAAAAGCCATGCTGTGGTAGGCATCTCACATATAAAGCAGAGGAAGATGGCATGGATGTTAGCTCAGGGCCAGGCTTCCTCAGCAAAAAGAGGAGGACTGGCAGTAGTTACCTCAAGGCTAATCTTCCTCAAAAAAAAAAAATAATGATTTAAGTCTAAATAAATATCAAAAACGTTTTTGGAGGAAAGAAGTGAAAAAGGAATTTAAAAAGGAGGGGCAGGGGAGGAATCCTTTGCTTCATCCCTGTAGTTCTGCCCATCAATGAGGGGAACAATTATATATATATTGACTTCTAGGAACATGAAAAAGAAGCAACGAAGAATTTGTTAAAAATAGACAAATTATATCTTAATTCTATTTCTTTAAACTCCTAAAAGAGCTTAAAGGCCTGAAAAAGATTAATATATACATATATATAACCTCCAATGAATTAATACTTAAATATATAAATACATTTACATACATATAAAATTCACATAAAAAATCAGGATGTCTTCCTTAGACTGAGCCTTGTGATTTAAGGAGAAAGGGATAACAGAAAGAAGAATTGTATGAACCGTATGTGTATTGTTAGTCTAACTCCTATTTGAAGTTTGGTGTTTCCAAGGAATATCCTTTTGCTATTGGCAAAATATATTCTGGATATTTCAGAAGGGCATGTTGCTTGAAATACACCTATATTTCAAGGAAGAAGAGATTACAGATGTTTCATGAACCTCCAAGAATTAAAACAACAGTCAACAAGAGATACAAATTTTAATATTTCAATACCAGCATTATTTAAGAATATAAACGTATTTAGAACATAATTGAAAATATAACAATAAAAATGATGTCTTATTGGATACTAAGTCTGGATTACAAGCATAAAAGAGACCTAATAAAGCAGAGTAACATCCATTATCCAAAAAATGATCATACTGGTGCATAAAATCAAACAGAAGCTTTCAAAAGACAAACTCTTACGAAAGACAAGATCGTTCTAAACTCATTGGGAACCGTTCAATGTTACCTGTGAAGAGGTTTGGCAGGCCCACAACCTATAACACTATAACTTAAGGATGCTTGGCAGTGAGATGCAGTCACACGGCTGGTGAATTAAGGGATGGAGGAGGTCAGACGTAGAAGAAAACATCTATGGTGGTGTTTTTCCTATTTGCGTGCTGCAAAGGAAATCTCCAATCTAGTTATTAAACTGTCAGTCTCTCTGAGGTAACAGCTAAGATGCCAAAAGCAATTACACAGACTAGAGCTGGGGATCTCAGGGTTCTGTTGTTTTAGCAGAAGTAAGATAATTCCTGGGTTTGTACGTATCTGCTCTTATCTCTTAATGAGCAAGTACATCTACAATATCAAAACTCTCCCTCCCTTTCCATCTCTTCTCTATTGGCAAAATCACAGATTAAAAAAAAACACTACCTAGGGCCGGCCTGGCTGCATAGTGGTTAAGTTCACCACGGTCGGCTTCAGTGGCCCAGGGTTTGTGGGTTCAGATTCCTGGTGCAGACCTATACACTGCTCACCAAGCCATGCTGTGGCAGTGTCCCACACAGAAAATAGAGGAAGATTGGCACAGATGTTGGCTCAGGGCCAATCTTTCTCACCAAAAAAAACCCCACAAAATTACCCTATAGGTAAGTGTGTCCAATATTGCCTCTGATACAAACATTTTTAGACAATTTTTAAAAACAGACTTAGGGGATTTTCTTGAGATGTAGAGAAGTGACTGCAGTTCCCTGAAGGTTATTTCTGATAGTGCTAAGTACATTCTTGACATCCTTTAAGAAGATATATAAAAATCTGGGAGAAAATATAAATGCGGATACTTCCTCATATTAAACTAACCATGATGTGACTCCTACAGAATTTTAAAGGAATCACTTTTTTCTCTGAACAAAACAAATATACACCTTTTACTTGAACAAAATGTAAGAATTATCACTGTTATCCTGGCTTAGGCTCTGGCTGGTCTTGAACATTCCAAAGTTTTGGAGTAAACAATGAACAAAGGAAAATTATGTGCCTGTCAGTAAGAGGTGCTAAATTTATATAATCACTGATATAATAAATGAATGTGTTTTTGGTTTATGTATGTTGTAACTGCCTCATCAGAACAGTATCTGTAGTTTAAAACTAGTCTCTACTGACCTTTTGAAGCCGTATAAAAACCATGAGTAAAGGCCTTGACTGCTTTGTGGTGATTGCTAAATATTCTAAAATGAGATTTTTTTTATTTTGGTAAAATATACATAAAATTTACCATTTTAACCATTTTTAAGTATACAGTTCAGTGGCATAAAGTACATTCACACTATTGTGTAACCATCCCACCATCCATGTCCAAAACGTTTTCATTTTCCCAAAGTCAAACTCTTTACCCATGGAACAACTCTCTATTCCCCCTTCCCCAACTCTCCCTCCCCGAGCCCCTGGCAACCACCATCTACTTTCTTTTTTTTTTTTTTAAAGATTGGCACCTGAGCTAACAACTGTTGCCAATCTTCTTTTTTTTCCCCCTGCTTTTTCTCCCCCAATCCCCTCAGTACATAGCTGTATATCTTTAGTTGTAGGTCCTCCTAGTTGTGGCATGTGGGATGCTGCCTCAACGTGGCCTGATGAGCGGTGCCACGTCCGTGCCCAGGATCCGAACTGGTGAAATCCTGGGCTGCCGAAGGCAGAGCTCGAACTTAACCACTCGGCCACAGGGCCGGCCCCATACCATTCTACTCTCTGTCTCTATGAATTTGCCTACTCTAGGTACCTCATATAAGCGGAATCATACAATATTTGTTCTTTTATGTCTGGCTTATTTCATTTAGCATAATGTCTTCAAGGTTCATCCATGCTGTAGCATGTGTCAGAATTTCATTCCTTTTACAGTTGAATAATATTCCATTATATGTACAGTCATGAGTTGCTTAATGATGAGGATGTTCTGAGAAATGTGTTGTTAGGTGATTCTGTCACTGTGTGAACATCATAGAGTGTACTTACACAAACCTAGATGGGATACCCTACTACACACCAAGGCTACACAGTACTAATCTTATGGGACCACTGTCGTATATGCGGTCCGTCATTGAGTGAAACATTATGCAGCGCATGAGTGTATGTAACACATTTTATTTATCCATTCACCATGGAGGGACATTTGGGTTGTTTCCACCTTTTGGCTATTGTGGACCATGCTGCTGTGAACACTGGTTTACATATATCTGTTTGAGCCCCTGCTTTCAATTCCTTTGGGTATATTCCCAGAAGGGGAATCACTGGATCATGCAGTAACTCTTTTGAAGTCTTTGGGGAACCACCATGAGATCTCAAAGCACAATTATCAGTGCATTCTACAGATCTGGGAGAAGCAGCTCGTCTCTCGTGTTGATTGCTCACATCGCCTACATTCACCTTAAAATTGCAACTTGTGACACATACGTCAGAAGTGGCCCAGGATTTCCCATTTGGAAGGGAAAAAACAGTAATAATAGCAGTTATCGCTTATTGACTGTTTCCCAAGTGCTGGATTCTGAGCGAGGAGTTTTACACACAAACATGAATACATAGTACCAGCCAGCCAAGAAATTAAAGTACAGTCCTTTCCTAAATGTTTTTCTCAGAATGTTAACAGTTGTTATGAAAGCAGGGGGAGTGGGGAGTCAGTCAGTTAAACAGTTTAGATTTCCCCCTGAGGATTTTTCAGAGTTTAATAAACTAGTACGTACTCTGACTCTCTTAGACAGGATATATCGAGCTGTTATTCAAATTTCTTGGCTGTTGCTGAAGATCCTGTTGCAGGGATGTTCTGATCTGGGGCGAGGTTCTCAACCACAGCACTACCGGCTTTGGCCCCAGATCACCCCCTGATGTGGGCTGTCCCGCACACTGCAGGATGTGCAGCAGCACCCCTGTCCTCTACACACTAGATGCCAGCACATATCCCCCAACTTACAACAACCAAAAACGTCTCCAGATATTGCCAAATGGCCCCTGGGAGGCAGATCACCCTCGGCTGAGGACCACCAGTCTGTTATTACTTTAGTAAGTTCACTATCCATTTCTCCATTTAAACAGGGGCCAATTAGACAAGAATTTCATTTCCCCTCCTGCCTCTGTCTTCCTCTTTTCCTCCTCTTCTACCAAAGAACAGCTGCTCCGCTCAGCCTGCACCTGTGCACTGGATTCCATTCCCACTTGCCTCATACCATGACCTGCCCATCAATTATCCTCTGGCCAGTATGTTTATTTTCTCCCTCAGGTTCCAAACATGCTCACTTTTTTTCTGTCCTAAACAAAACAAACAAACCCAAACCCTCCCTCCTTCCCCATACGCCCTCTCTCCTCTTCTCTATATGACTAAATGTTCATAAGGATCCATCTTATACTCATGGCCTCCATTTTTCCTCACCTTACATTTACTTCTCTGCCCAAGAGATTCTGGGTCTACAGTCATTTTTCTAGTATCTCAAAGATCAAGACCTCCCACCTACCCAGTTCACTGGTTTCCTCAGCATCCTTCCACTACCTGACATCACCTAGTGTTTAAATGATTTTCGAATGAACATCTGAAGAAAATATTTGACCTGGGGAGCAACCTCCATCTTGGATTCCATGTTATTCCCCTAATTCTCTTTTCACCTTATTGATGGCTATCTCTATTTCCCTGTTTCTTCTGCATCCCCTAAATACAGGTAGTCCTTTGGGGATGATTTTTAGTGCTCTTCTAAATGACTGCCATGACTCCAAATTCCCTAGGAATTCTCTGTTTGTCTCTGACCCCATATTATATCCCGAGCTCCAAATTAAGATTTTTTAACAGCCAGGTGGCAGAATTTTGAATAAAAGGAACCAGAAGTAATATTAACATAGTAATAATAACTACCACCAAAAAGTCCCTTCTACATGCCAGGCACTGAAGAAAGTACTTCAGAAATACCAACTCACTTAACTTACTCTTCAACAACCCTAAGAAATATGCCTTACTATTCCAACATTATAAACGAGGCCATAACCTCAGAGAAGTAACTTGCTCACATAGGTAGTAAATTATAAATATAGGATTGGAACTAGATTTTACTTCAAAGCTGATTTGCTTAATCAAGTGATAGTGTTTCATCTTATCTTTTAAGGTTCTCCTCAAAATTCAGTTCTCTTAAGTCTTTCTTATTTTCAAAAACTTACAGGATAAAGTCAACACTGGAAACTATACACTCTTGGCCTCTATATTAAACATTATTTTCCTAAGAATCCTGGGACAAAAAGAAAGTCTGTGTTATACAGTTCATCTCCAAGCCTGTAGGCAGACTTATATCTAAACCATTCCAGACAGATGGGTATCTTCTATTTTTAATGACATCTAGGAAAGGAGATTCTCGCCTCCTAAATTTAGATTGTGAGCCAAAGGAAGGAAGCAGATCTAATTTTATGCTCCACACAGCTACACCTTCACATACAGTTGGCAATAAATGTCCTAACAAGATTATTACAAGCAGAAATGGGCACTCAAAATCTAAAATCAAAAATAAAGCCAGTCACTAGAGAGGGATTCAACTGGACTCTTCAAGTCAAAAACAAAATCATTCTAGTCCAAAGTACAAAAGAGCTATCAGATTCTTCCTATTATATTAAAACCTGTCTGGCAGAAGTAACTGGAAAAATGACAAAGGGATTTCTAGTATGAAGTATGCCTGTTACATGGCTGTAACTAGTTTCAAAACATTAACTCCAAATCTTAATGGAGAAGAGTCACGTAACACTGAGGTTTACAGTTCAACCCTTGCCATCATTTCCTCTGGGCTCTGGGCTTGAGAATCCAAGCACACCACAACCCCCAAAGATTCCGTCTAATTCTGCCTGTCAGATCATCTGTGCCAGCTCTCAAGGCACTAAAGGAAACACAAACCCAACCCAAAAATTCACAAGTGCTTCAAAACGAAGAGACTCCTGGCAGTGTGCTTTACTTAAAAAAATTCTTCGCATTGTTACCGCAGAAAGCTAAAATCACCTTAAGACAATTATCTCAAAGAAGCTACTGGCTAGAGCTGACACAAAAGTTTAACTGGCCCCAAGTCAAATATTTTCCCAAATGAGCCATTTGAGCATGTGTCTTCACAAAGTCAGGAGGGCTTCAGCGTTACTTCATTTAACATAACCCCCTGGGGCAGATCATACTGTAAAACTAAGTTCATCTTTTTTTAATGATTAAAGGAACCTGCACAGGGAACAATCACCTGAGTATAACTGGCGACCTCCATTATCACCTTAAAATCGAGCACAGATGAGCAATAAATGAAAGCTGATGAAGCCAGGGAAATATTTGTATAAAATTACAACAGTAGTATTGGTACCATTCCAAAAACCTATGTCATGGCTCAACCACTTTTTAAAACAAACACTCATCAGAAACAGCAAATGTCAAGGATAAGATGAAAATATTGACCTGACCCAATCAGGCAAACCACCAAATACCTTTCTGAAAGTAATTCCTATTATGTGCCAAGACAGCATTTATTTCTATCTAAGCAATAATGAGGTAGGACATTTGTGGCCAAAATAGTTCTTTCTCTTATTTGCTTAATGAATGATTTGACAATGAATTGGAATAAAGGGAAAAGGCTTTATTTTGTTACATTCTAATTTTATAATCAGTATATTAATCTACCTAAGTAAAAATCTGTTAAAAGTACAAAATACATATTTCAAACTAACAATCATCTTCAAATTTAAATCAAAATGGCCTATCTAAAAAAAATCTAGACTAAACAACAAAAATATTACTTTATGTCTGGCCACACAGTAGCAACTGTATAATGCCAAGTTCTATTTGGTGTCTGCTGGAGGCTCACGCAATTTTTTTTCTCAGCTGCACCTCAGTCATCACCTGATCTGGAGGGGGTTAATTGCTTTATGATTCCAATTCATATTTTATCACAAAACAATCTTTTATTAGTCATTAAAGTAAGCCATTCATAACACTTAGGATTTTTTCAGTAACAGCTTAATTGAGATATAATTCACATGCCATAAAGCTTACCTCTTTAAACCACCACATAACTCAGTGGATTTTAGTATATTCACAAAAATTCTACATCAATCACGCCATCTAATTTCAGAATGCTTTCCTCACCCCAAAGAGAAATCACATACACATTACAGTCACTCCCCATTCTCCCCTACCCCTAAGCCTGGTCATCACAAATTTACTTTCTCTCTATGAATTTGCCTATACAGGATATTTCATATAAATGGAATTGTACAATATGTGGACTTTTGTGACTGATTTCTTTCATTTAATGTGATGTTTTAAATACTCATCAACGTTGTAGCATGTATCAGTACTTTATTTCGTTTATGACTGGATAATACTTCATTGTATGGATACACCACATCTTATTTACCCATTCATCAGCTGTTGAACATTTGGGTTGTTTCCACTTTTGGGCTATTACGAATAATGCTGCCTTGAAAACCTGTGTGCAAATTTTTGTGTGAATACACATTTTCACTTTTCTTGAGTATATACCTCTAAGCGGAATTGCTGAGTCACATGGTAACTCTATGTTCTTAACTTTTTGAGCAACCACCAAATTGACTGGCTAAGTGGCTGCATCAATTTATAATCCCACCAGCAATGTAATGAGGGTTCCAATTTCTTCACATCCTTACCAACACTTGTAATTGTCTGATTTTTTTATTAGAGCCATCCTAGTGGGTATGAAGTGGTACCTTACTTTTGTTTTGATTCACATTTCCCTAATGACTAATGATGTTGAGCATCTTTTCATGTGCTTATCAGCCATTTGTGTATCTTCTTTGGAGAAACGCTATTCAAATCCTTTGCTCATTTATACATTGCAAATGTTATTTGCCTTTTTATTCTTGAGCTGTAAGATTTTTTTTTTAATATTCTGGATGCAAGCCCCTTATCAGATATATGATTTGCAAATCAATTTTCCCACTCTGTAGGTTGTCTTTTCAGGTTCTTGAGAGTTCTTTGAAACAAAAAAAAGTTTTTAATTTTAATACAGTCCAATTTATCTATTTTTCCTTTTGCCACTTGCACTTTTGGTATCATCTCAGAAACCACTGCGTAATCCAAGGTCACAAAAATTTACTTCTATGTTTTCTTCTAAGAATTTTAGCTTTAGCTCTTACATTTAGGTTTGTGATCCATTTTTAGCTATTTTTCAGACATGGTGTGAGGTGAGGGGTCCAACTTCATTCTTTTGCACGTGGATAACCACCTGTCCCAGAATCATTTGCTGAAAAGACTGGTGTTTCATCATGGACATCTCTTGGCACCCCTATCGAAGACCAATTGCCCAGAGATGCACAGGTTTTATTTCTGGACTTTAACTTCTATTCCATTGATCTATATGCCCAGCTTTATGCCAAGACCACACGGCCTTGATTACTATGGCTTTGTTGTAAGGTTTGAACACTTAGGTTTTTAAGGAATAAATCAAGAATACTTTTAGACTTAGAAACTCCAATTACAGGAAGACTCCAACATTTAAAAGGTTATTATTCTCAGGGCCAGGCCGGTGGCACAGTGGTTAAGTTCATGCACTCTGCCTTCAGAGGCCCAGGGTTTGCAGGTTCAGATCCTGGCTGCAGACCCATCACTGCTCATCAAGCCATGCTGGGGCAGCATCCCACATAAAATAGAGGAAGATTGGCAATGATGTTAGCTCGAGGCCAATCTTCCTCAGAAATAAATAAATAAATAAAAGGTGGTTATTCCAGCGCTTCATTTTTCAGTCAACTGCTCAAAAACCTAGAACTTTTTGTTTTTCCTGGTGTTTATACATGCCTCATGTTTTTATTTACATTATTTTCTATATACCTAGCTTTAAGTTTTTAAAAATGATCCAACACACATGTATCAAGTTTATTCCCAACGCCCTATCATATAAAATAATCTATTACTTGTCCTACATTTCCCCTCGGACATCTCTTTCCCATAGCATTGTACTTCTCACCACGCTGAACTGTTCTGAGACCTGCTATGTAATGTGCCATCCTGAAACTTGCCTTTCACTGCTCTCCTGTGTTGGAGTTGCTGTTTCCTGAAGCCCTTATCATCATTTTTCATGGGATACTCCCTTATTTTGCTAAAGAGCACCCTCCACTAGTTTCCTAAGAAAGGACACATGAAAGATAAAACTTCTAAATATTTGCTGATCAGAAAATGGTACTTTATGATACTACTAACACTTGACTGATAATTTGGCCAAGTATCAAATTCAGGTTGAAGACAATTTTTTCATCAGAATTTTTCAAGCATTATTCCATTGTCTTTTAGCCTCTAGAGATGTAACTGAGAAATCTGATTCTTATTCCTTAAAAGTTGATGTGGTATGTGCATGCGTGCGTGCGTGTGTGTGTGTCTACAAGCTTTCAAGACTTTTATTTTATCTTTTTTAAAGGATGTTCTGCAATTTCATGATGATGGGCCTCAGTATGCATCTTTTTTCATTCACTCTGCTAGCCAATCAGAGGCTTTTCATTCTGGAAATATCAGTTCTAGACAATTTTCTTGCTTTGCTGTTGTTTTGTTTTGTGTAATTTTTTCTTTCCTCTCTTTATGCAGCTTCTATTAGTCTGTCACTGGACCTCCTCAATTAACTCAGTAGGCCTCTCATCTTTTCTCTCCTATTTTCTATCATTGTCTTTTCCTTCTAGTTTCTGGGGGATTTCTTCAACTTCACCTTCCAGCCATTAAAATTTTTTTTAATTTAAGCTACCATAGTTACATATATCCAGTATCTCTTTTCTATTCCCGAGTTGTTCCTTCTTCAAAGAATATAGTTCTTATTTTATAAATCCTTATCTCTATGAGATTATGAATTAGAGAATTTTTGTTTTATTTTAGTTTGGTGGAATTTGGGTTTTTTTCTTTGTAAGGTTTCCTCTGAACCCTGCCTTACCTCTGCTGCCGCCGCCGGATTCCTTTTTACAGTGTGTTTATTTCGGTCTCTGTTGTTCATGTTGAAGGCTTTTTCCTAGGTCTCACGATCCTTAGCTGTCTGTTCCTATTTAAGAATGAGGCACTGAAGGATTTGATTGGCAGCCCTGGTATGTATAGACAGGGTTTTTAACCAGAGAGCTTCCCTACAGCAAAGAGCTTTTTCATTAGGGACCCTCAAACGTCAGTATGAGAAAGTCTTCGAGTTTCTCTAAAAATGATCCCTTCGATCTCTGAATGAGCCATAGACGTCTGGCGGCCAGTGCTCAGGAGCCAGAGTATATTTGAGAGATGAGGTGGGAGGGTAAGGTCCACACAGTTCAATACACATATAATCCCCATTTCCCATCCCATGACTCACTCCCTTTCTCCTGAGCAATTGAGGGGCGGAGGGGAGGTGGCTGTCTGCCTGCACAGTGTAAGGCAGGGGACCTAGAAATCCACCTTTTCAGTATACAGACTTTGAACCAATGCCCCATTTTCAGCTCAATGCCTCACTCCCACCTCTGAAGTACCTGGAGCCTTTTGGAAATTTCTGGAGAGAATCAGTCTGCTTCTTGTAGGCACTACCTCTTCAAGCCCTAAAGGTAATGCCTAAAAGGTAATACCATCTCTCCGGCCTGCCATGTCAGTTAATTTTTCCTCTTTCAAGTTTCTATCATCAAAATTTTTATTAAATCTCTCATCAGCTACTCAGTTCTTTAATCACTGTCCTTATTTTTATAGTCTTAACCTTTTCTGATTTTTAATATCAAAAGAGAAATGTAGATGCATTTGGAAAGTGCATCATTTTTAACCAAAAAGTATATCTAAATTTATAACACTGGGAGGAAGATATTATCAAGAGCATTTTAAAAATAGAAAAACTAAGTCTTAAAATGATTAAGTAAAATGCTGAAAGTCAAAAAAGTAGCAAGTGATAGAAACAATTTAAATCCATGTCTGTTAAAAGAAGAGTGGAACATTAGACTCGGGACCAATACAAAATTACGTAAAATATAAAAATAAGCTAAGAAATACAATAGTCAACACATACATGAAGAGCACATATTCCATGGACATTTCTTCTTGTTCCTGGGAGTAAATCAAGAAAATTAAGAAAAGAATGGACTCCATGAACCAAGAATTCAAAGATAAAAGACAAAACGGTAAAATTAAAAGGAGAATGATTGATCCAAGGAAAGAAAATGTGTAAGAAAAAAGTACTACCATGTCAGAACTTAAAATAGTGCCAGAAATAACAAATGCAGAAGAGAAAGAAGAAGGAGAGGATAAGGAAGACAAAAGGATGAATAGGGAAGGGAAGGGAAAGGAGGAGAGGTGGAAGAAGAGAAAAATGTAGGTATCCACTGCATTTACCCTATCCCTGTTCCACCACTGAACGCTGGGAGGCGGCAGGAGCTCAGAGAGGATCTCACCAAAAGGAAGCGATGCAGAGACTCCTTCAGGTCAGATGCAGAGACCATCACAAGATCCTGGCCTGTAAGCCTGGTGCTGTGATTAGATGGGTTTCTTGGGAGGAGGGGAAGAGTAAAGGTTTTAAAAGTATAAGGAAGAGAAGGAAATATTTATGACTAAGAGAGAGAATTGTAGAAAACTGAATTACTACTCTACACTTTGGGAAATGCTAGTTTACAACATCAAATTTATTTAAAGAACCTAAAGCCTATTACATACTTACTAACAAAGCCTAATAATAATAAGAGCTATCCTTTATGGAATACTTACTAAGCCAAATTCTGTTCTAAGAGCTTTACATGTCATAACAATAATAATTGTAACAGCTAACATTTGCTGAGTGCTTACCATATATGTTAAGCACTATTCTAAGCATTTCACAAGTGCTAATTTAATCCTTAAAACAAGCCTATGAAGTACATACAATTATTATTCCCATTTTACAGTTGAAGAAACTGAGACCCACAGAAGTAAAGTTACTTGCCCAATAGTACAGAGCTAGTAAGTGGCAAACCCTAGCTCTTAACCACAACTCAATACTGCCTCTGTTGTACAGGCTATAATGCTGCTGCAATATGAGCTCAAAATAGAATTTTTCTGTAAAAAGAAATTTTTCTCAAAATAAGTGGCAATTTTTTTTGCTTCTTCAAATAGTTATCTAATGCTGTTATGAATTGTATGCATTTTCTAAATAATTAATATCAAGGTTCTACAACCCAGAAGTGAACCAGACTGATTTTAAGTCTTGCCCTAGAGAAGACTTGAACGTACCACAGAGTTACAAGGACTGCCTATAATTGAAATTACAGGACCATCTCTACCCCTTTTAGCATTTTACAATATTAGTCTAAAACAGATCTGTGAACTTCAAGGGTCACTCATAACGGAAGAGAGGAGAGCGTGTCACCATGTAGAAGCAGTCCACAAAGCTTAAACTAAATAATTTCATAACAACCTTCTCAATTCTAAGAACCTAAAGCTATTCTTATTTTATTTAAATGGTCAACATTGTCTTTGTTTCCTAAGTAATAATGACCTTCAAAGGGCTTGACAGTTTTTACTTTTGCTGGCAGGGAACTAAAAGCTGATACCCCAACTTTCAGAAGCCATCTGGTAGTGAGAAAACCAAGGCAACCACCACACACATAAAATTCCAGATAATTCACTACCACAACAGTACCTAAGGAAATGTTCTATTTCCCCAAGTGGTAAAAATGTTCCCACTCCCTTCACGACACTGGGCAAAGGACTCGTATGTCAACTGTACCCCCCTCATTTCCCTTCCTCACAAAACAAAGGAATCCAAATAGATGTCCTTTATAAGTCCTTTAGGCTCAAAATTCCTATAATTCTGTACAGTATATTTGAAGCCATATAGTAGAAATGGGAAATGCTATATTTTAGAAATAAAGAGAACCACAGATAAAAACTTTGGCACAATTGCTTATTTATATTTCCTATATTTCAATTTTTGGCACAGAAAAGGAAATTGCTTAAATTACTTACTCTATTTTATTCCCAAGAAATTAAAGCCCCTTTCCCAACAGATTTCTAAACCTTAATCTCAGAGCATAAACACTTTGTAGGAAAAAGATATAAATGAATTAATGTTTATTCAGTATGATCTCAGAAAAGCTCTTAAATTTTTCTTTAAATTTTTTAAACAGTTTAAATTACACATGTGTAAGTAACTCTGTCTATTTAACATAAAAGCGTGATAAAAAATACAAGCGCTGGAAGATTCATTTCCAACGGCCTAGCCATCCAGTAACATTTTTAGCATCGTAAGCTTTATTTCCTGCCTGACGTCCTCGGGGATCTAGTTTGACAGCTCTCCTGTACAATTTCTAGTACGAGACTTCCCTGGCCTCTCTTGGCACATGTAAACTGCTGCTAGGTAATATTTCTTTTGGCGACAGACTACATACTTTATAGAAAGAGACCTTCAATTGACCCCTCTCCACTTAAACTCACACTCTTTCCAAAATGTGAATCTTAAACTAAGTACACTATAACAAGATGGACACATTCCACGGTATTGAAATGTTACATATTCACTAAATTTTCCCCGATAACAGAATTCAAGTTACAACCTGCCTTGAATAGAAATAAAAACAGTTTTGGCAAATCATATTCTGAACTAGAGATATTTTTCTTTCTTTCAATTCCCCCAGAATTATAGACAGATATCTATTCTCCTAGGTTTTAGGAAATAAAATTGAGTGAAACCTAGAAAAACAAATACAATATAAATGGTACTTCCAAAGTTTAAGAACTATACTTTCAATTCACTATTCCTATCTTTTTATTCAATACATACTCTAACCCACAATAACCCACCGCCAAAGGGGTAAAATGTATATTTCAGAGACTGACAGAGCCCAAACAAAGTACTGAAACAATTACTTAAATCACGGTCTCTCCTTGTAAAATCTCAATGTAAACCCCAAGCAAGCTTTAAGTTAATTCAAATATCTCTTTGGCCCTAAGCCTCAGATGATGCTAAGCTTTATCAGAGATAGAACGTGCCCACTAGTCCATAATCTACTGGAGAGGATAAGAGAGCACATAAATTTAAAAGTATATCCTATGCTGGTATGACGTAGTTTGAAAAAGCACAGGATGGGGAGGTTTATTCACTATTAGATGGATGACCTTGAATAGATCATTTGTCTTCTTAGGAAAACAGCTGACCAAAACGGAAACAAAAACAAATGAAAACTCTAAATAGTCTTGTATCTATTAAGGAAATAAATCTGCAATTAAACAGTTTCTCAAATGAAATCACCATGTGGCTTCACCAGAGAATTTGTCTAACCATTTACAGAAGAAAAAGCACCAATATTATGCAAACTTTTCTAGAGAAAAAGAAAAGACATTTCCCAACCCATTTTATAAACCAGGACAGCCTTGATGTCAAAACCTGAAGAAGGGCAGCGTATGAACATAAACACAGATGAAAAATCCTAAAAAATATACTAGTAAATTAAATCCAGGAATATATTAAAAAGATAATGTATCATGACTAAGTAGAGTTTATTCCAGAAATGCAAGGTTGATTTAACATTAGAAAACAATCAATCAGTGTTATTCAACAAACATTAACAGGAAAAAAAGGACAAAAAAATCATATGATCATCTCAAAAGACACAGAAAAAGCATTTGACAAAATTAAACACCCATTCAAGGTTTAAAAAAATATCTCGAGGACTTCCACTTCTGGCCAAGATGTAGTAACAGGAACCAGATTTACTCTCTTATATGAAACAACCAGAAGAAAGCAGACAAGACAGATAAATAATGGTTTCAAGACATCGTATATCAGGCAACAAACAACAGTGATCTCTGAGGACAAAAGAGGTGAGTCCCACAGGCGCCAAGCTCACTGCCTTGAGAGCATTTCCAGGAGTGGTGCAGGGAAGGGGAACCCAGGCAGAGCCCAAGGGACATCCTACGTTGATAAGATGGAGCTGAGTGTCCAGGGAGATCAAGGCAGCTAGAATTCACAGGGCAGGATATCGCAGAGGAAAAAGATGCACAGAGAGAAAATGCTGGAGACCTGGGGCAAGTTTCTCTTAATTATTCTACCAAATATGCATCAGCCCATGCATGGAAGAAAACTACTGACAGGGAAAGAACCATCCAAGAGGATTAGAGGGAACAGTGCCCGGAGCTTTCGCAGGGCCAACAACAGCGCCTGGTCCCATCAACCAGACTTGGCAGACCTTAAAATTCCCTGGTAGAGTATTCAGAAGGGTCTTACTATAGTACTAGAAATGATAAGCCCTAATGACAATAGCCCTAAATGCTGCTCTGGTCCCACCCAATAAAGCTTAAATCAGAACCAAAAGGATCAAAATATTTCCAAATAATTTAACTGCATCCCAGGAAAAATCTCCAGAAATTATAAGGAAAAGAACAAAACAAAACTCCAGCTCCTCCACAATGTCTGGCGTCCAATCAAAGATTACCAGGCATCCAAAGAAGCAGGAAAATAGGACCAGCACTGATGAGAAAAGCCAACCAATTGAAACCAACCCAGAACTGACATTAAAACAGTTATCCTAATTATAAAGTTAAGCAAACTCTTTCTGTAAAGGGCCAGAGATTAAACATTTCAGGCTTTGTGAGCCATACAACCTCTGTCACAACTACTCAACTCTGCTGTGGTACAAAAGTCTTGAACAGCTTGTCACATAACAAACAGGATATAGAAACAACCAAGAAACATACATAAAGGTCCTTGACTTCATTGATTATCAGAGGAATGCAAATTAATATCACATTGTACCCCAGTAGCAACAAGCACACCAGATCTTGACTTTTAATACCATTCTCCAATAACAGGAATCGGGGCCCCTTGGAGAAATGTCTGATTCTACAACTGAGGCAAGAAATATACAAGATGAGCCTGGAGCATCTTGTAGTGGCAGAAGTGGTCCCCTCCAAAATTTTTTTAAACCCACATTTATAGGAGTATGTCAGAAGGACACAGCAGCCACCTGAAGAGCTCCCAATGGCCAAGCTGGAACCATTTCAGCAACAACAAAAAATAAAGCAGTACTGGATTATAACCTAAAGTATAAAAAAAAAAAACAACCCATGAGTCCAATTATACAAATAAATGATTGAGCAAATAAATAGACAAATAAATAAATAGGGGGAGAAGAGACAAATCTCCTATGAAGAAGAGTTTAAAATAATTTATGTACTTTGCCTTCAAGGAAGTGGAGCACAACACCCATTTAAGTGCAGACTGCACACAGTGACTTCCTGCCAAAGAGAACAGTGCGAAAAGGAGGAATAAATGAGTAACTTTACAGTGAAGAAATGTGACAAGCCTGCCTCAGCTAAGCAACCAAGGTTACATCAACAGTGATAAGTTACGTGACAGCATCTTCCCTTGATATGATGTGATGAGAACGGCTTTTTACTTCTGTGGTCTTCCCCAATTTAAAGACATTCTAAACACTACTTGACCAACACTCCTCAAAGCTGTCAAAGTCATCAAAAATAAGAAAGGTCTGAGAAACTGTCACTGCCAAGAGTCCTCTGAGGAAATATGATGACTAACTGGAACGTGGAACCCTGTGTGGAGCAGAAAAAGGACATTAGGTAAAAACTAAAGAACACAGGATAAAGTATGGACTTTAGTTAATAATGTCTTTTAAAAATAGTACATATACATAATTTTTTCTCTGATCTCACTTAAATCTTATATGCCATTTATAAAAAAAAGTGGAAAATCCAGAAAGTATAAAAAAATAAATAAAAATTCTACTCCCTGGAGGTAAGCATGATTAATATTCCAAGGCCGTGGGTCCCAAACTGCACTCAGGCCGCAGGGCACCGCAGCAAATTCACAAAGATGCTGTGGGATCCCTTAAACTTTTTTTTTTTTTTTTTTTTAATGTTATGATAGATTACAACCTTGTGAGATTTCAGTTGTACATTTTTGTTAGTCATGTTGTGGGAACACCACTTCCCCCTCTGTGCCCTCCCCCCACCCCCCCTTTTCCCTGGTAACCACCGATCTGATCTCCTTATCAATATACTAACTTCCACCTATGAGTGGAGTCTGGATGCCTTAAACTTTTGAGGGAAGCACAGCGACATCTGTCGGATACAACACAAACTACAAACTCCAGGGAGTCAGGTTAACAGTAGATCCCTCTACATTCCTGTCAATAAAGTCACGTCTTTGTGAAGGTCATTTTCTCAGTGGATACTGTCACTAAAAGCAAATACCATGTGAACATCCTGTGGTACAGGAAACGAGGTGGTGGCGTCCAATATGATAACAAGGTGTGAGAAGTGCCCAAGTTATTGTGGTTAAGAATGAAACAAAAAACGTTAAAATTAAAAATGACAGGGCTGGCCCGGCGGCGCAGCAGTTAAGTTCGCGTGCCCCCGCTTTGGCAGCCCAGGGTTCACCAGTTTGGATCCCAGGCACGGACCTACCCACTGCTTATCAAGCCATGCTGTGGCAGGTGGCCCACAGATAAAGTAGAGGAAGATGGGCACAGATTTTAGCTCAGGGCCAATCTTCCTCAGCAAAAAGAGGAGGATTGGTGGCAGATGTTAGCTCAGGGTTAATCTTTCCCAAAAAGAAATAAAAATGTCAAAAAATGAAATAAAAAATGTTTTCCTAAAAAAACCCCATACAGTAATACTATTATATTCCTACCACAATGGCTAAAATTGTAAAATACCAAGTGCTGACAAGTAAGTAGAGAAACTGGAACTCTCACACCTGCAGCTGATGGGAGTGAGAACGGGTACAACCACTTCAGATAATGACTGTCAATATTTAGTTGAGAACGCCCATTTTGTACCACCCAGAAAGTCTAGATACATACGCTAAGGAAACTCTTCTACATGTACAGCAAGAGGTACTTTAAAACAATGTTTGTGGCTGCATTGTTCGTAACTTAGAAACAATTCAACTACTCACAGATAGGAGAATGGATACATTGTGACACCGTCATGTAACTGAATACTACATAAGAATGAAAATGAATGGAACACATCTATGTGCATCCCATGAATGAATCTCAAACTCCTAACATTGAATGAATGATGCAAACTGAAGAATACACATAGTATGATTTCATATATACAAAGTTTAACAAATCTAAAACTAAACAATATATTTACATTTACATCCATATATTGTAAAACTATGAAAAAATGCAAGGGAATAAAAATAACTTCAAAGGAGTGCGTTCCTCTGATAGGGGAAGGAAGGAAGTGAATGCCATAGAAAAGAGGCATATGAGGAACTTCCGAGGTTTTGGTAAGATACTATTTTCAAAGTTGGCCAGGAAACAAAGATGTTTACTTTCCCTCTTTAAAGCATATATATGTCATACGCTTTTTTGAATATATGTTAGATGTCAGTTTTAAATAATCGATTAAAATAAACCTTATTTATTCAACAAAATATTTCTTGAACACCTACTATGTTCCAGATATTGTCTGTGTTTTATGAACAAAGAAGCATCCCTGCCCTCACAGAGCTTATACTCTAGCAGAGGAAGAAGACAGAAAGCAAAACCCAGAATGAATGAATGAAAAAACACATAAATATAGATACTTTCTTATTTTAAAAATTAAAAGCAGAGCAGAGAAAAGGATATCAGGAGTACAGGTTATATAACATGAAATAATGAATTTAACTTGAGATGTTTAAAATATTTATTATAAATATAACTTTATTACAAATAAAAACTCTTAGATTTTTACCAGTTTACAAGAAACTAGGAAACAATCTAAGAGATGGAACCATCAATAATATATTAAGAGAAAACCATTTTCTGCTTTCAGTATTCCTGAGAACGTCAAGCAGACTAACCACAAAAAGTCCTCAAAATATTTTTTTAAATACTTAGCAAATCTAGATGCTCTTAGAATATCTGTTGAACAAATCATTGTTTACACATAAAATCTGTCTTAATTATCCCATTTTCTGAGCTAGCATTTTCCATAAAAGAAACAATATTTTCTTTGTGAGGAAGATTAGCCCTGAGCTAACATTTGCCATCAATCTTCCTCTTTTTGCTGAGGAAGACTGGCCCTGAGCTAATATCCGTGCCCATCTTCCTCTACTTCATATGTGGGACACCTGCCACAGCGTGGCTTGACAAGCAGTGCGTACGCCCATACCCCGGATCCAACCTGGTGAACCCCAGGCTGCCGCAGAGGAACATGTGAACTTAACTGCTACGCCACTGGGCTAGCCCCAAAAGAAACAAATTTTTAAAAAGAATTTATGAATATGAATAACAACTCCCATTTACCCTTTAACCTATTATATTTCTTTCTTTATCTGGTGTCAATTTTCAAATAGAACAAAAACAAAAAAACGTACTGCAAAGGATAAAGGAATCTAAAATATGAGAGAAGAAAGAAAAATGAGACAGACCTTCAGGAATACTATGTCGATTGAATCCAAGACTGCATTCCTGCACCTGAAGATGTTTTCCCTAAGTAACATTTCAAATTACTTGTCCATCATCTAGTCTCAGCTTGAGGTTTGTTTCTTATCCAGTAAAATTAAGTAACATCACTTCCATTCCTGCCTTTAAATCTTGTATCTAAGAGACTTGCGATAGCATGAACTGCCTAGAAACAGAATTCTTTTCATTCTTAATGGTCTTTACTTTCTTTGATACTTAAAAGTAAAAACGCATTGGTTACCCAAAATAGCTACTTTTACCTAATTACTTGAACCACTGAAGAGGAATATCTGATAAAACTATACTACGTCAATTATAGAAATTGGGAAAATAGAAAATAATGGTTTTCGAAAGGTGAAGAAGTTTGAAGCATTTAAAAACACATCCACAAACTGTTTTCATTGTACTCACGGGATTTTAATAAACTCTCACAGGAAATTATCTCCACCAAAGTTTTAAAAAAATTCCTTTGTCGCTATTTTAGTCTGCAACAGTAAAAATTTTATAGAGCCAGACAAAAAATGTGTTTTGCCTTAACTGTGCCATTTCCTAGCTGTGTTACTTTGGATAAATAACTTCACTTTCCCGAGCCTTAGTTTCTCTGTTGGTAAATGGCAACAATACCATCTGCCTTCTAACGGAGTAACAAATACAAACGCGATCTGCTAATAAGCACCAGCACCCTGGGAATTCAGTTACCCTCCCTTGGTCCCCTCCTTCCATTTAGTTCATTGACTCTACTCTGTAATCAACCTAAACATTAAACAATTAAGAATCGATAAAAACATAGAGTGAACTGAATACTTCATCTATACAATTATTGCATGTCAAGTATTCATCAACAAATTTAAAGGGCTTGCTAGAAAATAAACTAGTGACAACAGGTAATATATGTAAGACATCACTGCCTAATCTATCAGTAAATGCCAGTTATTATTAAGAAGTACAAAAACCAGTACCTGCCCACCTCTGGTTTTGAAATTTCCCCATCACCGTCTCCCTAATCCTTTTCCTCAAAGAAGTCATTCTGGTCTTCACCTCTTAAGTGAAGCTTTAAGCCTTGAAAAATCTAAAACATGTTTATTAATTTCTTAGTCCCTTTAGACTTTCCAGCATCCCACTGCCCCTAACTTCTTTACTTAGAAGTATTTACTCCATCATTTCGGACTGCAACCTTTCTGCTGGTTATCCTTCCCTCCCTAGTCTAACAATAATGCAAACAGTAGCAGTGATTAGCAGCAGTAACGAACAGCCAACATTTTGTAACAGGCATTATCTAGACACTATACACACACACACACACACACACACACACACACACACACACATATATATATATCTCACTGAAGTCTCACAAGAACCCTATGAAGTAGATACCATTTTATAAACGAAGAAACTGAACTACAGGGGCCGGCCCTGTGACCAAGTGGTTAAGTTCATGCCCTCTGCTTCAGTGGCCTGCATTTGCCGGTTTGGATCCTGAGCGTGGACCTACACACTACTCATCAGGACATGCTGTGGCGGTGTCCCACACAGAAGAACCAGAATGACCTATAGCTGGGATATACAACTACACACTGGGGCTTTGGGGAGGAAAAAAAACTGAATGACAAAGAGGATGTTGCTTTCCAAGGTCACACACGTGGCCTGAATCATTCCAAAGTCACTGCTCATTATTAACATGCACACAACCTTCTAAACTAGAAGGACATGAGAATGGAGTTATTTGGGCAGGGATATTATTGTCCTTTTTTTTGCTGTTTTTGCTACTCTTTAGTTGAAAAAAATTTAATAAATATGCAAAATGAAAGTCAATGAGATAAAAATCTAGAAGGGAAGAGGACATAGAATCTGTTTTTCTTCTTCTATGATACTAACAGTGCTCCTGAGGGTAGAAATACAGCTTGTTCTTAAAGGTGAAGCAGTTTAATGCATAGTCTGGTCTCTCCTGCAAACTCCGGCAAAATGGAATAGCAATCCAGCCGTCTTCTGTAGTATCACGTGGTGGCCTAAGACGACAATCCCTAACGTGCTCGGGAATCTGCAGTTTGGCTAGGGCTTGGCAGGGAAGGCTCTTCTCTGCTCTACACGGGCACCTGCTGGGGCAGATGATAGCGGTCTGGAGGCTCAGGAGCCACTTTTAGGATGGCTCACTCACAAGGCTGGTGCGCTGATGCCAGACGTCAGCTGGGAGCTCGGCTGGGGCCAGGGCCAGGAGCTTCAGTTTCTCTTACACAGGCCTCCCACTTGATCTCCTCACAGCACAGCCTGGTGGTGAGGTTCCAAAAGTGAGTATCGCCCGAGAGGAAGATGGAAGTACACGGCATTTCTATGACTCAGGCCCAGAAGTCACACAGTGTTGCTTGAGCTTTGCTCTCTTGGTGGAGACACTTACAAAGGCCTGCCCTATTTAAGAGATGGGGACACAGACCTTACCACTAGATGGGAGCAGTGTCAAGGTCACACTGTAAGTAGAACATGTAGAATGAAAGATACTGTTGAAGACATCTTTGGGAAACACAATCTACCACGCCAACAGAATGGTTACGTCTCAGAATACATCAAAGTTGACTTTTTGTTAATAGTGTTTGTTGTTTTTATTAAATAGACTTTTCCTGCAAAAAGCAATGGGTAAAGAGATTGAAAACAATAATCTGGAGCTTTTCCTCTGTGATGAAATGAATTCAACAGCCTACAAGTAATTATCTGCAGAGCCAAACAATAGAGAAAAAGAGAAGAAAGAGAGGCCGGCCCCGTAGCCAAGAGGTTAAGTTTGCGCACTCTGCTTCAGCAGCCTGGAGTTTTGCTGGTTTGGATCCTGGGCGTGGACCCCGCACCACTCATCAAGCCATGCTGAGGTGGTATCCCACACAGCCAGAAGGACCTACAACTAGAATATACAGCTAGGTACTGCGGGGCTTTGAGGAGGAGAAGAAGAAAAAAAGAAGACTGGCAAGAGATGTTAGCTCAGGTGCCAATCTTTAAAAAAAAAAAAGAAGAAGAAAGAATGGTCAGGCACCTCTCAGAGTAAAAGAGTGATAAAATAAGGAAAGTGAGTTACCTCCCACTAAAAACTGAACGTATTTGAGTTGGAAGAAACTTTTGACGTCACTTAGTCTACTGTCTTTATTCTAGCAACTACTAGAAAATCGAACTTTTCTCATTTACCTTTCAATGAATGTAAGGGAAGCCTCTTATTTTTAGCGAAACTCGAAATTCTAAAATGCATAAATTTTTATTCATTTCATTCCCTATTGTTACTGGCAGTTTAAAAACCCTTCAAACTGCAAAAGCATCAAATAGTTTCAGAACCAACAAGGTATGAGAAAAGCTGAGGCACCTGCATTCTGTGTCAAAGAGGGTTCATGCGCAGAGAGAACAGATTACCTGACAGATACTGAAAATGAATCAAACCCCTGGGGCACACGGGAAAGAAAAAGAGTGACTAGAAATCAGCCAAAGCTCTGGGGAGTTCACCAACATGTTATAATACATGCTCTTAAAACACACGCTTGTACAAAGACTTCATCCTTAACTTACAGATACTACACATATTACACAGATTACACAGATTACAGCTAGAATTGGCTCTAGAGATATCCAATCCAATGGTTCCCAACGTTTTCAAGGATAAGAACCTCTTTTTAAGAGTAAAAATTCTGTGGACATCCATATGACAATTGCTGTGATTTTATTATTTGGTTATTGAGAAAAATCAATAATGACCGAAGTACCACGAACTCACTAACACCTCTACTAAATGCTACTGGTATTTTGTCACAAGGGCATTTATATGCAATAGCATGTACATTTGATTCAGATAAAATTCTTAGGAAAAACAGCATACATGTCAGTCATTGGTAAACATGTGAGTAAACCATATTTGAAAAGACTGAAACTGAGGAATTTTTAGGACTTCCTGTTCAGGTACATTACAGTAGGGTTTCTCCTACTGTGCGTGTGGTCAGACTCAATAATCTCTTCCAACACAGATTCTACAATTCTCTTATAAATTATTAAAACCATTCCCCTTCTTTTTAATTTATACCTTAATGATTTAAAACTGGTTTGGGACAAAACACATGCATATTCCTATTTTATAAAAAAAGTAAGAATCTTCTTACTTGTTAATGTCAATTTTGTTATCACCAGCCAGGAGTTACCTCAAGAGATTACTGGCTTGCTTATCTATTGTTAGAAAGACAGGCAAACGACAACTATTCTAAATCTAAAAGATTTATTTTTGGCAGCTGTTCTCTAAAAATCTATACACAATAACTATAGTTCGGAAAGCATCACGGCAGTTTAAAAGTTCTGACTGCTACTTTGCAGGCTTTTGGGAAACCATGTGTGAGCAGCTTCAACATGGGCTCCCTACCCAGAGAACTCCCAGGATACTGCCAAAGAGGCACATATGTCCTCAAGGCCCATGGAGAGATGGAGGGAGCTGGGGAGAAAGAAACCCACCTGCAGAACAAGAACATAAAGAAGGGTGCCTAGGGGCCGGCCCGGTGGCACAGCGGTTAAGTGCACACATTCCACTTTGGCGGCCCGGGGTTCACCAGTTTGGATCCCGGGTGCGGACATGGCACCGCTTGGCATGCCAAGCTGTGGTAGGTGTCCCCCGTATAAGTAGAGGAAGATGGGCACAAATGTTAGCTCAGGGCTAGTCTTCCTCAGCAAAAAGAGGAGGATTGGTAGTAGTTAGTTCAGGGCTAATCTTCCTCAAAAGAAAGAAGGGTGCCTAGCCTCAGAGTGAAATGTTTCCAAAACAGCAGTGAAGTTTATGAAAACACCAGCACCTCTTCTTTTGCTTAGCGTGTGGCAAAGGTGGCCTTTCCATGGCAGACTGCATCCACAAAGAGAACCCACAGCTAATAACACAGAAGCCACGACAGGGAGCTTAGCAGCACTTTGGAAAACCAGGGATGAAACAAAGTAAGGCCATAAAAAAGACTAGGTTACACATTAGTCAGGGTTCACCTGAGAAACAGAACCAAAAGAATGTGTGTGTGCAGACAGACAGACAGATAGATAATCAGGAACTGGTTCACACATTTACAGAGGCTGACAAGTCCGAGATCTGCAACCAACAAGCTGAAGACCCAGGAGCCTGAAGGTATGGATGCAGTCCAAGTCTGGAGGCCTGAGGACCAGGAGAACTGATGGTGTCAGTTCCAGTCTGGGAGCTAGCAGGCTTGAGACCCAAGAAGAGCAAAGTTTCAGCTCAAGTCCAAAAGCAGAAAAAGACTCACGTCCCAACTCAATCAGGCAACAGGAGTTCTCTCTTACTTAGCCTTTTTGTTCTTCTCAGGTCTTCAACTGATTGGATGAGGCCCACCAACACTGGGGAGGGCAATCTGCTTTACTCAGTTTACCAATTCAAAGGCTAACCTCATCCAGAAATACCCTCACAGACACACCCAGAATAATGTTTGACCAAATGTCTGGGGACCCCATGGCCCAGTCAAGTTAACATGTAAAATTAACCATCACAGCTTACTTGACTCTGATTTGCCCATTCTTCCTAGACAGCCAAGAAGGGATTGAAAAAGAGTTTAACACCAGGTGGCAGGTACCAAGCAGAGGAAAAGTGACTCTTTACTGGGCAACTGCCTTTTGGCTCTTCCCTCAAAAAGAGTGAACATGAGCAGGGTACTACCTCCCAATCTGTGGGACAAAAGACCAGAGAGAAGGCAATGATTCTCAGGATGAAGAGCAAATGGTTGGAGATTCAGTTATTAGGAAAGGCAAACATCACTGCCTGAAAGTAAAACATCCTTCGAGGCCTTTGATCAAAAGATAGCTGCTTTCAAAACATATCCATATCACACACACACACACACTGCCCATCAGAGGCATCCAGGAGAAAAAGCTCAGCCAGAGACTGAGCCCTCTGGGTACAGCGGAGCCAGTGCAGAAAGAAAGGAGACTCTCCAGAAAACAGTCACAGGCTCACATAACTCAGCCCTTGTGAAGCCAGGATCATCAGTCAAGCTGCTGGCCAGGCCTGTAGCCATCTCAAGGCTCAGCTGACGGAGGGTCGCCTTCCAAGCTCACTCACGTGGCTGCTGGCAGGCCGCACTTCCTTCCCATGTGGCACACCCCATGGGCTGCCCAAGTGTCTTTACAACATGGCAGCTGGCTCCCCTCTATCCAGGGCTGCCTCACATCACAGCAGCCAGCCTCCCCCAGAGGGAGTGATTCGAGGTGGAGAAAGAGTACATCCAAGACAGGAGCCAAAGTCTCCTTATAACCTGATCTGGGAAGTGACATCACACCATTTGTGCTGTATTCTAGTCACCAGAAGTGAGTCACGAAGTCCAGCCTACACTCAAGGGGAGGAGAATTAAGCTCCACCTTTCAAAGAAAGGAAAGTCAAAGAATCTGTGGACAGAACTTTAAAACACAACAGAGACTAAAAGAATTATTAAGGAAAAAAAAAAAGTAGCTGGATAAGTTATTAAGACATCAATGGATGTTTCTTTTTTTTTTTTTTAAGTGTTTTTTTTTTTTCCTTTTTCTCGCCAAAGCCCCCCGGTACATAGTTGTATATTCTTCGTTGTGGGTCCTTCTAGTTGTGGCATGTGGGACGCTGCCTCAATGTGGTTTGACGAGCAGTGCCATGTCCGCGCCCAGGATTCGAACTAATGAAACACTGGGCCGCCTGCAGCGGAGCACGCGAACTTAACAACTCGGCCACGGGGCCAGCCCTTCAACGGATGTTTCTCACTGTATTCCCCAATCCCCAGTCCTTGCCTCAAGGGAGGTTTGTGTTTGTTTTCTGAAAATGTGAACTCCTTGAGGCGATGACGCTGAGGGAAGGGTAGAAAGATAGTGCCTTTGAGGGCAGAAAGATAGAAACGAGAAGAAAAAAGGAGTGATTTGTCTAGGAAGGGGAAGGGGTTCTTTGGGACCCACAAAAATAGGGACCTACAACTCTACTTCCTAGCAGGGTTCTAGCTAAATGACAAGTCCGTAGAGGGAAATGGTGAATGCTGCTCCAGGAAGGCTGAAACCTCTACACCGGAACCCCCATACCTGGCAAAGATTCTTGTGCCTGAAGCTGGTCACAACTATCAGAGCCACCAAACATCAAGGAACCACATCCCCTTCGGCAAGAGGCTTTGCAGTCACGGCCATAATGGACTGAAAACTAACCTTCCACCCTTCATCCTAAATCTCCCCAATTCTCGCACAAACCTACGGAGGCAGCAGATGCCCAATCTTCAGTTCAAATGCTGAGACTGAATTTTTCATCAGTTTGGTGGAATTGGAATAAGGTTTCCCAAGGTAGGATTTAATTTCACTTGAAGGAAATAAAATATTGTAACATTTCTTGGTGACCTGATTTTGTGAAATAAGATTCATACTTACTCTATGGTCAATTAATTTACCAACTTATGGATATCTTTCACAACTCATTAATCTTGCTGGTTTCAAAGAAAGTTCCAAACAAGTTGTTACATAAAAAATGTTAAGATTTTTCCATCAGTAATATATTACCCCCATTTTTTTTCAGGCTATCCTCTCATAAAGTATAGAATATCAAGCAATTAGTTATATATCCATGTTATCTGCCTGGGTTTCCCCTCCTACCCCAGAAAAAACCTGAGCTTGTGGGAAAGCCATGCATTAAAGTTAGGAATCCACGATTTCCATAAAAAAGAAAAAAATCAATTCTACAGCTTAGTTGGTTGATCTCTCAATAGATCGAGCCATAATCAGCATTACAGGTTCCCTATATTTCAGGATCTTAAATTATAACTCCCAACTGTGTGCTACTCAACTTTCATCAAAAACCTAAATGAAAAAAACTACATTTATGGAGGATTACTGAAAACGTAGCATATGTTCCACATAGCATTCTTCCACATTTGTTGCTTGCAAAGCTACTTCTAGGTTATACAATGCTTTCTTTCAAATAGAATCCCAGGATATAAAACAGATAGACAGGAGCAGAGTGATGCTAGAAGAAACAGGTCTCCTTGGAGAATGGCCAGTTCTAGGTCTGAGCAGAAAACATACAAGACGGGTCTGGAATATCTTGTCCAACCAGGAGCAAGGAAGCCAGGAGCCAATATAAAGAGGCTTCCACTGGGCAAAGCTAGGTAAACATGAACATCAATAAGAAAAATAATTATAATGGACTAAAATTCATCAACTATGTTTGAATCCACGAGTCGATAATATTATTAATAAAACAACAAAAAAGACACCCAGTCACCTTTGGAGCATGCTGGGGAACCAAAGCATATTGAAATCTGGTAAAAAAATAAATAAATAAAGCGGGGGGTAAGGCATTTATCCTGATTTTCCTTTTAGAAACTGTACTTAAGGAAAATCAAACAGTTGACGAAGGGAAGGCAAACAGATCAGATGCCAGGGAGCTGGAGGTGCAAGGAGGATGTGACTGCAACAGGACAGCACAAGCAAGTTCTTTGGAGTAAAGAAAATGTTCTGTACTCTTACTGCAGTGGTGGTTATATGAATCCATACACGTGTCCAAGTTTCATGAAACTGTGCACACAAAAATCAATTTCACTGTAATGTTCATTTCAAAAAAAATTCTTTTAAATTTTTTAAAGTTACTTCTCTTTATAGAAGTATGCCAGCTAATAATGAAGGAATGAGAGAATTAGAATGTTACCATCTGTAACCCCAAATGAAATTATAAATATAGACACTGATTACTATGAGTTCCTAACATGAAAAAAAGAAAGGCCTTGAGGGAAGCACACACCACTCCTACAAAGTAGTCTTTCAAAAAAAACCCCTGGATCTCATCAAGTCTCTAGAACTAGTCCTAACTACCAATTTATTAGACACACAGAGAATAGAGAAACATGTTAAGTGATACCATGAGGACAGAGTCAGCAAAATTCTGACTATGGAAAAACTGGTCAGTGGTTTGCCAAGTCAGTGGGGACAGAAGGGAATTTGGGGGGAGCGACGGAACTGCTCTCCGTCATGACTATGATGGTGATTACGCAACGGCATGCAAACTGTCAAAATTCACAGACCTGTACACTAAAATAGGTAAATTTTATCGTACTTAAATTATACTTCAACTTTTTAGAAAATTAAAAATTCAGATTGCGGGAAATTCTTCACAATGAACAAGCTTTCTTCCACAAATAAAGAGAATGAGGAAAAAGAGACAGATGGGAAAACTATAGATTTAAAAAAATTTAAGATCTAATCAACAAATTCCAAGTTATGAACCTTCTCTGGATACCAGTTTGAACAAACAGATTTTTAAAACAATGATTAGCCAACTGTGGAAATCTGAACACTGACGAGATATTTGATGATATTAAGGGAACCCTGTTAATTTTTAAGTTATTGTTAATTGTATTGTGGTTATGTGTTTTAAAAGAGTCCTTATCTTTCAACATTACACACTGAAATATTTACAGATGAATAACGCATGGAACACACTTCAAGCGGAGCAGGGGGAAGCTGGGTGATAAACAACTCAGGTTCACTGCAGTATTCTAAGTGTGTCTGTATTTGAAATTTTCCATATTAAAAATCTACATACATACATACATACAAAGCAGAAGCGGCGCTTGAGAAGCTAGTCTGCTCACCCTTCTTCTGGCTACTCCTGGCACCCCGCCCTCGAGGGAACCCTTTAATTAGTCCCAAGGAATCTCTGGGCTCTTTTTGAACACCCTTGAAAGTCACTGCTTGAGCTAGTTTACGTTTTATTCTCAAATAAAATATGACCATGAACCTGCTGAATCCTTTGACCACGGGATCTGGGCCCCTGCAGAACACTTTTACGCAGAATGAAATTTTGGCCTCACGCCCTAGGTTTTCGCTGACACATTCCGTAAGAAACAGCTTTACGAAAACCACTGCATTTCTGTAGGGATGTTGCTGAGGCAAAGAAACTATTACAAAAACACTCTGTAAGCAGAGGATATTTCTCTGTTTCAATATAGACTGGAAAACATTCCCCTAGTTTTCCACATAACTACCTCCAGAATTTCAGTTTCTCACCAAGAAGTGCAGAGTTCCGTCTCCTGAGATCAACACCACTTGTTTGATGATGACCTACAGAAGGACTGCAATGGACAGACTACACTGCAAAGAAAGAGAGAACATTCAGAGACAGAAAGTGGTCTGGTCTACTTCCACACCATGTTATTGGAACATTCTATGTCCTTCACATTTCACTCAACACGGTCCCTCTAGGTTATTTCATTCATTTTCGTGACTTGGATCACTAAGTGTTTGCTGATGAATTCTAAATCTGTATCTCAAGCCCTAACCTCTCTTCTCAGCTCCAGACCCATGTTTTCACCTGCCTAGTTAGAGACGGCACATTGAAGCACCTTACACTCCACATAGCCAACATAAACTCATAATCTTACCCTTCCAAACCTGCTCCCATATCTGCTGTCTCAATTAAAAGCCTTCCCACTCAACCTATTATTCAAGCTAAAAGCTCCTCAAGATACTGTGAAGAAAAGGAAAACGCAAGCACAGACTGGGAGAAAACATCTGCAAACGTACACCTGATAAAGAATTTGTTTCCAGAACACATAAAGAACTGTTATAACTATATAAGAAGTCAAACAATGGACTAAAAAATGGGCAAAAAACTTGAACAGGAAACTCAGAAAAGAAGTTATATGAATGGCAAATAAATACATAAAAAGATACTCAACATCATTAGTCACTAGGGAAAGGTAAATTTAAAACATAATGATGTATATCACTTTAACCCCTAGAACAGCAAACAATGGTGACAGTTTCAAGAGTCTACATATGTTTCGAAACTTATTAAATGGTACACTTTAAATATGTGCAGCCTACTGTATGCCAGTTATATACCTCAATAAAGCCGTTTAAAAGAAAAAGAACAATAATACCAAGTATTGGCAAGGATATGGAGCAAATAGAATCCCATACATTGCTGGTGGAAATGCAAAATGGTACAGGCACTTTGGAAAACAGTTTGGCAATTTCTTAAAAGGCTAAAAGTACACTTACCATAAGACCCAGCAAGTCCGCTTCTAGGCATTTTACTCAAGAGAAATGCAAACATATGTCTTCACAAAGACAACTCAAATGTTCACAGCAGTTGTGTTCATATTAATTAAAAACTAGAAACAAGCCAATGTCCACCAACTTGGGAATGGATAAACAAATTGTAGTAAAATTATATAATGAAATGTTCCTCAGCAATAAAAACAGATTAACTAAGTTACAAACAATAACAAGGATGAATCTCAAAAGCATCATGCCAAGTAGGAGAAGCTTGATACAAAAGACTACATACTGAATAATTCACTTATATGAAATTCTAGAAAAGACAAAACAATAGTGATAGGAAAAAAGATCAGTGGTTGCCAAAACCACGACTACAAGGGAACACAAGCAAATGGTGGGGGGGATGAGCAGCAACGGCAGCGTCCTATATCATAACTGCAACGGGCAGTTACACAACTGTGTACACTTGTCAAAACTCATCAGGGCCTGACCCCGTGGCCGAGTGCTTAAGTTCGTGGGCTCCACTTCGGCAGCCCGGGGTTTCACTGTTACAGATCCCGGGCGCGGACATGGCACCGCTCATCGGACCATGCTGAGGTGGCGTCCCACATAGCACAACCAGAGGCACTCAAAACTAGTCCGGGCCAGCCCCGTGGCCAAGTGGTTAAGTTCGTGCACTCCGCTGCGGTGGCCCAGGGTTTTGCGAGTTCAGATCCCAGGTGCTGACACGGCACCACTCGTCAGACCACGTTGAGGCGGCATCCCACATGCCACAACTAGAAGGACCCACAACTGAAATACACAACTATGTACTGAGGGGATTTGGGGGGAAAAAAGCGGGGGAAAAAAAAAGAAGATTGGCAATAGTTGTTAGCTCAGGTGCCAATCTTTAAAAAAAAATACAACTATAATATACAACTACGTAGTGGGAGGCTTTGGGGAGAAGAAAAAACAACTCATCAAATTGTATACTTATAATTGGTGAATTCTATTATATGTAAATAGTACCTCAATAAAACTTATTTTTAAAAAGACTGGAAGGAAAGGCAAAATAAAAATACTTAAACTAATGATAGCGCTATCATTTATTGAGTCCTTAATGTATGTAACGTAAGTACCGTAT
Source organism: Equus caballus (assembly GCF_041296265.1). NCBI lineage: Eukaryota > Metazoa > Chordata > Mammalia > Perissodactyla > Equidae > Equus > Equus caballus. The sequence goes on from NC_091708.1 coordinate 37,244,092, forward strand.
CATGTCCTTCACATTCATTCTTTCACTGACTCCTCTCAATCAGCCATTTATTGAATGCTCCAACAAAGTGACTGAGCACCTACGACCTGTGATGCACTGCTCTAGGTCATGGGAACAGAATAGTACAGAAAACAGACAAAAGTCTCTGCACTCGCACAGTTTATATACCATGAGAGGAGAGTAATAATCCTACAAGGTAGGTACTTTCATTACCTGCATTTTGCAAAAGAGCAAACAGGTTCAGAGGTTGAATACTTTGCCCCAGAGCCCAACGCTAGTATTTGGAAGAGCTGGGATTCAAACAAGTCCAGGACTTCTCAACCTCAGCACCAATGACAATTTGAGCTGGATAATTCTTAGAGGTGGGAGGCTGTCCTGTATTTTGTAGGTGTTCAGCATCATTCCTGGACTCTACCCAGGTAGTTGTAACAACCAAAAATGTCTCCAGACATTGCCAAATGCCCCCTGGGAGGCAAAATCACTGCTAGTTAAGAGCTACTGCTTAATCTCTAAAAACTGACATCACAGCCCAAGCTTCTAAAAACACCTGACACTGCCCTGGCTCAGGTTCTGAATTCAGCTCACCTAAGACCTCATGATTACTTAGTCTACATCCAGCCTCTACCCTGTCATTTCAACAGACATACTACCACTAAAATGAACCTTCTAAACCGTCAGGGCCTAGATGAAATCTCTGTGGAAACTGCCCTCACTACCAGCATTGAGAATGACTATAAACCATTTGTATGTATACAAAGTCATTACACTGTCTCATTTTTTATGTCTATCTTCCTCACTAACATCTAAACTTTTCCCCAGCAGGGGCCATATCTCACTCATGTCTATATCCCTAACACCCAGAACTAGAAAGCATTTAAATGTTTTTTTAATTCAAATACAATTCTAACAAGTTACATATACCATCAAAATGCCAGATCCCTTTGCTTTAAATACATCACACACACAGAAAGCCCCCAAATCATACAATAAAGCTTTAATCAACATAAATCCTATCCAAACAAATGGGTCTTATTCCTAATTGGATCTGAAAAATTCTCTAAATCATAACCCAAACTTTATTAACAGACATATTGAAGTCTTCAGAATTTTCTGAAACCACAGAGATCAAGTTTCCTAACCTTAAAATTCCTTTCAGTCTAGTACAGTTTATCAGGGGCATTAAATAACATCACATTATTTTGGACCACCAAAGCCCCATCCCATGCTAACTCCCTCTGGCCACCAACTCATTTATTAGTTCACTATAGTTTTACTGAGCACCCCCTCAATACTAGAGGTGCTAAGATGAACTAAGATAAGGAAATAAAAGTTTTAGAGGGGGAAAAAAGAACAAAGACATAACAGTAGGCTACGAGGTGCTTGCTCATCCCAAATTATCTTAGTTTTTCTTCAACGGTATGATAGCTTGGTCTGCACTAAGAATGTTTTCAAAAGATAACTCAGCAGGTAACTAATGTCTATTAAAAAGAATGACTTAACAGCAACTATCCTAAAATAAAAACCATACTTTTGGCAATTGTTTTCCAAAATGTCTAAGAGGATATAATATAATAGTCAAGAACTCTACACAGTAGGTCAACTCAAAAGGATCCTTAAGGCTACATTCAGCAACTAATTAATCGTGAAGTGTTCACCAGGAAGTTACATCATTTGATACTCAGAATTTTTATGGCCACAGAATGCAACTGATAATAACTGGTATAAAAAATTTCTAGCTAGAACCATTACATCCATTCTCTATAATCCCATCCGTAGGGCCTTAACTGGCCATTTTGTTTTCTATTTTAGAGCAATCCCGGAATGGTTTTCTGAGGAAAATCTTGGTCTTGCCCACAGGACCTCTTTAGAGATGTATACTGGCTGTCCATTTTTCAGATCCAAATCCTGCCTTGATCAGGATCTGACCTTAATCAGACATGCAGAATATGTGCCCACATGACTCATGGCTGAGAATATAAGCTTAAACTCATTGCTGCCTGATGCTTACCAAAACCTGGTTACAAGAAATAATATTCACGGAGAATTATTTAAGGACTCATTCATTCAATAATTCAATCAACCGGTTTCTAAGTGCCAGGGATAAGCAGAGTCCCTGCAGCTTATTCGTCTCTTCACCCTGCGCCAAGCCAACCCATCAGTGAGCTGGACACCTAAACCACATCGCTCTGGCTCTTTGAAGAATGGTCACTGGCATTACCTGAACCCAGATTGAGAAGTATTACAAGAATCTTAAAATACTCACTACTATATTTATCATTGGGATTTTCCCCCCATGAAACCACACTGTCCCCTCTATGAAGACCAGTGAGAGAAATTTTTCTCAGATCTAACAGACAAAAAAAGTTGTGCTTCTCTTGAACAACATGTGTTTGACTTTATAAACACCATAAATCTGGAAGTTGAGAGTTTCTTTGCTCTAGGAAACTGAGAGCCAAATATGGAACCACCTTTAGTGACTGTGCAGTACTTTCCCGTCCACGTACTAACTTTGCTATTGGTTTAATTTTATTCTTCTTCCCTCACTTCTTTTTTGCCTTAATATCTTTATTTTTAATACTTTAGATTGCATCTATTCTGAAAAGAGGTGGGAAATAAAAAGTGTTTGATGGATGCATTTTTTGTACTTTCTATGTGCCACCCACTGTCCTGAGCACTTTACAACCCTAGAAGGGTTTAACTATTATTATTTCCATCATACAGAAGAGGAAACTGAGGCTCAGAGAGGTTTATTAACACGCATATGCTCTCACAACTTGTATTTGGCAGGGCTAGAATTCAAATTCAGCCCAAACGATTACACCTAGGAGTATGTACAGCCTATCCTGGGAGCAAACAAGGTCAAGTAGAGGAAGGTGAAGGAGAGGGTGGGGAAAGTCCCACGGACGATGTGACATTTGAGCCAACTCTTAAAGGAGGGAGCTAGTCAAGGAGAAAGTATTCCAGAGAGAAAGAGAAATCATGTGCAAAACCCCAAAGCAAAGAGAAAACATGAATTCTGGGAATGGCAAGCAGAACATGCAGTTACATCCAGCCATTAATTCATCATGAAGGGTTCACCAGAAAGTTAAATCATTTAATACTAGACATTTAATAGGTCCATTATTGAGAATTTCTATGGCCACAGTACTAAATTGTGGCTAGAAAGATAAGCAGAAGTGAAATAAAGGCAGTCTCTTATTATGATTAGGCTAAAAAGTTTGAATTATGTTCAGTAAGTAATGGGACCATCGAAGGATCTTAAGGACAAGAATTATAAGATCAATTTACAAAGCATGATGAATGAATTACAGACTCAAGGTAGGGAATCCTACCAGTCAGGAAGCTACTGCAAGAATCTGGCAGTGGGGTAACAAGAATTAAACAAGAACTGTTGAAAAGAAATATAATGCAAGCCATATATGTAATTTTTAATTTTCTAGTAGCTATGTTAGAAAAAGAAAGAAGTGAAAACAATTTTAGTAATACTTTTATTTAATCCAATATATCTAAAATATTATTTTATCATGTAATCAACATAAAAATTAGTAATGAGAAATTTTACATTCATTTTTTGTACTAACCTGAAATCTACTGTGTATTTTATACTTAGGGTACACTTCATTTTGGACATTAAATTTTCATTGGAAGTATGTGATCTGTATTTAGATTTTATAAAATTTACAGAAGAAAAAGTAGATTCACATACCCAAGTTGTTCTAAATATATTTACACATTTTCCAATATGTGAGTCAAGTATCAGTTTTTAAATTTAAATTAATTACAATTAAGAATATTAAAAATTCAGTTCCTCAATCAAGCTAGCCACATTTCAAGTGCTCAATAGCCACATATGGCTACCATATTGGACCATACAGGCCTAAGGAGTGACAAAGGAACTTTGGCTATTAGCACTTCCACCACCAGCATTTCATATCTACCTACTGTTGAGGTTTTCTGAATACTAACATCAATAACTTACCAAGTATTAACTACAACAGCAATCCTACTAGTCAAATCCTCAAAACTAGGTTACTTTCTCTAGGCCAGTGCCTACATCTGTGAAAAAGGAATCCTCTAATGACTACACAGAATTGCTATGTAGTACCTGACACATGGAATGCACTCAAAAATGTCTGTGGAATGGATATATGTTCTTCATACTCAAGGAATAATTCATTTGTTTGCAGACTACGTAAGCCCTTCGTTTCTATTTTCCTGTGGTTCAACTGTTTGTAGCCTCTGTGTACAATGAAAAAAAAAAAAGCAATAAGAAGACCTATTTTCAATTGCATATTTATTAGAGACGTCATGGTATAATGGTTAAGAGCTTAAGCTCTGGAGTCAGACTGCCTGGATTCAAACCCTGGTCCTATCACTTATTAGATGTATGATCTTGGGTAAATATGTGGCCTCTCTGTGCCTCAGTTCCCCCCAGCTGCAAAACAGTGATAACGGTGCATACTTCCTTGGGGTACTCAGAGGATTACAGAAGATAATACATATAAAGCACCTACATATAGTACCTGCCACATAGTAGATGTTCAATAAAAATTAGCTGTTTTTAGTTGGTGGAAAAGAAGCTGAAATTATGGCTCAAGTGAAAAACAGGATTTCTCAATTATCCATGTTTCTGTCCCATATAATCTTATACACCACACACAAAAAAAAGTGTACAAGTAGTACTTTGAAGTCCCCAAAAGAAAGATCTTGCAGACAGTTATATTCATGGAGAAAGGAGCGAAATAAAAAACTTCACCTACTCACTGTGTCTAATTAGGCAGTACGGCAGAGGTGTAGCCAAGCAAATGGAAAAACACGAAGCAAAAAAGGCAGGCCTTTTGCCTTACCTGCTTTTCCGTTTTCGAGGTGGTTTCTCCACTGTGCCAGTCAGTCTACAGACCAAACAGATAAGACGGTAACTAAAAGTAACATCCAAGAACACATCTCCTGTGCCAGTCAAAACCTCAGTGTCCCACCCTCTGAACTACAGGCTGGCTAAGTCTATACCTGACCTTACCACCGCCTTATGTTCTGTCTCCCCGATTTGCCAAGACCAAGCAATCCTGGGACTCGCTGTTCCCCTAATGTCTGCTTAGCCCAAACCCTGCTCTGCCTCCTGGTCCCTCACTCCATCCTCAGCTCCGATTCGTCACAGCCCAGCTCCCCAAAACCACCCCCCACCACCTACTCATTGTCTGCCTCGTCACCCCCGCAAGCCCCTCCGGCCTCCCCTTTCCTGTGCCCACCCCCTCCGAGCCCCGCCCCTCCAGGCCCCGCGCCCCCCGCATTCCACGGCCCCTCCCGGCCCAGCGCCCCCAGCCTCACCCCTCGGGGCCCCTCCCTCACACGCCCCTCTCACCCCGCCTCGAGGATGCTACGCCGGCCAGCCCGCTCCCCCGCCCCTGGGCGCCCCCCAGGCCCCCAGCCTGAACCCCCCGCCCCTCCAGTCTCGGCGCCCCGAATGCTTCACGGCCCCAAGCCGCTGCCCCTGGGCCCGCTCCAGGGCCCCCGCCCCATCGCGAACCCCGACCCCCGCTCAGCCCCCGCCCCACCTGGGGGCCAGGCGACTCCGCGGCTGCTGGGGCTGCCGGGCTCCTCTGACCATCCGGCTCCTGCTCCGCCGCGGGAGCTGCTCCGGCGGCCGCAGGGCTCGCTCGGGAAGCTGAGGCGGCGGAGGCTGGAGTAGGCGGAGAGGCGGGAGGAGGGCCTCGCGCCTCTGCACGGCTTGCCGCGGGGCCCGCCTCCCCCGCGCCTCTCCTCAGCTCCCATTGGCTAGAGCCTTAGTGTGGCCGAAAGCCTGGAGGTCGATTGGACGCTCGGGCCGTCACATCCCGCCACCTAGAGTTTGGTTGAGACTGCAGGTGGCAGCGGAGGTGCCTTAGATACTGCTAGCACGGCCGGGGAGACCTAAGCGCCACCGTGCGCCGGAAAGTAGGAACTGCATCTCCGGCGCCAGACACCTGCCGGCAGGTTCTGCTCGCTCTGCGTCCTGCATCCCACACACCTGCTGGCACCCCCAACGCTGCATCACGCCAGGACCAAACGCCAAGCACTGCAATTTCCCAAACTCCTCTGGCAGGTGCGACAGTGAGGCAACTCTCCAAAACGAGCTTCATTCTGAACCACCTCGTATGCAGTCCCTGTCTCTACATCATGCTGAAATGGTCTCACAGATACGCTTCTTAGAGGATCCAGCCAGAAAACTGTAAGAATCTACCAAAATAAAGCGTGGTTTAGATGCTCAGTCCTCTGCAGAAAAGATGACAAGCTTGAGTGCAGGCTTCTAAAAAAGCAAGAGATTTTTTAAATTACCAGGAAAGAAAAATCAACACCGCAAATTGATGCTTTAACTAAACGCAATGTGTTCTATTTTGAAAGGCCTGAAAAGAATTGATCCCTGTGTGTGCTAACCGTTCTATGATACTGCAGATGATTCTAAGTTCTACACCAGTTAATCAATTAAATTTCACTGCATTTTTATTGTTGTTGACAGACCTAAGAATGCAAGACTACCAGCACACAGTATGTTACCCTTCCTCTTCTACTTTAATAAGGATATCCTTGAAAATAAGACATGGCTTATTAACATATTATAAAATTCTTCCTTTAATGTGATAATCCTCTTCAGCCTCTCTAGATTTCTTGGGTACAGTTTTTGTTTAATAGATCATTGGCATCTTTTCTTGGAGCTGGGAGGAGGCATATAACTTTGTCTTAACCTACTTCCATTTTATTAGAACACATTTTTATGCATCAATAATGTGACAGCCTAGAGTAATACACACCAACAGGTTGGGGACAAATCTCTCACCAATCTTCACAAATGGCAAAAATGAAGATACTACAGTTTTTCACAAAATCAAATTTATTTGGTGTAAAGGGCTGTCCTTTGAGATGGCTCTTTTTACATCTTTGATGTCAAAAAAATGATCTTCCTTCTATGTAATAATTGATAGTAAATTGTAGTGGGATTTTTTTAAATGGCTTTGACAAGGAAAAGAATATTGTCAAACATCTGTTGGTTTCCCAAATTAATATATTATGTAATCCCAAAATCACAGAACCACAAACCGCTTCAATCCCAATCAATAGTGTCTACCTTTATTATCACCAAGCCAGAAAAAAAAAAACTTCAAAATAATGCCAGACAAGACTGGGGGAGTTGGGGTAGGAGTCCTGGTGGGGAGGATAAACTCACTAGGAAAGTAATCTCGAAATACTATGTTTCTTAAAATATGGACTGAAATCCTCTGCCTGGTTTTCAAGGCTATCATAACTGGCCAACACGTGATACATGGTAGATACTGTCAACAGAGCTGCAGGTGTTAATTTCTTATGTCTTCCCAAGAAGAACCCTCAAGTTGTATGTTTGAGTCATGTCCAAGTTCTAGTATTCTGGGCTTTTACTATCTTAAGAAATACACATCCCATCATTCCAGACCACGTTTAATTCACACTTCCTCTTTTAAGCCTTCCCCAATGACTCCATCCTACATCAAACGTTTCCTTCTCCATATTTGTTGTACGTACTTAGATAAGCTACACTATGTCAGCAATTATATATTGCCTTGGATTATTCTTACTTCCCAGCTACACCGAATTTGGGCAAATGGTATATGCAAGTGAGCACTCAATAAATGGCAGCTTTGGGCCAGGGACTCGGCACTTTATGTGTGCCATTTTTGACCCTGATATCAACCCTGTATGGTATTCTCTTATTTTAAACACAGAATTTTAAGACTCAGAGAACCCATCTTGCTCAGGGTCACACAGCTTCAGTAACACATATGGCTTAAGACGTACTCTGGCATGTCCTACAGGGATTCAAGTTCCAGCTCTCCTGTGCAACCTTGGGCAAGTTACCTATCCTCTCTAAGCCTGTTTCCTCATCTGAAGGGGGGGGAGAGGTAATATAGTCAGAGAGTCATAGTAAGGGGTACCACAAAACAGGGCATGTACGGCATTTAGCTGGGTGTGTTCAATACAGGTTAGCTGCTATTACTGCCTGGTAGAGCTGGGGTTTTTTACCCAAATGCTTTGATCCCAAAGCCTATATTCTTTCCACTATTCCATAATGCCTCGATAGAATCTTTTATATCCCATTACCATTTATACACAAAAGCAGAGTGGTGAGAAAAACAGTGGGTCCCGGGGACTGAGTGGAATATACTAATGTAATAAGTAATTTTCTTGACACACAAAAACATCTTCATAAATTTCATGCATTTTTGAATTAAGGAAATATCTGACTGACCTAAGCCAGCATAAGCTTACTCTCATGTGGGTAAGAAAGGCATATATTCACCAACTGACTGACAAGGAAATAGAAAACTAGTAAGAGGAGAATAAGGAACCAACCTTCCCCCAAGCATCTACTGTGTTGGCATCATACTAGGGGACTTTCCAAATGCTTCTTTTTGGTTTTCTATGACCGTATATTTTGTCAGCATGACTGCACACTGTAAATACACAATTGAAAGAGCTGTGAGAGTTTCATGAAGCATGGTTCTGGGCACTGGATCCAGGACGTTAACAAAGAATATTGCCCTCAAGAACTGGAACACTCAGCTCAGAGTCAAATGCAGAAAAAAGAAAAGGTTTCACTTATGTTTACTAGGAAAGCAACCAAGTGAAGGAATAAGTGTTTTTTAATTTAACTCATGTTATATAAAGTGCTAAATTCTTGTCAGGACATACTACAGACTATGCACTAGATAAAATTTTTTGACAAACTTCCTATAATCGTTTTATTAATTTACACTGAGAGAATACAGCACCTTTCATCCAAAGAAGTGAAGGTGCTTTACAAACATTAGCATTTAAAAAACAATTACATTTAAAAATCTGGATTCTTGCTGTTAATCTCTTCCACTCCAGATACACAGTTTTCTGGAGGCTGGTGGAAAGCAATTCTATTTCTGACAACGAAAGAGGCTCAGAAAGAGTTCAGATTTGCTTTCACAATACAGGCATTTTCCAAAACCTGGTGCTGGGCTTACAAAGCAAAATACACAAATCTTAATGCAATGAACAATATTCCAAACCTTATTTCAAAAGCAAAACGCAGGGTTTAAGACGTCAAAATCTTCCAACAGTTCTAGACATCCAGACAGAGTAGGAGCTGATGCAGGTTGCATATTAGATGTGCTCTTGATCCAGGCTTTTTAGGATCACACTCGAATGAACACATTTAAAGTGGTGAGATTTTTCAGGAAAAAGCATTAACCTATAAAAAGCTAGCCAAGAGCATATCAGGCAAATGAGGAAAGGGAGTGACTGGCAATTAAAAGTAGACAGTTCTCACTACAGCCTAGGATACTTTATTAGAAACCAAGTATATCATAGGCAAATAAAAATAGTTATTACCCCCGTTAGTACAACATAAGGGATTTTACATTCAGCCTAGATACAGGGAGTAACATATCCTCCTGCCTACAAATCTATGACTTGCAGTATCTTTCACCACATGATTACTCTATATAGTACATAGCCCTTATTTATTAGAGGGATCCAAATATTCCTTTTAGGCTTACAAAGTCTAATACATTCGCTTTCTCTTCTCTTTACATGTCTAATAGTAAAAACTATTTTTTTCATGCAAAAAGCCATTATTCAGTTGAAGAGAAAAAATCAAGCAAAACAGAGATGGCAGTTAAGGAATGGACAGAATATTATTGGCACATGCCCAACTAGTGACAAACAAATGCAGTACACCATGACTTAAAAACAAAAGTCACATTACAGGGATAACTAAAACAACTACATCAATCTAAGCTATGGAGTGTCAAATGGGAAGGGAGGGCTGAGGGTTACCGGTTTTATTGGTACAACTTAAAAGCAGTGGAGAGCAAGCACTTAAATACAATTTATGGTAACAGAAAAAAATACTGCAGAGCGCTGTTCAATGACCACACCAAGTTGTCTGCATCATTAATTTCCAGTGTTTCACAATCAGTAAAATACATAGCTACATATCCCTGTAAGATAAAAATACCTTTCCCCCTGAATTACGCTGGGGTCAGGGCAGTAACACAAAGCTACTGACCCAACAGTTCAAGTGTGTGCAGCAAATGTCTGAGCCACTTCTTTCACATAGCTGTACAATTAAAAACTATACAAGGAGCTGGGTGGTTGAGGGAAAAAAAACATCACAACAGTATTGTGCTCATTTAATAAAAGAAAACCCTGATGAAAAATTATGTGCCAAGAAGCTTAGACTATAAAGATTTTTATTGCATTTTTAGGTAACCTGGAAGTTCTTATCCTGAAGGGGAAAAGTTGGTTTTCAAAACTACCTGAACAGATGCTAAAGTGCTTTATTAATTGGCTGGCTTCACAAAGAGTTCCTGGAATGACAAAAATTAATTATAGTAGTAAAGGGATACCAACTATTTCACAAAATGGTAAATTCCAACATCATTTATGACCACAGTCATAAGAGACACTGGAACATTTGTCCTTATCAAGTGGACAGTTGCATATCAAGAACTGATCATCACAACCCTTTGGATATTCAAATTACTTACACAAAGCCAAAACATGGTATCACAGACCTTTACAAAAAAGGACAATTTGTTTCTTTCTAAACTTTTTATAATCTGCTTCGGATTACAGTTCACAGATACAAGAGTCCTGACTTTTCAACCTTTCCAGTTGCAGTTAAAAAATGAACACTTTCTAAAAGTTAAGGTCAAGTGTTACAGCAAGAGAAGAATGATTCCTATTAAAAAGTACATAGATTTTACTTAATGATACTCATGATAGATTGTAAACTGGATTGATTGATCACATTCTACTCAACTGGTATCAAATGAATATATCAGCGTTACAAGTATTAAATGTTTTTCTATTACTATAGAGGATATAAACCAAAACATTAATATGGCAGTTATGTTCTTTAGGCACAGTTTAGTGATTTTTTTCTAAATAAATAGTATTGAATTTAAGTTGAAGTTTTAAACTCAATAACCAAAGGGTCAAGAATTCTGATTAGGAAAAAAGAAAAGAAGAATAACTTTAAGCTAACAATGTAAGTTGTTTAAAATTTCTAACACTTTAACCTATCTGGGTTTTATTTAAGATTACTTTATTAAAAAATACAAGGAATCTGAAAAAAGATCAATACAATTATCAATGTACAAAGTCATAAGCTGTAGCAGTTTTTAACTAAAATTTAAAAACACAACAAGGAGGGCAGCCCTTTAGACCAATTTATTTTATATCCATTTAAAATATCCAACAAAGGACAATGAAGTTTACAGCTGGGACAGGTATACATAACTCGAGGCATTTTCAGTCCATCGTGCCCAATGAATAACATCTTTGCTGCTGAAATTTCTTAAAACTTACCAAACTAAAAACAAAAGGCTGAGTGATACAAAAGGAGAAGTATTTCAGTGTAGTCTGTTCTGTCAATTGGCTTTTTTTTAAAAAAGGAAACACATCCTGTTTCCCCCAGACCAGTAAATAAGCAAGAGCCACGTGCAGCAGTGTGAGTATGAAGACATTTCTCAAGTCTTCTCAAATGAGTCCAAGTTGGTGATGAGATGGGGGAGAAAATTGATAGAAAAACATTGCTATAGACACCATAACAAACAATAAATTTAGATAATTTAAAATTAAAAAAAAAAGGCAAGAGGCAGCATTTCAGCAGCAAAGTGCTCAATAAAAAGTATATTGTAGAGGATAACACACAAAAGTTGGGGTAAGAAGAGGGCAGAAAAATGGGTCAGCAGGATGGGCGAAGGCCTCAAAGGAAATACGGCGTCGTTGTTCTGGGAGGAATAACACGTTCTGAATCTGGAACTGCCCGGAATAACTTTGGTTCTCTTGTATTTACATCTTTGAAGACCATGATTGAAGCAATATTTCCACAACGATAGCAGTAATTAGGAGCAGACCATACTGTTACCAGCTTCTCATCAAACATAAATTTATAGCCTTCATGCACTAGTTGGTGTGCTCTGCAGATGAGTTTTAAGTTGTTGATATGAACAAACTGCAATTTAGAAAGGTTTTGTTAAGTATCCAGCACATTTTTTAAAATCAACCTACATACATAAGAAAATAAAGTGTATATATATATATATATATAATTTTTTTTGAGGAAGATAAGCCTTGAGCTAACATCTGCTGCCAGTCCTCCTCTTTTTGCTGAGGAAGACTGGCCCTGAGCTAACATCCGTGCCCATCTTCCTCTACTTCATATGTGGGACGCCTACCACAGCGTGGCTTGCCAAGCGGTGCCATGTCCACACCCGGGATCCAAACCGGCGAACCCCGGGCCACCGAAACAGAACGTGCGAACTTAACCGCTGTGCCACCCACCAGGCCAGCCCCAGAAAATAAAGCATAAATCCTGTTACTACTAAAGTTCTCACAATTATAGAACCAATTCTACAGTTATCCCCAGTACCTTCAATAAGTTATAGGGCAATAGAGCCACTTTGGTCTGAGTCTATTAGAGAGTCAGAGAAATCATTTAGTCATATAATCAGAAGTTTCTGAAGAAAAGCATAAGTACTATCAGATATGAAATAAAGTTTTTATGGTTTAATAATAAATATATTGTTATCAATATCTATCATTTACTGAGGGTTTATATAGTTCCTGCAAAAATTCTGCAATGATTTGTTATCGTTCTTTTGCAACTTAAGGAAACAAGAGGTGCATTCAGGATAAATAACTTAGCTCAGTTATGTTGAACCTCGCACTCTGACTCCTTTATGCTAGATTACTTCCCAATATAAGCTTATCCCTACATGTGAGTGTGTGTATATGTGTATATATGTAAGTGTGTGTGTGTATTTCTATAGAGTGAAAATAGCTGAACCTCAAAAAGTTGCCTATTCACAATATATACATATAACAAACCATCATGCTGTACAGCTAAAACTAATACAATGTTATATGTCACTTGTGTCTCAATTAAAAATGGATATATTAAAAAAAAGTTCCTTATCTTGTCCCTGCTATCTCATTGCTTAAATTGCAATATTTGAAAGAAAAGGAACATTTATTTTACACATATTACCAAGTGGATGCTGAAGGAGGTGCTTTCATTATGTGATCTCATTTAACCACTAAGGAAAGACACATATGATAAACTAGGTAAGAAATTCGATATCCATAGCCGCCAGTTTGAATAAACTAGACTAGAAGTTTGCTGTCTATAGTCACCATAGTTCTTTACATAGTCCATTAGCCACAAACAAACCACTTTCCCAAAAATGTTGGCTTTACCTCATTTGTGACCTTTGCGCCAAAAAGCCAACCTGCTCCTCGGGGACTGATCGCCCAAGTATCCACATCTTCAGGATCTGACCAAACCAGGTCACAAAATGCTCCTTTATGAGGAATTTCCTGATTCCGTTCAATGGTTCGAATTTGATCCAGTGTTTTGATATCAGGAGATAAACCACCATGAACACACAAAATCTGCTCATCTATTAACTAGCAAAAAAAAAAATAATAACAAAGAATTAAATGTATAATAATAAACTCAGCCATAGCTAAGTGCATCAAGGAATGCTAATGATATCAATATAACTGAGACGGCAGTTAGATAAAAACATGCAAAGTGTTATTGTCAGGAAAATACTTGAGGTTTTAAAAAGATTTATGTAAACTTACAGCTGCTACTGTGAGCATGTCAAAAACTTTGGTACAGTATCTCCAGGCATTAGCATTTCCATATTTGGTTTGGCATTCATCTATGAAAGAAACAGAAGAGTTCTCATTAATGAAGTTCTGAATCCGCCAATAAAAATAAAGAATACATCCAATACTAGGACAACAGAAATGCAGTTAAAACTAGGACAGCAAGTTATGACACACATTTTGCCCTGGTAGGTCCTATCATGTACAGTCAGAGGGAAACTAGTATTTAACTAGTCTAAGAATGTGGTCCTGCTTTTCATTCCAGAAGTGGCCCTAAGAAGTAGCTGAAATTATTGGTCAAAATGCTATGATCACGAAGAATTCAATAGTAATTTCATATACCCCAAAGCAAATGCTTTTGTACACTATGTTATTAATACCAGGAAATTCTATCAAAGAGTAATTTATTTAATGTGACTACCTTATTCTAGCAGGATAATCAAACAAATTAGAAGATCCTTAATTACAAGAGCACGGGTAATTCCTATCTCAACATTTCTCAGAACTAGGTTGTCTCTTCTGAGATTTTCTGGAAATTGTGCAACTAAATACTTGAGCTCCAGTAAGTACATCTGTAGTCATGACTGATGATAGACTGCCAATCAGGTTCTTACATATTCCCAGCTGAACACTCTCTCTGCTATCTACAACAGATAATAGGGCACACATTTCTTCTTTCAATTAATACCCTGGAAATTCTGCTCTTTGGCTTCCTCCTTAATTTTGAAAACAACTGACATCACTATTGCCCTAAGTACAGCTGAAAATGATAAAGGATAGAAGACTATGGGGTATGGTCAATCCTCATGATTTTCTAAATTACATCTCTATGTGAAGCAGGACCCTTATTTAAACTTGCCTTGAGAGAGTTCTAACATTGAGCTCACTTTGCAGGCAGGAATCTTGTATTTTTCACCTTCACACATAGGGCAAAGCACTTGGTTCATAACAGCTGCTCAGTATATGTTTATCCATGTGAACTGAAGTCCCCATATACTTAATAGCTATATATGGACACTTTCACTACTTTAAAATCAATGTTAAGTTCTATGATGACTAAAATTATCTCCCTTCTGAGCAGCTGCTGGGCTTCCTCTTATTAAACAAAACCATAGATGAGCACAGCTTTGGGAACGTGAAAATTCAATACTAGATGTTGTGCTGTTGTCATTTTCTTCAGTCAAGGCATCTTGATTAAAATGTCTTCCTTCTTCTCCCTCTTTTATCCCTTTTGCCCTACATTGATCAATGTTGGTCAAATTCTGGGGGGTAATTACATGTACAACATTAATCTTAGACAGTTGGAACCAGGTGCTTTCACCGAGCTAACACTACAATATGTATTATTCAAAATATTGAGTATTTAATAAAACAAGCAAAAACACTTATTTCAAATGGTATTTAGTATTTTTTGAATGAAAATCAGAAGTAACTTATAGAAAGGAGACAAATATTAGCCATCTAACTTTTCAATTATTAATATCAAAGTTATACAAGTAATATATTATCAAAATTTCTCAGTTTAATTGATAGTGGTTGACAAACTGAAAAGAGAGTTCAGCTTATCTTTATAATGACAGATAATAATTCTATATATAAAATATATATAAATATATATATATTTATATATACATATAAAATCTAAAACTAAACAATTGAGATTAATACTTTCCAATCTTTCAATACCTGCATTGTGTGCCATAAAAATTCATATAAATAATCTCAACAATTCTGCTGTCTACCTCCTTCAAAGAGTTTCCAAACCCCATTTTTTTAAAACTTTCAACCACATAAAAGTTTTTTTTATAAAGATTGGCACCTGAGCTAACATCTGTTGCCAATCTTCTCTCTCTTTTTTTCCCTTCGTCTCCCCAAAGCCCCCAAGTACCCAGTTATATACTCTAGTTGTAGGTCCTTCTGGCTCTGCTATGTGGGACGCCACCTCAGCATGGCCTGACAAGTGGTGCCATGTCTGCGCCCAGGATCTGAACCAGCGAAACCCTGGGCTGCCAAAGCGGAGCATGCGAACTTAACCACTCGGCCACCGGGCCGGCCCCCACATAGAAGTTTTATAGAAGCAGCTATTTTGCTTTTCACAGCTGAGTTGTTTCTGACCCCTGATGTCCTAGCATTCTCTGCAGCAAGCACATAGATATATATATAACAGAAGAAATACACACACACACACACACACACATATATATATATTTAAGAGGATATTCATATATCCTTGGGATAACATATATACTAAGCCGATATATAGATATATAAAACATTCTATGTATGCAAAAGGATATTCATTCAACTATGTGTATATAGCAACTTAAAAACAATCCCAACATCCAATGTTAAAGGGACTGGTCAAATCAATTATAGTACATCCATACAGTGTAATAAAATGCAGCTATAAAAATAACATCAATGAAGTGAAAAGGCTGGTCACAATATTAAGTGAAAAAAGCAGGTGTGATCCCATTTAGTGTGGTGTGAACATGCACACATATGTATACACACACAAATACACACACACACACACATATATAGAGAACAGGTTCTCAAACTTGAGCGTGCAGAACATTCACCTTCAGCAGATTCTAAGGCCCCACCCCAAAAGGTCTGCAGTGGGCCCCAGAATCTACACTTTTAACAAGCACCTCAGGTGATTCCAATGAGGTAAACTGAGGACTACACTTTGAGGCACTGATCTAGAAAGATGTACATCAAAAAGTTGAGAACGGTTCTCTCTCCATGGTAATATTTTCAATTGACTGAGGGAAGAGGGGAATTAAAGAGTGAGAAAGTGGAAAAAGATTACCTGTATTTTCTAATTTTACTATAAAGCACATGTATGACTTGTGTGGCTTTTTTCCCAAAGTGGAAAGTAAAACATTCAGAATCAGAGAGACAGAAGATCTTACCATAAAATCCATAGACCTGTGTTATCTGTCTACTTTCATGATTTCCTCGCAAAAGTGTAATACGATCGGGCCATTTAGCCTTTAGTGCAAGAAGATAAGTGAAGGTCTCCAAACTATAGTAACCTCTGTCTACAAAATCACCCTGCAAAGCAAAAGTTTACAGTTACAAACAATACAACAACAATGTATTTTTAAAATTATACCAAAGTGCCACAAACTCAGAGACACAGCCCAAAACAACAAAAATGAAGAGTTACACATTGAATTATTTGGAAATTGGGTCATAAGAAAAAATCCAAATGAAAGTAAATAAGCTGTTTGTACTAAATGTTTGTGCTAGTCTTAGGATTCAGGAGGCCTACAGGAACGCAGTGCAATGCTCTGGGGGTTTTCCCTGCAAAACCACCATTTTTTTTCAATTCTCTATTACCTATATTAATAGATGTTTCTAAAAGGTCATGTGTGAATCAAAATTTTAAAAATGAATTTCAAAAATCATTTTAATTATATCAGAAAAGCTGCCAACTTGGAGAAAATAGATTTTTGTAATAACATGATAATTGTAACACTGTTCTAGGTTCAGCTTTCTGTTTAACAGCTGCATATGATAATATATTATTTATACTTCCCATTAATGTTTTACTTGAGCCAGTATTAGACCAATGGGTAAATAACTAAAAGAATAGGAAAGTGACCCAGAGACTTTCAGAAGGAAGGAACATGATAGAAGGATTCAGAAAAAGTTCAACAGTAACATTACCTTACAAAAGAAAAGCAAGCAAGTATCCACCTTAATAGCAAATGCGTACATGTGTATACTCATCAATCCACAGATTAATAACAGATGAAAATGAATGCTCAAAAAGTCTGATAAAATAACAATATATTGAATATTTATGCTTTAAACCTGTGGTTCTGGGCTATTCTTCTGCCCAACCATTACTGAGAGCTACACCCCAGTCCTATGTATACAGCACTTTACTCAAGCAATTATTCTCAACTAGAGGACGCAGCAAAATGTAGAAAAGTACAGAATCACCTTTTCATAAATTAAGTGATTCTCACATGGCAATGAAATTATTATGTGATTTACATGTAATGAGTCAGATCCTTTCCATTTTAAATAAGTATTTGATATCACTGGTGTTTACATACCATAAATATGTAGTTTGTGTCAGGAACCTGACCTCCAGTTCTGAATAGCTCACAAAGGTCATAAAACTATAAAAGAAAGACAATATATGTTGATTACAATTCCTGTGGAGTAAAATAATAAAACTGAGAGCAAAATGTGTAAAGAAGCAGTTAATTAAGAGGACTTCAAATATTTATATTTACAAAAGGAAATAAAGTGTAAGCAAAACTGCCAAGCACACAGCTCCCAAGCCTAAAAAAGGGCACTAACATAAAGCTCATAATACCATTAAAGTCAGAGGTCTCCCCTGCTCAAATTTCTTTCCCATGTCTCCCTATCTATCACTTGAGAATCTGAAATCATTTAACTTATCAGTTACCTAACCTGTCAATAAGCTAACCTAACCACCCCATCCCAGTCAGCATCTATTTTAATGGATAAAAGATAAGGAAACAAGTGGATAAGAATTTCTTTCAAAGAATGAATTTACATACTTTAGAGTGTCATGAAGAGCAGATCAACCTACTTCCCATACTCTACCGTTGGGGATGTGTACCCTTAGGCTCCACAGCTGTGGAGTGTCTTCTTGATAATCAGTAAAAAAGAACTGTGTATTTCACCATATTCTAGTTGACTGAAAATTGGTAACTGATAAATTGAGCATTTGGTAACTTCAGTCAACTAGATTATCTTAATCCTAACTCCTTTTCTGAAAAGGATGAAAGGAAGTGACTGTAATACTATATAGATATTTCTTTTTTATTGTTCATACTGTGTGTGTATATATATATAAAATATATATATAAATAAATGACATATGATACACATACACACATTATATATACATCTGTGGGTTAGGAAGTGAGAAGTATACTTTCAAAGGGAGGAACTCTAGTAGAAATTGACAGCAAATATTTTAAACAAATAATAGTCTACCACTGAAGTGAGACTGAACATTTGTTTCATTCATTTACTTCCTAATTTTAAGAAGATAGAAAAATTTTATTTTAAACTTTCTAGAGTTTTTTTTAATCTAAGCTAGTAACAACTCTTCAGACTTATGAAACATTGTTATAAAGGGTAGTGCTTTATTTCTTTCAGTAGTTAACACCTAAATTTCAGTTTTGTTCACTGTGACAAAACAGATTCCTATACTGTTTTAACTGTTAGAAATTTAAGTAGTAATTTTATTTTCAAGTGTAAAAGATAAATGTGCAAGAAATTAATAGTTGTAATTGGCACAGTATTAAAAGAATTATCTCTAAATAATTATCTCTAAAGATTATTAAAATATTCCTTCCTTTTGTAACACATATCTGTGTGAAGCTGGATTGTCTTCATATACTTTAATTAGTATATCCTGAAAGATTGAATGCAGAGGCAAGTTATGAGAATCTAGCCATGTTCTATTTAGCCAGATGTAAAAGAAATTTGCAAAAAATATAAAACAATGCCTCTCATTTTTTTTATCATTTTTTTTTTTTTTTAAGATTGGCACCTGAGCTAACATCTGTTGCCAATCTTCTGGGTTTTTTTTCTTCTTCTCCCCAAAGCCTCCCAGTAAATAGTTGTATATTCTAGTCGTAGGCCCTTCTAGTTGTGGTATGTGGGACGCTACCCTCACCATGGCCTGATGAGTAGTGCGAGGTCTGCGCCCACAATCTGAATCGCCAAAACCCTGGCCACCGAAGCGGAGTGCACAAACTTAACCACTCGGCCACGGGGCCAACCCCTAAAAGCCATGCCACCTTCTCAGTAAATTTTTGTTTTGTTGTGGAAAACAGTTTATTTTTCACTAAAAATATATGTTACTATTTAATGAACTATTAATTTTTAAAATGAATTTAAGCCTTAAAAAAAATGAACAAAAAAATTTAAAAAAGAACAGTTTTAATTCTAATGTGGTAAATACCGACTGACACAACAAAAACTTTTTGGGGACTTCCAATTTTTAAGACTATGAATGGGTCCTGAAATCAAAAAGTTTATAAACTCCTGAGCTAGCCAACTGTATCCTTGCCTCCTCTAATGATGGAATAAAATCCACTCCTCAGGACTGATTTTCTTTTAAAATGAGAACATTTACAGAGTGTCTGTGATATGAAAAACATACAATAGGTGGTACAAATTATTTGTGAAATGATGAGGTAGGCTTCCAGTAATGTAGGACACAGTTAATTTTCTAATTTTCTGCACATGTTCTCGGTAAATGTTTATTGTATAAAGACTTTGGAAATATATATATTGGAAAAATCTTCCAATATAGAGTAGGAACTATGGGTCCCTGAAGTAGAATATCTGATCATCTATTAAACATATATAGGCTAAACGGAAACTTACAAAGCTTTTGTTCAAGAATATATTTTTATAAACAGCGGTAGAAAAGTTTAAGGATGCTTACTCTTTCACCATACTTTTATAAAAGCAACAGTCTCATAAAACTTTTTAATGTTCCCTTCCTAACTCTGTGTGTAGACATACTCAGTTTTACATAGTAAAACTGTGTAGTTACATTATAGGTATAGTTTTGTATTCCATTCTTTTCCCTAAACATTTTTTCATTTTGCTACATAGTTTCCGTTATAATCATTATTCATGACTGCCTTGAGTTGATAGATACACTTTATTAAAATGCTAGTCATGGAAAGTTGTTTCTTTTTTCTTTTTTAAAGACTGGCACCTGAGCTAACAACTGTTGTCAATCTTTTTTTTTTTTTTTCCCTGCTTTATTCCCCCAAACCCCCTGTACATAGTTGTATATCTTAGTTGCAGGTCCTTCTAGTTGTGGGATGTGGGACACTGCATCAACGTGGCCTGACGAGTGGTGCCATGTCCGTGCCCAGGATCCGAACCCTGGGCCGCCACAGCAGAGCGTGCAAACTTAACCACTCGGGCAGAGAGCCAGCCCCTGATAAATTTTTTTTTTTTCGCCTTTAAGACATAGTCAAAGAAGTGAAATTACTAGTCAGAGTAACACATATTTACATATATACGTGTGTGTTTACATAGACTGAGAGTGTGTACACATACAGATACATATGTATACATATGTGTATACATATAGATACAGTCCTGTGCTGCTTAACAACGGAATATATTCTAAGAAATGTGCCATTAGGTGATTTTGTAGTTGTGCGAGTATCATAGAGTGTACTTACACAAAACTAGATGGGATAGCCTACTACACACCTAGTCTATTTGTTACTAATCTTATGGGACCACTATCATAGATGCAGCCTGTCGTTGATCAAAACATCATTATGCGGCATATGACTGTACATCAAAATTCAAAAAGGGGTCTTATCATACTCTGTTAGATAGACTGGTCTAACACGTTGAGTGGATAACACACTGGCCATTTAGAAAGTGGAAATGACATTTCATCACACATCATCAAAAAAACTGTATTTGTTAACATCACACTCATCTCATCAGAAGAGTCTCTAAGTTGTTAGCCTCATGGTGATTGGACTCAATTTTTCTAAAAGCCCAATTTTTTATTTGAAAACTCAAATTTTGCCACTGGCAACAAACATTGTCAATTGTTTTCCTTGAAGTGACTAGCTCACTTCCTTTACTTTTGCAAAAATGGTCGCCAAATACCCACAGTTTGTCACTCATTTTCTCCAGTAAAAATAGTGTTCCATAAAAAAAGAGACTACTTCAGCTAGTGATGCAAAGAACTGCACAAGCACTTCTCCTTGAGCAAACCATCTCTCTTCGGTAGGCAGCAGGTGTGCTTTATGCATACTTCCTATGTCATCACATGCATTACCCAAGAGATGTATCTACAAGAGCTGAGAGTTCCAATTAATATTACTGCTTCATCAAGGACATTCTTAAGTGATCCTGGCATTTTATTTTACTCTGCATGCCTGCTGGTAAAGAATACAATGACAACCAGCACAGTCTGGTGCCACTCCCCTGATTCGTGCTGAGGCACCAGCAAATTTATCCTAATTGATTTTGTACCCTCAAGGGTCCATAGGCCATAGTTAAAGAATTTGTGAGCTAGCTGAAGTGGCTTCTTAAACAGCTAGTATGTAGCCAAGCCAGGACTTAAGTCAAGCTCTGTCTGACACTGAAGTCTACAATCTCCTCACTAGATTACACTATTTCAATGCTTCTCAGCGCTACATGCTTGCCAACATGTTTATTTATTCTCAACCCAATCCTGCAATTCCAGAACTGGCTCAAGGGGAAGACACTGTACAAGTCCCAAAGGATACATCTCACATTTGATTTACTCAGTCAGCAGACTTCAGAAGCTCCTCAACTTCCATGCTTTTGATTAGCAATTGTTTTAAAGGTCAAGTACAAGAGAAACAATGCTCAGTTGGTGGCATTCTTAAAATAACATGGGCTACCTGGCACCTAAATGAGTGTCAAAACTGAGCTCTGTTCCTTGGCAGCTGTGCGAGTTTGGGCTAATTCTTAATCTTTCACGCTCAGTTTCCTTCTCCATAAAATGACTCTCTCATAAGACTCTTGAAAAAATCTGACATGGAGTATGTGAAAAAGCACTTCGTTAACCTCAAAACACAAGATTAATGTTAGCAAAAACTGTACATTTGACTGAAGGTATATATAATATAAATTTCCAACTTTATGATTTTAATTACTTTTATTAGTTTGAAGCCGCCTCTAACTTCCTGACCTTTGATCATGGCTGTAATTCATCTAATGAAAAGTCTCTGATAACACAGGTAACCCCTCAATTTTAATATTCTAACCAGGGAAAAACAATACTTGGTTTCTAAAAGCTGGAATAAACCAAGTAGCTCCAGCTTTTAGGAGTGTGTTAAGGCACTGCTTATATTAATAACCTTTAGGTTAGCAAAATACAAATGTTTATTACCCTTTTTGAAACAAGTTATATGGAAATTTTAAGAAATCCACTCCTAAAGTCTATTCTAGAGAATTAGAATTCCAACCCATCAAAGATGATATAATAAGGCCTCTATTTAGAAGCTGATAACATGCAGATGTCAGATCTATTATAACCTCAACCATCCAGAGAACAGATGGAAAAACCAAAAAGAAAAGAGACTACTAAGTAGTCAAAATAGGAGTTTACTCACGGAGCAACCACCAATCACAACCAATTTACACATATTTCTGCTCCTTTAGGCAGTCACGTTTAAGGCAGGGAAATTTCACGGAAGACAGTAGGTCCCACTGCCATTCATAAATACTGTATTATCCACAATGTAATATATGTCTTATAGCTGCAACTCCTCTGCATGCATACAGCAGGTTGAGTGTGCTGTTCAGCGTTCATTTCCCTGTAAAAAAAACCTCTACACATACACAGAAGGTTTCCAAGGGTAAACACTGACAGTAAGAGTCTAATGATGAGGTGTGCCCCTCCTGTCACTACTTTGAAACTCTCAAAAACAAACAAAAACGTAGCGGATGAAAAACTGAACTAAATCTCATCTCATTACAGCAGTGACTTGCTGTGAAATCATGCACCAACAATTTTATCTTTCTGAACTTCTGCTGTTCTCATTCACACTAAGAAAATGACAAATCTTCAACAAAATATGACATGAGTGAATAGAACAAATGAAAAGGAAATGAATAGAATGAATAAAAAATTAGTGTCTAAAACCAAAGCATCTCCTATTAATCATAACTATGAGCAGTCTATGTTGTGTTTTATACCTCCCCCTTTCCACAGAGCAGTAACGGTACACTCTATTCACTTTGCAAGGATAATTTCAACAAACTTCATTAATAATCTGACCACTACCTTTTTTTTTTTTTAAAGATTTGCACCTGAGCTACATCTGTTGCCAATCTTTTTATCTTTTTCTTACTCCCCAAAGTCCCCCAGTACATAGCTGTATATTCCAGTTGCAGGTCCTTCTGGTTGTGCTATGTGGGACACAGCCTCAGCATGGCCTGATGAGCGGTGCTAGGTCTGTGCCCAGGATCTGAACCCGTGAAACCCCAGGCTGCCGAAGAGGAGTGTGCGAACTTAACCACTCGGCCAAAGGGCCAGCCTCTAACCACTACTTTTATTCACTGTAACAGTAACCAGGAATCATTACTGTCACACAGACTGAGGCAACCTAGCCACCCATCAGCTGTGGTTTTTTGCTTTTTGGGCTTTTTTAATATTTTGCAGCACAAGAGGAAACACACATGTACCATGGACAGCAAAAAAACTAAAAGTCTGCTCAGGAAATTTTACCTGTCCGTGTATGTCTCCACACACTGTTACTGGTGTCGATACTGGCTGGACATTTGACTCTTCCAAGAGGAGGTCACAAACATAGTCACATAGCCGCTGTAAAAAGAGAAAATAAAATGCAACTTTTTACTACAATATTAAAACTAAGGATCAAAGGCAAAAAAGACAAGAACTAATACATACATCGTTTGATAAGAAAGGAAACTATCCTTTGATGATTCTGGGATTAGATTCTGCCAGCTTTCACTTTCATCTCATAATGTCTAAGAATGATACAATGACTATTTCAAAATGCAAACTCCCTGGCTACACAAACAATAGGTTCTAATAGACAGATGGCTTTACAAAGAACTAGAAAATGATGCTTTTCACTAAAAAATGTAAGAGTAAATAATCTTAACAGGAAAAGTTTTTATTTGCTGATTTTCAAAGTAAACTGCAAACCATGCACTTACTATACGATCCAGCAATTGTACTCTTGGCAATGAAAAGTTATGTTCACATAAAAATCTGTACAGACACAACCAGAGGCACTCACAACTAGAATATACAACTGTAACTGAGGGGTTTTGGGGAGAAGAAAAAAAAAAGAAGATTGGCAACAGTTGTTAGCTCAGGAGCCAATCTTTAAAAAAAAAAAAATCTGTACAGAAATGTCCATAGAAGCTTAATTCACGATAGCCAAAAACTGGAAATAAATCAGATGTCCTTCAATAAGTGAACAGCTAAACAAACTGTGGTACATCCACACTAGAAAACATTATTCAGCCATAAATAAAAAGAAACAAACTATTGACACACAAAAACCTGGATGAATCTTACGGGATTTATGCTGAGTGATAAAAAACCTATCCCCTACATGCTGTATGATTCCATTTATATAGCATGCCTGAAATGACAAATCTATAGACATGGAGACCAGATTAGTGGTTGCCAGGGGTCCAGGAGTTAGAGGCAGCAGGAGGGAAGTAGGTGTGGTTATAAAAGGACAACATGAGGAATCCTTGTGGTGATGGAACTGTCTGTGTCTTGAATGCGGTTTTGGATCCATGAGACTACAGATGTAATAAAATTGCACAGAACTAAATACATACACACTCTCACACACACAAATAAGTATAAGTAAAACTGGAGAAATCCGAAAAGGTACAATCTGTGGATTGTACTGATGTCAATATTCTGTTGTGGTATTTGTAACTTAGTTCTACAATTTGTTACTAATGGGAAAAACTGGGTGAAGAGCACATGGGATTTCTCAGTATTCTTTCTTTCTTTTTTTTTTCGTGAGGAAGATTGTTGCTGAGCTAACACCTGTGCCAATCTTCCTCTATTTTGCATGTGGGATGCCGCCAGAGTGAGGCTTGATGAGTGGTGTGTAGGTCCATGCCTGGGATCTGAACCCACAAATTAGGCTGCCAAAGCGGAGTGCATGAACTCAACCACTATGCCACCAGGCTGGCCCCTCTTGGTATTATTTCTTACAACTGCATATAAATCCTCAATTATCTAAAAATAAAAAGGTTAACTAAAATTAATTAATTGATTACAAAATGCAAATCTAAAATTGAGGAGTACTAAGTTTTTTTAAATGACTTTAAATGTTTGCATTTTTGAAATATTTGTCCTCTGACAGCACTCAAATCAAAAGATTTCACAGAAGGAAAATGATCCTAACAAGAGCTGTCTAGAAAAGGAAGTGTATAGTCCCACTACGTATAGAGAACTGGATGGGAACCTTCCTCCCATCTGAGACCAGCTTATACTATAACCAGAGGCCCCACTGGATTTTAGGATAGGTCTGCCAAGAAAGGAGAAATTAAACCACACAAGCATAATGAAATGATTTTAAATATCAATTAAGGAATCTAAATGCTACAATTTACTTAAATATATGAGAGAGAGAGACTTCAACAGTTGCAGCTACAACACTTTACACAGAGGCAAGCATAGGAGAGAACTCACAGTGGGGGCGGGGGGGGTCACAGGAGGCAAAAAGGCCCCCAAAAGAAAACGAGGGGAAATAGGGATGTTTAGAAATTTCTAAATAAAATAGCCTGTTCTAATTCCTCAACTAAGTTCCTGACCTTCAAACAGCATCTCAAAGACAAGATCTTCCTTTTGGCCTAGAGTCCTTCTGGCCTTCAGTCCCTGAGTAGCTAGCTCCTCCTTGTGTTGAATTTCCCCAAACCCTCAGTTGCTTCGACAAACGATCCTTAGGCTTGCCACATAATTCATCCATTATTCATAAAAGGAACAGATACAGGTGAGTGAAACAACGTTTCCGAGCTCAGAGCCTTAACTTTATAATGAAAGATGCTCTCTAGGGTTCCTTCAGATGTAAAATTCCGGTTTGCATTAAAAACCACGTACGCCAAATCTCTTGCTTGACCCGGATGATAAGACTGAGATTCACAAGCATTCAGATTACAAAACTACTTAATCTTAGGGACAGATCTGGAAGCCAGGTTTCCTACCTCTTTCCACTACACTATCTTTAATATTTAGTTGTTCAATGAAACCAGTATTTATGAGAGCCTAATATGGAAGCGGGTATCGTTCCAGACACAAAGTAAACAAACAGTAATGACCAAACAGACTAAATGCTCTGCTCTCAGGGGCTTACTCTCTAATGGGGAGAGATACAGACAATAAACAAATAAATAATAGATATATACTAATTTTTCAGATAGTGATAAGAGGTATGGAGAAAAATGAAGCGCTGGAACAGGAATAAAAAGAGTGGTAAAGTTAGGAGGTAGGCACTGATATTTCAAATAGGGTGAGCATGGAAGCCTTACTGATAGTGACTTTTGAGCAAAAATCTGAAAAAGGTAAGGTTATGGGGGAACAGCATTGCAGGCAGAGAGAACAGTAAGTACAAAATGCCAAGAGGTGGAAGCATGCTGGCTGTTTGACAAACACCATCAAGGGCTGGTGTGGTTGGAGTAGACTGAATGAGGAGAGAAATAGGAGAGCACCACAGAATTGGTCCTTGGGGGTGAACGTAAAGACCTAGGTTTTTAATGGGAAGTCATTAGAGGGTCCTGAGCAGAGGAGTGATAGGATCTGATGTCTGCTATGTTGAAAATGGACAATGGGGAAGTTAGGGTAGAGAAGAGGCAAAGGCAGAAGTAGGGAGACCACTGACGAGGCTTCCTCAACCATCTAGGTAAAAGTTAATACTGGCTTGGACCAGAGTCATAAAAGTAGTGGTCACAAGGGAACAGATTCCAGATGTTTACTGAATGTAGCATCCATCAGATTTGGGAACAAGTGGATACAGAATATTAAAAGAAAAGAATCAAGGATGACTTAAGGTTTTTGGCTTCAGTAACTGAAGGATGGAAACAGTCATTTCTCAGATAGTTAAGACTCCAAGGAAAGATTTTCTTCTATTGTAGCTTTTTTTTTCCTTTTAAATAGACTTCATTTTTCAGAGCAGTTTTAGGTTAACAGTAAAACTGAGCACAAGGTACAAAGAGTTCCCATATATCCCCTGCTCACAAACACACACAGCCTCCTGTATATCAACATCCCACATTAGAATGGTATATTTGCTACAACTGATGAACCTACACTGACACATCATTATTACCTAGAGTCCACGGTTTACGCTGGGGGTCACTCTTGGTGTACATTCTATGGGTTTTGACAAACGTATAATGACATGCATCCAGAATTGTAGTATCATACAGAATAGTTTCTCTGCCCTAAAAATACTCCATGCTACATCTATTCATCTCTCTCTCTCCCCTCAATTCCTGGAAACCAATGATCTTTTTACTGTCACCACATCTGCCTTTTCCAGAATGTCATATAGTTGGAATCATACGTACGTGGTCTTTTCAGGTTAGCTTCTTTCTCGTAGTAAACTGCATTTAAGGTTCCTTCATGTTTTTTCATGGCTAGACTATTTCTTTTCACCACTGAATAATATTCCATTGTCCCAATGTACCAGTTTATTTATCCATTTGCCTACTGAAGGACATTTTGGTTGCTTCCAAATTTGGCAATTTTGAATAACACTGCCATAAACATCTGTGTATGGGTTTTGGGTGGCCCTAAGTTTTCAATTCATTTGGGTAAATAGCAAGGAGCATGACTGCTAGATTGTACGGCACGAGTATGCTTAGTTTGGCAGGAAACTGCCTTTAGTCTGGTAAGAAATGGTCTTCCAAAGTGGCTGTGCTATTTTGCAATTCTATCAGCAATGAATCAGAGTCCCTGTTGCCCTACAACTTTGTCAACATTTGGTGTTGTCAATGTTCTGGTTTCTGGCCATTCTAATAGGCGTAAGGTGGCATTACATTGTTCTTTTAATTTGCATTTCCCTAATGACATATGATATGGAGTACCTTTTCATATGCTTGTCAACTGTATATCTTCTTTGGCAAGGTGTCTGTTCAGGTCCTTGGCCCATTTTTTAATGGGGTTGTTGTTTTCTTGTTGTTGAGTTTTAAGAGTTCTTTGTGAGCCAGCCCTGACGGCCTAAGCATGCCCTGCTTCAGTGGCCCAGGTTTGGTTCCCAGGCACGGAACCACACCACTTGCCTGTCAGTAGCCATGCTGTGGCAGCAGCTCACATAGAAGAACCAGAAGAACTTACAACTATATGCAACTACTACATACTGGGGCTTTCAGGGGGGTCGGGGTGGGGGAAGATTGGTGACAGATTTTAGCTTAGGGTGAATCTTCCCCTGCAAAAAAAGAGTTCTTTGTGTATTTTGGATAAAAGTCCTTTATCATATATATCTTTTGCAAACATTTTCTCCCAGTCTGTGGCTTGTCTCCTCATTCTCTTGACACTGTCTTTTGCAAAGCAAAAGTTTTTAATTTTAATGAAGTCCAGCTTATCAATTATTTTTTTTCATGAGATTGTTTTGTTTGGGTTTGGTTTGAGGGATGGGGAAGCAGGAATTTGATGGGTTTTTTTAACAACTCCATTGAGTTATAATTCACATACCATAAAATTCACCCCTTTAAAGTGTAAAATTTAATGGTTTTCAGTATATTCTGTGGACAACCACCACCATAATCAATTTGAGAACATTTTCATCACCCCAAAAAGAAATTCTGTACCATTTAGCAGTCACTCTCCATTTCCCACAACCCTACCCTACGGCCTTAGGCAACCACTAATCTACTTTCTGTCTCTACAGATTTCTCCATTTTGGACATCTGATATGTGGCCTTTTGTGACTGGATTCTTTCACTTAACATAATGTTTTTAAGGTTCATCCATACTGTAACACGTGTAACTACTTTGTTCTTTTTTATAATTGAATAATATTCCATTGTATGTATTTACCGCTTTTTGTTTACCCATTCATCAGTTGCTGGAATTTAGGTTGTTTCCACAAATTAGCTGTGAGAGTTTGATTTTGACACATTGAGTCTTAGATGCCTATCAGACTTCCAAGTGCCTAAGATGTTCTGGAAACAGTTGACCAAATGAGTCTTGAATTTCAGGAAAAGGATCCAGGCCAGAAAGAGCAATTTGGAGACTGTCAGGATATACATATTTCGAGTCATGAGACTAGAAGCAATAAGTAAAGTGGTTGCTTACAAATAGAGAAAAGGAAAAGTTCAAGAAATGAGCCTCAAAAAACTAAAACTAGAACTACCATATGATCCAGCTATCCCACTACTGGGTATCTACCCAAACAATCTGAAACCAACAATCCAAAATAGCATCTGCACCCCTATGTTCATTGCAGCACTATTCACAATAGCTAAGACATGGAAACAATCCAAGTGCCCATCAACTGATGATTGGATAAAGAAGATGTGGGGGGGGGGGTGTGTATATACACACACACACACATACACACGCACATACATACACAATGGAATACTGTTCAGCCATAAAAAAAGACAAATTCATCCCATTTGCAGTAACATGGAAGGACCTGGAGGGAATTATGCTAAGTGAAATAAGCCAGACTGAGAAAGACAAACACCAGATGATTTTACTAATATGTGGAACATAAACAAACACATGGACAAAGAAAACAGTTCAGTGGTTACCAAGGGAAGGGGGTTTGGGGGTGGGCAGAAGGGGGTGAAGGGGAGCACTTATGTGGTGACAGTCAAGAAATAATGTAGAACTGAAATTTCACATTGACGTAAACTATTATGAACTCAATTAAAAAAAAAAAAAAGAAAGAAATGAGCCTTAAGACTCCCCTTAGAAGTTAGGGGGAAAAGGAGGAAGCAGCAAGAAACTGCTTAGTGAGGAACAAAGGAAACCATGGGAGTATGGGTATTCTGGAGGTCCAGTGAAGGAAATGTTTCAAAAGGAGTGATCAACTGTGTTCAATGCTACTGGAAGGTCAAATCTTAAGAAACAGAGTAGGACTGAAAGGGAATACATACTCCTTTATTCCTAAATAAACAAGTACCAATCCCAGAATATCTTATACTCTAGAGCAGAAAAGTGGTATATCAAGGAAATCCAAGGCATAGTTCAGAGCTTCAGAGCACAGCCTTTGAAGTTAAAGAGATGAGACAGCACATATCAGCTCCACCTCTTACTACCTATTACTTAGCTTATTGTCTCTTACTTAGCTGTGCAACCCTGAGCAAGTTAGTTGATCTCTCTGGGCCTCAGTTTCCTCATGCACAAAACAGAGCTACCAGCCTGAGGATATTCTGAGGATTAAACAAGATAGCGCATGCAAAGTGCTCTGCAGAGCTTTTACACACACACACAGAGTCATACACTCAATCTACCACATACAAGTGTATGCCGAATTATAAAATACGACCTATAAGACTATACATCAAACCCATAATAGCAGTTGCTGGAGATGTCAAACAAAAGGAATTCCACTTTCATCTTTGTTTATTTCTTTTACTTTTTAAAAAAAGTGTAAAAAATTTTATTCTTGGTGGAAGGAAATACTGAGGTATTGGTAGAGTGTTCTTCATATTTTGCTGTTACTGCATTTCTTTTTTTAAAAAAACTTAATAAATGTCATTTTGAAACTAGAAAACAGCCTTAATTGAAAAAAATGCAAGATGCAGAATAATGTATACGCTACCTCTTGTATTAAAGGAAAAAAAACATATACACATGCACACACGTACATCTACACACTTGCTTATTTTTATTTGTATAGGCCTAAACTGCTGTTTCTGGAAGCATCCATAAGAAACATAACACTGGCTACCAATATGAGGAAGAGCACTGGGTGGCTGGGGGCAGGAGTGGAAGGAAGACTTAACATTTATAGCCTTCAAACTTTTTAAGTTTGGAACCATATAACTGTATAACCTATACAAAAAAACATTAAAAATGTATTACCAGAAAAAACAGTCTTTCCAAAAGATGGTGTTGGGACAACTAGATTTCCAAATGCAAAAGAATTAACTTGGACCCCTCACAGTATATACAAGAATTAAAACGATTAACGACCTAAATATAAGAGCTAAAACTACAAAACTCTTAGAGGAAAACATAGGGGTAAATCTTCCTGACCCTGGATTTGGCAGTGGAGTCTTGGATATACCAAAAGCTTGAGCAATAAAAGAAAAAATAAATAAGCTTGACTTCATCAAAATTAAAAACTTGTGTTCATCAAAGGACATTATCAAGAAAGTGAAAAGACAATCTGCAGAATGGGAGAAAATACTTCGAAATCATATATCTGATAGGGGTTTAACGTCCAGAATATATAAAGAACTACTACAACTCAACAACAAAATGACAAACGACCCAATTAAAAAATGGGGAAAGGACTTGAATAGACATTGTCTCCAAGAAGATATACAAATGGCTAATAAGCACATGAAAAGATGCTCAATACCGTTAGTCACTAGGGAAATAAATGGAAATCAAAACCACAATGGGAGACCACTTCACATATACTAGGATGGCTATAATTTTTTAAAAACAGAAAATAAGAAGTGTTCATGAGGACGTAGAGAAATTGGAACCTTCATATATTGCTGGTAGGAATATAAAATGGTGCAGCCACTGTGGAAAACAGTTTGGTAGTTCCTTAAATGCTAAACACAGAATAACCATATAACCCAGCAACTCCACTTCTGGGTATATACCCAAAAGAATCAAAAGCAGGGACTCGAACAGATACAGTGCACCAATGTTCACAGTGGCATTACAAGCCAAAAGGTGGAAACAACCCAAGTGTCCATCAACAGATGAATGAATAAACAAAAATGTGCTACATCCATATAATGGAATATTATTCAGCCAAAGAAAGGAATGAAGTGCTGATATATGTTAAAATATCGATGAACCTTAAAAACATTACGCTAAGTGAAATAAGCCAGTAACAAAAGGCCACATATGATTCAATTTATATGAAATAACAAAAATGGGCAAATCCATAGAGATAGAAAGTAGATGAGTTGTGGCTTAGGGTTGGGGTTTAGGGTGGGGGGAAATGGGGAGTTACTGCTAACAGGGATAGAGTTTCTCTTTGGGGTAGTGAAAATGTTCTAACATTGATTATGGTGACGGCTGCACAATTCCATGAATATATTAAAACTCACTGAATTGTATACTTTAAAAGTGAACTTTATGATATGTGAATTTTATCTCAATAAAGCTGTTATTTTTTTAAAAAATAAATAATATATATCTTATTAAAAAAATAATAATTACCACCTTTACCACAACCACCCAAATCCACTCCTATGGATAGAGACAGTTGTTCATTCCAGTCAATTTCAAAAGATCAGTGTTGTACAGCATTTATTTTTTTTTTTTTTTTTTTTTTTTTTTTTTTTTTTTTTTTTTTTTTTTTTTAAAGATTTTATTTTTTCCTTTTTCTCCCCAAAGCCCCCCGGTACATAGTTGTGTATTCTTCGTTGTGGGTTCTTCTAGTTGTGGCATGTGGGACGCTGCCTCAGCGTGGTCGGATGAGCAGCGCCATGTCCGCGCCCAGGATTCGAACCAACGAAACACTGGGCCGCCTGCAGCGGAGCGCGCGAACTTAACCACTCAGCCACGGGGCCAGCCCCTACAGCATTTATTTTTATTATAATCCATTAGATCTGTGATATATAATTTATTTTTATAGTAATTAGTTCCAAAAGTTTATAATCTACTATTTTGCATCTTTTTTTTTTACCCTAACTCATTTCCATCTAGCTTAAGGGTATTCCCAAAGAACAAATATGCCATGTTTGGCCTGTAATATTTTATAGTCTTTCATTACTACCTCCCTTCTCCTCATCTTGCCAGAATAAAAAGCACTACTCTTTTTAGGTTAGCTTCATAGAGCAGGAATTAATACTTTGAAAAATTTTTTTTTCTGATACTATACAATTTTCAAAATAAAACAGTATAGTGATGTTTTAAGGTACTTATCTCAGGACCTTACCCAACTTTCTTAGGTATAATGCCTTGCTCAATTAATATCTGCAGTATTGGTTCAGGTATACTCACCAAATCTCCTCAAAGAGAATTCCACCAAGGTACTTGCAGAAGTGCTTTGCTGTCATTTGTACAAGAGTGGGCAGAGTTTTCTGTTTGCCGCCATGAAGCCTGCGTGTTGTCAGACACTTGTCCTGTCCACACTCCTTTCAGATTTCACATCTTTTAAGAACAGGCCTAACTTCTATCAGTGAAGGTCAGAGCCCATACCATGAACACAACTTGGATGTTTCCCCTTAACACATCCTCTGACACAAGGCGCCCCAGAAGCTCATCTCCCAATCTTCTTTCCACAATACGTCTCTGGGAGAGAAAAGTTGTCTATTTCCCACAACATTAATCTCTCTACTTGCCCACTCTCAGGAAACTGTTGGTTACTTGTAAACTTCAGTGCTCCACTGTGTAGACCTCTTTAAAGATCAAATATTAAAATATTACCCAAAAAACCAACCTACTATAAACTCCACCCTAAATTAAGCCAAACTGTCCTCTAGAGAGGCCTGTACTCACCCTGCATTATACTGTCCTCCTTTCTCAACTGCTTTTTCCCAAATTGCACTTTAATGTCATGCCATCAACCGGTAGTAAGGGACATTATAGGAAAGAGTCCTCTAGAGAGCTTGTCACAGTGTAGACTATAAACAAGGTGTATAGGATGCTGTGGTTAAACAGCTGCCTTCAAGGAGGACCCAGGGGAAGAATGTCTCTCTGCTCCCTTTATCAGGGATAGACGTGACTTCCCTGAGAAGCTTGTTTTTATCACCTTGTAGACTCTAAATTTTTTAATTGATTAGTTTCCATCTTTCTGTAGGTTCCTAGAAAGCTTAAGACCTAATCTCAAAGAAGTAACCTGGTCCTCATCAGAGCTTTTA
This sequence comes from Equus caballus, assembly GCF_041296265.1. NCBI lineage: Eukaryota > Metazoa > Chordata > Mammalia > Perissodactyla > Equidae > Equus > Equus caballus. The sequence continues at coordinate 37,278,277 of NC_091708.1, forward strand.
TTTTGTATACTACTCTCACTGTTACTGGTGGCTCCATCTTGGTTTCCTATCTTTATTTTCTCTGTCTCATTTTTCTTACTTATTCTGAATGTACTTTATCTTGCTATATTGAAGGAATCTTTGCAAATCACTCTATATCCTTTTTGGAGCAAAGTGAATTATCATTTAATTAATATTCTGAAACTAATCACAGCACAGATTCCAGAGGGACTCCATGATTCCCATATTTGAAGGTGCCAGAATTTGCACCCACATATCACTGGCTCTCCTAGCTCATAATGCCTGCTGAACTGCAAGTCACCCCTAGTAACTGGCCCACACCCCCAGTGCTCATCTGAAAGTAACAGGAGACAAGACACTAAAGAACATCACTGTGAAACCCTGCCAGTCTCAAAGGCCAGTGAGTGTTCAGAGAACACACGCAAAAACTACTTAGGCAGCATCTTCAACCCCAGGCCAGGCATGCTAACTTGAGGAAAATAACAGCTGCCTCCTGTAACTGCCACTTCTGTAGTGCCAACGAAGGATTTAGGGCGCTGAGTCTCTAAGCCAAAGCCGTTGCCTCTCATCTATCCAGTTCAGCAGTAGCTTACAAATTCATATCGAGCACACACAAAAATAAGAAGTCTATGAAATCTCTACAAATTCTATATAAATAATCAGCCAGCTACAGCCAGTGGCCTCACAGAGCCCAGCCTTGCCACTGGAGAGCGAGGCTCCTCCAGAGCCCTTCACAGCTTTGCTCTGCTGCTGGGTTTGGAGGAAGCATGGTTTCTCTTACTGCTCCAAAACAGTCACCAAGGCAAGAGTGTCAATCTTATCTCAAATGTAGGGCAAACTACACCCATCTCTCCCCACAATGCCCAATTAATTCCTAATGCTTGATGACCTCCATTCTCAGGAGGTCCTACTTCTGTTCTCTACCTTTTCCTCAAAATACTTGTTCATGGTTCCATTCTATTCTCCGCTCCTGTCTCCCTGTTTCCTCTTGCCCCTCAAACACACTGGATATTCAATTTTTATAATTCTTTGTCTAGCTGATCTTGCTATCTAAAACATACTATTTCCTTTTACATACTGGTATTTATAAAATACCCTTATCTTAAGAAACAAAAATCTATCTAAAATTATATTTTACAGAGCCTTTGCACAAAGTCTCTACTATAATACAAATCACTGAGAATGGGAAGTGGGCATCCAAGATGACAATGATATTCATACCCTTACAATCCAGAAGGAAATATCTGCATCTTCCAAGCCAGTTTCTCAACCACAGCACTACTGATAATTCTTTGTTGTGGGGTGCTGCTGTCCTGTGCATTACAGGATGTTTAACAACATCTCCGGCCTCTACCCACTAGATACCCATAGCAACCCCAGAGCTGCAACAATCAAAAATGTCTCCAGACATTGCCAAATATCTTCTCGGGAGCAAAATCACCCCTAGTCAAGAACCACCGGTCTAGACCTTTCTCCTGAGTTACACTATTAGAATGGTGTCTGTAGCAAACTTGGCAATCAATAATTGTTTGCTAGCTAACCAACCTCTGCATCCAACAGTCTTCTAAACATCTCTACCTCAATGTCTTGATTTGACAGCATCTCAAACTCAGTACAGCCCAAACCAAACTCCCTTGCATTCCTTAGTCTAGCTATAGTATTTACTAAGTAATCCATCAGAAACTAAGAGATTACACTGAACTCTTCCCTCCCTCCCATAACCTAAACACAATCTGTCAACAGGCCCTATTCTACCTTCTTCATTTCCTCTTAAAAACCACAATCACTTGTCATGGCCTTACTTCAAGCTCTCATGTCACCTGGCCTATTGCTTCTATGACATGTTTGTCCCATTTCAATCCATGGTCCACAATACTGCCAGAATAATATTTATAAAACCTATTGTCACTGTCCTCCTTAAAAATCTCTCAAGGGCACTCCTCTGTCTATGGCAGTGTTTCCCAAACTCCATTCAGATATACTCTCCATTATTTTGTCATATTCCTACCACACAGAACGATGTATCCCTGTACTCATTCTCTTTGAATCTACTTTTCTTTCTAGTTAGTCACATTTTCAGCAATATCACAAAGCACAGTATGATTTGTTTCCCTCTAAAATACAAAAACATTTCAAAGTGTTTATCCATGTACCACCTAAAAGATAAAAATCCAAGTTTATCAGCCTAGTCTTCCATGATTTGGCCTCTGCCTGGCTTCCCACCACCACCTCCAGGCATACCAAACTACGTCAAGTTCCCTGAACCAGCCACATTCTTTCAGATTAAGCTATACCATCACACATGGTATTTATTCTCCTTGCACATTCTTGCCTTCCCGCTTTGTCGACCTGAACAAACTGCTCATCCTCTCATTGTTCCTCCTTTGTGAAACCATCTCTGGCTCCAGAGTTAGATTGTGCTTCTTCTATGTTCCCCAATATCCCAAGAGCCCTCTATTTTAGCACCTACCACACCATGCAATTTGTTTACCTTTCTAGCTCCCTTACTATATGGAGAGATCCTCAAAGGCAAAGAGAAGTATCGGACTCTTCTCTATCACCCACAGTGAACAGCACTTGACACAAGGAAACATTTAAAGAAATGTTTGTTGGGGCCAGCCCTGTGGCGTAGTGGTTAAATTCAGCATGCTCAGCTTCGGTAGCCCAGGTTCACAGGTTCAGATCCTAGGCACAGACCTACACCACTCGTCCGCCAGACTGTAGTGGTGACCCACATACAAAATAGAGGAAGACTGGCACAGATGTTAGCTCAGGGCTCACCTTCCTCAGCCCAAAAAAAAAAAAAAAACGAGGGGCCAGCCCCATGGCTGAGTGGTTAAGTTTGCGCGCTCTGCTTCGGTGGCCCTGGGTTTCGCTGGTTCAAATCCTGGGCGCAGACGTGGCACCGCTCATCAGGCCATGCTGAGGAAGCATCCCACATGCCACAACTAGAAGGACCCACAACTAAAAATATGCAACTATGTGCCGGGGGCATTTGGGGAGAAAAAGGGAAAAAAAGAATAAAAATTAAAAAGAAAGAAAGAAAGAGGAAGATTGGCAACAGATGTTAACTCAGGGCAAATCTTCCTCAGAACAAAGAAAGAAATGTTTGTTGTAAAGCAGTATACCATTTGATTCAACAAACTTTAACTGCCTATCACATACAAGCAGTGTTCTAAGACTGTGGAGAATACAAAAATAAACAAGAGGGACTGGCCCCATGGCCCAGTGGTTGGGTTCGTGTGCTCCGCTTCAGTGACCCAGGGTTTCGCCAGTTCGGATCCTGGGCATGGACACGGCACCGCTTATCAAGCCATCCTGAGGCAGCATCCCACATAGCACAACCAGAAGGATCTACAACTAGAATATACAACTATGTACTGGGGGACTTTGGGAAGAAGAATTTTTTTTTTAATTATTAAAAAAATAAATAAATAGGGGCCGGCCCCGTGGCCGAGTGGTTAAGCTTGTGCACTCTGCTTTGGCGGCCCAGGGTTTCACCAGTTCGAATCCTGGGCACGGACACGGCACCGCTCATCAAGCCATGCTGAGGTGGCATCCCATATGCCACAACTAGAAGGACCCACAACTAAAAATACAATACACAACTATGTACCAGGGGGCTTTGGGAGAAAAAGGAAAAAATAAAAAAATTTTTAAATAATAATAATAATAAATAAATAAATCAACAAGAGATGATCCTGCCCTCGAGAAGCTTACAGTCTAATGGTGGAGACAGACATATTTGTTGTCATACAAGACAGAACGCTATACGCTAAGTGGTAAAATCGAGCAGAAAGTGCCAAGGGGCAAAGGTCAATATAGAAAAGAAAGGGAATTTTTTTTGTTTTTAAAGATTTTTATTCTTTTCCTTTTTCTCCCCAAAGCCCCCAGGCACACAGTTGTATATTCTTAGTTGTGGGTCCTTCTAGTTGTGGTATGTGGGACGTCGCCTCAGCGTGGCTCAATGAGCAGTGCCATGTCTGCGCCCAGGATTCGAACCTACAAAACCCTGGGCCGCCTGCAGCAGAGTACGCGAACTTAACCACTTGGCCACGGGGCCAGCCCCTGAAAGGGAATTTTTAAGAGCAAATAAATTCAAGTATGTACTCTGAGTCCTTGTGGCAAAAATCACTTAAACCTCATCAAGTCCTGGCTCTGATATCTGTTCTGCCATCACAAAGACTGTGTAAATGATAGCATGAACATGAAGGCGCTCTGGCAACTCTAAGTACCTAGGCAAATTCTAATCATTGCTAATAATTCTGATTGCGAAATCCAAGAGCCCTGTGTGGAGAAAGTGGCATCCAAGCTAGAGCTCACAAGGGATACGGATAGAGGAAGCATAAATGATAGTTATGGACATGAACTCTGGAGCCAGACTACCTAGGTTTGAATACCAGCTCTTCCACTTACTTACTTAGCTGTATGACTTTGGAAAGTTAGTCAGCTACCTATCTATAAAATGGGGCAAATATTAGTACCCAACTCATAGAGTATTAAATGATTTAATGTGTGTGCTATGTAAGTATTAAAGAAGTAGATGAAAGAAACAGTCTGAGCAGAAGCAAAGAAGCAGGGAAGTACATGGCATGTTGTCAGAAGAGATCCATCCAATGTACTCAGAATGGAAGGCAAAAAGAAAGGTGACAAAGTGGAAGATGTACCTAAAAAAGCAGGCTCTTTGCCATCCTAAAAAGGCTCCTATATCAGAAAGAGATCTGCACAGAGAGCCCTTCAAACCTAATTCACTGATCAGCTGGACATCCTCAGGCAGATCATAAACTCTACAAAACTCACTTTCCCTGTTGGCAAAATGAGAAGGGTACAGAACTAGAAGAACCCTGATTCTCTCTCAGCTCTGAAATTCTAGGAAAGGGGCTGGGGAGTCAGAGGCACGCACTGTCCCATGCGACACCTATGGCCACATGTAGCTGTTGAGCACCTGAAATGTGGCTGTTCCAAACTGGGATGTGCCATAAATGTAAAATATACACCATATTTCGTAGACTTAGTACTCAAAAAGGCATAATATCCATTAGTAAGCCAGGCATTATCAGAAAGGGTCTTGAAAACACTCCTCTGGCCCTATACAAAGCCGTGGTGTGTCCCTAACTGCAGGACTACGTTCGGTTTTCCCTGCAGTACCCGAAGAAAGATACAGTACAAAGCCAAACAACTCAGGTAAACAAGATTATTGATAAGACAGGCAATAAGATGAGTGACAAGACTAACAGGCTCCAAATCCATAAGGATAAAGACTACCATATATGATGAGAATCTACAAAATCAGATAGAGGCTGAGGAGGTGCGAAAGGCTGTTCACCAAATCTCAGAAAAAAGCAAGGGAGAATTCTTTGAAGCTTTAGGGAGGCAGTTCCGATGAGGTACGAGTCTGCAGAGCAGGCAGCCCTACACGAAAAACTCAGAGAGAGCGCAGACTAAACATAAGTGAGTTCCAAAAAGACTACATTAACCATTAATCCGTAAGTGGTTACAATGGAATTACATAATTCCCTGTGTTGCATCTCTGAGACAGACATTAGTATTCTCCAAGCCCTACCACCATAACTGTCTTCAGTAAGAAAACTGAACACCAATTCAGTATGCAACTTCTTTACTTACATGTCACCTTTAATAACTGCCCAAGAGATCAGGCAATCTCCAAATTACAGAACCCCTCTCCTGTCAAAAGTTTCAGTATTCGGTAAGCCTGCCTTTTATCATTCATTCTTCCACTTGGCCAGATACGGAATCTGTATCTTCTATGATCTGCTCAGAAATCTTCATTGTGGCTGAGAATCACATGAGCTCTTCTTAAAGGAAGGTTACGCTTTGGTCTCCTTGCACACATTTTATCCTTATTCCTTCCAAACAGTTATGTAGATTCGATTCAGTACCAGTGATCTGATCACTTCCAATTTAAATATAGAGAAATCATAATTAGATCTAGAACACCCTACACATTTATTATTTTATTTAGTCCCTCCAACTTCTAGTCAATTTAAAACACAGGTGAATTTCAGTCTCCTACCAGAACAAACCTGTTTCATAACGACCGTTAAATAACCCCAATGATTTCTTCTCTTCCTCTGACAGAATCTTTTATTTTGGCTTTCAAACCTCAGAAAAGGTGCTCCTGGAATACTTTCTTGGCCTGCCTAATTTTAGTCTGCACTTCATGCCAAGAAGTAGCAACAAAATTAAATTTCTTTAAATAAACCAGACATGAGCAGCACAAGCAAATTAATTTGATAAAAACATTTCCAAGACAAAGAAGAAAAGGCTCCACTTACAGAGGAAAACTCAGAATTCTTTTTTTCCCATTAGTTGCCCAGAAGATTTAAAAAGAAAAGTTTATTAAGAAATAGATACACGCATTGACCACTCTTTTTCACCATTCACAAAAATAAACTCAAAATGGATCAAAGACCTAAAGATTAGACCTGAAACAATAAGTCTTGTAGAAGAGAATGTAGGCAGTACACTCTTTGACATCAGTTTCAAAAGAATCTTTTCGGACACCATAACTCCTTAGACAAGGGAAACAACAGAAAGAATAAACAAATGGGACTTCAGACTAAAGAGCTTCTTCAAGGCAAGGGAAAACAGGATTGAAACAACCCACTAGTTGGGAAAAAATATTTTCAAGTTATTTACAAACGGTAAAAACGGTTAATCTCCATAATATATAAAGAACTCATACAGCTCAACAACAAAAAATCAAACAACCCGATCAAAAAATGGACAGGGGACATGAACAGACCTTTCTCCAAAAAAGATATACGGATGGCCAATAGACACATGAAAAGATGCTCATCATCACTAATCATCAGGGAAATGCAAATCAAAACTACACTAAGATATCCCTTACACCTGTTAGAATGGCAAAAATATCCAAAACAAAAAGTGACAAATGTTGGAGAGGTTGTGGAGAAAAAGGAACCCTCATACACTGTTGGTGGGAATGTAAACTGGTACAGCCACTATGGAAAACAGAAAGCAAGCTAAGTGCCCATCAACTGATGACTGGATAAAGAAGACGTGGTATATATATACAACGGAATACTACTCAGCCATAACAAAGGATAAAAGCATCCCATTCACAACAACATGGATGGAGGGTATTATGTTAAGTGAAATAAGCCAGATAGAGAACCACGAACTCTGTATGACTCCACTCACAGGTAGAAGTTAAACACAGAGACAAAGAGAACTGATTGGTGGTTACCAGGACAAAGGTGGGGTGGGGGAAGGGCACAAAGGGTGAAGTGGTGCACCTACAACATGACTAACAATAATGTACAACTGAAATTTCACAAGGTTGTAAACTACCATAATCTTAATAAAAAGTTGAAAAAAAAAGAAATAGACGCTAAGTACAGTTCAATTGTGTTGCAAAGGAAAATGAAATGGTTTAATGACTATATTTCCTTAAGGTAGGAAGGAAATCTAATGTTTATCAAATTAAGAAGTCTAAAGTCCAACTGATTATCTTCCAAATCATTTCAATATTCAAATTCAAGTTAATATCAAGATACATTTTCATAATCAACATTTTACTCACTATAAACACAAAGCTTAAAACCACTTTACACATGTTAAAGAAAAGAAAATTTCACATCAATTCACTGACATGCAAAACAAACTTCATTTACCAGATTAACAACGCTGCCAAAAAATGTCTGGTTAGTTTTCCATGAATTGAGTCCCAATGTTGGTTGTATCCTTGTTTCCTAAAAAAATACATAGCAGAAAGGAGCCACAAAACTAATGTCTGAAGGACTGGGATGAGCATGAAAGCTACATTTCTACTAATACTGGCTTTGCCCTCATTTTCATTAAATTATCCTACTAAAAAGGGGAAAACGCACAAGAACGGCTCCCCTATCATGTAGCACACATTATTAACATCTAAGTACAAGTAAGTTACATTCACAACAGCTCCTGTGGCCTTAAACATTTTGCATACTTGTTGACTGATGTTAAATATCAACTTCCTGCACCAAAAAAAGACAGCCAAAGAAAAAAACAGTAATATCTGAGTTAAGCGAAGGAATTCACAAAGATAAATCGCTTTCAACCCACAGCCTAAAAAAGAAAAAACTATCAACAGTTTACCCACTGACCAAATAGTAAATCAAAGTTAACTGAACGAATACAACAGACACCAGCACTAACTGCTCAACGCCGCTAGACACTAAGCACTGATTTGAACGCAGAAAACACTTGTCAAAAAAGCAGTGAGCCAAAGATTTACATTCCTTTACTCTTACATTCATCCTTTACCCACACATACATTTACTGTCGTTTGCACTCGGCAGCAACAAGAAACAACTCTCCTTCTTTAGAAAACCAAGAAAATGAAATCTTGAGTTAAGAAAGGATGATGGGAGAACGACTTGAAGGACAGAAAAGTATTTGTATTTCTGGAGGGCCTACTCCTTTACCCACTTAAATCAGCTCAACAATGTACTCGAAAACGGGACTCATACCTGATTTAGCAGACGCAAACCAACACCCCTAAAAAGCAGTCGGGGAGTAGGACGCAAAGAGGGACGACTGAACGTCCTCACATCACTACCGAACCGCTCCGGCCCACCCTGGTCCCATTCCCCCCAAACCTACACACACTGGGACCGCGTCCCGGGAGCCAGCGGCATCTCCTGTCAGACGCCAGCCACCCCGGCTCCTGTCACCGCCTCTAGAGGGATGACCCCATGCCGAGGGCACTGCCCGCTGGGGCTCGGCTCGGAGTCCGGGACTCTGGCTGTGGGGTTAGGGGAGAGGAGCCTTCTAAGCAAAGCTGTTAGGGCTTGGAGCCCTGGGGCAGCCGGAGACCAGGGGGGGCAAGGCTGGGGCAGAGGCCGCAGCATCCCTGGGGCTCCCCGCTCAGGAAACGGGGACAGTATTCGGGGAACCCGGGCTCCCCCGCTTTCCGCGCGACGCCGAGTCGCACCGGGTCGCGTCGCCCCGCGTTAGGCCCTCCGCCGGGACGGGACGGGATGCCGGCGGGGGTCCCGCGGAGGGAGGAAGGGCGAGCCGGCGGGCACCCCGCTGCCGGAAGGGGCGAGCCCCGCAAGCAGCGCTCCCGCCCCAGCCGGGCTCACCTTCAGGTCGTTCTCCGGCAGGTACTTGCACAGCCGCGCGATCTCCACATACTTGTCCAAGTCTAGGGGCGCCATTTTAGAAATAACAAGCCCCGACGGCGGCGGCGACGGCTGCTGTACCAGCGGCGGCAGCGGCGAAGGCCGAAGCCGGAACTCTTCCTACGTCACGTCCGGCCCGTGAGAGGCATCTGCGCAGCGGCATAAAGCTTGACCGGATTCTCCCCGCTGCCTCGGCACGCCCCACACCTTCTCCCGCTGAACCCAGGCCGCAGGCTCCTGGAGGCCCTTTCGGTGCAAACCCTGTTACCTGCTGGGACCCGTAGTTGTCTGCCGCGGGGAGTGCTGGGATTTGTAGTTTTTAGTAGTAGCCAGGTACTCCTCTTTTCCTCTCCCTTCCTTCCTCCAGATTTTCACCTCTGGGGACCCAGCGAGGCTTTTCCGATGCAAAACGGCGAAGTAGTTGACCCTAGCCATTCCCTGGTTTCTCACTCTGACCCTATTAAGCATTGTCTCACCAGAACACCTTCAGTTAAAAATTGGGTAAACCTAACCTAGCCATAGTAACCTGTCTGCACCTTAGCAAGGCTCTGTGAAAACCTTGCCTAAACCTGTGGCAGAGATGTCAGACTACCAGTCTTCTAGTCTGGAAGGAAGGAAAACAAATATTAAAGCATTTCCTATGCTAAATGCTATACAACTGCTGTCTTTTCGTTTAATCCTCATAACGACTGATAGGAAAGCAAGCCTCAGAGAGGTGGAGTAACTTGCCCCAAATCTCACAGGGAATAGGCAGAGGAGCTGAGATTGGGATATCTGGTCTGGCTAGTTTAAGTATACTTCAGTGTGAGTCCCAGGAGGGCAGGGAGTTTTTTGTTGTACTCGCAGCTCCTAGAACAGGACCTGGCACTTAGTATATCTTCGACATTCATTCATTCAACAGCTATTTATTGAACAGACTATGTGCCAGGTACAGTTGTAGGCGCTTGGGATATTCAGCAAACAAAATAGACAAAGATCCCTATCCTCAACTCGTAGCTACATTCTAGTAGAGGAGACAGAACATAAACAATAAATATAATAAATAACTGTATAGCATATTAGTGATAAGTTCGAAGGGAAAGAAACCAGCAGGGTAAGGGAGGTGGGGTGATGCATTTCTAAGAACCAACAGAAACGTGAGGGAATTAGCCGTGCAGATACTTGAGGGAAATTATTGGGAACTGATGCAGAGGCCCTAAGATGGAAACACGTCTAGAATCTTTTGGGAAATGGCAAGATTAGTCTGGTTGAACAAGGTGAGAGGAATAAGAGAGATAAAAAAACATTGATTTTTACTTTTAATGCAATGGGAGTTATTGCAGGCTTTTGAGCAGAGGAGTAACATGACATAACTAGTTTTAAAAGGATAACCCTGGCTGCTGTATGAGACTGTAGGAAGAACGGTCGCATCTGAAAGACCAGTTAGGAGACTGTTATATAATCCAATAGTAGCAGGTACTCAATAAATATTTTTTGGGGCCGGCCCAGTGGCGCAGCAGTTAAGTGTGCATGTTCTGCTTCGGCAGCCCAGGGTTTGCCCGTTTGGATCCCGGGTGAGGACATGGCACTGCTTGGCAAGCCATGCTGTGGTAGGCATCCCACGTATAAAGTAGAGGAAGATGGGCATGGATGTGAGCTCAGGGCCAGTCTTCCTTAGCAAAAAAAAGAGGAGGATTTGCAGCAGATGGGCTAATCTTCCTCAAAAATAAATAAATAAATAAATAAATAAATATTTTTTGTTCAAGTGACCCTAGACTGGATCCTCTTGTCTAAAGTGTATTTTGGGGACATTTGGCTAAACTTTAATGAGGACTCTAGGTGAAGTTCTTTGTATCATTCTTGCAGTTGTCTTGTAAGTATGAAATTGTTTCAAAATAAAATGTAATTTGTAAATGTTTGCTGCAGAATGAATGGTGCCCACTAGCATACATTTCTTCATTTGGTCAACAAATAGTTATATAGTACCTATGATATGAATGAGACAGACGTGATCCCTGGCCCCATTGGGCTTACAGTCTGAAAAGGAGACAAATAATGAACATATAAATGAGCAAACCACGAATTTCAAAGTGTAATTAGTACTATAAAGGGAAAAAAGGCATACCGTGAGTAAGAAAAATGCAGCGGAAGAGGCCTACTTTAGGTTGGCAATGTAGTGGAGGAAAAGTGTGCGGTCTAGCACCAGAAGGCCAGAGTTCAAGTCCAGGCTCTAAAACTCACTGTGGGACTTTGGCAAAGTTATTTATCCTCTCTGTGCTCCAGTTTCTCAGCATCTATATGGAAATAATAAAAGTGCCTACCTCATATGGAGATGATAATAATACTTATCGGTTTGTACTGAGATTTAATGGAGTTAATATATGGAAAGGGTTTAAAACAATCTTATGTGCAGAGTGAGTGTAATGTAAGTGTTAGCTCTGAGTATTGGGTGGGCAGGAAAGGCCTTTCTGAAGAGGTAAAATTTAAGACTTTTGGGGAAAAAAAGTAAAAGGATAATATGCTCAGAGTTTCTTAGAGAAAAATATCCAAATCAGGAAAAGATGCCACTGTTGTTTGACTTTTTTTTTCTTTTCTGCTTTTTCTCCCGAAATCCCCCCAGTTCGTAGTTTTATATTTTAGTTGCAGGTCTTTCTAGTTGTGGCATGTGGGACGCCACATCAGCTTGGCTTGACAAGGGGTGCCATGTCCTCACCCAGGATCTGAACCGGCGAAGCCTGGGGCCCCCAAAGTGGAACGCACAAACTTAACCACTCAGCCATGGGGCCAGCCCCTTTTCTTTTTCGACCTTTTTTTTTAAAACTGTCCTCTTTGGAAAGTTAGCAATTCACTTTTCATCTCGGAACCTCAGTAACTGGAAATGACTCCTAGTCAAGATGCCTTCTCAGAATCGGGAAGAAAGAGAAATAGGAAGATGGATATGAGTATTCTTTATAAACTGTAAAGTGCTTAAAAGGAAGGTGTCACCAGCGTCATTGCTTCCCTTGCTGATAAGTCAGTGAACAGGTAGGTAATGAAAGTGGATGGTGTCCCCTTCCAGTGAATACATGGCACTCGTCACATTGCCAAACTGTCTGGCAGTAAGCTCCCTGCTCCTTCACTGAACTACAGTCTTGACATCCAGAGCAGAGAGAAAGGAGGGAAGCATCCCTCAGCGTGTTGGGCAAGTTCTTGGGAGAGGTGATAGACACACTGGGTAGTTTGGGATGGAGACCGTGTACAGAGCTTGCTGACTGGAAATATTCTTAGTTTTCCTTGCATAAAGCAGGAGATCCGGGCTCCTGGTTCTGCCATTTATGTGGGTTAGTCACTTTAACTTCCCTGGACCTTGATTTCCATTTTAAAAAGACATCTCAAAACTTCCTTCCAGCACTTTCTGAAATGTAATTTTTAGTCCAACAGCATAGGTCCCACGATGAAAACTGGTTGCTACTTTTCCCACAAACCTCTTCCAATTTTTCTTGTTTATGTGCAACTCAAGCATGGCATCTTGAAATGGATCTAGCCAAGAGACACAAGGGCTGTCAGAGCATTCTGCAGCTCTGAGCAGAAATCTCCATCTAGATGTACACGGACATATGGCAGAGCCAATCCGGCCTTGGTGTTCTTTCCTGAAGGAGAGCAGAATGGCTGACTACTCTCTAAACTCCCCTTTGGCAGACTGTCGATGGGGATTTTTCTGTTACTATGGGAACTCACAAAGACTTCAGGGGTTTGAAATAAGATTTGAGCAGTGAGAAGAGCTGCAGACCTCGAATTCTATTTTGTCAATAAATTTTCACTATAGTTTCAAGCAGCTAAAAGAGTCCCCAAATTGGCCTTTCACTTGTACTATCAAATGCTCTCAACAGCTCCGTGAGGTAGGTATTATTATTCCCATTCTAGAGATGAGGAAACTAGGGCTCAGAGAGGGTAATTAACATGCTAAATGTCAAGGTTAGTGCTGGAGCCTGGATTTGAACAAGAATATGTGTGACTGCTTCCCAGTCTGCTCTGGACTCCAGGAGCTCCCGTGATTTCCTTCCTTAGTGGTTTCTTATATCCTAGGACACAACGACTGGCCTCAGCCCTCCTAAGTGATTATGGGGTTCCCTGAAACATAGACATGGGTGAGACACCTCTGCATTTTCAGGACAGCCATGGGGAACCTATGGGTAGAAAAGAGACCAGAGAGAATGCATGTGAACATGTCTAACTCAGGGCTGGTGTCTAGAGTTCATTTATAGCTAGGAATAGCATCACACTTTACGGAGGACCAGGTCTGCACCAGCTGCTGGGCACTGAGCACTTGATAGACACTAACTCACGTATTCTCCACCATCACCTTGTGACAAAAATCTCGTGAGCTCCATTTCACAGGCAGTGACACTGATGCCCAGAGAAAAGTGACTTCCTCCAGAATAGGTACTCATTGATGAACTTTTTATTTCTTGGACTTTTTACAAATGTTCCTAGTTATTTGTTTTCCTGGTTAATCTTTCTCTCGAGTTAGATGGTGAACTCCAGGAGGCCACGGGCCGTGTTCGTCTGGTTCAGCATAGGGTCTGCCATAGTTACAAACGCTGATTAAGGAGTGAGTCAGCTATTTAAGGTGCCAAAGCTTGAACTGGCCTAAAGACTGCACAGAGAGATTTCACACCGAGGAAGGCACCCTTAACTCTCCCTTTCAGAAACTATTTCTAACAACCTCCAGAACTGAAAATATCCTAGCCCCTTTAGGACAGCCCACCTGCCGGAGTAATTCGGGTCCCACAAGAGGATGCCCAACCCCTGGCATTTCGCTTGCAAGTCGCTTCCAAGTAGCTCTGGCTTATTAACCCAGCCGAGGGGAGAGAGCCCGAGAGACGACCCGACCTGCCGGTTCCCGGGACATGCACAACCCAGCCGGCACCCGGGCGCCCAGCGCGCCGCCCCTTCCAAGGCCGGCCCGGGGGACCCGAAGCAGGGGAGCGGTTGGCAGCCGCGCTCTTCCGGGGTCTCGGGGCGGGGCGAGGGCTCAAGCCCCGCCCCCATTAGGGGCGGAGCCAAGGCCCGGGACTGGCTCAAGCCACCGCAGGTAATGCGGCCTCCGGACCGAGGGTCCGACGCGATCCCGGTGGTGGGGGGCGGCCGTATTCTTTAGGGGGTGGGCCCGGGCGAGTGGAAAGCGCTGAGGGGGGCCTCCTCGGGCTCCGGCCGGGCTACTTGGACGGAAAGGAACCAGCCTGTTCTCACCCGACCCTGTCTCCTGGCTCTTATCGCTGCCACGCGGGGGTGGGACTGGGGGATGGGGCTGGTAGCGGCGGCTGCGGCAAGTCCCTGTCCATGGGAAGTTTACCCCACTGAGCTTTGGGCTTTGGGGACAGCCATCAGTGGCTGAAGCCTAAGGTTGAATTTATCATCTCTCAGAAATCCCATCCATTTTCTTACTTCCTTCTCTCATCTCTCACTTCTACTCTATGCCGGGCCCATTGGTAGGTTCTTTGAATGAGTCCGACAGGCCCAGCTCTCTTGGAATTTAGTCTAGTGGAATTTAGTCTGGAACCTAGTCTAGAGACTTTTAAATAGATAATTACATTTAAGATGATCCCTGAAATGATGGTGGCTGAAATAGATACCTTCAGAGGGAGAAGGACGTAACTTGAGGACCTGAGTGGAAAGCAGCAAATCAGGGAGTGTTTTACTGAGGAGGGGACATTTGAACTGGGTTTTCGAGGTTGATTAGGAGTTTTTTAGTTGACGAGAAGGGAAGGAACATTTCAGGTAGAGAAAGCAGCACAGGATGCAAGTTATGTAAGGGCCTGCCATGTTAAAGGAACAACGAGTATAGGAAGAACAGCTCAATATAGCAAGAAATTGTGGAGATGAGTTCCTGAAAAGAAAGTTGAGGCCAGAAGATCTTGAATGCCATGCTGCGGCTAGGATTTATCCAAGAGTTCAGTATTTCTCAGCCTTTGAAAATATTTTATCTTTTGATAAACATAAACATCTTATGACCTCTGAAAATTTATTTTGGTATCATATGCCCCTTCCCACGAAAATCACATACACAAAACTTTAGCTAAAAAAACTTCTGTAATTGTGTTAAGAAAGTTGTGTTAGGGGCCGGCCCCACGGCCGAGTGGTTAAGTTTGCGCCCTCTGCTTTGGCGGCCCAGGGTTTCGCTGGTTCGAATGCTGGCTGCGGATATGTCACCGCTTGTCAGGCCATGCTGAGGCGACATCCCACATGCCACAACTGGAAGCACCCACAACTAAAGATGTGCAGCTGTGTACCGGGGGGCTTCGGGGAGAAAAGGAAAAATAAAATCTTTAGAGGAAAAAAAAAAGTTGTGCTATGTTTGCCTCCCAAATATAAGTTTATGTCAAAAAGTTGATAATGTCTATTCAAATTCATCAGTTCCTAGAAATTGATACATCAGCAGGAAAGGTTTTAAAGAAGGGAGTGACTTGATTTGTTCTGTGTTTCAGGTAGAAGATAATCGTGAATGTCTATAAACTGCCTTTCTTTCTCATGCATAGGACACCATGAAGCAGCTGCCAGTCTTGGAGCCTGGAGACAAGCCCAGGAAAGCAACATGGTCTGTAAGGAAGGATTCAGACAGAGAAAAACATGAGTTTTTGTTTCATTTATAAGTAGTTTACTAACATATTTGATCATCAATGAAAAAGAGTAGAGATGAGACTGTCTGCAGTTTCTGGTAATTAGACTCAAACTGTCTGAGAAGGTCTTCAGAGGAAAGATAGTGGGACAATAATGATCACAGAGCAGATGTTGATTTTATTAAAATCCATTTACCAAGAAGAGGGAGGCACTGACCATCTGGCGTCCTCAGCTCCAACAGTGTGTCTTCCCCCAAGCCCTGACTCATTTCTAAGATTTTCAGGGAATTGGATTTGAATTAATCTGGCTTCACTGTTTCTTGGCTGCTTGCTCAACCAAGCCTTCATTCAGCAGCTAGCACCGGCCCGACAGGGGCAGCTGCTGTGTAGGTGCTGAAGGTACAAAGGTGAATAGTCTCAGTGCTCAGTGTAATGGGGGCTGCACACTAAGCAGGTGATGGTGATGAAGTGTGATCGGTGCTGAAGCAGGGCTCATGAAAGACTTAGAGAAGACGCTCTGCTTCTGCAGGACCTCGGAGGAGAGTCTCTGATCTGGCTTCCCTGCATCCACTCTTGCTGTCTACCTAACATAAATTGATCATCGCGTTCCCTGGTTTAAAACCTTTTGTGCCCCTCCATTGGTCTTAGGATAAAAACCAGAGTCCTTAAAACGACCCACTGAGCCTTGCATGATCTGTCCTTGATTGTCTTTCTAACCTCAAATCCCCTTATTCATCCTTTGTTCTCTTTCTCTTCCTTGCGTGCCTTGCACTGCCCCTCTCAGGAACTGTATGTGCTGGCCCGTCTACCTGATCACTCTTGCCATCTTTTGTCCCTCTCTTTGCCCAGCTAACTTCTACTCACACTTCAGATCTCAGTTCAAATGGAAGCTTTCTCTGTCTATCCTTCCTCTCCCACCTCTCCTTACAGGGTTAGGTTCCCCTATGACATGTTCTCATATTATAAAGTTTGTATATATTCTGTACTCCTTTATCACGCAATTGAAATGAAATAGATATTTGTGAAATTATCAATTTCGTGTTTGTCTTCCCAACTAGTCTGTCAGGGCTGTGAAGGCAGGGCCTTTTTTTGTCTTATTCCCCATGTATCTGGATGGCTCTGTGCTCTTGGGGAAGTTATATAGCCTTTCTAAGCCTTGGGTCCTCAGTTATAAGACTCAAATGATAATAGTACTGTCCTCAAAGGGGTTTTATGCAGATTAAGTGAAACCAGGGTTGTAATGAAGTTACCAGCGTGCATAGTACATTGTTAGTAATTATTCAGGGGTGATGGGATATGTGAGTCTGGACATCAGAAGAGGGATTTGGAAAAGGAATAGAGATTTGGAAATCACTAATGAGTATTTCGATGGGTGGTCATTGAAGCCATCAGTACAGGTAAAACTGATCAGGTAAGCAGCTGTAGACTGAGGAGAAGAGAAGAGAATCCAAGGATACTGAGGGTTAGGAGAAGGCTAGTGGGAAAGGAGTTAGGGAAGGAAATGGAAAGAGCAGCCAGAAGGTGGGCAGAGAACCAAAAGGGAGGAATGTGGGGAAGCCAGATAAGGAAAAAGGTACAAGGAGGAGGGAGGAGTCAGGAACATGAAATGCCAGAGAGGTCAAATAAGACAGGGCCTGAAAAACAGCCACGGAGTTTTCTTTTCTAATCAGGAAGCTTGAAGTGTTTTCTCAGTCAGCATTCAGAATAACTTTAGAGAGTGGAATGAATGGATCTTGTATTCGATTTTTCAAAGTCCTAGCTTTGGCTTCTATCAGGTCGAGCTTGGTGAGTGATCTGGAAAAGCTCTTAAAATCAATCAATTCTAGAACATTACTTGTCAGAGGGAAGCATCAGTGGCTAGGGCAAGAGCGTTGGGGCTGTAGGTTCCTACGTGATTGCACATAAAGCTCTAGCCGCCATTCGCTGAGTCCTTCCCTGCCCTGTTACGAGACTTCATCTCATTCGTTACAGGGAAGAACTATTGCTGTCCCCATTTTACAACCGAGGAAGGTTCAGGAAGGTTAAATGACTTCCAGGAGATCACACATCTAGAAAGCCCCTGAACTGGAACTTGAACCGGGTCTGTCTGAATTCACAAACCGTGCTCATAACTGCTATCCTATGCCAGGATGCACCATCGAACATTTCTGGGTGTCCCCATCTACCAAATGGGGACAGTTACTAGCCCAGTGCATCCCCATGAGGTTAATGTGAGATGAAAGTAGTGACCAAGTTGAAAAATCAAAGGTTATGTGCAAACGGAAGGTACTGTTACTAATCAGGGAAATGGTGCTTTACTGGATACAATTTAAAGTGTCTGTGTATGTATAAGACCATTTTGGTGACTCTTTTATGAAGAATGGGAAGAACACACCACTGCATTTATTCTCTGCTTAAGCCTCCTGAATACATCCTCTCTTTGGCAGGTACACCTTGACCCCCCGTGGAGACAGCCCCTGTGCTCGGGTTGGCCACAGCTGCTCATATTTACCTCCAGTTGGAAACGCCAAGAGAGGGAAGGTCTTCATTGTTGGAGGAGCAGATCCAAACAGAAGCTTCTCTGATGTGCACACCATGGATCTGGGTAAGGCCAGCAGCTGCAGAGCATGTGCCCTGCGGCCAGACCAGGGCTTTGTGTGGCTGGCCATGACCAGAGCATTCCTAAGAACACCAGCTCAGACAAGACAACAGGGTTTTCCTCTGAGAACATGAACCTCACTGAGAGGTCCCTAAGGTCTCAGCAGACCCCTGGAACACACCCACCCAACAAATACCCCTCAGTTTTAGGGGAACCAATACATCTCAGTTTGGGGAGAAAGAGTTTATGTGGAGCCGTGGATATCCAGCCATTCATTCATCAAATATTTCTTCCGGAGACATTGATGACTACTTCCTCTTCCATCCACATATCCAGTTATTCACCAAATCCTAATAGCTCTATTATCATCCACGTCTGTCCATTCCCACTACTTCTACTGTAATCCAAGCATTGTTGTCTCTCAACTAGATTTTACAACAGCCTCCTCACTGGGGCCCTGCTTCCAAGTTTACCCCCCGTACAGTGCATTTTTCAGACCCAGGCAGAGAGTATTGTCTAAAATACAAACGTGACCATGCCACTTCTGCACTTCAAGCCTTTCCCAACTTCATTTCTTGGCTCTCCCAAGCCCAGGTTTGCCACACTGAGTATCCTTCAGTTCCTGAACACATCTTGAACTCTAGTCTCTAAGCTTTGGCACGTATTGTTCCCTCTACTTGGAAGGCTCTTCCCTTTCCTTATCTTCTAGGTTTCAGGTTCCAGATTAAATGTCACTTCCATCAGGAAGCTCTCCCTGATGATTCTGAACTGCTTCAGGCACTACCATTATAAAGGAGAAGCTCCCGTTTTCCTTCTCTGCTCCTGTGTCTCGTCTCAACACTAGTCTCACTACTTCACTTCTGGCCACCGAACGTGTGAGGGTTTTTTCCCACACCAAGCAATTCTGCAGCACCAGCTGGGTGTCCTATGACTCAGTTCACTTCTGACAAGATCTCCCTGTCGTCGGGATCACATCCCGCAAGTTAAGGGCCCAGTCCCACAAACCCCCCATCCCACTTCAGACACCAGTCACACGTCAAGGCTGTTACCTGTGCTTCTGACTGACCAACTATAAATTGGAGGTTCCCATGAACATCCTCAAGTTCCATTAATTTGCTAGAGTGGCTCACAGAACTCAGGAAAACAGTTTACTTACTAGATCATCCATTTATTATAAAAAAATGTAACTCAGGAAAAGCCAGATAGAAGAGATGCATAGGGCGTCCAGGCCCTCTCCCAGGTGCACCATGCTCCCTGCACCTCCATGTGTACACCAGCCTGGAAGCTCTTCAAACCCCTGCTTTTGAGTTTTTATTTAGGTTTCTTTACGTACGCATAATTGATGAAATCATTAGCCATTGGTGATTGATTCAACCTCCAGCCCTCAAATATTGTGGTTGGTTCCCCTGGAAACTAGCCCTTATCCTTAGGGGCTTTCCAAAAGTCACTTCATTAACATAAACTCAGGTGTGGTTGACAGGGGCTTGTTACAAAAGACATCTTTAACGATCCTATTACTTAAGAAATTCCAAGGTTTTTATTAGGAGCTCTGTGCCTGGAACTGATGAAGATCAAATATATATTTCTTAATATCAATCAGAATGTCACATCCACACTCTGTACTTCCATAGTGTCCTGCACTTTCGCATCCTTTTCCCCCTTCACAGCCTTTATCACATGTGATTATTTCTTGTCTGTCTTCCTCACAAGAGTATAAACTTCTTGGAGACAGGGAATATGGTTATATTGCTCATCATTGTATCCCCAGCCACTACCACAGTGCCTGGCACAGAATAGGTGCTTTACAAGTTTTTGGATGGATGAATGAATGAGTGGATGAGCCAACAGTGACTGCTATGTACTGTACACAATGGCAGAAGAAAACTGGTGACCCGCATGTGTGTTTCCTTTGGTCCATGTAACGTTGCTGTTATTTTAAGCTAAGTTTCCCAACCAAATGTACAGGAGTCTACATGTAAAAATAGAAATGGTTCGGCTTCTTTTGATAATTTTGGAAAATCTGACATCAGTAGGCCTGTATGTCTCCATGGCAACAATTATTTGGAGCTGAGCTGCCCCCTCTTGGTGGGGTTCTCCTGCTCCAATTTGCCTCATTCCCTCCACTCCTATCTAGGCATTTGAATTTCTACACCCTGCAGTAGGAAATCAAAGGTAAGTTAAGTCTGTTCCAACCCTCAAGAAGCTCCCTGTCTAATTCAGTTACATCTTTGTTGTAACCTGTTACTGCCTTTGTGACTCTGGCTAATGCATTTAAACCATCTGGACTTCCATGTCCTGTAAAATGGAGAGAACTTGCTTTCTTGGCAGATGTAATGATCTAACAAGATAATGCCTGTGAAGATCCTATGGAAGTGGCTTACTAACTAAAATAAAGCATAGTTATGGGGCCAGCCCAGTGGCGCAGCGGTTAAGTTCACACGTTGCACTTCTCAGCGGCCTGGGGTTCACTGGTTTGGATCCCGGGTGCGGACATGGCACTGCTTGGCAAGAGCCATGCTGTGGTAGGCGTCCCACATATAAAGTAGAGGAAGATGGGCACAGATGTTAGCTCAGGGCCAGTCTTCCTCAGCAAAAAGAGGAGGATTGGCAGTAGTTAGCTCAGGGCTAATCTTCTTCAAAGAAAAGAAGAGGTTAGCTATTATTATTCTGTGAACTTGTTTTAGCCAGAAATCATTTAGTTACAGGTAACAGAAACTCTCTTAAGCCAGCAAAAAAATGAGGACCCCCAGAGCAGGAAATACAGCCTAGCCTCAGGAGAGAGTGGAAGCAGGAATTGGAAGGCTGTCAAAAAACCATCTACTTCCTCTCTCACTTTCTCTGGGAAGGTCTGCTTCTTTACGTCGATGTTTCGTTCTTCTCGTCTCCATACTTTGGCTTTCTCTGCTTCTCCACACGTGGTAGAAGACGGTGGCTCAAATCCAGAAATCTGTTTGAATTCCAGGTTTTTGGGAGGGAGGATCTGATGGGCCCATTTTGGGTCAAGCAGCTACCTTTGACCCCATCAGCCAAGGCCTGAAAGTGAAGGTGTTGTAGTACAAACAAGTCTTCTGGGATCTGCCCCTGGGGTTGGGAGAGTGGGGACAGCTTCCGTAGAAGAGTGTTTATGGATTAGGCGGAGGCCCCCAGGGTGCCTTGTCTAGAACTCTTCGGAGGTTGACCACATCCCCTCTGAGTGTTCTGATGGCTTTGGACCCTCTTCTCCTCACTACCCTGCCCCACGTTTGTCGATCAGTATAAGCAGTTGGCAGCAACCTGGGAACTGGGTGAAATGTTTTCTAGGAACACACCAGTGGGATTTAGCCACCTCGGAGGGCCTGTTGCCCCGCTACGAGCATGCCAGCTTCGTCCCCTCCTGCACACCTCACAGCATCTGGGTGTTTGGAGGCGCCGACCAGTCAGGAAATCGAAATTGCCTGCAAGTTCTGAATCCTGGTAAGTAGCCAAAGGTTATTTTATTTACTGAAATTAAAAAAATCCACTTCCAATTCCTGTACCCAAACCCATTTGGATTCTACTGAATAATCTAACTTTGCTGATGTTGTAGAAAATAGGACGTTTAACTTCTAGCCGAATCTGAAAATAACAGAATTGCATTTTATTTTCCTAGTAACATGTACAATTGTCAACTTCTTAAAAGCCAAAGCTGGAAGAGACTTCAGAGAACAGCTATGCCAAGTGGGCAGCCCAGGTCCACTGAGGGGAAGTGACTTTCCTAAAGTCACCAGGGAGTCAGTGACTGAGTCAGGCTAGAACCCAAGTCACCTAGATCAGGAGGTCTCAAATGAGGGCGATTGATGTCCCATAGGGGACATTTGGCCGTGTCTGAAAACATCTTTGGGTATCATAACTCAGAGCCAGCAGGTTGCTACTGACACCTAGTGGGTAGAGGTGGGAGACACTGCTGCACGTCCTGTAATGCACAGGACAGCCCCCCACGAGAAGAATTATCTGGTCTTAAAATGTCAGTGGTGCCAAAGTTAAGAAACTCTGACCTAGATCCTCCTGGTATGTTTCTTTTAGCCAAAAAGTAGAAAGTTCCTGACTTTCTCACTGGCAGTTTTATCACAGAGAAGGCAGTTTGGAAACGTCACTACTGCGAGGATGTTGCTGAACCGCCTGTGGGAAGTGGACTTGTGTTTTTGTCAGTTAAAAAAGTTGTTTTGTTTTTCTCTTTTTAAGTATAATTTATATTTATCGTAAAATGTTTGAAAAGTATAAATATGTGGACAAAAGCCATCCACAATCCTATGACAGTGAGGCTCTTAGAACATCTTGGTGCACTTCCTTTCTGTCTTTTCTCTGCGTTTTTATAAGCCTGAGATCATACATTTCACCATTCCACTATTCTACCTTTTTCCTTTTAATTTCGTAATTACTGAAGAAATGATTTCCTATTAACAATGCTTTGTTAACATCATTTTTAATGGCTGTGTCATTCTCCATTTTTTGATGATAACCATAATTTAGGTTGTTTTCAGATTTTTTGGATTATAAATGACAAAGTAGTGACCATCTTTGTTCAGAAGTCATTGACTGTATTTCAAATTATTTTCTTAGAATTCATGCCCAGAAATAAAAAGACTAAGTAAAACAATGTGAATTTAAGGCTTTTGATACCTGCTACCCCATTGCTCTCCAGAAAGATTTTTCCAACTTAGCCTCTTTCCAGCTGTGCTTAATAATGCTTGTTTCACTCCTACTGGCATTGACTTTATCATTTTTAAACACTGCTGATTTGACAGGCAAAAAAACTTGTATCTAGTTGTTTAAATATGCATTTTGTTAAATACTAGTAACCTAAACTTTTTTCACATGACAGTCAACTCCTGCCCAGTTCCCTCTACCAACAATATATTTATTTGTGTAACAGTTGGTCTTCTCTGTCCCTTTGGGATAATAATACTTCCTACCTTGCTTGCTAAGTTTGGCAAGGATTTAAATTAACTCAATATCTGGCACATAATTAATGCTCAGTAATTGTTGTGGTTGATGTAGCTATGGTTTGGCAGATGGAACACTGGCGTCTATAAAATTCGTGCTTCATTCTAAAAAAACAGCTTCTACACACTTACTCAGGTGGTGAAATTTTATTCTCAAGTCATAAGAATGGAAAATACTTAGAACTTAGTGTTATTGAAACAGAATTTGAATCTCAACTAGCCACTTACTAGCCATGTCACCTTACCTGAATGACTTCATCCATCTCTGCTTCAGTCCCCTTACCTGTAAAACAGGGAAACTGATATTTATTTAGTACTTACTGTTTAGTAGGGACTATTATTAATGCCGCTGAAACTGTCTACATTCTTGTAATGGCCACACATCCTGGGAAATTTGGCACATCCAGTCTCTGGCATCTCGTAAGAGTTTAGCAGATGTTAGGCTTCTCTGAATGCGCACGGGGCAGAGCAGTCTGCAAAGTGCAAGAGGGTTCAGAGAGGTATTAGAAGGCCTCCAGAAACAAATTGGCCTCATTCTTAATTGCACTTGTGGTTTTTCAATCTTGGAGATTTGAATCTACCTAGGCGAATTCTAAATATCGCCCTCCCTACCCCTCCTTGACTTTGGTGGCATGAAATCCCTGGCTAGACCTATACGCTCCCCGGGAGATTGAGGTTTGAAAGGTGACCCTGCCCAGGCTCAGAGTCAAGGTCAGAGGCCCCTCAGTCTGTCTTAGGTGCCTGCTTTTTCTTTGGACCAGAAACCAGGACCTGGACCATGCCAGAGATGACCAGCCCCCCACCATCCCCAAGGACGTTCCACACATCAGCAGCAGCCATTGGAAACCAGCTGTATGTGTTTGGCGGCGGAGAGAGAGGCGCCCAGCCTGTGCAGGATGTGGAGCTGCACGTGTTTGACGCAAGTATGGAATGGCGGGCACCTCGGGGCTGCCACTTACCTGGTCAGGGCCACCCTGGCCTGCGGCTTACCTGATGTAGGAAGTAGAGGTTTGAAAATGACACGCTGGCTGAGTGTCTTGCTTCTAGATGTCTTCAGTATATCCCTTGGCTGATATCTTCTTCCCACAGCAAAATTGCATTCAAAAAGGTATAAATGATAATTTAAAATTTTAAACAGTATAGTTTATAAAGTAAAAAACTAAGTTTCCTGATTAGCCTTTCCTCCCCACTCCCCAGACAGAGGTAAACACTGTTAGCAGTTCCTGATGTCTCCTTCCAGACTTTCCTGTGCATTTATAATCCTATGTACATGTGTATATGAACATATATGAATTTATATGAATTTTGAAATTATATCAAAACTTAAAAACACACACATAGAATCAAATTATAAATACTGTTCTGCAGCTTACTTTTACAGGGGTAAGGGTACATCTTAGTAGTTAATAGCATGAACTTTGAGGCCACACAAACTGGACTCAGGACCAGATCTGACATATACTTTCTGTATTACTTTAGACTAGTTACTTAATCTCTCTAGGCCTTAGTTTGTTGATCTGTAAGATAGAGATAGTAATAGTGCCTATCACAGAGTTGGAAAGATTAAATGAGATAACGTGATATAGTGCATAGCACGGTACCTGGCACATAGGAAGCACCTAATGAATATTAACTATATTATTATCATTTATTCAAAATCAGACTTCTGATAGTGAACACAATGCAGTCTATACAGAAGCTGAAATGTAATGATGTACACCTGAAATTTACACAAGGTTGTAAACCAATGTGACCTCAATAAAAATAAACAAATACAGAATCTCAGGTCTCACCACAGATCAACTGAATAGAAACTGAATTTTAACAAGATCCCCAAGTGATTTGTATACACATGAAAGCTTGAGAAGCACAATCAAGTATGAAATTGAGAAAACTAATAATCTGAATAAATACATACAACACCCGGAGGTTTTTAAAAAATTATTTTATTGAGGTCTCTTTGGTTTATAGCATTGTGTAAATTTCAGGTGTACATTATTATACTTCAGCTTCTATATAGACTGCATTGTGTTCACCACCAATAGTCTAATTTCCGTCCATCACCACGCACATGTGCCCCTTTACCTTTTTTGCCACCCACATCCCCCCTGGTAACCACCGATCTGTTCTCCTTATCTATGTGTTTATCTTCCAACACTGTGGAGTTAAAAAAAAATTGATTGATTTAATAACACGTCGTGGATGTCTTTCTAAGTCAGTACCAATTTCCTTGCAAAGCACATCCTGTGAGTATCCCTTATTCAGTCAGTCATTTTCCTGCTGGTTGACTTTTTGCTAGCAGTGTTACAGTGAACATATACATTAATTTTTGTACGTGTTACAAACATTTATATGGAATAGATGCTGAGGAGTGGAATTACTGGGCCAAAATGGCATGGATATTTAAAATTTGAGACCTCTTGCCACATTGTTGTCTAAGGAGCATTTATTTACATTTCTTCCTCTTACTAGTGGGCATTTATGAATAACCCTTCACAAGCATAATGTGACAAAAATAATTTTCCTGCGTGTTTTTCAGGAAAGATGCAGCCTTTTTTGAGAAAAATTATTAGAAAAATTTCAAACTTACAAAGTAAAATTGGAAGAATTAAGACACATCACAGTATGACTTTTCTCTTTCCAGAAAGAATGGGCTTTGTGATTCTTTTAAAGCAGTTTTTAAAATTTTAAATAATATTGGTTTTGAATATATAAAGCTCTAAGGAAGAAGAAAAAATATATATGTAGTGTATGTGTATATATTATATATATATATAAAAAACACTCTCATCCCAAAATTACTAACATCTGAGTGTACTTCCAGTCTTTTTTTACATAGCAGAGATAATTCTATATGTAATATTTGTATCCTGTATTTTTCTTAAGCATTTCCCCTGTAATCCCAAAGTCTTTGACATTTAATGATGCATAGTAGTCTATAATGATTAGCAGTAACTCAACCATTTACCTGTTGCTGGACTTACCCTATTGCTAATTCTTCTATATTACAAACAAGGCTATGATGAACCTATTTGTGCATAAACCTTTTCAGATTATTTCAAACTGTATTTCTTGGAACACTGGGGGCTCCTTGAACAACTGCAGGTGTGCCACAAATGGTAATTCAAAAATAAATTGTTGGGCAGGCCTTTGTCTCAGATCATCTCTGCAGCACTCCTTTAAGACTTTTCTGCTGTGTTGAAATGATTAATTAATTTTCCAGAATTCTATACGTGTATAACTGTGACGATATGAAGGTGAAACACATCTGCTCTGTTAGGATCACAACCATATTGAGAACTGTCATATAATGAGTACTTTCTCTGCCTGTGCTTTATGTATATCATCTCATTTAATCCATATTTCAACCCTGAGAGGTAGATATTGTCCAGAATTGTCTTCCTCCCTATTTTATAGCTGTAGAAATGGAAGCTTAGAGGACTAACTGGGCAAGGCCACACAGTCATTTAGTGCAATGACCTGGTTTTAAAGCCAAATCCCATGTTCTAACCATTAGCCTATACTGCCACTTCAGGGAGCCTGGCTTTTCAAATAGCCTATTCTGCCCCTCCCCCAACACTTCCAGCAAATCACCTAAGAATGTTGTCTTGAAAAAAGAAGACTTTGCAGGCTTGTCACAGAAGAAGCAGACTCATTGTTTTTAACTCCGGGGAAGTTCTAGATGGAAGCTTAAGGAAGGTCTGTTTTAATTCAAAGCAAGGAATGGTTTCCTAATACCCAGCAGAAGGGGCAGGCGTGTTAGGCGGTGAATTCTCCAGCCCTGGAAGTGTCCAAGGAGAGGCTGTACAGGCTATAGAGGGAGGGAGGCCTCTACTGGGTTGGCAAGTTGGAGTCACTTTCTGCTTGGAGCAGCTCTGCTTGCTGGGAAGTGAGGCTCAAGCGTATTTCTCATGTTTGTCCCTCATAGCTTTGTCATATGATGTCACTGCATTTACTTTTCTAGACACTCTGACCTGGTCACAGCCAGAGACACTTGGAATACCTCCATCCCCCAGGCATGGTCATGTGATGGTGGCAGCAGGGACAAAGCTCTTCATTCATGGAGGCTTGGCAGGGGACAAATTCTATGATGATCTCCATTGCATTGATATAAGTAAGTAGGGTGGGGGGCATGGGGGCTTGTCTGCTTAAAATCAAATAAAATGTGCTTTGATAGAATATCGCCTTGCTCTTAGATGTGGGTAACTTGACCAGACAGCAGAAACTTCACTAAATTCTCTCAAATGTGGCCTGAATATTAATAATAATAAATAACGATAATAGCAATCATTTCCTGAGCATTTGCTGTGTACCCAGCCGTTATCTCTTATCCTTCCAACGACCCTGCTCTTTCATTAAAATTCATTATGGTTTGTGTTCCCTAACTGGATTTCTTTCAGGCATTAGCCATTAACCCCATGCCCATGAGGGGCACGGATAACTTCTGGGGTGTGTCTGGAGGTGGGCAGCCAGAACTGTCACGTTAAAAACACTGGTTAGAGGAAAGTTAGGGAGAACATAAGAATTGTCTTTAAGTGTCTGAAGGGCTGACATTTCTTGGGGAGCATGGACTCATTCTGGGTCATTCTTTCAACCTGTGAGCTCCTTTAGGGTGAGGACTTTGTCTCTTTTGTTCCCCAGTGTAATTTCCAGCACTTAGCACAGTGTGTGGCAGATGGCGGGTGATGAGTGCATATCTGTTCGTGAGTGGACGAGTGAACAAATGAACATGTTCCGAGTTGCTCCAGACTATAAGAGCTGGAACAGTGGGCAGAAGGCATAAGAACTGCAGTGCCGTGTCTCGGGCTACCCTGCCAAACAATGGGTTCTCTGGCTTGGTGACATCTGAGGCCAGGTGACACTGGCTGGGATTCCTGCATTGGCTAGGACATTTGGCTGGACTGAGCGAGTCTCCCTTCCAACTCTGAGATGCTGGACCCTGCCTTGAATTGACAGATGGAAAATATCTTCACAGAAGCATTCCGTGCAGGCAGTCAAATAGAGTTTTAATGCTTATTTTTAAAAAGAAAGTCCTTTTCTCTTGCGCTGAGGAACTACTTCCTGGCGACTTTTCTTCCTCCTTTCCTGCCCAGGTAGGTCTCTAACCCTAAAATCCGGTGATATCCTCATCTGGAAGAAGAAAGAAGGTAGGCGGAAGTAATAGCAATTTCATAGGGCTGTTATGAGAATTAGGTAAGCAAGATATTTAGTGTCTAGCCAGCACTCAGTGGCTTTCTAAGGAACTGTTGATATTTAAAACATGCACTCATGTGTACGTGTGCACATGCGTGTGCACCCATGCATGCGCGCGCACACACACACAGAAAATCACCTACTTCTGGGCTCCAAAATAATTAATGGTGGTGGTCACCAAAGATAATATCACATTCCTCAGTGTGCTCTGAAGCCCCCCTACATCAGAATCACCTGGGACGCGTGTTAAAACTCTAGATTACTGAACCCCCACTCCCTACCTGGACTACCCAAACAGAATGCCAAGCTCCTCCAAGTAATTTTTATGCATGCTAGACCTTGCTCTGTTTCCGAGCTGTTAGTGAATGATGTTCAGTGATTGGTTTGCGAACTGCAGGAGTCTGACAGATAAATTTGAAACCACATTCTAGACCATGTTGTACCCAAACTCTTTCTCTTGGCAGGTGACATGAAGTGGCAGAAGCTAAGTCCCACTGGGGCAGCTCCTACAGGCTGCGCTGCCCACTCAGGTGTGGCTGTGGGCAAGCACTTGTATATCTTCGGAGGGATGACTCCCACAGGAGCACTGGACACCATGTACCAATATGACATAGGTGAGCAGGTGTTCACTGTGGGTCTTTAAACAAATGCGACCATTCTTTGAAAAGTATTGCAATGCTTTGGTTTTCCAATTTGGTCCCTCCACGTCTAAATCCAAAGGAATGAAAATCAGACTTTTAGGGAATGACATCATCAAAGCAGTAACACTGCCATTAGGGTTTTTTTCTCTTTTATTTCCTGTTTCTGTTAGGGCTCAGGTGATGTAACAAATCACTGAGCATTTCTGGAAATTTCCTAACACAGAACGTTTTTTTACCCCTAACAGAAAAGCGGCACTGGACCTTGCTTAAATTTGATACTTTTCTACCCCCCGGACGATTGGACCATTCCATGTGTATTATTCCATGGCCAGTGATGTGTACTTCTGAGAAAGAAGATTCAAATTCTGTCCCTCTAAACTGTGATGCTGAGAAAGGGGAGTCCACTGACAAGAGAGTGACCCGAGGTGGTGACTCACACGAGGAAAGTCAGACCGACACACTGCTCTGCTTCGTGTTTGGTGGGATGAATACAGAAGGGGAAATCTATAATGACTGCATCGTGACCGTAGTTGACTAATAAAACCAATATCTTCCTGATTTTTAAATGTCAATTACTTTCAGAAGAGTTTAATGAAACCTTAGCTGTTTTGTACCTCCAAAATATCTTCTGCACTGTATATCCCTCTTGCTCTTATTTACTTTGGTAGGTGAAGAAATGAACTGGATAGCCCAGTGCAAAGTCCTCTGTTATATAAAGCGTTTTACCAGCAATACAACCTAGGTAAGTGTGAGTGGTTGTTAAGAAAACTGATCACAAAAATGTTGTGGAATCATAATTGCTAGATAAGCTGTAGAAATCAGGGAGTGGACACTTACAGGCTGAAGTCTCTTTAATACTCAGCTGCTCCTCAGAAAGAGGTGCAGACTGTTGGCATTTGGTAGGGAGAGCCATTGGGGACAGGGATGAAGACTGGCCCTTGTCTTTTCCAACTACCGTTTAACCCCCACTGAACACAGCACCGCAGGTCATTTTTAACGTTTGTATTGAACTTGGCCTGAAGACCCTCTGTATTACACTCCAGGCCTGTCCAAATGCTTCTGGGGCAATGCAGCAGAGGTCCAGGCCTCAGAGTACATGCTGTCAGGTCCCAGTTCTGCCACGCTTAGCAAATTAACTTTTCAGCTGGCTTCCTATCTACAAAATAGCTATTCTTGGGCAGTACTGACTTTCGTGTTAGTATGATCGATAAAAGGCAGGCTCTCTGGTGCTGGTGCTAATTATGCACCTAGACCATCCCTTTCCTCAGGAGGCCAATCCAATTAATCTTGAACCCTTCTTGACACAACTGACTGCCTTTGATTCCCAATTATTAGTAGGGCTTAATATAGTTTCAGGGTCACCATCCTAGATCCCACTCTAGTACCACTAATAAGGAATCTCGGAGGGGGCCAGCCCCATGGCCGAGTGGTTAAGTTCACGTGCTCCGCTTTGGCGGCCCAGGGTTTTGCTGGTTCGGATCCTGGGCGCGGACATGGCACTGCTCATCAAGCCATGCTGAGGCAGCGTCCCACATAGCACAACTAGAAAGACCCACAACTAAAAAATATACAACTATGTATGGGGGTGCTTTGGGGAGAAAAAGGAAAAATAAAATCTTTAAAAAGAAAAAAAGAAATCTCGGAGATGGAGATTTGACACAGCTAAGTTCAAAATATAATTTTACAGTCTGAAATTATGAATTGGATCCAAGCACATAAAGTCAACATCAATGATCTGTCACTTTATCAAGTCTTGAGAATCCAAACAGCTATAAAGCATCATTGAGTTAAAAAGCCATCAGAAAGACAGTTTTAGAAAGATAAGGGGATATAGGAAATTTCAAATATGTCTGAGAAAACTCCCCCCTTGGGCACTGTGAGACGGCCCTCCTAGGTAAGGGTATGGATGAGCCTCCCGCCCCTCTTCTTAAATTAGATTGAGGTTCGGCAAGTTCCCTGAAAGTATTAATAAAAATGTTTCCTTACCTCAAACCCCAAACACAGCCCCCCCAAGTGAGAATCTTGACTTTAAAAATAAATGATTGACCTAATTAGAAGTTTACCACGAAAATTAGACCAGTGTAAATAACAAACATTTATTGGTGTCACTTACGGTAGAAAAAAGTTCCTACACCAGATGCACATGACCCAATTGTTAAATAGAACATCTTCAAGGTGAACACACGCCCTAACCACATTTTTACCCACTTTTTAAGATAGCCAATTCCTCTTCTCCCCCCAACCCCGAGACATGTGAGCAACTGCTAATGAAAAGCAGTAAACAGCCACTTGGGCTATAGCATTTTCAACTCCACTCCAAGGTGAAGATTCCAATTACATTCGAGCCTTAAGTTCTCTCAATTTTCTCCTAACGAAAGTTCCTGAGTCCAGTATTTACAATATTACAGCACTAGCAGAACAGTGCCTACAACTCATCTTTGTCTGCTGCTTCCTCATCACCAGTTGGAGGAGGGCCTGCACTTCCATAGAGTTTGCTGATAATTGGCTGAACAATTTCTTCTAGTTCCTTCTTTTTAGCTTTGAAATCTTCAATGTCAGCATCCTGGTGACTTTCCAGCCATTCAATCTTTTCCTCTACGGCTTTTTCCATGGTCTCCTTATCTTCAGAGGAAAGTTTCCCTCCTAGCTTTTCTTTATCTCCAATCTGATTCTTTAGAGAGTAGGCATAGCTTTCTAGTTCGTTTCTAGTG
The DNA here is from genome assembly GCF_041296265.1 of Equus caballus. Classification (NCBI taxonomy): domain Eukaryota; kingdom Metazoa; phylum Chordata; class Mammalia; order Perissodactyla; family Equidae; genus Equus; species Equus caballus. The sequence goes on from NC_091708.1 coordinate 37,310,088, forward strand.
TCAATGCGCTCTTTGAGCTTCTTGTCCTCCTCGGCAAACTTCTCAGCATCATTAACCATCCTTTCAATTTCTTCAGGTGTCAGGCGATTTTGGTCATTGGTAATTGTGATCTTATTTTTGTTGCCTGTACCTTTGTCTTCAGCTGTCACTCGAAGAATGCCATTCACATCTATCTCAAAGGTGACTTCAATCTGTGGGACCCCACGGGGAGCAGGAGGAATTCCAGTCAGATCAAAAGTTCCCAAAAGGTGATTGTCTTTCGTCAAGGGTCGTTCACCTAAAGTTACACAAAGAAAACCTTGTTAGTTGTTACTGACAAACATTAGTACATCTGAATCCCCACACTCTGTTAGAGCTGATAGTGGCAAAGGCACTTTTATCAGGCTAGAAGTGGGTCAGTAAATTGGTCTATAAGGAGCAACAAATTGGACTAACAGTGAGTTAAGTTACTAGCAACTCTTAATTGAATTTCATCTCCTTCCCAGCATTAAGAACCCTTTTCTTGTTCTTCTATTCTAGGAGCCAGCACGGAAGTTATTTTTAATGGGAACAGAGGGCTAGATAGCTAGATAAGAGGTGGATTTTAGTGCTGACTCTACCAAACCCAACACTTGTCAAATTAGGCACCCCCATATGAAAACAGCAGCTATTTCTTTCCCTAGTCATTTCAATAGAGCATATTAAGCAAGAAGTCATGCTCTTCAAAAACACACCGTGGTATTAACAAAAGTAAGCAATTACCTTCATAGACCTTGATTGTAACAGTTGGTTGATTATCAGAAGCTGTAGAAAAGATCTGAGACTTCTTGGTGGGCACCACAGTGTTCCTTGGAATCAGTTTGGTCATGACACCTCCCACGGTTTCAATACCAAGTGTCAGGGGACATACATCAAGTAGAACCAGATCACCTGCAAAGGCAAGTTAATCAAGGTAAGCTCTAATTCAAGACTGATAGGAGCACTACCAAGCAGTCTCCCCAAGAACAGTATAACTTGATCTTCTCCATCGTGCCACTTGGCAGGTTCTATGTAAAATCATTTTAGAAGCATTTTAGAAGTATTTAGAAGGCCAACTAAATCTAGTTGGCCAAGGCTCTTGAGACTGCACCAGGTCTTGTCCTCACGATACCCTTTACTAACTGTGTGACCTTACTGCTCATACTCTATTGCCTTTTAAAGCAACAGCTAATTACATTCTTCCCATCAAACTACTGAAGTTCTGTGGAAGATGACATTGACCTACCTGTGTCTTGATCACCAGAGAGGACACCAGCCTGGACAGCAGCACCATACGCTACAGCCTCATCTGGGTTTATGCCACGGGATGGCTCCTTGCCATTGAAGAACTCTTTCACTAGTTGCTGAATCTTTGGGATTCGGGTGGAGCCACCAACAAGAACAATTTCATCAATATCAGACTTCTTCAAGTCAGAATCTTCCAGCACCTTCTGGACAGGTTTCATGGTAGAACGGAACAGGTCCTAGAATAAGAGACATAATTACGCTGATGATGCCTGATATACCAGATATTGCCTGGTATCTAAATGCATTTTCCCAAACTCAAGAGTTTAACTAGATGTCATTAGCAAAGCAAAAAACAACATACCATGTTTAGCTCTTCAAATTTGGCCCGAGTCAGGGTCTCAGAGAAGTCTTCTCCTTCATAGAAGGATTCAATTTCAATTCTTGCTTGATGTTGAGAAGACAGGGCCCGTTTGGCCTTTTCTACCTCACGCCGGAGTTTCTGCACAGCTCTGTTGTCTTTCCGAACATCTTTGCCAGTCTTCTTTTTGTAGAGCTTGATGAAGTGTTCCATGACACGCTGGTCGAAGTCTTCTCCCCCCAGATGAGTATCTCCATTAGTGGCCACAACTTCGAAGACACCATTATCAATGGTGAGAAGAGACACATCGAAGGTTCCACCACCCAGGTCAAACACCAGGATGTTCTTCTCCCCTTCCCTCTTATCCAGGCCATAAGCAATAGCAGCTGCTGTACTGTTAGGAGAATGAGAAAGAAGAAGAAAAAAAGTTTAGTTAAGTTTACATTCCCATTTGGCTAACATGCCATAATTTTGAATGTAACACTTACGGCTCATTGATGATCCTCATAACATTCAATCCAGCAATAGTTCCAGCATCTTTGGTTGCCTGGCGTTGGGCATCATTGAAATAGGCTGGTACAGTAACAACTGCATGGGTAACCTAAAAGAACAAAAGGTAATTAAATGTATTTTATCACATGGTTTAACCCTTAAGTTACAGTCAAACCATCACTTTAGTTTCTAAACCAGTTTATTTGTAAGATGGGTAGGATATATATAATTTTATACCCATGGATTTGTAAGCATTCAGTGATGACAGATGAAAAGTCCCTAATATTTTGTTTGGCCTACAGTAAAGCAGGCAAGTAATTAAAACTGATATACGTGGATGTCATTCAGATTTAAATTAGCCAAATGATGAAGGCATCTATGCAACACAATCATGAGAGTAGTAATAAAATGACTTAAAATTGTTCTAGAAATGCTTACCTTCTTTCCCAAATAAGCCTCAGCAGTTTCCTTCATTTTAGTGAGAACCATGGCAGAAATTTCTTCAGGAGCAAATGTCTTTGTTTGCCCACCTCCAATATCAACTTGAATGTATGGTTTTGTTTTCTTTTCAACCACCTATTTTAAAGAATGATTATTATTTTCAGACACAGAAGCAATGACATTTCAAACTTTAAGGAGGATTGTCTGAGACCCATTTCCTCCCCCATACTTGATGTACTTTGGTCCGTTGGAGCTGCATATTGATCATAAATACTAAGGAGTGTGGATACCTTATAAAGACAAGTCTCTTCCGTTTTAATCAGTCTTTTAATCCTAAACTAATGTGGACAGAGTAATTACGTGTGAAGTCTCTTTGCCAACTTCACTGGTTTAAGTTTGTAACATACTAAAATTATTAACTAAAAATTATTACATATCCCACGTCTGTATCCTTTTTTGTTGCTCAACGTTTTCCAGTAACTTCTGAAAGCTAAATACTTCCACCATCACCCCCCCCCCCGCCCCCCACTTTCTACCCGGGTGGAGAAAAACCCGGTCAAACCTTGAAAGGCAAGAACTTGATGTCCTGCTGCACAGACGGGTCGTTCCATGTGCGGCCGATGAGCCGCTTGGCGTCAAAGACCGTGTTCTCAGGGTTGGAGGTGAGCTGGTTCTTGGCTGCATCGCCGATCAGACGCTCCCCTTCAGGAGTGAAGGCCACATAAGACGGCGTGATGCGGTTGCCCTGATCGTTGGCAATGATCTCCACGCGGCCGTTCTTGAACACGCCGACGCTGGCGGAAAAACGAAACGGAAGGCATCAGCACCGCGATGCTCGCCGCAGCCCAGGAGGCCACGCCCCACTCTCCCCCTTCCACAAACCCCGCTTACCAGGAGTAGGTGGTCCCCAGGTCGATGCCGACCACCGTGCCCACGTCCTCCTTCTTGTCCTCCTCCTCGGCCCGCGCCGCGCCGAGCAGCAGCAGCACCGCAGCCACCAGGGAGAGCTTCATCTTGCCGGCGCCGTCGGCCAGTCGGTCAGCAGGCAGGCAGCACGTCGCAGGCAATCCAGTCACAGGCCGCAGCACCGGAGCGCACCGAGGGTACCGACCTGAGGGCGACAGGGCCCGGGGTCACGAGAAGTAGCGGACACGGCGAAGGGCAGGTCAGGAAAGACAGGCCGCGACGCTTACCTCTCACACTCACGAAACGCCCAAATCGCTAGAACTGTGATGTCTCGGCCAGCGTCGACCGCGCCGTCGCCGACGCCGCTTATATACCCTCCCCCAGCCCCGTCGTGGAGGCCGCCGATTGGCGAAGACGATACTCGTTGGAGGTCGCTGATTGGTCCAGACCACCAAGCTGGCCGCCGCCGATTCGAAGCGGCCTCCTCCGCAACTGACGTCACCGCTACTCCTCCCGGGCGGACTCATTGGCTGCTGGTCGCGCCCAACAGCCACCAATGGGAGGCAACATCCGCCCCGTGCGCTGGCCCCATTGGTTCAGCAGCTGCCTGTCACTGGTGCGACCTCTCACACCGAAGCCGTTTCCGCCGGGAACTGCTGAGGTCCCGCCTCCACGCTAGGCCCGGGGGAACTGGAGCCGGTCCGGCGCGCGTGATTCCCTTGAGGCGGTGGGATTTGGGTCCTTTGCTTCTCCTCTGCCTTCTCGCCCCACTTCTGTCCCTCATCTCGAAGCGGGAAGCGGCTCTTCCTCCTGCGGGCCTCCATCCTGTCCTAGGGAGACGGGTCTCAGCGTAGATGCTGTGGTCACCTCACAACAAATTTCTCTGCCCCTCGTAGCCACTACCGGTACCGGTGTCCGAGCCTCAGGGTCTTTTGTGTCTCCGGACCGCAGCCCTCGAGCTGGGACCTGGTCTGGGCACTGCCTGGCCGCGAATCATGGCTTCTCTTACCCATTCCTGTCACCCCTGTACCCCCTCCCCAGCTATCTTTGTCTATACCAGGCCTCTCCACATTACCCTGTCCTACAATAAGTCACAGGATAGGTCCGGCCAAAGTAACTGCCTCCTGGCCCCAGGTCCCCTCCCCACTGTGTCAACCCTCTCCTGAAGACCTTAACTAATGCCCTTGCTCCCACCCTGGGATCTGTCATTTTTCTGGTTTGCCACCCCTTGCCTTCCCCTCCCCTGCCCGTTGTTTACCCTCGTGGCTCAAATTATCGTTTACAAGGCCTTCCTCGTCCTTTGTTCTTGATAGCTTTCTACCTTCACTCTGCTGGGAAAGGTCTGATTGTGCTTAAACGCTTTTGATAGACAAAGACTTCTTGATAATGCCTGTCTAGTATAAAAGCCTGTAGCAAAAAATAATAGGGGCTACGATTCACTCTAGTAGCACTTACTATGTGCCAGACGTTGTTCTATATGTCCTGTGTCATTCAGTCCTTACAGTTCTCTACTTGGAGTTTCCTATTTTCCAGATAAGAAAATTGAAACCGAAATAGATTAGGTAACTAGTTTAAAGTCACAGAACTGGTGAGTGGTGGAGTTAGGGTTGATGTCCAAGTCAGCTTGACTCCATAGCCAACGCTATCAACAGTTTTTAAAAATTAAATTCATTCATTCAACAAATCTTTTTGGAGGACCTAGTATGGACAGGCCAAATGCCTGATGCAAAATATTTTGAGATGCTTACAGAAAGCGTGTGGGGCATTATCATAGGAGCTAATGACTCCGGTATCTTTCCCACTGAGTATATTCTTGAGATTCATGGGTGTGTGCAATACTGTGTCCAGATAGCACTGAAACATCTTACACACCATTCACTGAGTGTGACTTAGCCTGGGAGTCAGTACTCAGGAATTTTTCTTTCTCCTTTAGTGCTTCTCAAAGGTTATAGTGGTGACTCAGAGTTGACTCCATTCTTACTATAGAAGTTGCATCATCCATCTCTTTCACCAGGGCTTGTAATACAGCTGAAACACTGACCCTTCTTTATGTTGCATCAGTCCATTTATCAGGATAAAAATCACTATTTGGCCGCATTACAGCTTCATATTATTTCAAGCAAATTTTCTGTATGTATTACAGTCCATTTCCATTAAAAACAAAGCTCTCAGTTTCAACCTCACCCTTGATTGATGGGGTAACCTATTACAATTCTCCTTTTTCTAAGATGTAGAAAAGTGACATCTGGCTAACTTCCAAAGGGAATTGAGTATATTGGTGGTTGTAGTATCTTTTTAAAACCAAGTATATTAGGTATATATTATATTCCAAAGTACAGTCATTTATGGGTTGAATAGGAAAGTGCATAGATAAATCTAGTTTGCTGTGTTAAATGCCAATAATAGTATCAACGCCAAGTTATCAATATTTAACTAAATGCTAGACGCTATGCTAAATGCTTTATGTGCATTATCTTTGTTAATCCTTATGAAAGCAGTTTTTTTTGCCCCTATTTTAGATCTAAAGAATCCGAAGCCCCAAGAGGTAAAGAAACTTGCCCAGGAGATTACACAGCTGAGAAGATACAGAGCCAGGATTTGAGCCTTGGCAGTTTGACTTTTAATTTCTGTAGTCTAGGTTGTCATCCTGAGTTTCCAAGTTTGTAAGACTTGTATTTTATTTTAGGATACAGAGTAGTTACATAGTTTGCAAATATTTTGATCATAGGTGATAGAGAAATGTAGATTTTTTCCGTTAATTTAAACCAGCTTGTTTCGCTTGTGTTCTTACGAGTAAGAAAATAGGCTTCTAGTTCCCATCTGATCTCAGAAAGCTCAACAGAGTTAGGACTGATTAGGATGGAATTATCTTTTAGCTACTAAATCTTCCTTTCTGGAAGGGAATTAAAGGCATAGAGCAGGAAAGAAAAGGAAAAGGCCTATGTAATTGACAAGTTGAATGTTTATACCCTGATAATTGGCAAATTTCCACATGCTTTGTTGGAGAGAATGTTCAACTAGGAGATAGGGTGCATGACTTTGGAAAAAAGACAGCTTCAGTTTCTTCATCTATTGAATGTCAGGGATTTCTGTTCTGTCTTAGTGGCTTGTTCCAAGGATCAAATGAGCTACTGTATGTGAAGTGTTTGGAAAGTTGTAGAATAGTGGTAATGCTATTATTAATCATGTAAATATACTACGAGAAGAAATTTTAGAAGCTCTTCAAGAAAACCACCTCTTCAGAGTCCGTTTTCAAGGTTCTTTTAATGGGAAATAATAAGTTTGACGGTTGCATTGAATTTGACAAAGAGTTTTGGAAATGCTTTTAAAAGTGCTACATCTAATGACGCTCATGTTGGCCACATAAATGTCTTTTTTATTAAGTTACTGGAGATAGTTCCTCAACCTTCATTAAACAACACAGGAATAAAACAAATGTATCTCCCTGACACCTGAGCTGGGAGCAATAGTAGGTAGAAATCATATAGTGGGTTTTTTGTGCTTGCAAAAATACAATGTGCTATGCAATGTTTCCTTCTTTGTCTTCATTTTTTAAAAATGAGTTTTGCAATTAATAGAGAACTCCTTTTTTCTTTCAAGAAGGAGGAAATGAACAACTGTGTGAAACTAACATACTGAGCTAGATGAGAACTAAGAGATGACCCAGATTTAGCAACATAGGAGCCACTGTTCATTTTGTCCAGAACAGTTTGAAGAGTGGTGAGGATGAAAGCCTGTATGGAGTGTATATACCAGAAGGAGAGAGGCCCAAATAGTACCTTCCTTCCCCTGGGGTCCCATAATACATTATACTCTTAGAACATTTTTCACAATTATAGTTATTGGCTTATTTTTCTGTCTCCTCGCTGATCTGTGAGCAGTTGAAATGCTGAACCACATTCATCATCCTCTGTACAACACAATAGTAGGAGCAAGTTAGGTCCCCATTAAATGTCTATTAAATGAGGATGACATTGTAAGTAAGAAAAAGTTTGCGTATAAATGATTTGAGTGCCATTTGGACTGGAAAAAGTAATAATAAGCAGAATTTAAATAGGGGAGAGGATGGGTACTGTACATTATTGTACAGTGTTGTGACACTATAGATATTTGGGTTTATACACTGAACATTTTGCTCGTTTTGTATTTAAATTAGATGTAAATTATTCTCCATAGAATGTGGTGAGAGAGCTCAGTAGAACTAGTTCAATTTTGCTAAAAAAGATAGTGAAGCTCTGAAGGAATTAGGAAATTTGTCCTCATCCTGTCAACTGTGTGTCCTTGGTATAAGATTCCATAAAAACTGTCTTCTTTTTTTCCTTTTAACTTTTATTCAATTTATTTAAACCAAAAAGCAAAAACAAAACAGTTCACCCATTTCTCCCACACCCCACCCCACCCCCTCTGGCAACCACCAATCTGTTCTCAGTATCCATGAGCTTGGTTTTTATTTCTTTATTTTTACATTCCACGTATAAGTGAGATCATGCAGTGTTGGTCTTTCTCTGTATGACTTATTTCACTTGGCATGATGCCTTTGAACGGCATCCATGTTGAACCTTCCCCCCACACACACAAATGAAAAGTAACAAATAGTGCATTTTCTGTTGTTCACATATATTTGAATGGTGGAAGGCATTTAGGAGGGCATGCTATGTTAGTCTGATAGAGAGGAAAGACCATAGGGTTTGGAAGCATAAAAACTATGAGTTCCAGTTCTGTCATTTAACTGGCTGTGATTTAGGGCAAGTCACTTAATCTCTCTGAGGCTAGTCTGTAAAATGGGTATAAGTCTGCTCCTCACAGGGCTCTTGTTATGATTAAAGTATTTGATTCATTGTAAAGCATTTTTTTTTCAAATGATATCTTGAATATTTTAAAGATTTTATTTATTTTTTCCTTTTTTCTCCCCAAAGCCCCCCAGTACATAGTTGTATATTCTTCGTTGTGGGTCCATCTAGTTGTGGCATGTGGGATGCTGCCTCAGCATGGTTTGATGAGCAGTGCCATGTCCGCGCCCAGGATCCAAACCAACGAAACACTGGGCCGACTGCAGGGGAGCACACAAAGTTAACCACTTGGCCACGGGGCCAGCCCCTGTAAAGCATTTTAATTTTACACGTAAAAAGTTAGTTTAGGGGCTGGCCCAGTGGTGCAGTGGTTAAGTTCGCACATTCCACTTCTCAGCGGCCCGGGGTTCACCGGTTCGGATCCTGGGTGCGGACATGGCACTGTTTGGCACACCATGCTGTGGCAGGCGTCCCACGTATAAAGTAGAGAAAGATGGGCGCGGATGTTAGCTCAGGGCCAGTCTTCCTCAGCAAAAAGAGGAGGATTGGCAGTAGTTAGCTCAGGGCTAATCTTCCTCAAAAAATAAAAATAAAAATAAAAAGTTAGTTTAAATTTTTCTTCTGTCTTAAATTTCCTTTGAAGTAAAATAAGATACTAAGTATAAAGAGCTACGTCTGTGGAATTTAAGTGACCTCATTTGATATATATCTTAAATTTCTAAATTTTTACAGTAGGAAATATATGTACACGGTATAAGATTCAAAGAGTACAACATAAAATATACAATGAAAATAAGTCTGCCTGCCACCCAGTCCCTAGCCCTGTTCCCCTGCATTGGTAAAAGTAACCACTGTCACTACTTTCTTGTGTAGCCTTCCAGAGTTGTTTTATTCACATACAGTGTGTGTATTTGTGTGTATGTGTGTGTGTATCCCTGTTTTCAAACCAGTGATGGAGCATGCTACACACATGGTTCTGCTCCTTTATCTAGTTAGCTATATTTCTTGGAGATTGTCACGAATAAGCTGCCTTTTTTTTTAAGTCAATAGTAGCTACCCTTAATTGAATATCTACTATGTGCTGGATGTTCTATATATTTTAAACTTTTTTATTATAAATTACAATGTCAATACAGAAGAGTGCATAAAATGTAGACAAATGTACAGTTTAATGAGTAACCATTAAGTGAATGCCCAGGTATTTAATATTCAGGTCAAGAAATAGAATGTTGTCAGCACTCAGAAGTCCTTGTTTTTTCCCCCAGCTGATCACAATCCCCTCCTCCATAAAAATGTTACTTTTCTTTATCAGTACAATCTTTAGAATTTTACCACTTAAATATACTTCCTCAAACATTGTGATTTAGTTTCACCTGTTTTTTTACTTGCTGTAGATGGAATCAGAGAGTGTATATTCTTTTGTGTCTGGCTTCTTTCACTCAACATTTTTAAGTTTTGTCCTTATTGTGAAACATGTAACTCTAATTCATTCGTTTTCACTTCTATATAGTATTCCAACACATCACAATTTATGTTGTGTTTATATTTCGGCTGTTTTGAATAATGGTGTTATGAACATTCTTCTACATGTTTCTTAGTACCCGCAGGCATGAATTTCTCTAGGGCGTATGACTAGGATTAGAATTTAGGGATCAAAAGGTTTAAATATCTTCCGCTTTAGTAGGTCAGGGCAAACTGCTTTCCAAAGTGGTTGTACAAATGTACGCTCTCGGCAGAAGTGTGTGAGTTCCAGATGTTCACATCATTGTCAACACTTGATGTAAACTTTTTATTTGACAGTCTGGGGCATATGTACTGGCATCTCATTATGGTTTTAATTTTAATTTCTCTGATCACAAATGAAGTTGTGTACTTTTTCATATTTTTATCGGTCATTTCGATTTCTTCTTTTCTGAAGTTGCCCATTTTTCTATTGAGTTTCTTATTTTGTAATTAATTAATTATATTCTAGATATTAGTCATTTTTTCAGTTCTATGTGTTGCAAGTATCTTTTCCTACTCTGTAGCACGTGTTTTTATTTCCATACTGAGGTTTTTTAAAACTTTTTAATTTTGAAAGCAGTACAGACTCGCAGAAGGTTGCAAAAATAGTGGAATCCCATGTACTCTTCACTCAGCTTCCTCCAATGGAGACATCTTATATAGCTGGAAAACTAGGAAATTCTCATTGGCACATTACTTTTAACTAGACTACACACCTCATTCAGTTTTCACAATTTTTTTTAGCCTGCATTTGTGTGTGTATGTGTTTGCATATAGTTCTATACGGTTTTATCTTATATATATAGGTTCATGTAACCATCACTAAAATCAAGTTATAGAACTTATGCTCTTTTTCGATGAACAGATTTGTGTTTGTGTGTGTGTGTCTGTATGAGGAAGATTGGCCCTGAGCTAACATCTGTACCAATCTTCCTCTATTTTATGTGGGATCAGTGTGGCCCAACGAGCAGTGCTAGGTCTGCGCCCGCAATCCAAACCCACAAACCCTGGGCCACTGAAGCAGAGCGCATGAACCCAACCACTACACCACCAGGCTGGCCCCAGATGACCAGATATTTTGAGAAACAAAAACATCAATTTTTTCTCTTATGGTTGTGCTTTTTATGTCTTGTTTAAGAAATCTTTTCTTATCCCGAGATCAAGAAGATATTCTTAATTATCTGCTAAAAACATTTTCTTACCTGTCTGTTTTAGATCTCTGTAATTCACCTGGAACTGGTTTTGTATATATGTGAGTTGTATATAGTGTGCATCAAATTAATTTTTCTCTACATGGATACTCAATTGTCCCAGCACCATTTTTCAGCTTAGTAGCCTTTGTCTTAATTACTATAGCTATATAATAAGTCTTGGTATCCAGTAGAACAAGTCCTTCCACATTGCTCTTCTTCAGGAGTGTCTTTGGCTATTCTTGGCACTTTGTATTTCCATATAAATTTTAGAATTAGCTTGTTAAGTTAGCAAAAGAAACCTGTTATATATTATTAAGTGACAATATAAAAAAAAGCTTACTCAACAGTATGATGGTACTATACCATTTATTGTTTAAATAAGCTTCACAGTCTTAAATTTCTACTTAATTTCTTTATTTTATTATTATTTTTTCTTTTTTGAGGAAGATTATTCCTGAGCTAACATCTGCCACCAATCCTCCTCTTTTTTGCTGAGGAAGATTGGCCCTGAGCTAACATCCATGCCCATCTTCCTCTACTTTATATGTGGGACGCCTACCACAGCATGGCTTGACAAGTGGTACGTAGGTCTGCACCTGGCATCCAAACCAGCGAACCCTGGGCTGCTGAAGCAGAATGTGCAAACTTAACTGTTGCGCCACCAGCCAACTCCTTTCATTATTACTTTTTCTTTGGTGAGGAAGATTGGCCCTGAGCTAACATCTGTTGCCAATCTTCCTCTTTTTTTTTTTCTTTTTCTCCCCAAAGCCTCCAGTACATAGTTGTATATCCTAGTTGTACATCCTTCTAGTTCTTCTATGTGGGACACCACCTCAGCATGACTTGGTGAGTGGTGCTAGGTCCCCACCCAGGATCTGAACTGGCAAAACCCTGAGCCGCCAAAGCAGAGCGTGTGCGCTTAACCGCTTGGCCCTGGGGCTGGCCACTAGTTTATTTCTGAATTCTAGAATTTTTTAAAAATTTGCATGAATTTAGCATTTAAAAAATTATCAGAAATAAGCAATTCCATTTTGAAATGATAAATTATGATACATCAACATCATGAAATAGTATGTAGCCATTAAAATTGTTGATCTATGTTTTTCAAAGAGTAAATTGTAAGTATGTTACCTTTTTCTGTCTACATTTTCTTGTTATTTAAAAAATAATAATCTCTGTTTTTCAGGAACTTACCAAGCTTGAAAAACTTTAAGAACTTAAAACTAAAAGTAATACAAGAAACAAAAAAGGTTGTCAGCGAAAAGAATAATGTACAACTGAAATTTCACAATGTTATAAACTATTATGACCACAATGAAAAAAAGGTGAAAAGGTTGTCAGTGAAAGACATGTAAGATATAATTATGTTACAGATATTTCATACGTTATAATTAGTCATGGGTTAAATTCAAATACAGGAAATGCATCAAAGTTTTATGTTGCATTAATGTTACAGCTCCTATCAGTCTGGACGTCCTGGTACTGGTAGAAAAAGAAGGTTTACAGTAGATTTCATTGGCTGAAGTGGGAGTTGCCTGATTTATGACCTTGTTCTACAGGAGTCACTTTCTTCATTTTCAGTATTCTCAAGTTTTAGGCTTTTATCTATTGTCCTCAACTTAGCCAATAATTTAAAATTCTTTGGCAAATATTACAAAACCATATGACCATATGAATACATTGCTTGTACCTTGGAAGTGTCCCCAGACAAGTGAGAGGCCCTAAATCATAAGCTCCATCAGCTTCATAGCAAATTGACCTCTGAGTACTACTATTTCTGAGCCTGCCAGTGGGAGCCAGTACAGGACAACGAAGAGCCCAGAGCATAGAATAAGGCTTTAACTGGAGTCTTATCCTTTATTTTCAAATGGGATGTTCCAAAATGCAAAAAGGATTTTATGAGGAAATATTTTCTGCAACCTGTGTATAGAGCAGCTTCTATGAATGTCTTTCTGAATCTTTTCTTTCACAGATTCCCAGAGCTTTAGGAAATTTTTCCCATTAAAAAATAATGTATAGTTAGAGGCTGGCCTGGTGGCGTAGTGGTTAAGTTTGTGCACTCTGCTTCAGTGGCCCAGGGTTCACAGGTTCGGATCCCCGGCACAGCCCTACACACCCCTCATCAAGCCATCCTGTGGCAGCATCCCACATACAAAATAGAGGAAGATTGGCACCAATGTTAGCTCAGGGTGAATCTTCCTCAAGCAAAAAGAGGAAGATTAGCAATGGATGTTAGCTCAGGGCCAATCTTCCTCACACACACACAAAAACATAGTTAATTCACATGTATTTTTTTGTTACTCAAAATGTAATGAGTCAATGTAAATGTCCACCAGTAGGGGATGCTAAATAAACACAATAGATTACACTGTGGAAATATTGTGTAAAATTTCAAGACAGTGAGGTAGATTTTTATGCATTGACACGGAAAGATGTGCAGGATTTATTGTTAAATGAAAAAAGCAAGTTCCAGAACACAGAACATTACATACAATGTGATCCTATTTGTGTTAAACACACACACGCACACCCCAAATCTGGACAGATACCTTTCAAATTGACAAGAGCGGCTCCCTCTGGGTGGAGTTGGATGGAAAGCAAGAAAATTTGACTTATTTGTATTGAATACAGTTTTTAAGAACAAGAGTGAATTCCTGTATTACTTGTTTGATTGAAAATAAATTTTAGAAAAGAAATGTAATGAACTAAAAATGGCTGTTGGCCTTTAGCATTGAATATCTTAAATGTTTGCCTGCTGTTTCAGTTTAACCTATGTCATAGTATAACGGCTTACATTTGTGTTCTGCTTTATGGTAAATAAAGCTTTGACCTGCCTCCTTTGTTTTTTTTCCTTATAACAACTGGATGGGATAGATAGGATTGGTGACATCTCTGTTTTACTGTTGAAAATACAGTCTCAGAGTTCGTTCATAGTAAAATTATGAATACTCTGCTCTATTGGTTTCTATTCATGCTATTGCTGTATTTACTTAGCACCTACTTTATAATTTAATTGACTCTTTCAGATGAGACACTAAAATTAATCTTTCCACAGACTGTTGCTTTCCACAGCCAAGTGTGTACTACCACTTCAAAGCAATTTGTTTCTCAAACTGCTTGCCAAATAGATAAAATTCCATCATCGGTGAAGTCCTTGCTTCTTCCCTTTCAACTTGCTCTCCATCTTCCTAATCTTTATTTCTTTCTAGATATGGCCCTGTTTTTCTTTGGCATCGTTTGCTCTCACTTGTCTTATTTCTTTCCTCAGTATAGATGCATAATAACTTAAAATGTTGCTTTCCCAAGGGGCATGTGCTTTTAAATTAGGATCTCTTGAAGAGCAGCAGCCTCCAAATTCAAACAAATGAGGGTGTCGGACTCGATGATCTGACACTCAGCTCTAACGCCCTTGATTCAATGTATCTATCACTAATGACATTTCCAGGGCCTTTCACAGACCTGAGAATAAAATTATTTCTGTCCAGAAATACTTTCCAAGGGCCCCCTCAAATGACCTGGCATAGCACCTGCTTTTTTGGCTTATCTCTAAGACCAGCTGTGCACAAATAGAAGGAAAAAGAACATTTTTTAGACATTCTGAGTTTATCACTGCTCTCTGATTCTGTGTCAGAGTAGTCTAATGAACTAAGGAGTTGGGAGTCTGAAGAACTGAGCTCTAATCAAGATCCAGTATGAATTTTGTGATTGTGGACAAGTAACTGCATATCCCTATATGTCACGGAAGGCTGAGTGTTGTAGTGGAAAGAAAAGGGCTTTGGCCAGGTTCACTGTTTATTCATACCATTCATTTTTAATAACAAAAACAAAAACAAATAGGAATTCCATCCCAGGCACTATGCCAGGGTCCAGAGAGACAGTGGTGAACAAGACGGGGTTCTCTGGGGCCGGCCCAGTGGCGCAGCAGTTAAGTTCGCATGTTTGGCTTCTCACGGCCAGGGGTTTGAGGGCCCGAATCCCCGGGTGCGGACACGGTACCAGTTGGCACACCTTGCTGTCGCAGGTGTCCCACATATAAAGTAGAGGAAGATGGACACGGACGTGAGCTCATGGCCAGGCTTCCTCAGCAAAAAAGAGGAGGACTGGCAGCAGTTAGCTCAGGGCTAATCTTCCTCAAAAAAAAAAAAAACATCAAAAAACGATGGGCTTCTCTGCCCTCATGGAGTACTATTTGCTGATTTCGAGCATAGTTTCACCTCTTGTGTTCACTTTCCCAGGTGTGAAAGTGTTGAGAATAATACCTTCACCGTATTCCGCAAGAATTACTGTTCTCATGATCCACTGTTCTAACGTGCAGAGTTGGATTCCTTGGATGTGCTGAGTGGAAAAAAAGATTGAAAACTGCTTATTTAATTCAAGTTCTTCATTTGTAGGTGACAGAGTAGGACTCAGAATGGTTAATTGACCACCCCAGTGTTATTTTTACTTACCACACACAGTGCAGTTTCTTCACAACCCTCAGGAACTTTTCCCAACCTCTGGGGTCCTTCCTTTACCCTGCTCCCTGGCCTGTGTGCTCCAGGCCATCTCGAGTACTCAGTGTGAAGTGAGAGCAAACTGAACTGATTCATTACACATTCATTTTGCTTAGGCTGGGTTCTTCCTTGGCAGTCCTTGTGTGCCATTTCCCATCTTGAAATCTCACCATCCAGTAACTCCCAAGTGTCACCTCCTTCTTAAGGTCATGGCCCCGAAAATTGATGAAGCCTGTCCCTGGGAATCTCATAGCACTTTGTACCTTAGCTTATTATCATGGTCCTTAATCTGTTCGAGGTATCCTTTCACCCTAGATTTTAAACCATATCCTGTTGCCTTTTTCATTCCCTTGGTGTTTTGGGCAATGCTTTATAACAGAGCTCATAAATAATCTTTGATAGAATTGAATTCTTAAATCAGCTGACTGGCAATATGATAGCAATTATACCTGACTAGTTTACCATAGAATGTTGTGGTAATAAAATGAGGCAATAAACGTGAGGGCAAATTTTGATGATTTTCGAGGAGGATGACTAAGTGCAAAGCAGTCTGGGAGCTGATTCCATACGTTTGAAATAGCTGGAAAACTATTACCACTTTTTTTCTTTTTCTTTTTTTGTTTTGCCTGGGGACTCCCAATGTTGGAGGATATAACCATTGTTTCCAGCTTTCTGAAAGGCTGTCAAGTGGAAAACATTCTATACGGCTCAGGTGGCATAACTAACTACCAGCAATGGAACGAAGTAAAAGGGAAGGAGACCTCAGTTCAGCAGCAGGCAGAACCTTCTAACATTTGGAACTGTCCAACAGTGGAGCAGGCGGCCTTACTTAAGGTAGTGAGCTTCCTGAAATTTGAACTGTTGAAATAGAAGTTGGATGACCATCTGGCTGGAATGTGCAAGAGGGAATTCCAGCCCGGGCCGGAGTTGGATTAATGACCTTTAAGGTGTCTTCCAATTCTAAGATTTCTATGACTGTTCAGCTCGGTTAACTTAACATTTGAATATATCTGAACTGTTTTAGTAAAACAGTTTTTTATTACGGAAATTGTCAATCGACTTAAAACTGTATGGTCAAGTTGACAATAAGCAAAATTTGATAAACTGAGGAGTGAGAGATCAGGTTTAAAACCGAAAACCCAGGTACCACTAAAGGCAATTAGCGCCACTAACAGAGCGGGAGAGGAGGGGCGTGTGTGTGATTCGAACGACTTGTTCTTTGCAAGTGACAGTTGTTATCGAAAACGTAAATGCTCTGAATTGTTTTCCTTTACACACACTTGCTCAGGCGTGTTTCTCACATCCATCGGTACTGTACACGGGAGCAAGGGCCCGTGTTGGGTGAAGAGCAGTTTTCCAGAAAGAGCTTCCCGGTTCCGAAGACACACACGGCCGCTCAAGACCGCCGCCGAACGGGTGGCTGAAGCGGAAGAGGAGCCACCAGCCGCCCCGGCCGAACTACTGGTCCCAGGGGGCCCCGCGGCCCCGCGCACGCGCGATGGCGTGGCGGCAGCGCCGCCGCAGGACGCAGGGAAGCCAGCTAGTGAGTGGCGGCGGCGGCGGCGGCAGCGGCGGTGGCAGTTCTTGGCGAGGGCGACGGCTCCGAGGCCGAGTGGCAGTCCGGCGGGGACCTCGGTGCCCTCCACCGCCTGATCCTCTTGGTGAGTGCGCGGCTCTGGTTCACCCGCGGGGAGTGCGCGGCTTCCTGCCTGGCGGCGGGGCTGCTCCGGCCTAAGGCCGCAGCCTGCGCCTGACGGCCGGGCCGCCCGGTCCAGCTGACCCCTGGGCCCTGGCCCTTCCCTCCAGTGTCGGGAGGAGTGAGGGTGGGGGGAGGGGACACGCTTAGGCCCAGGGGAGAGAAGTGACGGCGCGCACGGGCCGGGGCGGCCTGGGGCGGACGCGAGGGAGGGACGCGTGGGGGATGGGGTGGGAAGGGACTGGAGTACCGCGGGGCGGCTTCTGGTGGGAGCCAGAACCCAGCGACCCGGCAGGTGGGGAACTGAGGATAGGAGGTGGACTGTCTTCTGAGTGCCGCTGGTGAAGGTGGCGTGCTTCGGGGGCTCTTGACAAGCTGGACTCACGGGTCTGGGGGGGCAGCCCACTTACCATAAACACACACTATACTTGGCATCTTTCCACTTGCTGTTGGAGGTCTGGAAGCGAGGGACTGTTGGTTGCTTCCGTCTCCCTTCCTTCAACTTCACCTCTTATTGATTGGCAAAATCAAATGGGTGCTGGCTAGGCAAACCATGGAAATAAACAGGGTTCTGAGTGCAAATCTGCATAAAAACGAGAGGCATGATGATATATTCGGATGAGAGGTAGGTCAAAGGAGGAACTAGTGTTTTATTTTAAAATTTGTGACAAAAATCAGTTTGATCAAGGCTTTGAACTAGAAAGAGTTTTTAACCTGGGATTTACTAGTTGCTGGCTACAATTCAGGGGGTTCTTGAGCTAGAAAGAGTTTTTAACCTGGGATTTACTAGTTGCTGGCTACAATTCAGGGGGTTCTTGAACTAGAATGGGGATAAAATTACATCTTTATTTTTATTATCTATCTATAATTTATCATTTTCTTCCATTATGAATGCAAACCACAGTAGAATTAGCAATGCCTGTGACTTTGTCACCATTAAAAATTACAGATATTTTTGTATCATGTGTACAGTTGTTGCAGGTATCTCAAAATAGCACGCTTATCATTTCTTTGAATTTATGGTGTATTTAGACCCACTGTTAGATCATATTTAATGTGATGATAAAGCTGCACATATATTACCATATTAGGTTTTAAAAATTGTTTTGCTAATGGTTTAGTATAATTGGTTTCCTTTGTAATCTCTTGTATGAAATTATGCATTTAAAAGCAATCTGCGAAGGGGTCTATAGGCTTCACGGCCTACCAGAGAGGTCCATGGCACAAGGATTCAGAACTCCTGAAGGAGAAATAAGTTTTTTTGGATCTGTAAGTCTGCCTGGCAGAATAGTTGGATCATTAGATAAGGAAGAAGGCAAGGGAGACAGGATGATAGTGTAGATGAAAGAGGGAATTTTGTAATTAGGGAAGAAAAAGAAAAGGTTTGGTTGGGATCAGTATAATAGATTTGAAAGCTAAACTAGACCACAGATATTTTGTTCAGGGTGCTAGGGAATTAGCAAAATAATCTGAGGAGGAAAGGAAAGTGAATGCTTTGGCCCTTAGATTTCTGTATTAAGGCACCGCCTGGTTCCAAGTGATTGAAGCTCTCCAAGCCCTTTTGTAAGCCTGTGAAAGGAAATTTTAGTGTGTGCTGCTTTTCTGTAAATCATGTAGGTAGTATGGCTTTTAAAGAGGGAGGTGTTCTAATTTTTTTATCTTTAAATGCAAAACAGCAGGATCTCTCTTCAAATATATTTTCCTATTGCTATTATAATTCTTTTCATATATGATATAATGTAAATGGGCAGGTTGTAGAGTTGGTAAGTCATTTTCTTGAAATTCAATTTTGTTTGTTTTTATTTTTTTGTTTGGGGTTTTTTTTTTTTTTGAGGAAGATTAGCCCTGAGCTAACATCGATCACCAATCTTCCTCTTTTTGCTGAGGAAGATTGGCCCTGAGTGATCAGCTGTGCCCATCCTCCTCTATGTTATATGTGGGACGCCTGCTGCAGCATGGCTTGATAAGTCGTGCGTAGGTCCCCGCCCAGGATCCGAACTGGCAAACCCTGGGCTGCTGAAGTGGAGCGTGCGAACTTAACTGCTGCACCACCGGGCCAGCCTCGAAATTCCATTTTAAATTCTTGCAGTTCAGCATCATTTTGACATCAGACTTCTCACTGACAAATCACTGTTAACATTTTTTCAGAATAGGTGTGACTTGGAATTTGCACCTGTTTGTGAAGCACCTTGTCAGCGTCTTGTGTCAGGTTTTTTTCCTCTAAAATAATAGCAATAATGGAAAACCACTGCAGCAAACTTTTTCTGGAAAAAATAAAGAGGGGTAGGGTATGGAAAGGTGAAGAAGAGTATTTTATGAAGCAGGTGTTGGTGCTGAACTAGTTTGTGTTGAATTGAACACACCATATTACAAATCACTGCCTTGAAGAGGTCTTGCCTGGTACTTTTTGTGTCCTTACACTGCCCTCTTTATCATTTTATGTCCCCTGTCCCTTTGTTTTCTTTATAGCATGTATCTATATGATATCATATTAGTTGTATATTTATATAGTTATTTTAATCTTTGTCTCCCCACTAGAATGTCAGCTCTGTGAGAATAGGGACTTTGTCTTCACTGTGCTGGAGAAGTGGCAGGCTCAAAATGGGTACTCAGTAAATATTTGCTGAACAAGTAAATGAATGAGTTAATTTGTAAGAGTGAGGGTTTTTATTTCTAGGAATAAAACTCATCCATTTAAAAAAATCTTGCAAATGGCATTATATATGCTGAGTTGAATTTGAACCTTTGCATCTTATTTTTTTAAAAGTCAGGAAATTGTTTCCCGAACACTCTGTGGTGCTTTTGTGGGCATTTGGTTCATATGAGGACTGGCCATTCTTAGTACACGCTGCCAGGTAGTTTTGATTGTCCTTAACTTTTTATAATGATTTAATAAAAGGAAGGGTCCTAGGTGAAGTTCTTATTTTGCTAAGGCCCTTTTACTGTGTCATCTTAGGTTGGTATAAATGACATCAAGTTTATCACATCCAATTGATAAAAAATTGTCTGACAGTATCTAATATTAGCGAAGGTGTGGTTGGAAATGATAATTTAGAAACTGCTGGTGGAGTTTAACTTGGTACAGCTGCCTTGAGAGAGAATATTTGCCATACTTAAAGCTGAAAATGGGCGTACCCTACCCCATAATTTCACAACTTCTAGAAGAATGGGAGGTGGTGGCAAAGGGAATGCTATCTGTAATCTTTTTTTAAAGACTGGAAGCAACTATGATAGTCTTAACAGGTAATTTTGGGAGGCAGAATACAAATGCTCAGTCATTCTTTGCACCTCTCCCCATTTTCTGTTGATTTTGTTTTTTCGGATCCATAACTTTTATGTATTTCCTAACTCTGAAAAATTGTATGAACCTACAGAAGAGTTGGCAGGAGTAGTACAATAAATGCCCATCTCCTCTTACCTAGATTTGATAGTTGTTAACATTTTCTGTGTTTGCTTTATGTACAAGTAGACATTTTTTGCTGAACTATTTGCTAGTTAAGTATAGATACCATCAGGACGCTTTACCTCCAAATACTTCAGCATTTATTTCCCAAGAACAAAGACTTTTTTCTGTGTATCTGCAGTTGAGTTGTCCCCCTCAAGGCATTTAATGTGAATGTGTTATTATTATTTAATGTACATATCCAAATTTCCCCAGTTGTCCCAATACTGTTTTTTTTTTTAAGATTTTATTTTTCCTTTTTCTCCGCAAAGCCCCCCAGTACATAGTTGTGCATTTTTAGTTGTGGGTCCTTCCAGTTGTGGCACGTGGGACACCGCCTCAACATGGCCTGATGAGCGGTGCCATGTCCACGCCCAGGATTCGAACCCGTGAAACCCTGGGCCGCTGAAGCAGAGCACGTGAACTTAACCAGTCGGCCACGGGGCCGGCCCCCCAATACTGATCTTAGTTTTTTGGTTTTGACCCAAGATTCAGTTAAGGATCTTGCATCGCATTTAGTTGCTTGCTTGAATCTAGAATGGTTTTCCAGCCTTTGTTTGGTCTCTCACGATGCTAAGCAACCAGACCAGTTGTTTTGTAGTATGCCCCTCAGTTTGGGTTTGTCTGAATGTTTCTTCATGATCAGATTAAACGTTTTTGGATGGAATGGTAAGTAGGTCATTTTAGGTCTCTCTCAACGTATCATATCAGAGACACGAGATGTCATTTTCATTATTGATGTAAGTTTGATCATTTGAATGAGGTAATGTCTACTAGATTTATACTGTAAAGGCACCCTTTTTCCTTTATAATTCATAAATAATCTGTGGAGTGATAATTTTTTAAAACTTCCTCAAGGTCATAAGTTGTTAATACAGGTACCAGTATAAAGGGTCAAGAAAATTTAGATTGGAGATACTGCTGCTAAATGGGAGAGTGGGAGATCAAGGAATGCTGTATGGAGGAGGTGGCATTTGAACTGGACCTCAAATCATAGATGTAATTGGCTTTAGGGATATTGGAGAAGGACTCCAGGTGAAGGGAACAACTTGAACAAAGATAAGGGCAGAGCTGGGGCTGGCCCAGTGGCACAGCAGTTCGGATCCCAGGTGCGGACATGGCCCGCTTGTCAAGCCACGCTATGGTAGGCGTCCCACATGTAAAGTAGAGGAAGATGGGCCCAGATGTTAGCTCAGGGCTAATCTTCCTCAAAAAAATAAAAAATAAAAGTAGAGGAATTTGTAAATTGAATAGGAGGACATCCAGGTCTTTCTTTTTTTCCTTTTTTTTTTGGTTAGTGTGTTAGGTCTGTGAAAGGGAAAAATGGGAGAAAAGATTATGGGATGAAAATGGAATGAAGAGGCTGAAAAAAATCTAGGCTACCCGGGTGATAGTACGTGATCATTTGCCTCTAGGTGGATCACTCCTTTCCCAGAGCCCCCGATGAAGTTGCTCACCTGGGAACCCAAAGTCAGTATACTAAAGAAGAACCAGAGAGGCAGCATGGGGAAATGAAGAGAGTATGGGCTGTGGAGTCAGACAAATCTAGTTTTGAAATCCTTCTCTGCTGCATAATAGCTGAATGGTTAGGCAGTAAGTTATTTGACTTTTCTAAACCTGTTTCCTCATCTGTAAAATGGAGGTGATAAATACCTATCACACAGGATTAAATGTAATAATAATAATAAATGGAAAGCATCAGGAACATGGCTTCCACTCAGTAATTGCTAGTTACCTTTTGGTGCTCCAGCTGTCAGTCTGCCTTCACTCTTGTCCACCTTGGTGCCGCATCCCTGACTGAGGTCTGTGGTTCGGTCCTGATAGTGGCATTTTGGAAATTGCAACAGTATGCACTAATCTTTTGTTGGCGCGCCCAACAATACAAAATGTGTCACTTTAAAAGTGATGTGCTTCAGTTCAGATTTGATTATTTGGAAAATTACCCCTAATATTTGTAGAAAATTGACGAGGGAGAGTGGATATATTCCTAATGGTAAGATTTATTTTTTATTTGTATTTTTTTAGGAGTGAGTGTATTGGGAAGAGTTGGTTACACATTGCTCTAGGATTCTCAAGGTAAAGTGTGATTTATTTATTTGTTTAATTTTCTGTAAAAGCCTGTTATAAGCGGAATCCCTCTTATTTGCTTTGGAAAGACCACTACTTAAAATTTCTCAAATGGTTAATTGCATTTTTTTCACCTTCAACTTTCTGTTTTTTCACTCACATATTTCCTTCTCTGGAGTTATTTTTTTCTTAGGCAAGAAGGATTTCAGTTATGTAGTTTTTTCACATTTGAACTGCCTAAACTTGTGTTTGTATAGAATTATTTGCAGCTTTAACTCCTTAAGTAATCTCCATCAAGGTATTTCCATTTGTAGAGGAACTAGGACCAATAATTTCCGTATCATGTACACATTTTAGAAGAAGCTTTAGGTACTAATCTGTTTGATTTCTGCTTTTTAAAATGATAGTTAATTAAAATTTCCCTCCTTATGCTTACCTGCATTTTCTGATTTTTTGGAATGTGTTTCAATATGTATTATGATTTGGTAAAAACATTTTCTGAAGGACAGTTCTTCATCGTTCCTAAGCTGAAACCTGGTTTTGAACTCTGCGATGCAATGGTCAGAAGTGGTGAATATCTGTTGATACTTCAAGTTCTCATATTTAATATATACAAATGAATGGTTGAGCAAATGTTTAAAAAAAAAAAACTTTCTAGGGGTCTCTGTAATGTCTTTTTTTTCCCTTAAGTTTGAAGACCAACCAGATACCTGATAGGTATTTATATCTGAAAGGAAAGTATAACTTGACGCTGACTGTGTAATTATATATATACCAAACCAAAATTATCTTTGTATACACCTTTTTTGTAAGCTACTTTTTTAATATAAGGTTCAAGCAGCATACTGTTGGAACTGTAAAAGCAGGCAAGATGTCTGCTCATTAATCTAAGATGTCTGTCCAAGAAGGTGCCTGCTTGGTCTTGCTCCCGTGTCATGCCAGCACACCCACGCTTGAGACTAGTGGAAAGCACGTCATCAGACATGTTCAGTTCTTCTGCCTTTTTTTTCCTCTTACTAATTTTTTTTTCTTTTTGAGGAAGATTAGCCCTGAGCTAACTGCTGCCAGTCCTCCTCTTTTTGCTGAGGAAGCCTGGCCCTGAGCTAACATCCGTGCCCATCTTCTTCTACTTTCTATGTGGGACGCCTCCCACAGCATGGCGTGCCCAGCCGTGCCATGTCCGCACCTGGGATCCAAACTCGTGAACCCCGGGCCGCGGAAGCAGAACGTGCGCACTTAACCGCTGCGCCACCAGGCCGGCCCCTAATTTTTTTTTCAAGGTTTTTTTATTTTTCCTTTTTCTCCCAAAGCCCCCCAGTACATAGTTGTGTATTTTTAGCTGTGGGTCCCTTTAGTTGTGGTGTGTGGGACACCGCCTCAGCATGGCCTGATGAGCGGTGCCATGTCTGTGGCCAGGGTCTGAAACGGTGAAACCCTGGGCTGCAGAAGCAGAGCGCTCGAACTTGGCCACGGGGCCGGCCCCTCTCTTGCTAATTTATATTTTCAATTTATTTTCTGTGAATTCTTTGAAAGTATTAAAATTGGAAAATTTAAAATAAAAATTAGTCAAGGAATATCAGCCCATTTACTTTTTTTCAGAATCAAAGTCAAGTTATCTTCCCAATCTTTTTTTTCCCTTAAAGATTGGCACCTGAGCTAACAACTGTTGCCAGTCGTCTTCATTGTTTTTGTCTCCCCAAATCCCCCAGTACATAGTTGTATATTTTAGTTGTGGGTCCTTCTGGTTGTGGTATGTGGGATGCCGCCTCAGCGTGGCTTGATGAGCGGTGCCATGTCCGTGCCCAGGATTTGAACCGGTGAGACCTTGGGCCGCCCAAGTGGAGCACGTGAACTTAACCAGTCGGCCACGGGGCCAGCCCCTAGGCAATCTTAATTTTGTCCAGATACATGTTAGAAACAAATTTTTAGGTCTTAGGCTAAGCTCATTTATTTTCAACCCTGAACCGTCTCCTCTCACTTTCTAATGCAAAGCTCTGACCCATTCTTGTTTTTACTTCCATTATTTATAAATCCTGACTACCTAACAAAAATACATGAGGTCTAAAACTCATAGCACGTAAGGCAGAATTGTAAAAATATTTACAAATACAGATTTCTCTAAGAAAAGGTTAGGAAAAAATAGATGAGTTCTTTTCACAGAATATGTTTTCATCTTTACTACCTCCTTCAGAACCCGAGGACTCTAACTTTGACTCCCCTAAATCAAAAGCACCGTTTAAAATATCTATTCAAAGTTGTGAGGAGCCAACTTGGATTTTGATGGAAAGTGACACCTCTCTATGAGTAAGTTTCTGTTCCATCATTTCAAAACATTATCATAATAATAGTAATGATAGTAATAGCTCACGTTTATTGAGTTCTCTTTTTCTAGGCATTATGTAAACTAAAGTGACAAATTCCTTAATTCTTTGGAGGCATCTTAATGGTTGATTTCTTTTTGAAAAGCTGTTTTAAGTAACTAGATAATTTTTTTTGTGGTCCACGAGGTTCCTTGTAGGTAGAACAGGGTCACTGATAGTAATAGTTTGAAGTTTGATAATAAATATTTATGATTTTATGAAATACTATTCTGGTAAATATGATGAAATAGACATGACAGCCTGTTGTTTAAATGCTTTCCTTAGTTTTGAGGGTAGACGCTTGGATCTTGAAACAGGCTTTACCAGTATTACAGCTCAGCAGAAATGCAGCTGAAGCTCAAAGTTCTCTTTTTGCTCCTCTGTTTGGTGGTTTTGTACACCCCCTGTATTTACGGAAGAAGCTAAGTTTATGCAGGAGACCAAAGCTTCCTCAAACCGTGTGGGTGGTGAAATCTTCCTCTCAAAAGTGCACAGAGGGCTTCTTAGGATTTTAGATTTTTCTTTAGTTATTTGGTTTATCTTGATCTCCAGATTTATATGTCTTACGGTTAAAACAGTATGCTGCGTAAACCTTATATTAAAAAAGTAGCTTACAAAAAAGGTATATGCAAAGATAATTTTGGCTTGGTATATATATAATTACAGAGTCAGCGTCAAGTTACACTTTCCTTTCAGATATAAATACCTCTCAGGTATCTGGTTCATCTTCAAGCTCAAGAGAAAAATAAAAGACATTACAGAGACCCCTAGAAAATTCGCAGTTGTCATTAGAGATTGTTGAATTGGAAGAAATTAGAGTTGGTGGCATTTAATTTCAGACTAATAAAATTAATGGAGGTTTATCTAATTGTGAAAGTTCCTTATACTTGCCCATTTCTAGATTGGGTGGATATTTTTGTATCATTTATTACCTCTGGGAAGTAAAAGGGTATAATTTTAGTGCCATTGCAGTTCTGCTTATTGGTGTGTAGCTTGTTCTTGTTGAACTGTGTCTAGAAACTAAATATGTGTTCTTTTTGTTGTGTTTG
Source organism: Equus caballus (assembly GCF_041296265.1). Lineage (NCBI taxonomy): Eukaryota > Metazoa > Chordata > Mammalia > Perissodactyla > Equidae > Equus > Equus caballus. The sequence goes on from NC_091708.1 coordinate 37,336,123, forward strand.
AAATTTTTTGTGTTTTTATTATATTATTGTTTACAGAATTTGTCTGGTCTTGAGCGTTTAAGTAATTGCACTAGCAGATCTTTTGGTGTGGTAGATCTTAGTGGCAAGTTTTATTGTTTTCCTAGTAATAAATGTTCTTTGTTAAAAAAAAAGACACCTAAAAACAATGCAAAAAAGTGAAAGGTTTTCTTCCCCACATGTACATGTGTTTACTATATGATTTCAGTTTTTTTCCCCCAAAATTATAGTTAACACTTGTGCTTGCTAAATGCTTTCCGTATATTAACCCATTAAACCTTCACAACCCTGTGAACACACCTTATGAAGTGGGTTGTATTTTATATCCATTTGCAGCTGAAGAAACTGAGGCGAGGAGAAGTAACTAGCCAGAGAGTGCACTGAGAGTTGAGCCCGGTAGTCTTGCTCCAGGGTTTGTGTTTTAACCCCTGTATTGCCTCTGGGAGCTTACTGTGCATATTATTCTGCAGTTTGCTTTCTTTCTTTTTTTTTTTTTTTAAAGGTTTTATTTTTCTCTTTTCTCCCAAAGCCCCCCTGTGCATAGTTGTGTATTTTTTTAGTTGTGGGTCCTTCTAGCTGTGGCGTGTGGGATGCCGCCTCAGCATGGCCCGATGAGTGGTGCCATGTCTGAGCCCAGGATTCAAACTGGGCTCGAAACCCTGGGCCACCAGAGCAGAGCGCGAGAACTTAACCACTTGGCCATGGGGCCGGCCCCATGCAGTTTGCTTTCTTAATGATGCATGATGGACAGCTCTCTGTGCCCCTATACCTCCTTCTTAATAACTGTGTAGTCCAGGATAGGGTATGCTATAACTTAAATGTCTTTCAGACTTAATCTTTTTTAATATTGTGAATCTCAGTAATGATTTCAAGTAATATTTGAAAAAGTCAAAGTTTTTGAAGTGAAATAGTGAGGATACATTAGTATTTTTAAGTAAGGCATATTAGCTGTCCAGGTGTTTTGATATTCTCTCAGTTAAACCCTGAGCTTAACCCACAAACCATTTGTTATGCATGAATTTCATTATTTTTGTGGTTAGTGTGTCTTCTGTAGCTCTGGAAAATTAGTAGTGTGTTGGGGGTAAAATTGACATCTGTTTCGATTTTATTCACTTTTGGTAGGATCTGGAATTTTGATGTCATGACAGAAAGTCTATTGTAGTGTTAACTTGAATTCTGAATACTCTGGCCTTTTATTACTTGTATCTTCATAGTGTGCGTTTTGGTACCCTGTACTTGTGCCAGGAATAGGTGATACTAAGTCGATTCTTTTTTCTAGTGTTTTACTTTTGTTTCAGATATACCAACTAAAGATAAAAAGTATCACATTTTTTCCTTACTGATATGCATTTTTTCCCTGCTTTTTCTCTCCAAATCCCCCCAGTACATAGTTGTATATATATATATTTTTTTGAGGAAGATTAGCCCTGGGCTAACTGCTGCCAATCCTCCTCTTTTTGCTGAGGAAGACTGGCCCTGAGCTAACATCCATGCCCATCTTCCTCTACTTTCTATGTGGGACGCCTACCACAGCATGGCTTGCTAAGCGGTGCCATGTCCGCACCTGGGATCTGAACTGGCGAACCCCGGGCCGCCGAAGTAGTGGAACGTGTGAACTTAACCACTGCACCACCAGGCCGGCCCCCATAGTTGTATACTTTAGTTGTGGGTCTTTCTAGTTGTGACACGTGGGATGCCACCTCAGTGTGGCCTGACAAGCAGTTCCATGTCTGTGCCCAGGATCCGAACCAGTGAAACCCTGGGCCACTGCAGTGGAGCATGCTAACTTAACCACTTGGCCACGGGTCCAGCCCCTGATATGCATTTCTTAATTCTGAGGAAATATCTTTTTTAGTACATTAATAATTATTTCAAATATGTTCATTGGAAAGTTAGTAGATATTTTCAACTTAAATTTAGTTACTATTCTTTATTCATTTTGGAACTGAGTTAGCAGCAGCTTGGCTGATTCCTAATTTGGCTGAAGAGCACTGCTCTTCGTCATTCAGTCATTTATTTATTAATTTTTTATAAATGAAAACTTATTCAGCACCTGTGAAATGCCATTCCCTCTGCTAAGTAATGGGGATACTAAGATGACCATGTCCCTACTTCAGGGAACATGGAATTTTGTTGAGAAAACAGCGTTTTGTTGGAAATAGTGTAAAATGCTATGATAGAGATGAGCCCAAAGGAGAAAGTATCTGAGTCAGGAGAATGGACAGTAAAGTCTCCTCTGTTTGAGCTGAGTCCTGCTGCCTAAGTGGGGTTTAACTGGCCGTTGAAAGGAGTGAGCAAACGATTCTAAATAGAGAGTATATAGAAGTCTGCTTTGTGAAAACCACTCAAAATTGTCATTAGAATGTCATGTATCCCTATGAGAATGTACACCCCTTGTTCATGAGTGCCTAGCACATCGTAGGTGTTTAATAAATACCTGGTGAAGAGAGGAGGGAAGGAAGTGTGTTAAAGCTTACTGTGCTTGTCTATCCATTTTTTGGAAGGAGATGAGCTCATTATTTTTAATACCTGACAATTTTTAGATCATGTAATTTAACAAAACATTATAAAATCAGTAAGAAAACTATTCCTACATTGAAGGAGATTTCCTTGCGCTTGTAAGGAGAAGCGCAGGTAGACAAATGATTGTAATTCAACATGATTATTTGTATTTATAAAAAATATTTTGGGGCTGGCCCGGTGGCGCGGCGGTTAAGTGCGCACGTTCTGCTTCGGCGGCCCAGGGTTCGCCAGTTCGGATCCCGGGTGCAGACATGGCACCGCTTGGCAAGCCATGCTGTGGCAGGCGTCCCACATATAAAGTAGAGGAAGATGGGCATGGATGTTAGCTCAGGACCAGTCTTCCTGAGCAGAAAGAGGAGGATTGGCAGCAGTTAGCTCAGGGCTAATCTTTCTCAAAAAAAAATAAATAAAATAAATTTGCCAAGGACACCCCTCTCTTGTATGGATTGGTTTGATCCCTGGAAAGTAGTGGGTAATTTAAAATAAATTCTCCAGGCCGGCCCCGTGGCTGAGTGGTTAAGTTCACATGCTCCACTTTGGCAGCCCAGGGATTTGCTGGTTCAGGTCCTGGGCTCGGACATGACACCGCTCATCAAACCATGCTGAGGTGGCACCCCACATGCCACAACTAGAAGGACCCACAACTAAAAATACACAACTATGTACCAGGGGGCTTTGGGGAGAAAAAGGAAAAATAAAATCTTTAAAAAAATAAAGAATAAAATAAAATAAATTCTCAAATTAGAATTAGTTGAATGATAAAATACAGGAGCTAAAATTGTAGCAGGTCATTAGAAAAAGGCAGTCATGTCTGTTTTTTGCGCTATCACGTTAATATATTACATATATGCTATGGAGAAAAGTGCCTATATAATAAAAAAAGTGACTGACAGTTCTGTCAAGGTGTAGGCATCAGTATATAAAAATGTTTCCCATACTTAATCCTCAAGTAACATGATTTTTCCAAAATATGCATGCCACTGGTACTATTATTTATTTAATGTCTTTTTTTATGGACACACTTCAAAAAATATTTTTAAAGAAGCTTTATGTTACTACTGTAACGAAAGGCTAACGTCTCTTACCCTAAATAGAAAACAACTTAAATATAATGAAAACAAAATAGTGTTGTAAAACCCAGCTAGCTGCTGTTTGCAGAAGGTGCTGAATTTGAGGCCTGCTATCCCTTAATTAAAAAGAGAGATTATCAAGTGTTAGAGAAGGGTTGAAGACAAATTGGCACCCTGCTTAGATGTTCTTCGTGATGTAAGTAGACGGACTGAAAGAGACTTGAAATTGGAGTAACTTTCCCACTGAGTGATTTGGTGTCATTTAGTGTCATGAGGGAGGAAGGGATGCTCTCTGTTGAGAGGGAGCAGTTCCTCCAGAGTTTCACAGAGAGGAGAGATTTGGGGGCTGGGCCTTAAAAGGGAAATGTGAGTTCACTTGAAAATAAGGAGGATATGGGCCTCCTAGGCGTCTATAATAGCATTTGCAAATTGGAGACTTTAGGATATAGTATGGCGGCAACATCTGATTTGGAGGAAGTGGAGAAATGGTGGGAGATGAAGTAGGAGATGTAAAAAGAGGGCTTTGTGGTTGCGAGCTTGATGTCATGTAGCAGATTGTGGACGTTGTCCTGAAGGCAGTGGGAAGCAGCATGACAGGATTCGTGCTTTAGGAAGATTGCTTCAGCAGCGGCAAGGAGAGACCAGGAAGGACACTATGGAGATGTAGTGTGAAGGAGTGACTGGGAGGAACGTGATAATCTTGAATATTCTGTAACCTTTTCTAATAGCGAGCTATTTTTATCCTGTGCTCCCAGCCTAGAAGAAGGCAGATGTTATGCCAAGAGCACAGATTACTCTGACATGTTGGTTGCTATCCTGGCTCACCTGCTCACAGAAAATCGCAGTTGCATAGAGAAAGAGCAGGGTGACCAAGATGTTCTGGAACCAGCTGGGGGAACTTGGATCTTTCGGAAGACTCATAGAGTGTTAATTATGGGAAGGGACAGCACCCATATCATCTAATCCCTTTTCTCCGTTGAAAAACTGAATTCTAGAAAGATTATATAAATTACCAGAAATTATATAGCTAGCTTTGAGCTCATTGCATGATAGTATATGAAGATTAAGTGTGTAAAGTTCTTAGAACCGTACCAGGCACAATTTCAGTTTATAAAATGTTTTCTCATATGATGCTGAATTGTGAATAACGCCACACGCACCCTTGTCACCAGAGTTGGAAACTTCTGCCTCACCTTCTTATATGTAGGTGTCAACAAATCTTATGTTTTCTACCTCCTAACCTCTCTCAAATTTCTGTTCTTTCTGTTGCCACTGCATCATTCTTGCCTGTCGAAGTCTTTCTTCATCTAGTTTCATCCCCACCTGCTCATCCTTTTCCTTACTGCCAGAGTTTATGTTCTCAGATAGAGATTTAATTATGTTCGTCTCCTGTTTAAAACTCATCCCATCGCCTACAGTGCAGAATCCATGTTTTTTAACTCTGGCCTCTGTCTCTGTAGACTTGTGTCTCCTTATACTCTCCTGCCCTACCCCCAGCCTTACTCTTAACACACACAAACACACATGTCCCCAAACTGGAGCAAACCATGTGTAGTTCTCTAAATATACTCTATGTTACACGCTTCTGTGCCTTTGCTTGGTTGGCTCCCCCTATCTGCTCCCACCCACCATCCTCTTTATATCTGGCAAATACTTGTCTCCCTGCTCCCTCCTGCCCCCCAAATACTTGTCTTTTAGGACTAGGTGCAGGTGTCTAACTCCTCAATTATTATGTCTCTTTTGTCCCTACTCTACACTCTACAGTCTTGTAGCATAATACCCAGAACATTTTGGGGCAGCCATTTGCATGTCTGCCTCATTCTAGTAGATTAGAAAGTCTTTGAGGACACACACTAGGTTTTATCCTTTCTTATATCCCTAGTACCTAATATGTTGCTTGTACCCTGCACAAAATAAATGTAGATATTGTGTCCACGTTTTATGGATGAAAAAAACAGGTTCAGAGAATATGCATTTTGTGCCCAAAGTAACAGAACTAATTAATGAAGCATACAGATCTTTGAGTTCATTTCAGTACTGTTTTTGTTAACTATGGTACTTCTCATTGTGACAACCATTTGTTCAATGCTTTTGTTCTTAGACTAAGGGGATGTTAGAGTTCCCACATGGAAGTCTACAAAGTTGTATACTGTATGCATTTTCTGTAGACTGAGTTAATAAAATTATATGTATATATGTATGTCACCAATTTTTTTTTGAGTGTACACAGATACTTTTGTGACTGCCTTAATAACAAATCATCTTGGTGAAGTAGGCATACTTAGATCTTTTGAGAGGAAACAATATGAGGGTCTTAACGATACAGGAGATTTGGAATAACAGCTTTGCATAATTTGCTAGGGAATTGATAAGGTACAAGAAAGTGTTTTTTGAAATCAATTAAATTCAGGTTAGATGGTAATATCTCAAATTTTCCTAGTCATCAGTACATTAAAATAAAAGAAAGTTTAAAAATTTCTGAAATCAAACAAAAGTTGTTAAATGTATTTCTTTTAAATAAGGTGGTTTTAAATATATTTCCAGCCGCTGCCATAAAAATATGTAATTCTTTTTTTTTTTTTGCCTTAGCACCAGAAGTACTTATTTCATGTAAATGAATGTTTCATTGGATCTCTAAACATACTGAGAGTTCTGTGGTCTAGGTTGTCATCTTTTTTAGAATCTGAATTCACACAAATTGTATTTTATCAATTCCAAATAGATCCATTAAAGTTACTTATGAATCTGATTGCTTGGGACAACGTTTTCCCCCCAGTTTTATTGAGATATAATTGACATAGAAGATTTGTAAGTTTAAGGCATATAATGTGATGATTTGATATATGTATATATTGCAAAATGTTTATCACAGTAAGATTACTTAGCACATCCTTCACCTCGTGTAATTACCATTTTCTTGTTGTTATGGTGAGAACATTAAAGCTCTACTCTCATAGCGACTTCAAGTGTACAATCATGATGTTTAATTCTTAGAAGTATTTTTCTAATTTAATGACTGTCTGCTGTCTGGACACAGCGTTGTATTCTGTTATCTGGGCCGCAGGCACTTCTCTTGTTGATGTGAAACATGTGGTCTGGCAGGCATTCTGGGTTCAAGGGTACAGCTTAAATAATAATGCTTTAAATTATGTGCTATTTGTGTCAGTTTGTTTAGCTACTAGATTAATGAGGATTGTGTGATTTCATTCATTCATTTGACAAATATTTATTTAACTCCTGCTGTGAACCAGGCCCTCTCCTCAGCTCTGAAATTAACGCTGAGTGAAGAGAACAGACAAGCCTTGGCCCTGGTGGCCCTTATCTTTTAGTGGAGGAGTCATACTTTAAGCATGATGAACATGCAAGTAGCTGTTATCTGTAATAGAATGTGAGATAGGGACAAGTGCTTTGAAAAAAGGCCAAGAGGGTGTAGGAAGTGATAGTTTCTATTTTAGAAAGAGTTGTCTGAGGAGGCCTTTCTGAATAGATGTTTGAGCAGAGAGACCTGAATGAAGTTAAAGGAAGTTTATTGTAAAGTAATGAAGTAAAATGAAGTTTACTAGCCTTGTAAAGATATCTGGAGGAATAGCCTTCCAGACAGGGATCAGCAAATGTAGAGGCTTTGAGGAAGGGACATGCTTGGCCTGTTCAAGCAAGAAGGCCAGTGTGTCTGGAGCTGTGTGAGCAAGAGCAGAATGGCAGGAGATGAGGTTGGAGAAGTAGCCAGGGCTAGATCATGGTGGACCTTCGGATTTCATTCTAGGTGTAAAATAAGCCTTTGGATGATTTCTAGGAGGGGAATAAGTGATCTGACTTAAGTTTAAAGGATACTCTATGCTGTAGAGGACAGACTCTAGTGGTACAAGAAAGGAAGCAGGGAGATGAGTTAGGAATTGGTGCTTATAGACCTTCAGGCGTGAGAGAAGGGAGGTGATGAGAAGTACTCAGATTTGAGATGTATTTTGAAGGTAGAGTCAACAGGATATGTTGATTGTTTGCACTGTGAAGAGAGCAGTCGCGGAAACTCCAGTGTTGAATAGAGCTGGACTGGAAGGACATACACAAGGATTTTACAGTGGCTGTCTCTGAGCAGTCGCCTTGTTAGGAGCTTTTCTTTTTATCTTTTTGCTTTTCACTATTTACCAGTTTTTCTCGACTGAACCTGTAATGCTTCTGTAATAAAAAAAATAGAGATTATTTAAATTAGAGTTAACCACGGTACTAAATGTAGCCTAATTCTTAAAGCGTTCTCTCCCTTTTGATTTTGGAAAACAATTTAAGTGACATAAAATTTTCCAATTTGTCTTTTTACTCTTAGCCTTTGTACTTTTCCCACATTTGAAGATGGTGAAGCTGGATATTCATACTCTGGCCCATCACCTTAAGCAGGAACGCTTATATGTAAACTCTGAGAAACAGCTCATTCAGAGGCTCAATGCAGATGTGCTTAAGACAGCTGAGAAGTTGTATCGTACAGCATGGATTGCTAAGCAACAGAGAATTAATTTGGATCGGCTTATCATAACCAGGTAAAGAAAAGGTTTTGAGGTCTTAAATTTTGTGAACATTATAATTCTGTACTGACTGCCAACTGTAAATAAATGAATATATATCCAACAAAGTGTGTGGTTTAAGTTAGTTTAAATCAGTATCAAGATAAGTCTGTGCTTATTTTATTAACTTAAGCATTAATATTTTATTCCACACCAGTTGATTTGTATCTTTGTATATATAATTTTATATATATATATATTTTTTTTTTTAAAGATTGGCACCTGGGTTAACAACTGTTGCCAATCTTTTTTGTTTGTTTGTTATTTTCTGCTTTATATCCCCAACTCCCCCCGTACACAGTTGTATATCTTAGTTGCAGGTCCTTCTAGTTGTGGGATATGGGATGCTGCCTCAACGTGGCCTGATGAGCGGTGCCATGTCCGCGCCCAGGATCTGAACCCTGGGCCGCTGCAGCGGAACGCAGGAACTTAATCACTCGGCCACGGAGCTGGCCCCTAATTTTATATTGTTATAGAGAAGAAATTGTTTTGTGTTCTACTTTTCTCCCAATATTTAATATATGCATTTCTAAGTTTTACTGTTGTGTATCTACTTTTCAGTTTTAGAAACCTCAGTTTTCACTGTGTTAATACCTCATTGTTCCAAGAAGTAGTTTTTAACTCTAGAAATAGTGGTGTGATGTATGATGTTGAGAAAAGAAGCCAGACACAGAAGAGTTCATATGTGATTCCGTTTATATGAAGTTCAAAAAGAGGCAGGACTAATCTTTGATGATAGAATCAGAATAATGGTTACTTCTTGATACTTTTCATCGAACCTGATTTAATATGAGGAATTTGTCCTCCTTTGTACTTTTTGGGTTTGTCTTTCTTTACCCATTCAGATGCTGGTGGTCTAAAAGATTCAGAGTGATCGCATTGCTTGGGACCATAATCAACTCATATTTCCATGTTTTAGTATATTTGTTATATTATTGTTAATTTTATTATTTTGCTTGTTTGCTTATTTTTTTAGTGCTGAAGCTTCTCCTGCTGAATGTTGCCAACATGCCAAGATTTTGGAAGATACACAGTTTGTTGATGGATATAAGCATTTGGGGTTTCAGGAGACTGCTTATGGAGAATTCTTGAGTCGATTAAGGGAAAATCCTCGTCTTATTGCCTCCTCTTTGGTTGCTGGAGAGAAACTTAATCAGGAGAACACACAAAGTGTTATTTACACAGTTTTTACCTCCCTCTATGGCAACTGCATTATGCAAGAAGATGAAAGCTACCTCCTTCAGGTTTTGAGATACTTGATTGAATTTGAACTTAAAGAAAGTGACAACCCCAGGCGACTTTTGAGGAGAGGAACTTGTGCCTTCAGCATCTTATTCAAACTTTTTTCTGAAGGACTGTTTTCTGCCAAACTTTTCCTCACAGCTACTTTACATGAGCCAATCATGCAACTGCTTGTTGAAGATGAAGATCACCTGGAAACAGATCCAAACAAGCTAATTGAGAGGTTCTCCCCATCTCAGCAGGAAAAACTCTTCGGGGAGAAAGGCTCAGATAGATTCAGGCAAAAGGTCCAAGAGATGGTGGATTCCAACGAGGCCAAACTGGTGGCCTTGGTGAACAAATTCATTGGTTATCTCAAACAGAACACGTACTGCTTCCCACACAGTTTGAGGTGGATTGTGTCACAGATGTACAAAACCCTCTCCTGTGTAGACAGACTGGAAGTTGGGGAGGTCAGGGCAATGTGTACTGATCTCCTATTGGCTTGCTTCATTTGTCCCGCAGTTGTCAATCCAGAACAGTATGGAATAATTTCTGATGCTCCTATTAATGAGGTGGCAAGATTTAATCTGATGCAGGTATGCTTTGGTATTATTATTAATGTGGCATTCAATTTAAAAGCAGTTGATTGGGCAGTGGGGCTGGGAACAGAAAATAGGACAGCCGTTTCTTTTCCTCAAACTGTCCTAAATATTTGCTTCTTAAGAAATGAAAGCAGTCATATTGGGATTTAAAAACCTTGTAGTCATATTTTGTGTTGGTTTTTAAATGGATTCCTCACAAACTTGAATGTTGATTCGATTTTCTAGAGCAAGTCTACCCTTCCTTTTCCATAATTTCAAAATCCAGAATGATTGAAAACTGAGAGTGTCTTTAATACTTCATTTGGTAGCAAAACCTAACCTGAACTATAATGAGGCTATTGATAATTGTCAGTCCCCATTTAGTGCTAATGAATACTCATGTTTTGCTGCAGAAATATTAATGTGTTTGATTACAGGGTGCCACCCTACATACTGGACATGTACATGTATTCGCTAACCAAATTTTCTAAAATCTCCATATTTTGAAATCTAAAACTCTTCTGGACCTAAGAGTTTCAAAAAGAGGACTTTTGGATCTATAGTAATGCTCCCCCCCCCCCAATCATCTGAACTGCTGAAATCATGTTCTTGTTTCTTAAGGAAATCTTTAATTGTATTTTATCCCCCACATATACTGTAAAAAAGAGACTGGCTTTATTTGGAATAGAATATATCTTTGGATGATTTTTTTTTTAATGATAAGCTTTTTTTCATGGTGAATTCTGTCACATTGGGATGTTTAGCAATTAACTATATAGAAATCCTTGAAATAAAGTTAAAAATTTTTTATCATCTGTGAGGCACTAAATTTATTCTTATGATAATGTAGTTATAGTTTTTATTCTTTTCATTCCAATAGAGATTGCATCACTTATATTCAAAATGAGTAAAATGGGGGATTGTCCCAGATATTTAGAAGATGATGCCATAGGATGTTAACTTTCAGCAAAGTGTCTTTAAGGAGGGTGAATTAACATTTCACTTTTGGCAGTAAGGAATTTGCTCCATATATTAATATTTACTTTTTAAATAGCTTATATTCCATATGAATTGTTTGCTTTTAAATGTAGGGAAAAAAACATTCTACCTTGAGTACTTTGTGAACTATGTCGGGATACGTACTTAATATTAACTTGAAATAGTTTGAGGCAGTTTTTACACGTTAATTTTGAAATTTCTAAACGCATGAAAAGTATAATATCAGAAACAAAGGTATTGTACTTTTATTCCTAATGTTGATATAATATGTATTAAAGAGAAATTAAAGGAGAATTTTCTACTTATTCTCTGTAACTCTTTTTTTTTTTTTCATTTGAGGAAGATTAGCCCTGAGCTAACTACTGCCAGTCCTCCTCTTTTTTGCTGAGGAAGCCTGGCCCTGAGCTAACATCCAGACCCATCTTCCTCTGCTTTGTGTGTGGGACGCCTACCACAGCATGGTGTGCCAAGCAGTGCCATGTCCGTACCCGGGATTCGAACCGGCAAATCCCAGGCTGCTGAGAAGCAGAACGTGCGAACTTAACCGCTGTGCCACCCAGCCGGCCCCTATTCTCTGTAACTCTTGACCTAAATATAGTAAAAGCTGACATAGACAAGATCCACATTTTATTTGGGACCCTATTTTGTGTGCCTGGTCAGGTGGTGCGAATGTTGTTATGAAGTAGGAGTTTAGCGCAGAATGGAAGAGCTTCCATAGAGAGGAATTGTTGAGTACCTATAGCCTGTGTCTCCCTACCGCTGCTTTGGTTGCAGGTCGGCCGCCTCTTACAGCAGTTAGCAATGACTGGGTCTGAAGAGGGAGATCCCCGGACAAAGAGCAGCCTTGGAAAATTTGACAAAGTAAGAATGAATACTATGTCGTGTGAAATACGGTTTATAAAAAATTCTGCCAAAGTATTAGCGAAACTATTCTCTTTATTCAATCTTGACCTTTGGTGATGTACAAATTAAATATTCTTTTTAATTACCCTTGGTATAGCTGTAGAGGATACAGTGTTGGATCAGTAGCATTAAGGAAGCTGTCACTAAAGATTACTAATTCTCACTTAAAGAAGTGTTGAGGAGATGCCATTGTAACGAGAACCAAAGAGCTATTAAGATTATTTTATTTTAAAAAGTTTAATTAAAAAAATTGTTGCTAAGTCAAATCAGCAATACTCATAATTTTAAGTATACTTCATAAGTTAATATCTATGGCATTGTTCTGTTAGTTTAATTAAATAAAACTTTAGTCATGTTTGAGTAGGCTGTACATTCAATCTAGGTTAAAATTCAGAGGTTATACAGTGAAATTTCCCCTCGCCTTCTGATCTCTAGCCTTCGTTTCCTCCCCCAAAGGTTTTTGATGTTATCAATCTTTTGTGCATCCTTCAAGAGGTCTGTGTGTATACAGGCGAATTCCTGCTTATGTCTTCCCAGTCACCCATCCCTCCCTTTTCACAAATGGTCGGATAGTGTGTGCACTGTTCTGCATCGTTTGTTTCACTTACCAGAATACCTTGGAGATTATTCTTTATCAATTCATAAAGAGTTTAATTTTCGTAAATATTTGGTTTAATATAATTTTCAAGAAGAAAAACTTTTTGCATGCTTGTCCACCTTAATCAGAAATTTTGTTCCCTTATTGTGAAGGGGAGGTATTTCAGTGATCTTTTCTTGTTTTAACAGAGCTGTGTTGCCGCTTTCCTTGATGTTGTGATTGGGGGCCGTGCAGTGGAGACGCCGCCAATGTCCTCCGTTAATCTTCTGGAAGGGTTGAGCAGAACTGTGGTTTATATCACCTACAGTCAGCTTATTACTCTGGTAATGGCTTTATTCTTTAATAGAATTTTCTCAAAAGTCATTTATCTAAGCACAGACAGAGTCATAGATGAGTACGTTGTGTGTATATTATGTTTGAAAAATTGATTTCAGTAGGGAATGTCCTTTTACTTTTGCCAGGTGAATTTTATGAAGAGTGTGATGTCTGGAGATCAACTGAGAGAAGATAGAATGGCTCTTGACAATTTATTGGCAAACCTCCCGCAGGCAAAGCCAGGCAAAAGCAGCAGTTTGGAGATGACTCCCTACAATACTCCTCAGCTGTCTCCAGCAACCACTCCTGCAAATAAAAAGAACCGATTGCCGATAGGTAAAGAGGCTTTCTCGTGTTAGAGCTTTCCGTTAAACTTAATAGTCCTTTTGTAGCCTTTGTTATTGCTCCGTGTTGGGAATATAGTTTTAAATAATTTGGAAAAACCTTTCCTTCATGTTTACTGATAGTAATTCAGTTTTTTAAAAATTGCACCAGATTAATTAAGGTTTATCAGTAGGCCTTAGCTTTACCTAGACATACTTTTCCTAAGTAATTGAAGTCATGCCACCTACAATATTCTTTGTTTATATTTTAGTATCTTTTCTTGGAAAATTTTAGAAGAGTTGTTATAAGTAGTCATTCTTCGAATTATATAGCCCTGTCCTTTCTACAAAGTTCTAAATAATGTAATAAAATAATATCGTTTTAAGAGCCAGTCTGGTGGTGTAGTGGTTAAATTTGCATGCTCCACTTTGGTGGCCTGGGGTTTGCAGGTTTGGATCCTGGGCACAGACCTATGCACTGCTTATCAAGTCATGCTGTGGCAGGCATCCCACATATAAAATAGAGGAAGATGGGCACAGCTGGTAGCTCAAGACCAATCTTCCTCAGCAAAAAAAGAGGAGGATTGGTGGCAGATGTTAGCTCAGGGCTAATCTTCCTCAACAAAAAAGAAAAAAATTATTTTAGAAGTTTATCAGTAAAGTTGCAAAACATATTTACCATTTTTACATTATTTATTAATAATTGGCCTTTTATCAACTGAGCTATCTTTGTTATTTTACAAAATAAATCAAAAGTTTCATTTTATTTTGTTTATTCATTTATTTATGAATTAGGTTTAATTAAGCTGTGTTCACTTAGAAAACACCCATTATCTCTCTCTCTATATGTATATATGTATATATGTGCAAAAAAAATTAATTGAGCATATACCATGTACCAAACGCTAGGTAAGCACTTCATAAATGTTGTTTCATTTAATCCACGCAAAAAGAGTAAGTGTAATCACTCTCCTGCAGGTGGGGCACTGTGTTAGCCACTAGAGATACAGAGACCATTAGGACATGCCCTCACTCTCAAGTTAGTTGCTGATAGTCTAGTTGGGGGGAGCAAGAAGAGACCATTAAACCTTCAGCACACTAAGTGTCTGCTGAAGATAAGCACAGAAGGTTGTGGGAAGCCTAACTTAGCCCCGGGGAGTGATGGTATCAGAAGATCCTGGAGCAGGTGAAGCCTGTACTTTCTTTTGAAGGATGAATGGGAGTTAGAAAAAGTAAATAAGATAGGGAAAGAATGTTTAGGCCAAGGGAACAAAGTGTTTTAGTGCCAATTTTTTAATGATAATAAGGAGCTCTGCAATAGTTAGTGAACATGAATGGTTATTGTATTTTATACATTTTGAAGAATGGGATTTCATTTTTAAACTTCCATGAGCTAATTTGCTTAGAACTGTCAGTTTCTTAAAATTAATCTACTTTATTTTATTTTTATTTTTACTTTTGGTGAGGAAGATTGGCCCTGAGCTAACATCTGTTGCCAGTCCTCTTTTTGCTTGAGGAAGATTGTTGCTGAGCTAACATCTGTGCCAGTCTTCCTCTATTTTGTATGTGGGTTGCCTGCCACAGCAAGGCTTGATGAATGGAGTGCAGGTCTGCCCCTGGGATCTGAACCTGGGAGCCCTGGGCTGTCAAAGCGGAGCGTGCTGAACTTAACCACTATGCCACTGGGCTGGCCCCAGATTTATCTACTTTCCCTTTAGCAGAATATGGAGTAATATCAATGACAGGAGCATGGCATCATATTCTTTAAGTGTTTGGCTTTCATCATACCCAAATGCCAATTTTCAGAATTAGAAAAAAAACGAAGTTTGACACTCAGTGATTTCTAACATTTTAGGTTATTTGCACTTTGTTAACATGAAGAAAGCAGTGGGTTTTTGGTAAATCAGAGATTTTTTTCCTGCATTATTCGCTCCTGTACATTACTTCTTTCATTTCTTGTCATCCAGAAGTGTCATTAAATATGGGTGTGATGGAAAGTAAATTTCAAATGTTTGTATAGTCATATGACCTGGTCATTGAATTTGTTTCATATTTTTAAAAATGTGTCCATTATTCAGAGGGTTGATTTTCTTTCTGTTTAATGCTTTCGCAACCCAGGACAACAGTTAGCAGCCATCACTGCCTGGGGTTCCTCAGCCACGAATCTTACCACTCATGTTACTCTAGTAACCCCATTTGGTGGGTACTAGGCTGTTCTTCCTCTTCCTGTATAACTTTTATTTAAGAAATAGTTTATAAAAGTGTGCTCCATGTGCATGTTGCTTTTGCTTTATGTAAATTGCTACATGAATTTTGATTACTTGCGTTTTTATAAATTGTAAAGTTAGTTACTTAAGGTTCATGAAGTTGAGTTTAAGTTCACAATTCAGTACAAGATAGTGAGGGTGAGCAAATAAAGGTGTGAGGGACCCTGTTCTGACTTCTGGAAGCTGATGTGCACTCTGAAGTTTGAGAGAAAGAGTGATTAATGACAGATGCGCAGCACTGTGGGGGGCATGAGTGTGTGTTTTTCTGTCTTCAGGTGGGTCAGTGTTCACTCAAAGTGAAGCTGAAAGACTCCTGTTACTGTAGAGGGTTTTTGCTTTATGTTTGTCCTTTTGGTTGTTTTGCACTGAAAGAAAATTTCTATATGGTATTCTGATTGTATTGAATTTCATTGCCCTCTGAAAGAAAATTGAAACTCATCACAGATTAAAACTCATAAATTGTCACAAACTATCTAAATCTTTCAGTGTCCAAAAGTTCTTCTAAGGTCTACAGGATGAGTTATTTTAGAAAAAAGTATCTCTTGTTTACTTATAGGTAGGGGGAAAAAACACCCCAAAATAATTACATCTTTTATTAGTTTAGAATATTTCCATAAAGCAGAAAGGAAACTTATTCAAATATAGTCAAATCTTCTCTCTTGTGTTTTTGGAAAGAGTTTAATACATTTCAGGAAAGGGGCTGGCCCCATGGCCGAGCGGTTAAGTTCATGTGCTCCGCTTCAGTGACCCAGGGTTTCACCAGTTCGAATCCTGGGCGTGAACATGGCACCTCTTATCACGCCATGCTGAGGTGGCGTCCCACATGCCACAACTAGAAGGACCCACAACTAAAAATACACACTATGTACCAGGGGGCTCTGGGAGAAAAAGGAAAAATAAAATCTTTAAAAAAAAGTACATTTCAGGAAAAACAATGTGTTTTCAAAAACTGATTCTGGTTTTGTCATCAGTTGCCTAGTTAAGGTATATTACTTTATATGGCTATTAGATTTCTATGTGAAGTTTTCTAATGCCTATAAGTTATTAGTATGGGAGATCTGTGGCAATTAAATCATTTCATAGGAGAAATAGTTGAAGCCATCTTGGAAAGATAAGAAATAAGGTAATCCTTTCTTGTCACCTCTAGTCTTGAATTGATTGGTATGCGTCTGCTGTTCTGCAGGTGTGATCATCCGTGTGTCACTCCCTGTCAGGTGAACATGGATCGTCGTTTCTGATTATCACTTTTGAAAGAGAATCTGCATTAGTCATCAGTAGATTAACTGGGAAGATGTAGGGTTTTTTTCCTTACTCATATTCTCCCTAGTCTTTTTTTGTGCATGTGCAAATGTTCTACATTAATAGAAAATATATTTTTGTATTTAGTGTGCTATTTTCTTCATTTTTTCTTTTTCTCTAAATGATCTTATTTGAAAATTTTTTTTTAGCAACTCGGAGCAGAAATCGCACCAATGTGCTAATGGACTTACATATGGACCATGAAGGATCGTCTCAAGAAACCATCCAGGAGGTACAGCCAGAAGAGGTGTTGGTCATTTCCTTAGGGACGGGTCCCCAGCTAACTCCAGGGATGATGTCAGAAAATGAGGTACGAATGTGCTGTTACATTTAACTTATGGTCATCAATGTTAAGAAATTTAGATTTTTTTCTTCCAATTAATGGTTGCTTCTATAAATCAATGTACATTTAATGAATGTTGTTCATTACCTTCAGTGGGTCTACCATAGCACTCCATCAAATGCTCACCTCCCTGCGAACAGTTCTGGAGACCCTTCTCATTAATGTATCTATGGCTGTGGCACCATAGTTGGTGACCAAGTCCAGACCAAAAGGAATTTCCTCATATTCGTAGGTGACACAGGTAGCCAGGAAATTGCAGTATGGAAATTAAAAAGATTTTTCCAGTGACCTGTAGGAAATGTCTTATGTTTCTTTTCTTTCTAATAATATACTAGTGGTATTCCTTCTTTAAAGGGCCAAACATTCTTTAGAAATATTTTCTGTTCTTTAGTCAGTTCGGAAGAAATCAAAGTGAAAACTGAAAAGAAAATTAAGAAAGTAAAATATTTTGAAGAAATGGGGTTGAGGGTATGGGAATCAACTTTAAGATATTTGTAAGCAGAAGGGCTTGAGACAGAGGCAAAAGGAAAGAAATCTTGATTCTAAAGGTAGGAGCTTCTTCTCATAGATTGTGACCTCCTGAAGAAAAAAGCAGCATCTTATGTTCAACAATTATGCAGGAAAACCTGCTCCTGGACGGGAAGAGGGGACCAGTTAGAGGGGGTGCTAAAGTGATGATGATGTTGGTAAAGGTAGGTTTGGGACTGCGGTGTGACTTGTAGGAAGGAGGACTGTCAACCTCCAAAAACCTGTCCCTCCACACACATACAAAAATGGATAAACTGGCAAAAATTGTCAGAATCAACTTTTTAGGTACTTTGGAAGGTAGTCAAAAATTTATAACAACCAGGGAAATGCTTAATGAGTAAAAAAAGTGCTGAATTTTAGTCAGAGAGCTGTGTCACATTTTGCCTTACCCTGTTACCTTCCACCAACCCCGAGCTCAGTGGCAGCCTGGAAGATGGCAGCCTGCATCTCTGTGCAGGGAAACATCTTCATTGTGACAGGGTCCTCTTGTTTTCTGTTAATTCATCCTGCTCTCTAGGCCTTTAGATGGATTTTTCCTGAAGTTTCGTTGCACATCACTCACTATGATGAATTTAAAGGTCCAAGTTATCTTAAAAATACAAAATGTAAAATTTTTATGTCTGCATTTAATTTCAAGCAAATAGGAAAAAAATTCTATTTTTAAATGACCTTTTAAAAGCATCACATGAGTAAATATGTAGAATCATTAAAAAGCCTTTAATTTACTCAGATGCAGGGTCAAAACAGCACCTAGAGGAGTTTGTTTTTTTTCTTTTTCCATTCTAAGTGAGGATACTATTCTTCCTTTACGTTCCAGCCACGGCTTAGGAACTCAACAGCTGTGAGTTGATGTTCCTTATGTGTGCTTAAAACATGCTGTGTGATTTCCAGCAAAGCACTCGATTCTTCCTGAAGTTGGAGATAAACATACAAAGCTAGGTTATGAGGCTTGTGGGGAGTGAGAAGTAAATATGTTGTTTTGAAATCACCTAACAAATAGAAAACATTATAAAAAGGCCATCAGCTCTAAGCTAGATATGGCTGTGAAGTCACACTTCTGCTCCTGGTATGGACTCCTGTGGCTGTGTGGATGGTGATCAATGGAGGTTCAAACTAGACTGGTTAACTTCTGGTAGCTACAAGATAATTTGTTTACATGTCTTCTTCCTGTTGAATTAGTTTATTAACTTCTGAAAAAATGTACTGCAAATTTACTGTGTCATTTTACCATGCCGAATGCATCTTTTTGCTTAATCCTCACCCAACTCTGTGGCATACATACTGTTACGTCACCATTTTATAGATGAAGAGACTGAGGCTTAGGGAGCGTAAATAACTTATCCAAGGTTACAGCATTGCTGATGGCCGAACCAGAAGGAGCAGCCTGCTGACTCCAGAGCCTTCTGACTCCTGCAGTCCTAACTGCACTGCTCGTCTCAGGTCTGGTTGTCTGCTCAGGCTCTGACCCTGGTAGGGTGATGGAAAGGCGTAGGCTGAGTTCTTTTAACTGATAGACTTTCATTCCGGGGGTACTTAAAACTTGATCAGAACCTTGTAAATGGGTTTTTAGTTAAAAATGATAATTTAAGATTAAGAAGAACTTAAATATGCATTTGCTGTGGTTTGTTTTCTTAGCAATAATCTTTCAGTTGTGGTAAACCCATGGCGTTTTATTTTTCAGGTCCTAAACATGCAACTTTCGGATGGAGGACAAGGAGATGTCCCTGTTGATGAAAACAAACTCCACGGTAAACCTGATAAAACCTTGCGCTTTTCCCTCTGCAGTGATAATCTGGAAGGAATATCTGAAGGTGAAGGGTTACTTCATTCAAGGAGTTGTGTGATTCAAGTAATGTTTTGTTTTGTGTTCTTTAAAGGAGCCTTCTAAATTATAATTATACCGTCTGTGCCACTCACTGAGGAGAGTAATGAAGTTTTCCTGTAATGATCTAGAAGATTTGGCTGTAAAGATTGTTTCTTGAATAAAATTAAGATTGCAAGAGACCTTTGGTCATATAAAATGGGGAAGATATGTCTTTCTTGAGACTTGAATAAGAAGTTTCGCTTCTCTGCTATTGATATATACCAAAGCTTGTAGAGCTCCTTTAGAGGGATATAATGCATGTCTAAATGGAAAAAAATGGATTCACTAGTATTTCAGGATGTTGTGTGTACTTTTAGTGTTCTGTATTTCTTTATTCACACACTTACACCTTTATGAAGTAGAAAGATACAGTGAAAATAGGAGTAAAAAAGAAAATTAAAAGCCAAGATTGTAAAGAGAGAATTTGTCATTCCATGTACTAGGATAACTTGTTAATGAAAAAAGTTCAAGTTTACTAACATTTTAAAATAAACATCAAATGTAATAACTTTTCCTTTTTTCTAACTTCAAAACATAAGTAATATATGTTCATTCTAGAAAATGCAGCAAAGAAGTTGAATCATCTATAATTTCACCATTTTGTAATAACATTTTGGTTTATTTGTAGCAAAATTAGGTTTATTCTGTTCTGTAACCTTTTTTGTTGACAGTGTAATGGTAACATTTCCCTTTGTAGTTTAGCATTCTTAAATAACATGGATTTTAATGGCTGTTTTCTTTAACTTCAAATGGGCATATCATTTATTTAAACATTCTTTTATGATGAAGCGTGTAGATTGCGTCTACTTTTCAGACATTATAAGAAGCCCTGCAACAAGCAACCTAGATGAATTTTTGATTAGTTCCTTAGGATAAATTCCTAGAAGCAGAATTGCTGGCTTAAAGGGCATGTATATTTTTAAGGTATAAATGCAGTATAAAAGCACTTTAATCAGCCTTTAGTCTCTAATAAGGCATGAAAAATTGCATGGTGGCTCATGACAGTTTTAAAAAGCTCACTCACAGTGTAAACATTTGTCTAGGTCCTTCAAATCGCTCTAATTCAGTATCCTCTCTAGACCTGGAAGGAGAGTCTGTATCAGAACTTGGAGCGGGACCTTCTGGGAGTAATGGAGTTGAAGCTCTACAACTCTTAGAGCATGAGCAAGGTAAAGTGAGGTGGGACACAACTGCTCAAGTAGCATAGAGTTTACCTGTTGCAGGATGAGCAGTGTGTTCCCATGTAAGTTGGCTGTGTTCAGTAAGAGAAGTTGTTTTAGTTGATTATATAATGACCATTAAGTTTGCGTTTATTCAGAGTTCCTTTAGCTCTTAAAAATATGTTTAGTTGGTAAGTGAATTGTTTAGGCTTAAATTACATAGAACAATTAAAATGAATTTCTTGAATTCTGTAGTATTTGGTATTTTAATTCAGTAATATTAAAATTTTAAGGGATACAAAGATAAATAGTCAGGGCTCAAGTCACTTAGAATAGGAAGGGAATGGTACACAAATGATTAAAAATATCATAAAAGTGCTTTGGCAGTTCTGAGTGAGACATAGGTGTGGTTGAAAGTGTAGAGAAGAGCTTAGTGGCAGAAAATACTAGCCTTAAAGCCTGGCTCGGGTTGCATTGGCAGAAACTGGAGACAGGCCACTTTAGGGGAAGGAATAGTGTAAGCAAGTCAGAGAGGTGGGAACCTAGTACTTACTCAGAAACTAGCAGGTAGGGGAATAGTGTGAGGTAAGGATCGAATAGTAGCTGGATCCCCGTTGTGCTTTAGGAAGCTTAGTTTGAAAAAGTTCTTTGGATTGTTCTTTTAAAGATCACTGGTGGGCCTCAAGGGAGTGTTGAGGGCAGATACTCTCGACTGGGTTTGAGGCAGTGATTCTTAGACTTTAGTGCGCATAAAAATTATCTGGTGAGTTTTTTTTTTTTTAAAAAGCCATTTTCCCTATCTCATTTCTAGAAATCTGGTTCAGTCCATTTTTAGAAAGGAAGCGAGTTATGCCAGTTGGGGTATGTGTGGCTTGAATAAAAGTAATGCTGTATTTTACTGGATCAGTTTGTCGTTGTATTAATTAGGATTAAATTTTCTCCAAATAACAGAAACCTAAAGTAATATTAACTTAAGACAGAAGTTGAAAGAATATCACTTCCTTAACGAACCCTCTAGGTGATTCTCATGTAGGTGGTTGGCAGTCCAGGCTTTGTGAACACTTGGTTAGGAAGTGAGTTCAGGTAAATTGCAGACTGCTTCTCATTGGTCAAGGGAAGAGAATACTCTAGAATTGGGAGGATGTATCCAAGTCAAGCAGAAAAAAAAAATTTTTTTTTAGTATTGGTTTGTCAGTTAATTATTGCCACAATAATGCTACATAACAAATCACCCCAGAACTCAGTGACTTAAAACACTGAACATTTATCTTTGCTCTCAAGTCTCTGGGTCAGCTCGGTGGTTCTTCTGGTTTGGACTGGGCTCACTCATGTATCTAAGGTCACCAGTGGTGGAGTACGGAGCTCTGCTAATCGTAGCTGGGGGTCAGTTGGTCAGAGGGAATTGGCTGGTCTGGGATGACCTTTGCTTTGTTCCGTGTGGTCCCTCATCCTCTATCAGGCTAACTTAAGCTTGTTCTCGTGAGAGGAGCAAGGGTTAGAGAGAGCAGAAGTTAATAAGGTCTCTTGAGGCCTAGCCTTGCAACTGGCACGCTTCTTCCTTATCCTTTTGGCCAAAGCAAGTGACAAGGCCTGTGAAAATTCAAAGAGAGGGGAATATGATCCCAATTCTTGATCAGACTTACACTGTGGAGGATGTCAACACAGGATGACAAATGATTGTATCCATGGCCCTAGTTAATCTACTTGCTCAGTTCAGAGAGCGAAAGAGTACATCGTAAGAGAATAGTTCAGTGTTTTGGTACTATGTGCTCAGTGTTAATGGTAAAATATGTAATTTAAAGTTCAAAGACATAATGTTCTTTAAGGTTGATTAAAAAGTCAAAGCTGTGCTACCAGTTTTTAAGTGCTTAATTTTGTTTTTGATAGCTACAACACAAGATAATCTCGACGATAAGCTAAGGAAGTTTGAAATTCGTGACATGATGGGACTGACAGATGATAGGGACATATCAGAAACAGTGAGTGAGACCTGGAGTACAGATGTCTTGGGAAGTGACTTTGACCCCAACATTGATGAAGATCGCTTGCAGGAAATTGCGGGTAACTGCTATTTGATGTCTCTGGAATATTGCTGTTTAGTTCTTCATATCCACCCGCCCTTCATGGGAGGAAACCTCAGTGCTCTGACGAGCATGGTGTATATGTTAGCGTCAACTAGGAAACTGAGATAACTTTATGTAACAAGGCATTTGTGTATTTTTTTTCTTTACTTAAATATAGGTAGCAGTTTCCCTGTTTACATTTAACTCCCCCTTCCCCCTCCCAGAGAAAGAAAAACCAATCTTTTGAATTACCTTCTTGCCAGTCTTGTTTGCAGGGCAGAGTGTATGTTGTTAGTCTGTGATTAGGATATTCTTTTGAGACTAAACAGCTTATCTTAAGATGAAAATTCTTACAGATTATAGCCATAAAATCTTTCTGAATAATATCAATACTGAGATTCTCTAAAACTTGAGTTTACTTCTAAAAGGATTAATTCAGTTCCAAAGGTAACCACTTTTTTTGTTTTTTTGTTTTTGAGGAAGATTAGCCCTGAGCTAACTGCTGCCAATCCTCCTCTTTTTGCTGAGGAAGACTGGCTCTGAGCTAACGTCCATGCCCATCTTCCTCTACATTTTTATATGTGGGATGCCTACCACAGCATGGTGTGCTAAGTGGTGCCATGTCCACACCCAGGATCCGAACTGGCGAACCCCAGGCTCCGGAGTGGAACGTACACACTTAACCATTGTGCCACCAGGCTAGCCCCCAGTTTTTTGGGTTTTTTTTATGTCAAGCTTACTGAGGTACAATTTATATATATTAAAATTCACCCTTTTTGGGATACTGTTCTGTGAGTTCTCAGAGTTCAACTACCATCTTCGTTTTCTTTTTAAATCATGAAATATTTCAAACAAATACAAGAGAGAATAGTATAATGACCTCCGTTTGCCCGTCCTTCAGCTTCAACAGTTATATGTACACACAGGGCAAGTTTGGTTTCATCTCTGCTCCCACCCTCACCGTTTTTATCCCCTGTCCCCATTCTGTTGTGGCAAGTGTGAGACATCATTTTATTTGTTATTTCATGACATATCTTTAAAAGGTAACTTTTACCAGGAACTTTTTTCCAAAAAATTTTTCACATACTGAAGTAGAATTGTTCTTGTATTAGGTTTGATCAGAAGTAGTGGAGCATTCTAAACTTGAGTATTTTTAACACAGGTGTACAATAATGTTTAATCCTCTCTATTTGTATTTTTAAGTAGTGTAAATAGATTTCTTAATTGGTTTTGCATTAGTTGTTCCAGATGCCAAAGTAGTATTTTTCATGGCAGTAAGCTGTATTTGAGCAATAAGCTGTATTTGCAGTTGAATGAGTGCTAAAGAGGTGTGTATTTTCCTGCAAATATATTTTATTGCTCTGAATATGCGGCTAATGTGCCAGAAGAAAACATATCTGACCAGTATAACTTTCTGTGGTTAAATGTCTCTGTTTGAGTGTTTTTAATCCCTGTAGGAGTACAGATTTTAGCAAGATGCTAGGGACACACGTAAAATTTGTTAAAAAACCAAGGTGAAAGCTAATTGAAATGACTTGACCTAATGATGTGTGTTTTGTCTATGGCGAGTCCAAGGTGAACAGGAAGAAACTGATGAAAAGGAGCTTGTGCTGTTATGATCAAAGTGGGAAATTGTGTTTTTAGTGGTGTTATTGATTGGAATTACTTTTACCTTGGCTGCTTTCTTGTGGGTAGACTAGAGAGATTTTGTTAGCCTAGTGTCTGGCCTTTCTCCATTATCACTGCTCCTTTCCATCAGGACCTTTGTTAACCTTTTGCTCCCCGCTGGTTATACAGGTGCAGCAGCAGAGAACATGTTAGGCAGTTTACTGTGCCTGCCAGGTTCAGGGTCAGTACTGCTTGACCCCTGCACTGGTTCTACCATATCAGAGACGACAAGCGAAGCTTGGAGTGTAGAGGTATTGCCAAGTGACTCAGGTTAGTATGGTGTCATTGTTTGCTTTTTGATTTGCACAGAAGTTGTAAATGTAAGGTATCCAAATTTCTCTCTTGTGTACATTTTGTCAAATACACATTTGACAAGCACAAAGCAATCACACTGCTAGGAATTTCAAATGGAAAATTAGGGGATTTTCTGTCCATCAAGAAAAAAATGCACTGTTGGATGGTGTAGGCTAAGATGGCAGGTGCTTTCTGACTCTGTTCAGTTATTTTGGAAGCAATTGTTAGTAACTCATCAGGCTTCAGTGTGGGATATTCAGCATCTTCTAAGATCAGTATCTCTCACTAACTCATCGTAAAATAGCAATAGCAACACAACTCGAACCCTGAGTAGTTGGATGCCTGGTCAAGCGTGTTTAGATTTAGCCCGGTGGAGAACCTGACTCTTTAAAAGATATCTCATGTATGTTTGAAATGCATTGAGATTGAGACTCTGGAGTCCTGAGAATTATTTTTTGCAGATTATAAATATACGTAAAGTGTTTTGTACTTTGTCTTGTGTATTGCCGTTCTTTTTTTTTCTGATCATAAAGATAAATCTTTGCCTTCAACTAAATCTCAACTACCAGAGTGCAAATATAAGTAACTATATGTCTGAAATGCATTTTATCTGATCTACTTGACTCAAGAATAGTTAAGTGATCCTGATACATGTTTTATATTGTTAACGTGTTCAGACACGCTAACCTTGATGTAAGGAGAGAGTAGGATTAGCTCACTGTTGATTGCACATCTGTAGGAGTTATTTTTTAGAAAGTGATTGATTTCATGCTAAGCTATTCTGTATTCTCTTATTCAGTGTGCTTGTTAACCAACAGCGTACCCTGTGAGTTTAGTGATTTGGAAGCAGAGTTTTCATCTTTACAACAAACTGACCTCTATTGGGATGAAAATCATGCCCTTGAGTTAACACTTGATCTAACTAACTTTGCTAACTGGCCCAGACTTAGAAATCCATTTACACAGATTTCATTCATGCCCTGGTAGCTTTCTTCCTCTGGGTCACAAAAGCTGAAACTGTGGCATTCTAACAGAATCACTAATGTGACACCTCACCTCTTCTGTCTAGAGGCCCCAGATCTAAAGCAGGAGGAGCGCCTGCAGGAACTGGAGAGCTGTTCTGGACTGGGTAGCACATCTGATGATACGGATGTCAGGGAGGTCAGTTCCCGCCCCAGCACTCCAGGCCTCAGTGTTGTGTCGGGTATGTCTGTCTTGTTTTAAGGAATAAGGATTTCAAGGTGTGTTTCCACCTCCCTATTTATAAAGTTGATGGCAAAGAGATACATTTTTATTTAATAGCTGAGTAATTTCCAGGAAACAAAATTATTTCTGTGGGACCTTAAATCTATAAGAACTTAATGTGTAGCTTTATAGAGCCTGTTGAAGTAGATGGCAAACAGTCTGTGTGTGCTCCTTCTTTAACTCTTATCTGTTCTTGGTAGCCTCTGCTACTATGTTTATATATCACATGATAATTCTGATTATGTTGTGCAAACCAAGGTAAATGTATTGAAGCTATAGTACAATAAAGCATATAATACCAAACAACTCACATGTATAGACCAAAAAAATTTGAGAATATTTACACTTCTCCATATACTTCATATACTTTCTGTGTGGTTACTTTGTTCTTCTTGCTGTTTATTTTTTACTTTTTTTTTTTTTTTAAGGCATAAGTGCAACCTCTGAGGATATTCCTAATAAGATTGAAGACCTGAGATCTGAGTGCAGCTCTGATTTTGGAGGTAAAGATTCTGTCACTAGTCCAGACATGGATGAAATAACTCATGGTAAGAAGGGGAAATGAGAATGACTTTTAAAAATGATTACATTCATAGGTGAAACTGGCAGTCTTACACATTGCTGGTGATAATAGCAATTGTTAGAGCACTTTGGGGCATAATTTAGCAGTACTTAGAGAAGGCCTTAAAAGTTCACATACTAAATTTGGGCAAGTTAGTCCACTTTAGGAATCAGTCATAAGGAAACAGTTCCATGTATGGAGAAAGTCTTATGCACAGAGATGTTCTTCATAACATTTATGTTGGCAGAAAATTAGAAACAACTTAAGAATGAAAAATAGAATGGCGAAGTGACTTTTGATGTAACCGCTTATGCGAATTTATGCAGCTATTCTTTTTTTTTTTTTTTTGGAAGATTTTATTTTTTCCTTTTTCTCCCAAAGCCCCCCGGTACATAGTTGTGTATTTTTAGTTGTGAGTCCTTCTATCTGTGGCATGTGGGATGCCGCCTCAGCATGGCTTGATGAGCAGTGCCATGTCTGCACCCAGGATTCAAACTGGCAAAACCCTGGGCTGCCGAAGCAGAGCGTGTGATCTTAACCACTCTGGCCACAGGGCCACTATGCAGCTGTTCTTAAATGCTTTAAAGAATATGAACTAACTTGGAGAAATACCTAGAACATAATATCACTTAGTTTATTTTAAAGAATTTTATATGTAAGATAATAAAACATTAGAAAGCGTATCATAGAGAAAGCACTGGAAAGAAATACCAAAGTGCTAGCAGTGGTTTTATATATTGGGTACTGAGTTTTGAGGTACCTTTTTTTCTTTACATTTCTGTTTGTTTTAAGCCAAGATTTCTCCTCTTCAACATTATTGACATTTTGGGCCAGTTATTCTTTGTTGTGGGGGCCTGCCCTGTGGGTGGTATGATGTTTAGCAGCATCTCTGGCCGCTACCAGGAGCATACCACCCAGCTCCTTCCCCTGCAGTTGTGACAACCAAAAATGTCTCCAGACATTGATCCTTTGAGGGCTGAAATAGTTGAGAACCAGTGTTGTAAAACAGCCCTTTTCAAAGTGTGGTCTCCAAGGACCACTGAGGGCCTTTAAGACACTTTTGAGGGAATCCAGACTATGAGGTCAAAACTATTTTCATAATGATAAAAAGTTATCATCCTTTTCACTGTATTGACGTTTGCACTGACAATGCACAGGCAAAGGTGGGTAAATTTGCTGAGGTCCTTAGCACGAGGCAAGGCACTGGCAGCAGAACTTGCTAGCTAGTAGCCTTTGTATTCTCTCACAGTTAAAAAAAAAAAAAGGTTTACTTATGAATGTCTTGGATAAGCAGTAAAAATTAATTCCATTTCAACTCTTGAGTACACATCTTTTTTTTTTTTGAGGAAGATTATCCCTGAGCTAACATCTGCTGCCAATCTTCCTCTTTTTTTCTGAGGAAGACTGGCCCTGAGCTAACATCCATGCCCATCTTCCTCTACTTCCTCTACACCTACGACAGCATGGCTTGCCAGGCAGTGCCGTGTCTGCACCCAGGATCCGAACTGGTGAATCCTGGGCAGCGAAGCAGAATGTGTGCACTTAACCGCTGCGCCACCAGGCCGGCCCCGAGTACACATCTTTTTAATATTCTGTGTGAAGAAATAGAAATAAAGTGTTTCTGCTGTATTCTGAAATATGATGAAGTATCTCAAGGAAAAGCACTTATATGATTATTTGAGCTGTGAGCTTAACTAGCTGTTTTTTTCCTGTTTATTTTTCACAAAACACCATTTTTACTTGAAAGAATGACAAACTATAGTTATTATACGTGGGTATTTGGCAGACATTTCTTAAAAATTAACAACGCAAGCCTCACTTCAAGGAAAACAACGGACAGAGGAGAATTTGTTGCCAATGATAAAGTTCAAGCTTTTAGATAAAAATTAGAATTTTGGAAAACTTGTACCCACCTCCATGAGCTTGACAGCTTCCCACTATTGAAAGACTTTTCTGGTGAGATTGGTAGTGATATTAAGAATGTGATTTTTCAATATCACATGTTGAAATGTGTCAACATTTGAAAGATCTGCATATCTAACTGAACCAGTATTTTCCAGATGATCAGGGCATGGTGTTACAAAATCATGCATGAGTAAAAGATCCATTCAAAGTGCAAGACCAATTAATTTTAGTGTAACAGAGTACAAAATGTTCATTGATTTGGTTTCAGATTCCACATTATAGCTAACCTTGAAAAAACTACTACTTGTCAAGATTTGGTGTAATATCAAAGAAGACTATCCACAGTTATCTGAAAAGACTATTAAAATATTGTTGCTTTTCCAACTACTTATGTGCAAGGCCAGCTTTTCTTTATGTACCTCAAGCAAAACAACGTGTTGCACCAGATCGAGAACAGAATCAGATGTGAGAATCCAGCTGTGTTCTATTAAGCCATACGTTAAAGGAATTTGCAAAATTGTAAATAGCGTCTCTCTTCTTGCTATTTTTTATTTTGGAAAATATAGTTATTTTTCATTAAAAGGGGTTATTTGTGTTGTCATTTAGTGGACATATTTAAATGGATTACTATATTTATGCGCTTCTTTTCAGTTTTAACTTGTAATATGTTAAATATCAATAGATGTAACTAACATAATGAAAAGCTCTTCGGGTCAGTAATTTTTAAGAGCATAAAGGTACCACTAGACCGCTTAAATGTAGTGAAAATCCATGTGTGTAGGTAAAACATCAGATGAATTTGAAGTAACCAGAGTTTGATATTGATTAGATTTTTTTTTCTGATATGCCCCTCAAATTCTAATTGCTTAAAAAAGGAAAACTGGAAGAATGCTAGAACCTTTTTCACTGTGTTGAAACTCTCCACGAGTCCTGAGTTCTGACGTCGTCTCACAGTTTGCCGGTCTGTTTTAGGTGCCCACCAGCTGACCTCTCCTCCTTCGCAGTCTGAGTCTCTGCTTGCCATGTTTGATCCACTGTCTTCACATGAAGGTAAACTAGTCACATGAACTTTGTAACTCTTGTCTTATCAGGGACGGAAGAACAAAACCAAAGCCCTTTGTTAATGCCTTTGTTGGATCAGTTGTGTCTCAGTGGCAAACGTTTCCTGTGTTCTAGGGGCCTCTGCTGTGGTAAGGCCAAAGGTTCACTATGCCAGGCCATCGCATCCACCACCAGATCCCCCAATCCTGGAAGGAGCTGTGGGAGGACATGAGGCCAGGTTGCCGAACTTTGGTTCCCATGTTTTAACTCCGGCTGAAATGGAGGCCTTCAGGCAAAGGCATTCTTACCCTGAGAGATTAGTTCGCAGCAGGAGCTCTGATATAGTGTCTTCTGTCCGGCGACCCATGAGTGACCCCAGCTGGAATCGACGTCCAGGGAATGAAGAGCGAGAACTCCCTCCAGCCGCAGCCATTGGTGCTACTTCTTTGATGGCTGCACCTCATTCATCATCTTCATCCCCGAGTAAGGACTCCTCAAGAGGAGAGGTATGGAGCACAAGCCGTATAGAAGAATTGGCTAATTGTGGTCAGCTGTAGCGTTCTATCTGCCTGGTTCTCCTGCTCTCTGAAATTAACATGGAATACATACATCTAAGATTAAGGATGGACAGTAGAGATGATTAAAGATGATTTATCTGTCTAGTATATCCATGACCATAACCCATGGGAAACCTCTACTATTTTCTACTACTGACTACTTTTTTGTAGTAATGTTTTAACTTTTCTCTAAGCAATTTTGTATCTAATTTCACTTAAAACCTCACAGTTTCCTTCTGAGATGGTTAGATGAGGTATTGTTTTTTTCCCCAAGGAGGTATTATTTTTTATTTTGCAGCAATCACAGAGTTACAAAAAAGTTGGAAGTAGTTACAAAGAACTCCCCCCCAACCATGTCAGAGTAAGTTGATCCACCACCTATGAATACTTAAGTGTAAGTTTCCTACAAACGAGCACCTTCTCCTACACATCAGAGTATGACCATCACCCTCAGGAAATTAAAATTGATACATTACTACCAGCTAATTCTCACACCCTACTAATGCGTCCCCAGTTGTCCCAGTAACATTCTTTAGATCAAAAGGATCCCATTCAGAATCACATCTTGTATTTAGTTGTCATGTCTCTTTTAGGCTAGAACATTTCCTCAGTTTTTCCTTGATTTTCATGACCTTCATCCTCTTGAAAATTGCAGGCCAGTTATTTTCTAGAATGTCCCTCAATTTAGGTTTGTTGGATGTTTCCTCATGATTAGATTGAGGTTATTCATCTTTGGCAGGAGTATCACTGAAGTGACTCTGTGTTCTTTTCATTACATCCTGTCAGGTAGCACGCAATTTTATTTATTCCATCACTGTGCTGTTCATTTGGATCATTTGATAAAGGTGTTGTCTGCCGGGCTTCACCACTGTAAAGTTGTTTTTTTCCCCTTTTGTAATTAATAAGTAACTTTAGGGGGAGGGGAGACTTGAAAATATGCAAATATCCTTTTCCTCATCAAATTTTAAATTTATCAACTTATTAGCTCATGATTTTCTATTTTAGTCAGCGAGTTTGTTACCATCATTTATTTTGAAGCCCAGTTGTCCCTGATTTGGCCAGTGGGAACCCCTTCAAGCTGACTCCTAGCTTCTTTTGACATGCTGCTATCATTCTTTGACTGTTTCTTTGCTTTCTGGCACAAAATGCTACGAGCTTATGTTGTACTCTGTCTGCCCTAGTCCTGAAATCAGCAGTTTCTCCAGGGAGTCCTTGCTGCTTTTGGTGGAAAATGGTGTTTAGAAGTCAAAATCTGGATACTAGCTGTGCTCATTGCTGTAGGGACGTTGCTGCCCCCAGGACCTCTCAGTAGACAGAGCTAGGAAGTGTGTGTGTGTGTGTGCAGGGTGGTACACACACGTTTACAAGTGTGTGTATTTCTGTATCTCTCTTTCTCTGTAAATGTTGAGAACCATGAGCTCACGTTGATACATTCCATCCCAGTCTGAAATCAACACATCTCATTTCATCTTTCTCCCTTTCCATATTTGTAACTCCCTTCTCCACCAGTGAGAAACCTGCTTTCATTATTCTTCATGTATGTACTTATTCGATCAGTCCTCCTATATGTAATCAGTATCCTATCCCCACTGCTAAACCCTCCCTGGCACAGATGCCCTCATCTCTCTGCTTGGGTTCTGATATCCCTTTCCCATGGAGGCCTTCAGAGAAGGTGTTTCTAGTTCCAGTTTTGTAGATGAAAATAACAAGTGAAATGATTCGTCTAAGGTCACATGATAGGCTAGTAAAGAAATTACCATCCCTGCCCTTTGGCATGTAGTCTTGATGATAACTCATGATAATTGGTGATCAAAATATGAACTTTGACCTTGGTCACATCTAGGTTTGAGTCCCAGCTGTGCCACACACAGGCTCTATAACTTTGGGGAAGATGAGGAGATGACCTTTTTTAGCCTGATAATTCTCATCTATAAAAAGGGCTTAATAGTAGTATTTATCTCCTAAGACTACTGTGAAGTTTAAATGAGATGATATAAATCCTTACACCCACTGTTTGACACACAGTGCATGTGCGGTTTTTTAATTAATCCTGCTGCTACCATCTCTGCTACCCCTCTAGATTTTGTTTGCATTGCATTTACTCATTCCATTGAGTACCTACCCTATGCTAGGCTCTGTTTTAAGCTTTTGGTTTACTAAGAGTAATGGGATAGTGCCACCCTCAAGCAGATCATAGTCTGGTGCTTAAAAGGTATACTTACGTGTTCCATAAGTTGCCTATATAGCGGTAAGAACAGTTTTGCTTTTAAGTCAAACAAGAGTGGTTTTTGTATTTCACACACTAACTGAAATCCTTTTCATAGTAATTCATCCTGCTGTCCAACTCCAAATAAAACATCAAACTTTTTCTACAGACTGAAGAACGCAAAGATAGCGATGATGAGAAATCAGACAGGAACAGACCTTGGTGGAGAAAACGTTTTGTTTCTGCCATGCCGAAAGGTAATTTTATAAAACATTAGAATGCTATATTAGCAAGCAGAAGCAAAGCCCTCAGATCTCTCGGAGAGCCCATCTCTCAGCTCCTCTGTGAGGCTTGTTGGGCCTGAGCTTCTAGCTGTTTGGAGGGTCTCGGAACTGGCCTCACTCAGGTGAATGCTAAGGCAGAGCTCTAGAAAGGACCGCTCCTGTTCTTTGCAGGAAGTGGTAGTGTGTTCAGAAATGGAAGCCATGCAGGTCACAGTTGTTTAAATGTCATATACCATTGAAGTTAAATGTACAGGGCTTTTGACACGTGTTGCTAAGAATTATTGCAGGGAAAAGGGATGCTATTGGTAATTAAACATGGAAAATTCATCCTTTACATTCCTGGAATAAACTTAAGCTTTTTATGTTTTTGTTCATTGAGAATGTTTATACTGTGAATATTAGTGAGTGTTTATTTTGGAAGGCAGTTGTATAAAATTGTTTGCTTTATTTGTGAATAGCCTGGCATCATACCAATAGGTACTGAGATTTGAGTTGGCAAAAGCATCTCTTCCTGAAAGGAGAGATGGTCTGGGATTAAAGCTGCTTCTTCCGCCGGGCTCTTCTGTGCACCGTTTCGCTCAGGAGCTGAGGAGCACTGCTTTCACGCCATGCTCAAGCCCACTCGATGGGAGGAGAGAATGAGGCTCAGAGCTTGGAATGTGTTGTTTTTGAGCAGAAGTTAAGAGGCAGTGTCTTTGATTCAGACCCAGTAGAGTCCGTTAAATCATTCTTCCTGTGGCAGATGACCCCAAAGCAGATCCTGAAAGCTTCTTTAAGAACCTTCAACGCTATTTTAAGAACGATTATCAGTTGACACCCGGGATTTCTTAGCTTTTAAACTTTTCACCTCCTTTCACTTAGAAATGTTGGCACACCAGTTAACTCCAAAATGACTGCTGTCTTCCAAGTAGTGCAGTATGTTATATGTCACACTACTGACTTTATTTAATTTCCAGCTCCTATACCATTTAGAAAGAAAGAAAAACAAGAAAAAGACAAAGATGATCTGGGGCCTGACAGATTCTCAACACTCACAGGTTTGTAGACCCATGGACTTCCTGGCTCCTTCATTCCCAGAGCACATATTTCATAACACTTTTTCTTGGGTGCCATAAGCGTTGCCTTTTTAGAAGAGTGTGTCTGTGTGTGTACATGGGGAGTATGTTCTTCGTAGCTCTGTGGTGTCCAGTTGGCGGCCACAGTGAATCGCAGTGTGCTCTTCCTGCAGACTGCCACCACCATCATCATCCTCATGACCATAACTTCCGTTTATGATGAGGCCCCTGATCCTGAGCCTCTAGGCATATCCTCCAACTCTGCATTTTAGTGGGATGATGACACACAGTGCCTTTTAGGAAAGTGTGGTGATGGTTTTAGTGCTATGCATGCCATATCGGGATCATTGAATAGTTTTCTCTAATGTTGATTGTAGAATTCTAAATTTATTTCCATCTGTAGTTCTTGATTGTTTAGGATCACAGTGAAATTCTGTTTTACCTAATCATTTCTTTTTTTCATGATAAAGTGTTTGGTCAAACATACCATAAATTTATAAACTTTACCAATTTTTTACAGCTTGAATCATTTTAGCATTGCTATCTGACCCAAGGGAAATACAACTAGGGGTTGCGTTCTTGCCTTATTCAGCATTAGTATTTTTGCAGCTTCTTTTTGGTACATTATGAATGAGCACCCTAAAAGGAAAGAATCTGAGAAATAGTGTTAATGACCCAACCTTGAGTTTGAAAGCTGTGTACTGTTTCCAATGACTATAGAGCTTCTAGAGGGAAATTTAATTTCTCACCTCTTTTTTTAATCTTGAATTTTAAATTATGTTATCCTACCAAGTTAAAATGAAGATTTTTTCATTAAAAAATGGGATACGTTTCAAAAGAACATCCTCCTCAAAGAGCTCAGCATAGCACAGATAGAATCCCATTTTAATCCATCTTATTCTGATGTCTCGTTCTGTACAGTAGACGTCCCCATGCCCTGCCATATAGCCCTGCTGTGGTCAGCGCGGTGACGTTCCTGGAGTAAAGAGTTTTGACCTCCAGGAGCTGTGCTTGCAGGCCACGGTTCCCTGCCCAGAGCAGTCAAGCCTGTCTTACTCCATCAGCAAATGCTTGTTGAACATCTGACTCGTGCCAGGCACTGTGCTGAGTGTTGTAGGTATTAAATCAAATCACACCTGACTCCTGTTCTTCAGGAACTACAGTCTGATTGAGAAGAATTGGAAAGGCATCCTTTTGGCAAGATACCTGTTTCCTTACCGTGTTGCTAGTGTTGGAACACTACCACCATTTATAAAGGGAGATACTCTTAATGAACTCTCATGTTTTTAAAATGTTGAATTAATAGCTTGGGAGAAGTTGTAAATTGCTTTTTACTCGTGTCTTTGGACCATGCGTTTTTCTTGGTTCTTGGTGCCCAAACCAGAAGCTGAAAAGAGTAAGTTTTTTCATAAAATATTTCATTTTCTTTGTGTTTGATTCAAGCAATTTAGTTTCCCTACTGGTGTGGGAATTTCTACACATTTCTAATTAATGACTCATTGAAAATTATCGTTAAATCAACTTAAAATATTATGAAAGGAAATTTCTTAAGATCTGTCCATAATCCCGCCACTGTAACTATTCTTTTTTTCATGTTCTCTCCCAGTCTTTCCATATTTGTACATGGCCTTTTCACGATTGAATCAGAGTATGTGTGTAACTTTGTATTCTTCTTTTACCATGTTATTTCATAAATCCTCTCCCAATTTCTACTAGACATAGCTGGCTTTTCAGTAATTTTTATTGGCTCTAAGATAATCTATCATATGATTTTACTGCAGTGTGAATGTTCTCTTGCTTTTGGATATTTGAATTGTATCCAATGTCTTACTGTGTGTGTGTGTGTGTATATATATATATATATATATATATATATATATATACACACATCTTTGTATATATAGCATTTTCGTTATTTTCCTGGGATAAAATTCTTAAGAATGGCATTATAGAAATAAAGGTTATGAGCAACATTGTGGCTTTCACTATGTTTAGCCAAGTTTTTTTTAAGAAGAAGAAGATTGGCCCTGAGCTAACATCTGTGCCAATCTTCCTCTGTTTTGTATGTGGGATGCCACCACAGCATGGCTTGATGAGCAGTATGTAGGTCAGCACCTGGGATCTGAATGGGCGAACCCTGGGCCACCAAAGTGGAGCATGCTGACGTAACCACTATGCTACTGGGCTGCCCCCTAGCCAAATTTTATTGTCCCTTTTTCAGCACTCAAAATCAATAGCAAAAGGGTATTCCCCCTCCAAAAAAGATTTTGTAATGATAAAGGTTTTACATTTTGAAGAAGATCAGATTTTATTAGGACTCTCTTAACAAGCGTTCAAATACCATTATAGTGGAAAGATTGTTACTTTGGAAATCCTTTCTCTCTACACTTGACTACAATTTTATGGAGACATGAATACTAAATATTTTTTTCATGGAAACAAAAGAAGAGCCTATGAATGTACTGCTTAACCTCTCTCTACCTTGATTTTCTCTTCTATAAAAGGGGATGATGATAGTACCTCCTTGTAGAGTAGTTGTGGTCATTAATTGAGATCATTCATATAAGGTGCTTAGCACAGTTCCTGGCACGTGGCATGTGCTCAATAAATGTTAGCTGCTACTAATATTAGCTGCTATTAACACAGACACACATATAAAATCTAGTGATTTTTATGTAATTTTAGACTTTTTAAAAAATGGGATTCTACCAGAATATAGACATTTACGGTTACCTGCTTGGCCTAGATCTATCTTAGGAGTTTGCGTTTCACTATGGAACTTAATTTTGTCCCAGAGATCTCTAGCAATTCTGTGCTGTGACAACTGTTAATTAGTGACTCTGCCATCGTAGACTCCGGGAAAACATTTTGTTATGCTGACATTGCTGACAGGATAACCGTCCTGTCCGTAAGCAGTGCTGCGTCTGTGATTGTGATAAGCTTTTCCTCCGTGCACCGCAGGCACAATTCCAGCACTCCCCAACAATGTCTGGGTTCTCTAGGAGCGCCTCTGACACCATTGCACGCACAGAGGTGCTCTAGTCCAGCGGCTGCACTGTCAGGGTGAGAGAGAATATGAGTATCTGAAGTCTTCACATGTGATGTAGAGGGAGAAATTCATGAAGGAAGAATGGAGGAAGGCATTTATTATTATTATTATTTACAAGAGTTTAATTCTAAGTTTGAGTACTTCTTTTTTCCTCCTTCAGCATGGAGATGTCTGAATAAATGAAGTCTGCATGTAAAAATGCCTCGTTGGAAGTTCTGTAAAATGAATTGCTAAGAGTGATTTGAGTGTAAGCACTTTAGAAACCCATCATCCATTCAGTCTGCACTGAACTTTTTGACACTGTCATGCAGAATTCTGGCGATGATGAAAAAGTGGAGCTAACCCTCCCAGTTTCGTGCTTTGGCAAGGTTCACTGAACTAGAAGCAGGATGAGTAGGCAGCTGCATGGTGCCTCTTAACATTGAGATATGTGCTCTTTTTAAGTCTTACCTCCTAATCCGCCTTTGGGATTATGCTCCTGGTGTCGTACTAACATCAGAGTTGGTACAAACCAAGGGGAGCTAATGCTCTCCCTCTCCTTTCCCTGCAGATGATCCCAGCCCTAGACTCAGTGCGCAAGCTCAGGTCGCTGAGGATATTCTGGACAAATACAGAAATGCCATTAAACGAACCAGCCCCAGTGACGGAGCGATGGCAAACTATGAAAGTGCAGGTGATAATCATGATAAAGATTGAATAGTAACGTGTCTATCACACTGATGAAGGTGTTCTGAATTAAAAGTAGCCTTTGTATAGTTACTTTTGAATACCTGTCAGAAAAATATGGTACAATCTCCAAGATAAGTTAGGAGGAAACAAAAGTATATAAAAGCAGAAATCATATGCTGCATGTATTTATGCTTGTATGTGCACAGAGTGTCTCTGGAAGAATCTCTAACAAACTGGTAACATGAGTTGGCTCCAGGGGGCGTCATAGGGTACCTGAGAGGGAGCCGGTGGGGGGGAATCTTCTCATACTTTTTATTTTGAAAAGTTTTAAAATAACAGAAAAGTTGAAAGACTAGTACAGTAAAGGTCCATCTTCCTTCTATCTAAGAATTATCAGTTATTAACATTTTGCCACTTTTTCTCTCTATATGGTTTTTTCTTTTTTTCCTGAGCACTTGAAATTCTCTCTTAAGAATAAGGATATTTTTTGTACATAAACACAGCATCTTTATTACACCAGGGAACTTTTTATTCCTTTTGATTTTATATGTGCATGTGTTATCTAAATTGATAACATAAAAACTGTGGGAACCACAGGTCTGGCCCGGCTGCATTTGTGAGTTCATCCCCGGCTCATTCTTGGGCAGTGGGAGAAGCCCTGGTAAGGAGAATGGGAGACTTGAGCGCGTGGTCCACCTCAGCCACTGGCCAAAGGGTTTATTTATAGGAAACCATTTTCTGATTGGGCAGGATACCATGGCTATAAAATGAGGGTGTTATGTCAAATGATTTTTTTTTAAATTTTTTATTGAGTTAATGATAGGTTACAATCTTGTGAAATTTCAGTTGTACATTATTGTCTGTCAGACGTGTTGTAGGTGCACCTCTTCACCCTTTGTGCCCACCCCCCACCTCACCTTTCCCCTGGTAGCCCCTAGTCTCTCTCTTTGTCTACATTTTTAAATTCCTCATATGAGTGGAGTCATACAGAGATTGTCCTTCTCTGTCTGGCTTATTTCACTGAACATAATTCCCTCAAGGTCCATCCATGTTGTTGCAAATGGGACGATTTTGTTCTTTTTTTTACGGCTGAGTAGTATTCCATTGTATATATATATACCACATATTCTTTATTCAGTCATCTGTTGATGGGCACTTAGGTTGCTTCCACGTCTTGGCTATTGTAAATAATGCTGCAATGAACATTGGGGTGCATGGGACTTTTGGGATTGCTGACTTCAAGCTCTTTGGATAGATACCCAGTAGTGGGATGGCTGGATCGTATGGTAGTTCTATTTTTAATTTTTTGAGGAATCACCATACTGTTTTCCATAGTGGCTGCACCAGTTTGCATTCCCACCAGCAGTGTATGAGGGTTCCTTTTTCTCCACAACTGCTCCAGCATTTGTTAGTATTTGTTTTAGTTATTTTTGTCATTGTAATGGGTGTAAGGTAATATCTTAGTGTAGTTTTGATTTGCATTTCCCTGATGGTCAGCGATGATGAACATCTTTTCGTGTGCCTGTTGACCATCCGTATATCTTCTTTGGAGAAATGTCTGTTCATGTCTCCAGCCCATTT
This sequence comes from Equus caballus, assembly GCF_041296265.1. Taxonomy (NCBI): domain Eukaryota; kingdom Metazoa; phylum Chordata; class Mammalia; order Perissodactyla; family Equidae; genus Equus; species Equus caballus. Next base: position 37,374,870 of record NC_091708.1, read on the forward strand.
TTTGATCGGGTTGTTTGATTTTTTGTGGTTGAGTTGTGTGAGTTCTTTATATATTATGGGTATTAAGTCTTTGTTAGATGTATGACTTGCAAATATTTTTTCCCAGTTAGTGGGTTGTTTTTTTGTTTCAATCCTGTTTTCCTTTGCCTTGAAGAAGCTCTTTAGTCTGATGAAGTCCCATTTGTTTATTCTTTCTATTGTTTCCCTTGTCTGAGAAGTTACGTCAAATGATTTTTGAGGCCCCTTTTAGTTCTGTAGTTCAGTGATTTTGATTACAGAGTATTATCTTTATTAAGTTAATAAAGACTTTCATTATTTTGTCTTAGGATTGGTTTATAAGAAGTAAAACCATTCTCTCTTCAACAACTGCTCTCTTGATGGATTATCATTGCTATCAATAACTTAACTGTTCAAATTTTTTTCTTTCTTTTCCAAAGAGCTCCTATTGTAAAGCACGATGCTAATTTATTATTGAGTTGCTCTCAATACCTAGTAGTGCCAGAATATTCCGAATTAACCTGCTTATCCTTTTTTGGGGGGTGGATTTGTGTAGAGGTTCTGGGTGATGGTGAAAGTGCACATGATTCTCCTCGTGACGAAACGCTGCAGAACATCTCGGCTGACGACCTCCCAGACTCCGCGAGCCAAGCGGCCCACCCTCAGGACTCCGCTTTCTCTTACAGGTATTTCTTTTATAGGATTCAGGACTTTGGGATTTGGACTTTTCGTTACCAAGGCAGTCACTTCAAGTCAGGCGATTCATTGAGTCACTTAACACACAAATAGAAAGCAGAAATAAGAATGAAATGCTGTTTGCCAAGATAACCTGCTCTCACTTGTAGATGTCATATGTCAAAGGCTTTAATTCAGGGATTAAAAAGAATACCCCTTGGGGCTGGCCCCGTGGCCGAGTGGTTAAGTTCGCGCGCTCCGCTGCAGGCGGCCCAGTGTTTCGTTGGTTCGAATCCTGGGCGCAGACATGGCACTGCTCATCAAACCACGCTGAGGCAGCGTCCCACATGCCACAACTAGAAGGACCCACAACGAAGAATATACAACTATGTACTGGGGGGCTTTGGGGAGAAAAAGGAAAAATAAAATCTTTAAAAAAAAAAAAAAAAAAGAATACCCCATATGCTCACAGGGGCCACGTGAGTATTTAAGTGAAACCAGTGGCAGTGCATCTGCCCATGCGAAGCCCCCAGGCCGTGTGAGGACACTGGGGGAGGGCTGAGGCAGGAGGTGGGTTCAGCTGCAGAGCTGTTGAATGACCCACTGTCTCCAGTGCACCTGCCGGAGCCCTCTCAGCTTCTCATCTTCCTCGTTGCCTGGGCAAGACTCTCTAGTTCTAATGGGGCTTGAGAAAGAAAATGACTTTAATAGCCTGAAGAATTTGCCTTTGTTTCATAGGGTACCTCTGCTTCCCCAGACAGGGATTGTCAGTTTTAACGCCCTGGTCATCCATCCATCCGTCTCTGTTTCTGTCTGTCTTAACTTTTTATAGAAAATTTCAAACTTATACAAAAATGAGCGCGTACAATGATGTGCTTACTACCCAGATTCAGCAGTTACTGATACATGGCCAATATTGTTTCATATTTACCTCTCCTCCTCTAATTAGTCTAAAGCAAACTCTGAACAGTACCTCATTTTATTTATAAATATTATGAAGCTTTATAATTGTTTCCCAGCACTAAAATTGGGGGGAGCAGCAAAGAGAATTTTTATTTTCCTGCCATGACTTTACCACTGTATATTTTATGAGTTTTTGCAAAATGGGCAAACATTACGTTTGATTAGCTTGCTTCATAAATCACATGTTTATGGGAAGCAAACCAATAGGGAAAGGTGGTGAGCTTGTCTTGTGGCAGGATCAACATTTCTCAGGAGGTGTGGTAGAAGGCCTTCTTAGTTTGCGTGGTGAGATGGTTCTAATGACTTCTGTGGCCCCTCCCAACCCTGGCATAATGCACCTTTCAAACTCCTCAGAGAGCTTGGCATATGCTATGCTAGAAGGTCAAAAAGGATTTGTTGTCTGACTGATGCTGGTGAGTGTACAGAGCACTCCTTGCCCAGAGCCCTTTCTCAGCCTTGTTCCTCGGGTGTCTAGGCAGCCTGTTCCTGTAAGGGAGGTGTCAGTAAGTTAAAAATGATCTTTTATTTATGGCCACTTGAAATACTTGAGTCCTGAGGTAACATATTAATTTACATAGCAAATGTTCACAAACTGACCATATCTGGATAAAGAAATTAATGTCCTTTTCACTTGTTCTTCAGAGACGCGAAAAAGAAACTGAGGCTTGCCCTTTGCTCTGCGGATTCTGTCGCTTTCCCAGTGCTAACCCATTCAACCAGGAACGGTTTACCTGATCATACCGATCCAGAAGGTAAGTTGCCGCACTATAGTTTATTTTTTCCTGTATTTAAAGGTTGAACCATACTGGAATTGCTAGTATTCCACTGTATTTAAGCTCTGCAGCAAGTTCGTATGATTCAACTTAACATGTTCGTGTTAGTGTCAGCTAAGGGCACTTTGGTTGCTAATGGTTCGTTGAAGTGTTCTCTGAGAGTGCGCTGCAGCTGAGTTCTGCTGATCCATGGGAAGGCAGGGGGGATGTCCCAGAGGCTGGGGGATGGCTTACAGCTTATGTAAGGCCAAGGAGATTCTCAACCATGACGGAATTCTTGTTTTTTTGTTTAGATAATGAAATTGTATGCTTCTTAAAAGTTCAAATAGCTGAAGCAATTAATTTACAAGACAAGAATTTAATGGCTCAACTTCAAGAGACAATGCGTTGTGTGTGCCGCTTTGATAATAGGACTTGTAGGAAACTGCTGGCTTCAATTGCCGAGGACTACAGGTAGTGTTCTCATCTGGTTTCGCTGTTATATCTATTTTCAGTGGTATTTTTTTCTCGCTTCTTATTTCAAAAATGAATTGAGGCTTACTACAAGTACTTGCTAGGTTTACCTGGATGTACATTTCCATGGAACACATTTAGCTGTTTAGTTAGTCTGGAAATGTAGTTATAAATGAGCAGTTCATACTAACAGAGGAATGCAGTTTATTCAGCTTTGCACAGAAGCAGCCGTGGCAGAGGTGAGGCCAGGAAAACTCGGATGTCATTTTCCTTTTTTCAGGGGTGATGAGGAAGAGTACTTCCCTGCACCAGGGAATCGGGAGTAGGCCTGGGAAGTGCTCCGCTTTATCTGTTGCCACCCCTTGCTAACAGTAAGGAGAAAAATGCTATTGAGACGCTTACGAAGTGAGGAGGCTTCGATGCTTGGGCAGTAGCTGCTCTAGTGATTGTTACATTTAGACTAAGCAAATAATTGGTGGTGTGTTTAATGATCTAGTGGTATATTCACCCGTATTTTGTTATTTTAGTCTTCCGAGGCAATCACTTTCCTTTTAAGAATGAACTCCTGCCAGCATGGAGACTGTGCTCCAGTATAAAATAGACCAACGATTTGAAGGGACTTGGTAACGTTTAGTGAGTTAGGTAGCTAAGTATTCAGCCCAGTAGGTGCTGTTCGTCACAAACGTGCAGAAGGGTTCTGTTTCTTAAGCTGGCAAGCATAATTAGCCCTCAGGACAGTTGTCTTCAGCCTGACATGCTAATTTGTAAAACCAAAGTCCATGAGGTAATTTTTTTTTAAAGAAAAATTAGACTCTTAGTTTCCAGAGGAAGTGTGCACCAAATATATCTGATGTCCTGCAAAGCATATTTCCTTTTAGGAAAAGGGCCCCCTATATTGCTTATCTCACTCGCTGTCGACAAGGACTACAGACCACACAGGCTCACCTGGAAAGGCTACTGCAAAGGGTTTTGCGGGACAAAGAGGTGGCCAATCGGTACTTTACCACTGTCTGTGTGAGGCTGCTGCTGGAGAGCAAAGAGAAGAAGATCAGGGAGTTCATTCAAGGTAACTAAGGCCTTTTGGAGAAGCGTCTTGTCAGCCGTGTATCATGGGGAAGATTTGGCAATGTTTGCTTTGCTCGTTTGAGCACCTACATGTCTAAGAGCAGTTCCTTAAATTCCTAGTTATTTTATGGATTCTTAATAATTAAACCTTGATGTCACACCGATAAATTTCATTTTTATCCTGCACTGAATATCTATAGTTTATAAATTATAAGTTGGAAAACTTGGTCAAGTCTTGCATCCATATAGTTTCTCTTGTTTTTTAAAAACAAATCATATAGGGGCCAGCCCCATGGCCGAGTGGTTAGGTTCGCACGCTCCGCTTTGGTGGCCAAGGGTTTCGCCAGTTTGAATCCTGGGCGTGGACACGGCACCGCTCATCAGGCCATGCTGAGGCGGCATCCCACATGCCACAACTAGAAGGATCCACAACTGAAAATATACCACTATGTACCAGAGGGCTTTGGGAGAAAAAGGAAAAATAAAATCGTTTTAAAAAAAAAAAGACAAGAAATAAAAAAAAGGCATATCATTTTTATAACAAACCCCTTGCTGTTAAACTTTTACACATTTCTTACCTTTCTCCTGATTTTAATGATTTGGCTGCATGTTCTCCTACAATAAGCCACATCTAGGTACTTTCAGCTTTAAGCGTGGAGTATCTGCATAGCTAGTGATTAAAATGATTTCTGTAATTTCTTTTTTAAAATTATTCAGCTGTGTATTTTAAAAATTGTTCTTTTTCATTGGAGACTTTCAGAAACTCACAGCAGCTGATGATAAAACTGCTCAGGTAGAAGATTTTCTGCAGTTCCTTTATGGTGCGATGGCCCAGGATGTCATATGGCAAAACGCGAGTGAGGAGCAGCTTCAGGATGCTCAGCTGGCCATTGAACGAAGTGTGATGAATCGGATTTTCAAGCTTGCCTTCTACCCTAACCAGGATGGGGACATACTTCGTGACCAGTGAGTGCTTCTGTTGGACTACCTAGGGAAATCCCCTGCCGGGGCGCTCTCAGGCTCGTGGGCCTTCCTGAGCAGGTGAACTGCCCTGCTGGGGCTCTCAGGCCCGTGTGCCTTTCTGACCGGGTGAACTCCCCTGTTGCTGGCTCTCTCAGGCCCATGTACCGTTCTTTAGCACTTGCCACAGTTGGCAGTTTTACATTTGATAGAATGATAATTTCTTAACCTGGCACTACTGCAGTTTTGCCCCAGATAATTCTTTAATGTGGGAGACTACTGTGTGCACTGTAGGACGTTTAGCAGCATCCCTGGCCTCTACACACTAGATACTGGTAGTACCCTACCAGTTGTGAGAACCAAAATTGTCTCAAGACACTGCCAAATGTTTCTTGAGGGGCAGAATTGCCCCTTGTTCTTGATCACTGGTTTGTGTGATCATTCGATGGCTGCTTCTCTCCCCTCTGGATTGTTCCCTCTGTGAGAGCTGGAACATAAGGCTCTATCAGAGCGTGAAGCACCGGGCGTGACTTCAAATATATACTTATTATCTATGTATTAGGAGTGAAAAGTTACATATTTGAATATCAAAAATACCTGGGATTATATGGTGTGTGAATTCTATCTCAATAAAGCTGTTGCTAAACAAGTAATCCTTAAAAAAATCAATCCTGAAAACAAATCTGGAATGGAACAGTGGTCATTTTTGAGTAGTGAGACTATGGATGATTTAGCATTTTTACTTTTCCTCTTCTGCATTTTTTGGAGCACTGCTTGACAACCCTCTTTCTGCCCCCAGACATTGAGGTGGCCACTGTGCTCCCCAGCAGTAACAGTGGCTTACTGGACCAGTGACTCTCAAGGGGTCCCTGTAATAGGACCTCAGGGTCGATCATTAGTGGTTTATATAAGGGTTTTTCATGGAAATTTTAAGATACCACATGTATATTTGAGACAGTTCACTTTCCTGTGAATGGGTTAGGACCATCCCAACCTGCCCCTCTCTCTTGTTTGGAGTCTTAGAGGCTGTTAGCTCACCCCAGGCTTCTGTACTTAGTTCGCCAAAGGGGACTTGTTTTCTCTCCAGAACACCAGTGTCTGGTTTTCAGAATCCAGTGAGAAGTGGGAACATTCAAACTGTATTTGCTGCCAAGAGCAACTCTGAAGCAGAGTATTCCTACCCTCTCCTCCCTGGCATTTCTGCAGGTTTTATAGAGTGGGGAGTGAACACCGTGTTCTGGAAAGAACCCTCCAGCCAGGAAAGCTGGGTTTAGCCCCTGCTCCTAACCCCTGTGTGACCTTAGGCAAATCCTTCACCTTTTTAAGCCTAATTATTTTCCTCTCTGAAATGAGGTTTCGTGCTCTCAGATCTCCTTCTCCATCTGAGCATCTGTGCTCTTTGGTTTCTGGCTTTGATCCCTCTGCTTCCTCTCAGCCTGTTTACTTAGTGTGCCCAAGTCGCTTCCGGGCTGATGGTTCCTCTCCTGTCTCCCTTGGAAGGCTGTCCTGGTCTGGGAAAGAGGGACTCCCCTACTCTCCCTGCACCCCCTCAGCTCCCTCAGCATTTCTAGGCAGGTCCTGAATGTAAGACTTTTTTGACAAGACAGCATACTTATAGCTAGGAGATAGGCTCAACTGTAATTGTAATCTGTATCAAGAAATAACTCTAAGATGTTTTGAAAAAATCAATTTTGACTATTTGTGTACCTTATTTTCTGAAATATATATTTACATCTGTGTTTTTGGCGGTTTTCAGGGTTCTTCATGAACATATTCAGAGACTGTCGAAAGTAGTGACTGCCAATCACAGAGCTCTTCAGATTCCAGAGGTAATAGACTCACACAGCGTGGGTGGTGTGATTAACCAAGAGCTGCTCGGTGGACCATCTGCATGTTACCAGTTTTTCGAGGAAACAGAAGATAACAAATTATAAAATGCCATTTGCACTAGATGCAATCCAGTCTAACTGTAAAGTTCTCAAAGGTCCTTCCAAGGATGAAAATTCTGTGGCGTGCAGAGGGATGTGAGTAGTGGGGAGGAGGGAGAGCCAGCCTCGAGGAGCCCCTGCGCTGGCCCTCAGTGCACAGGCAGGGCTCGGCCTGCTCTGCCTGGGGCCGTGGTGCCTCCGTCCATGCTTTTGGAGTCAGGTTTCTGCAGAGACGTCCCCTTTGAAGAGGGGATCTGGTGGGACTCCAAAGAGTGTGAAAGCTGTTGTTCCAGGAGAGGGAGTTGAATCTGAGCGTGAACTCAAAACCACCTTGTAGTTATTGGTATTAGCATTATTTACCTGCATACAACTCTTCCAAAATAAGAAAATAGGGAATTTCCAAGTATTTGAGCTTTCTGGTTGTTTTATTAGAATCCCCACTAATGGAATGTCATTTGCATAAAGTTTTTAATTGTCTTTGACTTTTTGAATCTGTTATTTCTAGAACTACTGCAACAAAGGTACATGTTAGTTTTTTAATTATTCTCTTTTAAAAGTAGCTTGTTTGTGCTTTTGGAATCAGCTACTCCGTGTAGAGAAATTCAAAACATTCTAGCTTTGTAAGAAAGATAATTGAAATTTTATAAATTCTAGGTTCTGTGTTATTGTATGCCCTTTCCTCTATTAATGCATACCTGGGTTGCTTTATTTTAAAATGCAGAGCAAATTATTTAAAAGTTCAGTTTCAATGTTAAGTCCAAGGGGGAAGGAACGGCAATCTGGTTTTACTGAAGAAGGCAAAGGCACCAACCGTACCCCTCTGCCTCCTGACGTGGAGGTTGCTGAGGTCGTAACTGAAGTTGCCGTCAGATTCAGGATCTGTCTATCTGTGGTCTCCCTTAGGTTTATCTTCGGGAGGCGCCGTGGCCATCTGCACAGTCAGAAATCAGGACAATAAGTGCTTATAAGACACCCCGGGACAAAGTGCAGTGCATCCTGAGAATGTGCTCCACGATCATGAACCTCCTGAGCCTGGCCAACGAGGACTCCGTCCCTGGCGCAGATGACTTTGTCCCAGTTTTGGTGTTTGTGTTGATCAAGGTGGGTCCCTCACTACTATTAATGAGTTTATTGGGCATTCTGAGCAGGGTGGTGCAGGGCTTCACATGATGTTAGAGACCTCAGCTCCTTAATGAGTCTCAAGCTCTTTGTTATCCAGAAAGAAAGTGTTTAATGCCAGGTTTTGTTCTGTTCAGAAGTTAGTGGCGGGCGGCCCAGTGGCGCAGCAGTTAAGTTCGCATGTTTTATTCAGCGGCCCGGGGTTCACGGGTTTGGATCCCGGGTGCAGACCTACGTACCACTTGGCAAGCCATGCTGTGGCAGGCATCCCACATATAAAGTAGAGGAAGATGGGCATGGATGTTAGCTCAGGGCCAGTGTTCCTTAGCAGAAAGAGGAGGATTGGCAGCAGATGTTAGCTCAGGGCTAATCTTCCTCAAAGTAAATAAATAAGTTTTTAAAAATCAAAAAAAAAAAGGAAGTTAGGGTTTTCAGAAGAAAGGATGAGGGGGCTGGATTCCTAGATGAACATGTTCAGCTTTTCAAGCAGTGCCTAAAGTTCTTGATTGGGACTCAGTATATAATTATTGAATGAATGGATGCATGAATGAGAGCAAATTCTTTTTATTGTGCTTTTACCATTTCCTTTCACTTTGAATTCCTCATAGTACTCGTCATATAAACTACCAAATTTACCAAACGTCTCTCTCCTCTTTTAGCCTCTTATTTTGTAATTGTACCTTTTTTTTTTTTTGTAGAAGATTCTCCCTGAGCCAACATCTGTTCCCAGTCTTCCTCCTTTTTCTCCCTTTTTTCACTCCCAAAGCCCTGGTACATAATTGTGTATAGTTGTAAGTTCTTCTGGATCTTCTGTGTGAGCTGCTGCCACAGCATGGCTACTGACGGACGAGTGGTGTGGTTTTGCACCCAGGAACCAAACCAGGGCCGCTGAAGTGGAGTACACAGAACTTTAACTGCTGGGCCATCAGGGCTGTATCGTATTATTTTTTAAAAGAACTGACATCTCATGTCCTTTCTTGACTTTAAAATTAAAGTTTCATCATTTAAATGGTTTATTTTGAACATTTTTTCTTTTAAAGATTCACACTTGAGCTAACAACTGTTGCCAATCTTTTTTTTTCCTTCTTTTTTCTCACCAAAGCCCCCCAGTACATAGTTTTGTATTCTAGTTGTGAGCACCTCTGGTTGTGCTGTGTGGGATGCCACCTCAACATGGCCTGATGAGTGGTGCCATGTCGTTGCCCAGGATCTGAACCGGCAAAACCCTGGACCACTGAAGCCGAGCTCGCGAACTTAACCACTCGGCCACGGGGCCGGCCCCCTATTTTGAACATCTTGAGGGGACCATGCAGTTTAGGTGCACACAGCCAGCAAGTAATTGTGTCTGTCCTGTGTTCCAATCAGCTCGGCCCATTTCTGGATGTCCAAAGTATATTTGACATAAATATTAGTAATCGGCAATATTTCTGCAACCTGAACTCTTAGCTCAGTCAGAACCCATAGGATCAGGGCCTATGGTCATAAGTCCTCCTGTTGGCCATTGTTCTCTCTTCCACGCATGATGTACCCAGTCCTTACACAGTCAGTTTAACAGTTCCAACAGACCGTAGCTTGTCCTCCTCCCCACTTAACACACCTGTGTCCTTTCTCACCACAGGAAGAAGGTGGAAAGCAGGAGGTGTTCTGTGTTATCTCTTACAACAGAGGGCATATTATCTTTTTTAGTTTTTTCTTTCTCAGCTGATTGATTCTACCTGGACTTACTAACCAGATATAGCTCAATTTACCTACAGCATTTATTTTCTTATCTAATGTTTTGGAATCCTGGGATGTTGAGTAAATCCACTGGGATTAGTTCAGCCTGCTTAAGGACCAGTGAGGTTAAGTGACTTGCAAGGATAGAAAGCTCCAGATAGTTCAGCTAGGGTTAGAGTCCAGGGTGCCTTTCCAATATACTCTTGCTACTCACAGCAGCTAGGGTTTACAAACTACTTCCAAAAAAGAATTTGGGGATTATTTTCAAAAGGACTGGTATCTCTTTCACAGAAAAACATTTGAAGCTGTTAAATGGTTTTTGCAGAGCTATACATCTGAGTAACTGACTCTTTTTTTATTTTTCACTTCTCTAGGCTAATCCACCCTGCTTGCTGTCCACTGTTCAGTACATCAGTAGCTTTTACGCCAGCTGTCTGTCTGGAGAGGAGTCCTATTGGTGGATGCAGTTCACAGCAGCAGTGGAGTTCATCAAAACTATCGACGACCGCAAGTGACCATGACCAGGGCCCAGCAAGGCAGCAGACTGTGAGGCGGCCAGCAGAGCTCTTAAACAATGTGCCAGCTGCTTTGAAGGCTGAAGATGGTTTTTGTATAATATTGTACAGCAGTCAGACATTTTAAAACAGATCTTTACTAAACAGATTAATGAGCTAACAAGCAGGTTCTCTTTTCTTTGGGCTCTTTTCCTTTCTGAGTTGCATATTTGTTATTTTCTTGTCCCCAAGTAGAGAATAGTACTGCACAAAGGGACCACATTTTTAAGGTATTTTGAAATATTAAAAAACAAAAGAAAATCTAGAAAATTCCTAGATCTCCATTCTTGGATACCCATCCTTTCCTTTTATTTTAAAAGAAGAACAGTACACCTCTTTTAAGATGCTGTCTAATCTTATATGCATCTAATGGAAGGAAAATAGCAGTTGCACTGAGGATTATAATAGTGGTGACGTTAGTGGCATTATCTATAAATACACTCATCTAAATTGAAAAGCTAAGAAGGAAATGTAAATATAATATATATTTATATTTGATGTAATATGGACATCTTCAGATTCTAATAAACAAGGAATATTGCTGATAGTAGGTTGTGACGTACCCTCTTGTAAAATGGTTTCCTTGACAAAATTTAAGCTGAGCTTAAAAGCAAAAAACAAGCAAATACACAGAAATATTTATTAAAGTGTCATACAGTTTATCGAACTGTGTAGGTGCGGAGTTTGGTGCACAGGGCTGCCTTCGATGAGGGGTCTGAAGACGCGCAGTCACTGAGGCATCTCACCGTGGATGGCTCCGGACCTGCCGCGGGAGACAGACCTGATCGCCATCCAGTAGATCTCTGATACGTTCTTATGGTACTTCCCATTTGAAATACTAAATATAGTGTAGAAACCCCAAACAGAACTCCTTACAAACCTTTAATTGTAATATATTTTTGATGATTATTCACATTGAATGCACAGACCAGGAATTCAGTGAATGTCATTTTTTTTAAAACTAATTTGTATTGTCTGCTCTAGTGATACGAGTTTTACTAGTGATAAACTATTTTAATCAACCATTCTCTTATGGAAAAAAATCTATTTTGGCAGGTTTCTGTGCCTTTATTTCCCTCTTCTGAACAAAAATCTGTCTTTCAGTATTTTGGTTTGATTGTATATTGATAATTAATCAGGACTGGGTTTTGGTGTGTGAGAAATTGGCCAAGGAGGCACACCAAAGCGTCAAGCACAAGTCTTGTACATAGGTCGTCACTGACTGGTTTCACTTTGTATGTTTCTTAAAAATGTTTAACTTCTTTTATAACAAACTTGGTCCCATACTTTGAGTCCCTTCTTGCTGACAGCACTTCCAGGCATTTTTAAGGGAACTGTGACAAACAGCCTTGAGCAGATGAGTACAGAGGCAGTCTTCTCCCTCTCTCCAAGATCTCTGTGTTTCCTTGTGCCTAAAGAAGCTCGATTTTCTTTATGCCTCCGCCTCTTCTCATTCATTGATTTTAAAATACCGAAATAAGTTGCATAGGAGTGTGGGATGTGGTTTCTGCCTTTTAAGGAGAGATTTAAATTAAACTAGTGCTACAAAATGTCCTTTTGAACATCAGATCAAGAAATCTGTGTTCAGAGCCATGTGCTTCATGGGCTGTAACTGTCAAACTCGCCTAGGTGTTAGAAGTCAAATCCCGTTATGAATACTTTACGAGACAAACTGTCTAACACGGTTCTAAGACCTAGAGGGAGTCCATTTACTTCAGCATCTGATTCAATAAATGTTAAGTCAATAGAAGACTTGGAATGGTTGAGATCCCTTGTTAAGGGATTTAACTTACAAGTCAGTGAGACTTTTTTTCTCCACAGTGGTTGCTAAATCTTCCATGTTATCACTATGGAAATAAATACAAAGATGCAGGCACTGCAGAGGGCTCTTTTCTGTGGAGGGGAAGGTGGTGAGTTTGGGGTGTAGGGCTACGCTGGAGGCAGGAGAGAGCGTTCTTCAGTGCTTGAGCCAGTGGTGAGGGTGGAAGCCCAGGGATTGGCATCAGAGTGAAACCTCTGAGACGGAGGCGAGTGCTCGCGTCTTGACTCGGGTGCTGCCGGGGAAGCACAGCCCAGCTATTGCCCTCTGGAAACCCTGTCAGGAGCAGGGACTTCTGCAGTAGCCATTGCTGGCTTGACTCCATAGCAGGATTTATTATAGTGCTGAGTTCTGAGTTTAGGAATTGGTAACCGTCTGCCTGGAAGCTCTGGGGTGGGAGATAGGGAGTAATTTGATTTTGCTCTTTCAGGAAAGAGGAACAGTTGTTCTTTGGATATTTCTTACTACGCTTCCTTCCAGTACTTATTTTACATGAAGGATCAGCATTAAAGTACAAAATCACCCGTAGGAAGCATTCGGCAGCCACCGATTATTACATGGACTTTACAAAGATAATGTTAAGTGGGGAGATAGTGGCTTAGTTCACTGAAATCTTGTAGTATTAACTTCTGTAATGAAAAATCCGTTTGTATTTGGTATGAATAGTCTGATTCGGAGACAGTTAAGTAATAGAAATACAGATTGAAGATCATCTTGTAAAATTATTAAAAGGCTGGTAAATGTTTAGTTTTTTTCCTCCACTTTAGGTCAAATCTCAGCCACAGTTACTGCTTTCTTCTACTTTTTCTTTTTAAAAACCTGCTTATGAAATCCTTTTTTCTACAGATATGTGTTAAATCGCTACAGTAAGAGAATTAGGCTTCGTGAGGGATGGAGATGGATGTGATGCACGTTTTTTCTTTGCCCGTCGTGTCCTGGAAGCCTGTTTAATGTAGGCTGTCACTGTGTGTGTTCCTGAGGTGCATAAGCAGGAGAGCCGGCCCACGCAGGAAGGGGCTGTGTTCCTGCCATGAGACTGCAGCTGACCGTGCCAATCCGGCCCCGCTTCCTGTTGCCTGCCATGGGAATTCATTCCAGTTTGGGCCAAGTAAATGTCAACTAGATGTTTTAAATGGACGAGGTTTTAAAAATTCCTTTCTCTGATGCGATTGGGTATAAAAAAGGAAAATAGGAGCACACTTGCTCAAAATTATTAGTGGATTGCATAAAATGATAGACAAGCAGTGGAGTTGGCTTCCTCCATTGTGTGCCCTACGCCTTCTCTCCCTGCCTCCCCGTTTCTGCTTTATTTCTTTAGGGAAAAGTCTATATTGGCCCTCTTTTTTTTTTTTTTTTTTTTTTTAAGTCTAATGAGTTTATTCTATATGTAATTGCCGTAATCTGGGGGGCAAAAATCAGAAACAATCTTCTTGAAGCTCAAAGAATTTTTAGTAAGTAGATTAACAGTGATGAGATATTTGAGATATTTCGAATGCCAAAATGCTTGAGAACTTTGCCAGATTAATAATTACTTAATGTATTTTAGAATGTAGGTTACCCAAGAAGTAGGAGGACCAGGAATAGCTTTATTAGTCTTGAGAACACTTGGAGAAAGGAAGATTCAGTTTGTTTCAGTGTCCAAGTTGGTGTGTCGAGCCATGGAGTCACCATGGAGCGCTGTGTCCCACATGCCTGTGCTCAGCAAAGGTTAAATTCACGAGAGACCAAGTCCTCTCCGCTTGATGAGTGGCAGACAGTGTGGGCAGGGGCCACACGCCTTAAGAATTGACCTCTGCTGAGTTGATATTGTCTTGTCAACCGTATTCTTCTTGTGCTTCACCTGTATTAAAAAGCTTTGTACTGCCTCTCCTCTTGAAACTGGTAAAACCTTATATAAGCCTCAGTTAACGAGCTTGCACAATCTTGTATATGTACAGGAAACCCATCCTGTCTCCTAATGTGATTACTAATGTATGATGCCATTCTGTAAACCTGATTAAAAAGGGAGAGCAGTTGAATTCACTGGGTTTTATGTTTCCATCATCTATTTTGTCTGCAGAAGCATTTCTGAAGTTTCTTTGACTTCTCGAATATTACTAATGTTCTCCACTGAATTCACACTTGTCTTTTTCATCTGAACATCTAAGGATATTTGTTAAGCGTGGAACAGGAAGGAATTGGAATCATCTCACAGTTACTAACGAGGCGGCGAACATTGTCTGTTGTACCCAGTTCCTGTCTGACCCCTGTATTTGGCGGCTGTTCACCAGCCTTAGCGCTGAGAGCAGAGGTCCTAATCACGGTCTTCACTGAAGCCCTGCTGGATCTTCTCAGCTGAGCAGAGCCCTTGTTGAAGAGGCAGCCTCTCTCAGGCTTCCCTCATGCTTTCCCTATATCGATTGCCCTTCGTTTAGGAGAAAACTTTTAAAAATTCAATTAAAGCTGAGTTTTTATTCAATCTGTTCAGTATTAAAATTAATGCTGTGACGCCTAGAACTGAAAATGGAATTCAACTTTTCCTGCCAACTTGGATTACTTATGCCTCCTGGACTCCTGTTGTATTTGTACCCACTCAGCCCTCTCTCTGAGTCAGCGGCTGTGTAGCTTTTCTCAGAGGATGTGGAGTTAGTGCCAGTGTTTAGCTAGTGCAGTGCCATGATCCTGAAAAGTGAAATGAGGTCAGGAGCTCCTGTTGGCTGTAGCTGTGTCCTCCACCTAGAGATTTAAGTATTCATTGAAGAGCTTTTCACTTCAGTCATTTCATTCCAGAAGAATCCTTTTCCATCTTCTTAGGGTGCCAAAAGGCAGTACATAGACTTAAAAAATTAACCAAAGAGGCTGGAAAATCTCTGGTTGTGGGGATCCAGAAAACACCATCCATATTTTTGCTAAAACAGAAATATCTCTCAGTTTCAAGTCATTGAACCCATTATAGACAATGAACATGAAAACCATGGTAATCTTATTTCTATTAACTAAAAATTCAGCTATTGCTGGTCCAAAACATTAAATTTTATGCTCCCATGAAAAGAGTTTCCAATGAATTTTTTAAAAAGGATATTTCCACTTCAGCGTTCCTTAGCCCTCCTAAATCAAAGTTTTGACAAAACTTTTGTAACCAGGGCTCTTGATTCATATACATAACTGCTGATGTTTCATATCAATAATTCCTGGTGAATTCAGTCAAGGGATCTGATCTGAGTCACTTTGACCAAATGAATTATAATCTCTGGGAGTGGTGCCCAAAACTGGTCCTTTTTTAAGCACCCTGGGGAGTTCTATAAACCATCGTTTCCCAAACGTCCCTGTTGAGAATCACCAGGTACTTGTGTTGCTAAATCAGAATCCACAGGGGATGGAACCGGGAACCTTTAAACAATTCCTCCAGGTGACTTATTCTGAGGATTTCGAGAGGCACCATGACGGCCAGCATTCACAAAGTATGAAGCAGTGGCCCACCTGCACCGTCCACCTGGGGATGTTCATAACCCGCAGGCTCCTGATCCCCTCCTGTACCTGGTGAATCAGAATTTCTGGGGAGGAGCTGGAGTCTGCATTCCCAGCAAGCTCCCCGTCTGACTCCGATACTCACTACAATCCATGGAAGGTGTTCAGTCTCTAAAGGCCCCGCATCCTGAAGTGTAACAGGCGTGAGTGAGCGAGGCCCTTTGAAGGCTAAGAACTCTTACCGGCAGCCAGTCCAATTTATCCTTTAATGATAGCTTTTTTTATTTGCTTAAATCCAAGTGTTGTCTTTACTCTTAATCTGGTTCTGTCAAAGCTGTCTCTTCCCCACACCTCAAATTGCCATACATCTCCAGGTGATGATGGTGTCCAAATCTCTGTATGATAAAATTTTATCTAATCTTCCTTGTTTTAACTTTTAAAATGGCTGTTCCATTTCTGTTGTGTTTTGTTTCCATTGGTCACCAGTGTCCCATGTAAACCAGCATTGGTTCCAGCAGCCCCTGGTCTCCAACTTGACTTCTCCCACAGAGCAGCCTGGCCTGCCCCTGCGGAAGGTGACAACCTCCAGCAGTGCGCTTCCCCTCTCCTATTTCTGGTCCCCTCGGTCGATAGGTGGATTCCAACTCCTGGATTTATTTACCTCCCTCTCACCCACCTCACTTCTTGATCACCAGCAACCTTGTTTTCCTTCTCTGGTGGCTGTGATGGTGACAGGTGAGGCCATGTCTGCTGCAGCTTAGGTGTAGCAAGCTGGGAGCGAGCCAGCCCTGGTGGAGAGGAAGGCGAAAGGAGGCGAGTGCCTAAAAAAGTAGCATGATAGGAAGGGAAGGTGCTGAGGGCCGTCCTACTAGCGCGGTGTCATCAGTGATGCCCACCATCACCTCCTCCCCAGCATAGCTGGACCACATCAGTGAGCCTAAGAAGTTTTCCTTTTCTGGATCTCTCTTGAAACTTATGAAAAGCCCCGAGTTTCAAGTGGTGTATGGTTGTGATGCCAGGTCCAGGGGCCTGCAGACGGTTCTAATCCTAGCTCTGCCACTAACCAGACCTTTGAAGTGACAACTCCTTTGAAGGGCTTTTCCTGAGTTGGGCTGTATTACCTCAAAGATCCTGGACATCCAGTCTCTGGTTTTGTTATATATATAAATATATATATACACATATATACAATCTTGAAATATTTTCCCCATGCCAGCATTTACCTGGGGGATAGGGCTACAGTGCTGTGACACTGGAGGTTGCCAGAAGTACCGTGGGTGTTCAGAACCCCTGATAGAAGACGCTGCCCACCGAGCTGACTCGGGAGGATTTGAGAGCACGTGAACACAAATGTAGGCACTAAGCTCCTTTCTGACCTGGTTTAATGAACTTGAAGCAGGACTTATACTGTGAGTGACAAGGCAGGCCAGGTAATCCTGGAGGGGCGCTCCTCTCCCACATCAGCCACAGCGCGGTCACCGGAAGAGGGGGAGCGCTGGCTATGCCTCTAGACGTTCCAGGGACACGTGGACACCTGTGAGCGTAGCAATCACTCAACCCATTTTAGCTGAAAGGCTCTCTTGTGAGCTTTAGTTCTAGTCGGCCGTGCTCATGAATACTAACTACAGTGAAACAATTGCTGAAACTTCCTCCACACCTTTCCGGATTTGGGTGCTTCCATGCCCTGCGCCATCCTTCGAGCCTGTCGTATTCTTCTCCACTGCCCTCAGTCCCCGGATCACGCAAACCTCCTGAAGAAAACAGCTCTTGCATGTGCCTCCACCACCATGGCTTTTTCCCTCCTCTGTTATCACAGAGGCTCCTGACTGGTTCCCATGCCTCCCTCTCACCTCTTCTCCTAGATGCCCTTACAGTTATCAAGTATCATCAGGTTCCTCTTCGGCCTAAAAAATCTCTCTTCTATTTCGGTTCCAACCTGCTTTTCAGCCTTATGTCTCTGTCCCTTCTCCTTCCCCTCCAGCTCCACTCTGCCCTCAAAACTCTCCCCTTTACCCCCAAAGTGTGTGCTTTGCCTACCTCTAAGCCTTTGCCCTTGCTGACTCCTCTCCCTCACGGCTCCTCCAGCCTCAAATGGCCCTTCCAGGAGGAAGACTCCCCAGATACCCCCAGCCTCCCCAACGCGGCCTCATCCCCTGACGCTTCCTGCAAAGTAGTGAGCTCCCTGCAACCTGCGCTTTCCTTGGGCACCTTCCGACCCCAAATAGCAGACGTCCCCAAATGTCCGTACTTGGGGGCGGATGAGAGCGCAGACAGTAGCCCCCATTGCGGGGATTCCACTATCTTTTTCTCCCAAATGCGGCCCCTGCCTGGACAGGGGTCTCCCTTCTCCACCTTCACGTGGTGCGGGGCCGGGGAAGACACCGCCCCAAGCCCGTGGTCTCCCCGGGGTAGACGTAGGTGGATGGAGGCTCCTCGCAGCCCCAGCCCCGCCGCTCGCCGTGTGTGCCCGGGGCGGGAGAGGCCGGGTCACCGGGGTCGCCCCTCCCAAGGCCGGAGTTGGTGGAGGGACGGATGAGGAGCCCGGCACCCGGCACCCAGCGCAGTGCCGGCGCAGCCGAGCCAAGTCCCGGTGCGCGAGGAGCTTGGCCGCGCGCTCGGGCCTCCGGGGCTCCGGCCTGGGTCTGCGGGTCCCGGAGGGTCAGGCTGGGGGCCCAGCACGCCCGGGTTCTCCGGCTCCAGCCGGTCCTCGTCTGGAGACATCAGGGCACTAGGCCCGGCCTCGACCGCTCCGCTGCGCCAGGGGCCGGGCGCGGGGTCATCAGCCTCCGGACTGCGGGCCGCCCGGTGCCGCTCCAGCTGTGCGCGCCTCGCGCGTGTCCGCTCGGGGTGCCCGGGGGCGCCGGGGCCGGGCCATGCCCTTCCTCCGCCTCTTCGCCTGGTCCAGATCCAGGCACCTGGCGGCAGCCACGCAAAGAATTGGTATGGGCCCTGCTGGGCCATCTGGGGGCCGCCCCAGGGGCAGAGGGCATGCCAGTGTCGCCTCTCGGGTGTCTCCTCCTCACCTCTTGTCAGGCAGGCAGAGGTGAGGGGGGTCTCAGGCGCCCCCTTGCGCTCCTGCCTCTTTGGTAGCCCGGAATCACGCCCGACTGTGGTTGGCTGTTCGCCCCGCCTACCCCCGTGCGTCCTCAGGCACCGTGTAATCCCACTCTGTGAAGCAGGGACGATTATCCCTATTTATTTATTAATTTAGGCGGGGTCTACAACCCGGGGTCCTCTCGGGGCAGCAGTGTCGTGTTCTGCAGGAAACCCCGGGATCTGAATCCTCCGTCGCATGCTCCGTCGGTGCAGACTTCCCCCGAGGCTTCCCCGAGGTCACGGGGCCCGAGAGGGCCAGTGGCTGGAATGTGCTGTTCCCTGGGTTGACTTCTGGGCTCGCCAGTTTCCACCCAGGCGCCTGCTATGCTGCTCCTTGGGTGACATCTTGTGGCCAAGGACAGGTACAGAACGTTGGCTGAAAGGCAGTGAGGGAAGACCCCTCTGGGCCTCTCTGGAGGAGGGGCAGGATGCCCAGGGATGCTCTAGGACATAGAAGCACCAACCAGTCCCCCCCGTAATCGGGCTTTTCAATGAACTGTTTACTAAGACAGCTTTGGACAAACCCCAAAACCCATCCATGTCCTCCGTGCTAGACACACAAAGACACCAGGTTCCCCTTGGCCCATCTGTGTTGTGGCAAATAATAACCATTATTCCCAATAGATATAGCTTTTCTATGGCAACCCAATGACAGGTTATGATCTCCATATTGCTTTGAGGCAGCAGCCCCGAGTCACGTAGTCAATGAGTAATTGAGTCACGACGTGAGCCCAGCTCGGACAGGCTCCGATGCTGGCCCAACACAGCACTGAGACCTGGGGGAGCCCCTGTGCCCCATTCTCCAGGGAGGTGCTACTGAGGGGGAAAGTGTTGTTAGTCACCGTAATGCCTTGAGTTCTGGGGCCGTTTTCATGTGCTGGGCACAGAGCTGAGTGCTTTACACACATTACCTCGCAGAATCCTCACCTGTGAGCTGGGTACCGTTATGAGCCCCATTTTACAGATGAGGAATCTGAGGCTCAGAGAGGTGAAGTGGCTTATCCAAAGCCACACAGAAAATAAATGGCAGAGCGAAGATCTAAAGGATTCCTGAGTCCTTATTTTTAGCTACTATGGGATCCTGTTTGCTCCTCTGCAAAATATCACTGCCACAGGATGGCGGGGCATCATGTGAGGTGAGAGTGGAAGGAGCTTTGTAAACTGTAGAAGATGGTGCCCATGATGGTTCATTATTATCCCGATCCTGGTGTGCACTTCCTGTTGTGCACGGGAGCCCCTCCAGGGCAGGGCTGGACAGCGGTGGCATCCCCAGTTCCCAGCACAGAGCCTGGCACCCAGTGGGCATCAGCAGATCTCACCGGATTTGAGCCTCCGGAGCAGGGAAGGCGCACTTCCCCCTCCCCCCACCCGGCCCGGGTCCACTTCCTAGTGTCAATGTCATGGCTAGGATAGATGGACAGTTTCTACTGCCTGATTGGCCTTGTTCAGAAGAAGGGGTGACCTTCGCTTCCTCCTTTGCTGTAACAGGCTGGCACCTGGACTCCCATGCGGGGCCCAGGAGGAGAGGGTCTGCTTGCTGAAGACCCCAGAGAGAGCAGCAGGGCAGGCGGAATATAAATGCGACCGTGAACACAGAGGAACAGATGAGAGCGGGCCTCCAGGTGACTGGGTGGAGAGGACCCACCGGGGCAGCCGCCTGCTCTCTGTGCACAGATTGAGCCCATGATGAAGATGAATGGAAACCCCTTTGCTGGAAAATGTGGAGGCAATCAAGACGGCTACCCGTGCCGAGGGGCCCTCCCACCAGCTCCGAGCAGGGAAATGTGAGGATTCGGGATTTCAGCTGCAGCCACATGGTTAGCACGGAAACCAGGCAAAACTCGTGATAAGCAGCCCCAATTACAGGATAAATGATACAGGACGCCCGCTCACTTGGCAGGAATTAGTGGACTCAAACGGTGGCTGCAGGCGGGTACCAGGCAGCCCCTGCAAAGAGAGGACAGCTTGCACAAAAGAAAGGCAGCCCAGATTGGTGAGGACCCCTGGCCCCAGCCGCGGACCCCTCAGGGAGGTGGCAGTAATGATCAGAAGCCTTTCGTCCAGGAGACTGTGGGAGTTTTAAAGCCTGGTTGAGGGGGAAGACAGGAAATTGTTTTGTGGGTTTTCTAGCATTTGCTGATGAAAACGAACCGAACTGGTAGCTTCCAAATGCCACCCTGGGAGGCAAGACTGATGAGGACACTGTGTCTTCATCTTTCCTGGCTGAAAAATCCCAATTTTTCTCACTATGTCCACTGCAGAGCAGTATGTGATCATTCGGTCGCAGGCACCGTGGACCAGGAAGAAAGGTTTGCTGAGCGAATTAATATTGTTGACAAGATTGTGGGGGGCGTGTTTAACTCACTTCAGGTGCCCTAGACGCATTTGCACAATGCATAAGCTAATTACAAATCATGCCTATTTATTCATTAAACAGGGCCTGGGGGAAATTCAAAGAGGCAAGACTGTCTTAACTTCATTCAATTTGCAGTCTGTGATTAAACGGAACACAGCTGCAAGACTCCGGCAATGTTGCCTAATATCTGGCTTTTCCCTGCTTCAGACTGACCTTTTCTCTGGGGACCATTTCCACCCTCAAGCGGGGTCTTGGCATCCTTCTTCAGCTTTTCAGATGCTCATTGACTGCTTGTGACTTTGAGGAAGTCCCTTTGCCAGCCCACATCTCAGTTTCCTCATCTGTAAAGTGGGTTTGGGATTCCTGAGAGGACAAAGGGAGGTGATGGATGTTCAATGGCTCTTCCAGAACCTGGCCAGTCGCTGGGTGGTGGAGGTTTCTTCCCTGCTCTTCTCTCCATTTGTACATTCACGGGCTATCACTAAGATGGAGGCCCCAGGGTCCCCCACACAGCCCTTGACAAGGAAAAGCTGTGCCCGCTTTTCCATGTATGGCATATTGGTACTGCCCAGCACATAGTAGTTGCTCTCTGATTAGAGTTTTTATTGTCAGTTTGTATCTGTGCGTGTCCTTCATCTTTCTGAGTTGCGGTGGTCAGCGACGCAGCAGGTGCCCAACAAATGTTGGTTGAATGAAGGAGCGGAAGTAAGTGCAGGCAGCTCCCTCCCACTGGTGTTTCCCAAACGACCTTGAACTCTGATAGGCTGCTTCCCCCTCCGCCAACCAAGGGGCTCTTCCTCTGCCCCCCTTTCCGTAAAACACCCGTATCCCATGGCTCTTCGTGGGGGGCCTGATGGGTTTCGAGACATGCTTCCATGCCCCCCATGGTTTCTAAAACATACAAATCATTCTGGCTGCACTTCTGTGTTTCATTACTAGGAATGCACATTTGAAAACAACAGAGGGTGAGGTTTAAAAGCAACATGCAATTTTTATTACATATATCTCCAAATCTGCCATTAGGGCTGTCCCCGTGGTGTTATTGACCTTGATTCTTTCTCATTTGCATCCTGCATTTTTCATCCTTTGGAATATGGTGTTTTGGGACTTCTCCATCATTAAGTGGATTTACAGCAATTTCCCTGTGTGTTTTCTCCAAGGGATTCTGTTATGAGATGCACATTAAATCTCCATTAATACCTCATTATCCGACTGATAAGATTACCATGATAATGAGGCAGAAATTCTAATTGTTTCACTTCTTATTGTGCCTTCCATTTAATCCTTTACCTGGAAGTTGGTCACGAGCTGGTGAGCACCAGGCTGACAGAGACTCCAAACGGAGGCCGGGCGGCTGGGACCATTGTGATCAATTGTGACCGGGGGCAAGAAGGGCGGGGGAAGAGGGTTTACATGCATTTCCTGGGCAAAAAGTTTGGGGTGCAGGCCATCTGGGGTGGGCCTAGTTGGACTTGCAGAACTCTTCTGCTCCAGTCCAATACGTACTCACACACATGCACATGAGCACACACGTGTGCACACACATGCCCACGGACACAGTCTCACACACATAATCACTCATGCATGTGCACACAAGGTATGCACACACACAGCCTTGCACTCTAAGTCCAAGACAACCCAGCCTCTGGACCTCATGCTCTATTTTCCTGCCAGCCTGGACCCCCCTTCCAGACCGTTCCTAGATCTGGAACTCTCCATGAACCCGCCTTCCAGATTGATGAACTCATCTGACAAAGCATTAGAGGCCCAGAGCCAGCAGACACTGGGGCAGGGGAGGGAGGGACAGAGACAGTGGGACAAGAGGCCTCTTCAAGGGAGAGCCTACGCAGGACCCTCTGCAAGGGGTGCTCCCACCAAGGTGTCTCCAGACCCCCCAAATGTGCTGGTCTGCTTCAGGTCAGCTCCCTCCCTCTGTTGGGGATGGAGGTCCCCCCTGAGAATGTGCTTGTAGCAGCCACCCCAAGCTGTCATGCTCAGAGGGCATTGTACTCTGCGTGTCGCCAGGAAATTCCTCGGAGTGGGGTTGCTTGGACAGTAGGAGAGAGAGGAGCCCTCTGGGCCTTAATCCTGCCCTTCTGCTTGGTGAGCGGGCAGAAAGAGCATTTCTAAAGCCTCTCTGGGGATTTGGCAGCAGCCAGAAGGATGGTGGCTGCCAGTGGCCGAGGGTCTGGGGCTGGAGAAAGCCTGTCAGTGGGCCCAGATCCTGAGTGTGCTGAGGCTGGGCCTGGAGCGGCCCAGGAGGCAAGAAGCAGACCCACTTCCACAGATGGGGAAGGTGGCCTGACTGCTGGACCAGGGGAGCGCATGGTGCCCAGATGTCATGAACAGCCTTAGGTCAGGGCAATCTTTCTGCAGTGATCTTCGGTTTCATGGCAAACCAGTGCTGGGTTTCCACTTGCCTTCTGTGCTGGTTGCCTAGGGTTGCCGTAACAAAGCATCACGAATTAGGGGCTCAAAACAACAGAAATTGCTTCTCTCACAGTTCTGGAGGCAGGAAGTCCGAAATCAAGGTGTCAGCAGGTCAGGCTCCCTCTGACACCCTGTGGAGAATCTTTCCTTGTCTCTTCCCTACTGGAGGTGGCCGCCAATCCTTGGCCGTCCTCGGGTCCCAGCTGATCAGTCAGTCTCTGCCTCTGTTGTCACACGGCCACTTCTCTGTGTGTCTCTCTCCTCTTCTAAGGACACCGTCATGTTGGATTAGGCCCAACCTAATAACCTCATCTTAACTTGGTTACATCTGCAAAGACCCTATTTCTTTTTCTTTTTTTTTAAAGATTGGTACCTGAGCTAACATCTGTTGCCAATCTTCTTCTTTTTTTTTTTCTTCTTCTCCCCAAAGCCCCCAATACATAGCTGTATATTCTAGTTGTAGGTCCTTCTGGCTCTGCTATGTGGGATGCTGCCTCAGTGTGGCTTGATGAGCGGTGCTAGGTCCATGCCCAGGATCTGAACCGGTGAAACCCTGGGCCATGGCCCCGGTCTCAGACCCTGTTTCTAAATAAGGCCACATTCGCAGGTACTGGGGGTTAGGACGTCAACATATCTTTTTAGGGGACACAATTCAACCTGTAACACCTTCTGAAATATATCCATGTAATTAAAATATGAATGATAATATTAGACAAATACTAATACAATTGGCAGGATTTGTGGGTGGTTTTACAAGGTTGAAGTGTGGGCCACACTGTAATGAGGCGTGTAGGGCTGGCCCGGATCAGACGGCCCTCACTGTCCCTTTCCCATGGCTGTTGCAGAACCACAGATTGACGGAACTGGAAAGCCTTCCGGAGACCAACCAGTTCAGCCTCATCATCTTCCTTATTGTGTTTTAATTATTTCGATTTTTCCCCCCAAATAAAATAAGGACATAGTTTTACAGAGTCAAACAGTACTAAAGCTGTCCCTTGACCCATCCGTACCTCCCTCCTGCATCCCTTTCCGCCAAAGGCAATTACTTGAAACAATTTACAGGCACTTCATATTTGTCAATAATATGTTTTTACCACGATTTCTCAACTCATCAACTTTAGATATTATCCACTGAGTTCCTGTAATGGAATATGAAAATTTAGTTCTCTTACCTGCCCACCCTCAACTTTCTCTTTTCCATGCTCACGATGTAGGTAGAGGACAAGATTTGTTAAATCGGTATTTAGCATCCATATAAGTATTGTTCACATCTGAGCCATGTAGGCAACTTTGATCACATTTCCTTTCTTGTACAACTTTTGGATGCTCACATTTTCATCTGATTAGCATTCTATGTCCCGATTGTTAATGCTTCCCCAGCTCTCCTACAGAACCATGGAATCCCTCTGACGTCTGTTCTCCACGCCGTCTAATAACACCTTGTAGATCCCCCCCAACCACAGAGAGACTTTCTCCTAAAACCCTCTGTCCTGCCCCAGTCTGGGCTGATTGCTTTTGAGACCCTCTGCACAGCTGTCACCCCAGGCTCCCCTGGCTTCTCTCCCATCTTGGACCTCCTGCTCTTTAGGTCCTATGTCTTCCTCTTTCTGGATATTCTGTCCCATTTTGGCAGATCACATCCTCAGGAGGCTTCTGAGAACCTTGTGTGAGAGTGATCTTGCAAGTCTGAAAATGGCTTCATTCTATGTCCATGCGTGAGTGACAGTTTGGCTGGGTATGATATTCTAGGCGGGAATCATATTCCCAGATAATTTTGAGGGTTCGGCTCCTTTGTCTTCTACTCTCCACTACTGCTGTTGAGCTGATAAACAATATTCATACCTGGAAATGGGTACACTTCTTCCTTTGCTAGGCCCTTCCTCTGGGGAGTTGAGTCAATGGGGTCAGGAGCTGAGCTGAGTTTGGGTCTGTTGTTATGGTTACTCTCAGTGTTTCACGTTCCTCTAGCATGATCTTGCTCGACTAACAGTATTGAGCATCATTTCATGTGTTATTTGCCATATATATCTCCTTTGATGAAGTGCCTATTCAAATCATCTGCCCTTTTTCTTTTTTTAAAATTTTTTCCTTTTTCTCCCAAAGCCCCCCGGTACATAGCTGCATATTTTTAGTTGTGGGTCCTTCTAGTTGTGGCATGTGGGACACCGCCTCAGCATGGCTTGATGAGCAGTGCCATGTCCACACCCAGGATCTGAACGGGCAAAACCCTGGGCTGCCGAAGCAGAGGGCATGAACTTAACCACTCAACCCTGGGGCCGGCCCCCTGCCTATTTTTTAAATTGGGTTGCTTTCCATTCCTCCAGCATTTTCGTGTGTTTAGGGCTGGGCCTGACTTGCCAGAGGATTTTTCTCGATGTCTGCCCCACCCTCAGCTTTAGGTCTCCCCGTTTGCATTTGCTCCTCAGAGAGAGCCCCTCTCCTCGCTCTTGCCCCGCCCCCAGCAGCAGACCATAGTTACTGTCACTCAGTGCTGGTCAGCCTGGCTGGGGAGGGGCGTCGTCTTTTGTTCTGGCTCAGCTTCGGTTTTAGGCAGGAGCTGGGTCTCAGTGATCTAAAGGTCTGGGCCTAGGATGTGTTTCTATCCCTCCCGCAGAATTAGAGGGTTTTCCTCTTTGATTCCCTCAGTGGCAGCTTGTCTTCACCTGAATCCCGAGGGCTTTTCCTGCCCTGCTCTCAGATGCTCGAGGTTCTTGATCCATACAGGAGAGACGGAAAAGGAGATAGTGGGTGGGGCATCCTGCTTTTCCCACACTGCCTGCAGGAGGCCTTCTGTGGGGGGGGGGGGGGGGCTCTTGCCCTGCCCCCAATCTTTCTGATGAGCATGGGATGAGGTCAGTGGAGAAGAGCCTGTGAGGGCGTGGGAATTCCCTTGTGTCTGCAGCTCCCGGGGACTCTGTACCTCACACTAGCTCACCCTTCGCCTTTAGCAAGTTGCTAACAATTTTAGCTGAATTCTTCTCCGCTGTATGGTGTGCCACGTCTCTGCCGTGTCGAGCTACAAAAACAGAAACCAGTGTTAAGGCGCAAGGCGTTTATTTGGGATCAAAGAATTGCAATTCAGATTACAGAGATTCAAGTAGAAACCCAAATAGTGTCCCAATCACAGGAGGGGGCTCAGGGCTTTTATGGGAAAGAGGGAGGATGAGGTGAGTTGTAGAAAGAAGAGTCCGTTGGTGCCAGAGGAGGTGAGGCTGGGTTTGTACGTCATTGGTTGGCTTGAGATTCCGTCATCAGGTGAAAGGCTGGACGCGCTTCACTGATTCCTTAGTCATCCGGCCCTCAGCAAAGCTCAGTCCTATTAGCTCTTACACACAGGATATTCTTGTTATTACTGACTTCTTGGGATTTTGGTGGTTTGGTCCAGTTTGGAAGATAAAGAAAACAAGATGTGAAACCAACTCCTCTAGAATGCCAGCTCTAGCTCTGTTCTAATATGGCTCCGCTCATGTCATCTTCCACAGCCATCCGGTCCCATCTCTCCTTGGAGGTTAGTTAGTTGCCCTCTGACCTCAGCTCAGAAAATTTCTGATTTTGCTAATCATCCAACTTTATAGAAGCCTCAAGTCTGGTATTGTGTTTTTACCCAGTGCCTTCAGCGTGCCAGGCTCTGCTGGGCCCAGAAGGGGACAACACAGCCCAGGCCGTGCCCTCAGGGGACCCTTGGCTGTCCTGGGGGACCTCGTTGGAGCCTCCTAGCCCCGTGAACCCCTGGGGATTGCTGTCTCTACTGTACAGTAGCAAAACTGAGGCCTGGCGGGGGTGGCCCATCGGAGCCGGCGAGGCAGTTCCCGCCCTGGCCTCCCTCCTCCCGGGTGCAGCTGGCAGCTGGGCCCTGCCTGGGGCTGGCGTCGGGGCTGCAGCCGCTGGACCTGGACCTCCTCCCCCCTTGCCGTCTTACCCACCAATGCATCCCTCAGCCCCGCAGGACACAGACTGGGCCCCGTGGTCCATTACTGCAGCTGAGTGTGAGCGGGGAGGGTTCAGGCTTGGGGGCCAGTTTGCCAGGCTTCGAATCCCGGCCCTGTCACTCACAGCGCTGACACCCTGGGCAGGTGAATTCCCTCCTCTGAGTCTCAGTTTCCTGGTCTGTAAAATGGGAATGGTTTATCCCTACCTGCAGGTGGCCGTGAAGATCAAATGAGGGAATATGTGAGGTGCCCGGAGCACCAGGCCCCTGGAGAGGAGGCGGCTTTGCCCAGAAGCTGCCGTGCTGGTCTACCAGGCCCTCCGGGGGGTGCCCACGATTGCCCTCCATGCTCCACCCAGACATGGCTCCAAAGGGGCCCCTTGGCCCCCTGCCTCCTGAATGAACTAAGACCAGCCTGCTGTGAATTTAACAACGGAACCATGCAGGGAAGATCTGGAGCGGAGCGGGGCCCAGTTAGCAAATCTGGACTCTTAGCCACCGTTATGGGGTGAATTTTTCCCTCCCCCTGCAAATTCACGTGTTGAAGTCCTAACCCCCAGCACCTCAGAATGTGACCTTATTTGGAGACAGGCTCTTCACAGCCGTAATCAAGTTAAAACACTTTAACTTACTGTTTTTGTGTGGAGAGGACGTAAGTGCTGGTCCTGAGGGAGAGGAGGGGCGGGGATGGGCTGAGCGTCAGGGGCAGCTCAGAGAATGGAGCAATGGGCGCGAGATGGTGCAGCCACAACCACTCTTCCCAGAGGAAGCCTGATCTCGCGGGAACTTGGATGATCACAGGGGCCAGCAGTGGAGTCCTGTGATGAGAAACACCAGGTGCCCCCAGTCCCTGAGGCCCCTCGACCCAGACGTGTCCCTCAGGAGTCTGGCTCACACCACTTATCAACCACACCCCAATCCTCATCGACTCCTCGCCCTCCCCCCAGAGCCACAGTGCAGTGCCACCTCATCCCAAGTAAAAATCCTTGATTGCCTCTGTAAAGTTAAAAAACGTGTCGCCTCTGTAAAGACACAGCCTTCCAATGAGGAAGTCATTAGGCTGGGCCCTGATCCGATATGACTAGTGTCTGTATAGAAAGGAGAAATTTGGACTCAGAGGGCACACAGGGAGAAGGCCATGCGAAGATGAAGAGATCAGAGTGATGCTTCTACAAGCAAGGGATGCAGAGACTGCCCCAAAACACCAGAAGCCAGGAACAGATGCTCCCGCACCGCCCCCAGCAGGAACCCACCCTGCTCACACCTTGACCTCAGACTTTTGGCCTCCAGAACTGAGACAGTAAATTTCAGTTGTTGAAGCACCCAGCTTGTGGTACTTTGTTGTGGTGGTCCTAGGAAATGAATGTAGCCACGAAACCACACCGCCTTCCCGGGGCATGGGTCGGGAGCCAGGCAGACCCCGGCTCCTCAACCGTTGACTTCCTGGGGCACCTCGGACAGGTTACTTGCGTCTCTGAACCTGGCTTTCCTCGTCTGTGCTGGGGGATGGCCATCCCTGCCCAGCCACCCCACTAGTGAGTTTCCAATGTCACTGGGCCACATGCCCTGAGGTTTGGAGGGGAAGGGCCCCTCTTTGCTCATCCTGGGGCCTGCTGTCCACCAGCATCAGGCAGAGATGTGGGTGACCAGCCACTACGGTTTACCCCTTCCGGGCCTCAGACTTGGCCCGGGGCCCAGGGCCTGCTGCAGGGCTGGCCCAGGCTGGGCCTATGGCCTCCAAGATTTGAGTCAGGGGTGGCTGGGGTACAAATACCCACTTTGGTGTTGTTGTTTTTGTTTTTTTGTGGAGGGGCTGTGTTCTCCCAAACCAGAGACTTCCCATAAGAGACACAGCAAATCTGGAAGCTGGAAGAGCTTTCACAGACGAGTCTTCCCCTGTTGTGTAGTTGGGGAAACAGACACAGAGAGGGGCAGGGCCTGGCCACGGCCACACAGAGAGGCGGAGGCAGTGGCAGGCCCGGACTGGCAGAGTGGGGAGCGCTCTGTGCCCACGGCAGGCGCCAAGTGGAGCTTGGTGGCATGGGGCTGTGTCTCCCTCGTTCCCTCGCGTGGCAAATGCTGACAGCCATGGCTTTGAGGCCCGGAGGGACCAAGACCCTCCTCTCCGCAGCCTCCAGCTCTAGGACCCAGGCAGAACTCGTCCTCCTGAACTCTCACCTCCAAGCCCTTGCACAGGTGTGTCGTGTGCCAGGCCGGGTCCATCCAGAGCCACCAAGAGTGCTACGGGATAACGGGTTTATAGGGTTAGGCCTGGCACGGTTGTGGAAGGACCTGAGAAAACGATGATGGAAGGAGAAACTGGAGGATCAGAGGAAGAACCTCTGTGTGGCCGCCCTGAGGATGGAGGCCCATCCAACTGTCCAGCTGTCCAGCTGTTGCCTGTGGAGGGGGCGCTGGGGAGAGGTCCCTGGGGAGCTGGCGCTGATGTGCGGCTTCGGTCTCTGTGGGTCTGCAGCCACAAGATACACCAGGCGCACAAAGGCCGCTTTATCCATCTCAGAGTGACATTTGTTCCTCCTCCAGCCGTGTCACACCCGCCCTTTGATATCCCAGAACTTGAGCTCTGATACAAGCTTAACTGCTGCTGGTGCACTTTACGTTATATAAGAAGGGGGATGGGAGAGGGAGAAAAAGAAAAGGGATTGATTACGTAGACAGATGCATTCATATGTAAACAAGAAAGAAATACCAGTGACTACTCTTGTCCTTGTTTCTGCAACAGGCCACATGGCTAAAGCTGAAATTAATTCTTCCATCATCCGTTCCCTGTTTGCTTTGCCAGCATCCAGCACGCAGCTGGTTGTGGTTCCTTGGCTGGTGGGGTGACCCAGACCTTGAGTCCCAAAGGGTCTGTCTCATTTACGTTCCTGCCTAAATTGGGTTGTTGGAATTTCCATCCCAATTGTACCCCTCCTTACCCCCATTGTATACATAGCAGCCCCATTTCCCTGGATAGTCAGGACCAATCAACCTATTTTTTGCTGTTGGTTCATCAGCATAAAGAACCGAATGTGGCCAGAGGGCATCTCACCTCCCGGTTTAGTGGAACTGTTGTGTCCCCTCTTAGGAATGTCCCTCCCTTGGGAAGTCAAAATTACAGGGATGGGAAACAAAAATTTTGCTATCGGGTGACGAGGATTCTAGTGAGAAGAGCTGCTCCCATTTCTGTCCTTTGACTCCGGGACTGTGGGATCCTGGCCGTGAGAGAAACAGCACCACACGGTGGATGCTGATTCAGATGACAGGCTGCAGCCTGGAGGTTACTGCCCCAGCCCTGCAAGGTGTTGCCCCCTCACTGTGCCTTCACGGAGCCTTCAAAAGGCCACTCCATCATCCTGTAACACCAGCTGCTTCTGGTGATAGGGAAGTCCATCTGAATCAGTGAACTGCATGGGCCCGTTGCCACACTTAATCTGCCACGGAGTTCGTTCTCTGGTCGGAGGCCATGCTTCGTGGGTTCCATGATGCTAGAGAAGGCATCCTGTAAGCTCCTGGGCGGTGGTTTAGGCAGAAGTATTTGGGGCAAGGAAACCAAACCCATGTTCAGAAGTGGCTGTGCCAAGGAGAAGAAAGCGCTATTCCTTCTCTCGTGGAAGTGGTGTATGTAACCGACCTGCTCCCAGCGGGCTGTCTGGTCTCCCCGGGAAGTGGTGCCATATAGGGGGCTCAGGGGCCTAGTGTGATGGCCTGCGCAAGAGAAAGGCAATGCAGGTCCCTGGGGTCCAGATGATGAAAGAGGGCTGGACAGTTGATAGTTATAACCCTGCAGAGGGACAGTGAAGGCATGCTACTGGCCCTGCCAACTGAAAGTAGACTGCTTCTCATGAGGGAAGAGGTACCAGATATGCTGACCGGCTCCAGCAAGGACATCACACCTGGAACAGCGGCGGCAACTGCAGTCACCACCTGAATAAGTTTACGATCATCTACCGCCATTCTCCGAGACCCACCTCCTCCGTACAGACCCAATAGGTGAGTCGAATGGGGATGTGGTGGGACGCCCCACCCCAGCGTCCTGCAGGTCCTGGATGGTGGCACCGATCTCTGCGACCCTCCCAGGAATGTGCTTGGCTTGTGGTTTACCATTTTGGTGCAGGGCTTCCATTTGGCCCTAACAACCCTCCCTACAAAGACCAGGGAACTGCCAGTTGCTGAGTGTGTCAGTTCCAACAGCGCATTCTGAAGCTGGGAAAATAACTCCTGGCTGTGTTCAGGGTCCCACTGGGACCTTGAGTGGGTCTGGCCTCCCCTTCCATTCAGGGGGTACTGTCTATGCACTGCCCAGTCCGGGAAGGGGTGGAGGGACCACAATGCTCTCTTATGTTGCTTCAGTTCAGACTTCTATTTACCAGACCCAGAGCTTTTCTGCTGATACAAATCAAGATTTTATTAGGCTGCCCACTTCTTTTGGTCTTGGGGCACCATGACAGACTGATCAATCAATCAATTAATTCTGTTCCATGCCCCCCCTCACCAGAGAACGTAGTGAGGCAGGGTGAGCAGGCATTAAGAAATAAGTCCACTCCAGCATTCCAGTGCTCTCTTGAGTCTTTTGCTTTCTTCCACGCCAGACAAAGAAATTCTGGCATCTCAGCTTCCCTCAGTGTAGGCTACCTTTGGGGTCCAGGTTTCACCTAACCAACTGAGCAAACCTTTAGAGCCGCTCCCAGTGGCTTGAGCTAGCACACAGAGTCCGGGATCTCTGCCTAGTGCACCCACCATGTCAATAAATCTGGTCAGACACAACATTACGTCCCTTCCATTATGATGTCCACTCCCATACGCGTTTCCCTGTCGGTGTCAGTTGGCAACATGTTGCAATTCTTTGCTGTGTACGATGGCTCCTTGTGGGTCACACTTTGTACCTGGCCCCCTGAAGCTTATCAGGGCTTGAGTCCGGTTATAGGTCTGGCAGCAACGAGAGGTGGGGATGGTTTCCAGGAAGATCACCTGTCCCCGCCAGGATGCCCGCCTCGCCAGAGGCCACTTGAGGTTCCCCAGGCGCAGGGGAGTGACCTCAGGAGGGGACGACAGGATGCTTCTACTGGAGCCTGTCTCTTCACTCAGAACTTGATCTGGGAAGTCAAAGCCCTGAGCTCATCTTTCTTTCTAAGTTTTCTGGTGCATTTAGAAGCAACCCAGCCGCCCCACAGTCCTTAGACCCTGTATTTCCAGTCACATTCTATGCCGGCAGCCGCTTGGTCGCCTAGAGCCCTCTATAAGCCTTGACTCCAGGGGTCTAAAGGGATCATTTAAGTGACTGCTTCACTAGTGCTTGCCCTAGACCATGGGTGGCCCCACTGCCCTGGTGATGGGGTCATTGATGCCTCTCACTCTGCTCAGGTTGGAGCACCAATGCCAGATTCCCATCTGCTCCCCTGGAAGTATCGCCACTCCCAATAACTGTATCAGGTAGGGTTCCGTCAGGAAGCAGGGCTGCTGTGAGTGTCATGGGATACGGACTTATTACGGGGATGAGGCTTGATGTGACAGTGGGAGGAGCTGGACGTGAAGATCCAGAGGGGGAACTGGAGGGTCGGAGGAAGAGCCTCCACCGGGCAATGTGAGACGCAGGCAGGGCCAGCGGCTGAAAGGGATGCGAGGGGTGCTCCTGGGGGTGCCTGTGGAGCTCCCGCCTCTCCCGGTTCTTGGCTGAGCCTCTGGAGGTGGGCTCGGGGCTGCCGTGGGTCAGCAGGGTCAGCAGGGCCAGCAGGCAGGATGTGGAGCTAGGCACAGAGCCAAGGAGCGTGAGGACAAGCTGGACCCCTGGGGGTCTCTGAGTCTGCCCGTCTCCACGTCTGACTACTGTGACCTTCAGAGAGTAAAGCTCCTGCTTCGCTCCCGCTTCCCAAATCCCATACACGGGGTCCCTCCAGGAGGGCGTGCTGGGCCACATGCTCCCGCATCAGCGCGTCTCCCCACCTGAATCTCCCCTCCTCTGCCCAGGCTGCGTTTCTCCCACCCCAGCACCTCCCCCGGGCCTGCCTGATGGCTGCTCCACTGCCCCCAGCAGACTGTGAGTTCTGAGACGCCAGGCTGGGCCTGCCCCATTCATCACGGGTGTGACCAGCACCTGGCACGAGCTCAGAACAGAGCGGTGCTCAATATGTGTTTGGCAAATGAATGAATGAATGAATGATGCCCGCTTGGTCCCAGGACCTGAGCTGGGTGCTAGGCACACAGAGAGGAAAATCAGACAGAGAAGAGTCTAGCTGCTGCCATGGTTATTGTGCACTTACTCCCTGCAGGGCCCTGGGCTAGAGGCTGGGGGTGGAGGAGGGAGGTAGAGATGAACTGACTCAGGAATGACTGGGCGACTGTGTCAGGGCCCTGGGATGAACCCAGGAAGAGGCTTGGCTGGGAGCTCAGAGAAAGCAAGGCCTCTGCCGGCCATCGAATCATGGAGGACTTCCTGCAGGAGGTCCCATTGGGGAGGACTGAAACAGGTGGAATTTCAGTGGGATGAGTGCATTCCAGACAGAGAGAATGGCTTTGCAGACGCTAGCCCAGGGCACACACCTGAGACAGCGAGGTTTTTATTTTTCCCTCCCTTCAGGCTGTGGGCTTGCCCAGAGTTTGATTTCTAGGATGATTCCTACTCTTAAGAAGGATGGTCTTGTCAAGGTGGTCAGGTGGTCAGGTGCACACAGAAGCCAAGTTCCTGGGTTCACTCCTGCCTCCAGGCTCAGCTCTTCTGGTCCATTCTCCACAAGGTGGCCAGAGGGATCCCTCTAAACCCCTCCATGGCTCACCATTGCCCTTGGGATAGGGTCCAGCCTCCTTCATATGCCTGGAAGGTCCTCAGTGCTCTCCTCTCTCACCTCTGGGCCTTCCCACAGGCTGCTCCTCTGCCCAGAGCTCACCCCTCAAATGCTGCCTTCCCAGAGCAGCCTCTCCTGCCCCTGGCCTGGGTCAGGGGTCCCCTAAACGCCCAACTGACCACTCATCTGGCTTTGTCCCATCGGAGGGCCCCTGGTCGTCACTGCTCACCGCTGAGGCCTGCTCGGGGCTGTCCCTGTGGCCTGGCTGGACTTGGGCAGGGGCTCTACCCTGTGACAAAGGGGGACCCACAGCCACGCGTGGCCAAGGAGGGAAGCAAAGGGCTGCCCTCCTTCCAGGTCACTCCTGATAGGGATTTCCTCGGCTCTGCTTTGGGAACAGTTCTCGTGTGACAGACCCAGTCTGGAACCCGGCTGGTGAGGGTGGCGGCCATCACAGGCCCCCGTCTGGTGTCCATGGCAGGAGGGAGCAGAGAAGTCACCAGGTCCCGCCTTGTCAGAGGCTGGGGCGGGGCCTTCTCACACTCATCAAAGGCCGTCACACTCACCCCGCCCTTTGACCCAGCAGTTCCACAACTAGACATCCACCCCTAGACGTGATTTGACGACGTACAAAAATACGCACCAGGGTGTCCATGTGGTGTTGGGGTCGGTGGTGTTTATAAATATAAAGAATCAGAAATTGCCCAAATGACCAAGAACAGGACTAAGAGAGTGAAGGGCACGCAGGAGGGGCTCTCGAAATTCTTGAGCAAATGACTGAAATTGTGGGGCTTTCACTTCCCTCCCGTGTCGTCCTCGCAAGCTTTGGGGGGGGTCCTGTGGTTATCCCAGCACTCAGGCAAAAGGACACAGGCTGGCAGGCGGGCACACGGCCCCGGGCGGCAGGGGCAGGTTCGAGCTCAGGTTCGTCTGAGTCCAGAGACCAGCAAATGCATGCAGCCAGCCCTCCGAGCAAGAATAAAGGAGACACGGGGAGAAGGGACCTGCGAGCCACTCATTTTTAATGATCTTTGATTGCGCTCAAGTGGCCGTGACCTCGCTGCTATGGGTTCGCTTTTCCTGAAGGGAAGACAGCGGACTCCAGGGCCAGGCCAGCTGCCACATTCTAGGCTGAGAGGCAGCAGCCCTGGTGGTCAAGAAGGTGGATCTGGAGCCAGGGTGCCTGCACTCAAACCCCAGCTCCCTCCTCCACCTCTAGCAGCCTGACCTTGGGCCGGTTACCTCTCTGGGCCTCAGTTTCCCCATCTGTAAAATGGGGACAATAACAGTACTTCCCTCACAAGTTTGTTGTGAGGATTAAATAAATCAGTATTTGTAAAGGATGTGGAACAGTGCCTGGCGCATAGTATGTCCCATGTCGGTATTTGTTTACACATGTACACACACACACACACAAACACGCATACATACATAGTTGTGAGAAAATGGTTGAGAGTAGCTTGAGCAGCACATGTGGAGTGTTTGAATGTGCAGCACCGATTCAGAGGTCCCACTTTGTGGACTCTACTTGATGGATACTCGTACAAATTCATAACGATCAGTATTTAAGCAAGTTTATTGCAGCATTGTTTGCAAGCACAAAAAGTGGGGAACAGCACGGATGTTCATCAAGAGGGGGGCAGTTAAGTAGTTATGGTGCCTCCACAGGTGGGACCCACCCGGGGTGGAAGAAGGAGTTACACGCATCAGGTTGAACCACCTGAAATCGCTACCGTCGGACCATTTTTGACCAACAGCGTGGGCAGTTGGCAATTTCGGAGGCTTCAGTCTGATCCTGTGCACACGTGTGAGAGCAGATGGAGCTGCGGTGACAAACAGACCTGAACACGGAATGGGTAAACAACAGACGTTTGTTTGCTGTCGCCGTAGCAGTGGCTACGTGCAGACGAGATAAAGGAAGGGGCGGGGCTCTCTTCCGTGAGGTGATTCAGGGACCCGGCTGGACAAAGAGGCTGGTGTCTTCAACAGGGGTTTTTCCAAGGCTGCTGCGTTTCACCCTGTCCCGGCTGCCAGAGGGACAAGGAGCACGTGGGAGGCTGTGGCCCAGGTCGGACAGGGGCACCCCTTACACTCCACGGCAGGGAACCGGGTCATGTGGCTGCCCCTACCTGCAAGGAGGCTGGGAAATGTGGTCTATCTGTGTGTATGGGAGGAGCGAAAGGTGGGTTTTGGTGGACGACTGAGCTGTCTCTGCCCCAGGACTCTCTAAGCCTCAGTTTCCTCATCTTTAGAATGGGACAGTAACAGTAGCTACTGCACAGGAGATGGTGTAATCTCTGTGCCCATCGCACAGCCCCTGGCCTACGGGGAGTGCTCGAGAAATACTAGTGTGGCGGGCTACCTCCCAGAGCTGAGCTCCACCTGCCTGGTAACGGTGGCAGATGGCATTTCCCCGCACGCTCCTGTTGCAGTGGGTCCCTGACGTGCCTCCGCCCTTGAGCTGGAGCAGACCTCCATCACTGGTGGCAGAAGTGATGCCCGACCTCTGAGGCTGGTCAGAACAGGCAACGTGGTTTCCACCTGGCGTTCTGTCTCTCTCATTCTCTCAATCTCTCTTTCTCTCTCTGCATTTGCTATTGGAAACTAACCACCAAGTTTCAGGAACCCAGGCCACCTGGAGAGGCCACACGTGGCGTTTCAGCTGACAGCCCCAGTGGAGAGCCAGCATCAACTGTCAGGTGTGTGAGGGAGCGACCTACTGAGGATTCCAGCCCTAGCCTTTGAGGTTTCCAGCCGAGGCCCCAGACATTGTGGAGCAGAGACAATTCGTCCGTGCTGTCTGCATCCCTGACCCACGGTAACCGGGAGAGGTAACAAACAATTATTGTTGTATCAAGCTACTAGATCTTGGAGTAGCTTGTTACGCAGCAATAAATAACCAGTACAGTCATGCACTCTTTATTCGTTGCCTCCCTTTCTTTATCTTATTTCCTATTCCCCTTCTAGTTTTTGCTGGGATCACCTCCCAGGTCACCCATCTGCACTCCAGTTCTCATCTCAGGGTCTGCTTATGGGGGGACCCCAGCAAGGTGACACATTATTTGGAAAAGATATGCATAGAAAAATGACAAATGGAAAATTATTGAGTGCTTCTTTGGGAATAAGTTTGAGAACCAGAAACTTTACTGGGTTTTTTTGGTGAGGAAGATTGGCCCTGAGCTAACATCTGTTGCCAATCTTCCTCTTTTTGCCCTGGGCCACTGAAGCAGGGTGCAGAACTTAAACACTACCGCCACCAGGCCAGCCCCGAAACTTTACCTTTTATTCAATACATGTCTGAATTATTTACATTTTAAACAATTCTTCATTATAATTTTTAAAAATATAAAAGTTTTCGGCAGAGCCTTGAGTCAGGCCTCATTAGGCCCCTTGCTGGACCCAGTGAGCTGGTCTCTGGGAAGGTGAGCTTCAGACATTTTGCACCCAGCTGGCAGCTGAGCTGGGGCGTGGTGATCTCTTCCTTTTTTTATGTTTTAAATAAACTAAAAAAATCGTGGTAAAATATACATAAAATTTACCAGTTTAAGCATACTATTAAGTGGCATTAAGTGGATTCACATAGTTGTGCAACCATCCCCACCATCCATCTCCAGAACTTTTTCACCATCCCCAGCCGAAACTCTGGCCCCATTAAACACTCACACCTCCCACAGTGCCTGGCAGCCCCCATTCTCCTGTCTATCCACAGGGGCCGGCCCGGTGGCGCAGCGGTTAAGTGCGCACATTCCGCTTCTCGGTGGCCTGGGGTTCGCCGGTTCGGATCCTGGGTGCCGACATGGCACCACTTGGCAAAGCCATGCTGTGGTAGGCGTCCCACTCTATAAAGAAGAGGAAGATGGGCACGGATGTTAGCTCAGGACCAGTCTTCCTCAGCAAAAAGAGGAGGATTGGCAGTAGTTAGCTCAGAGCTAACCTTCCTCAAAAAAAAAAAGCAGTCACACAATATTTATCTTTCTGTGTCTGGTCTATTTCACTGGGTGTGGTAGTTTCTTAAGTAGTCCCAGGATAACTTCCATGGTCAACGCCATCCTTGGCCAGTCCGTGGCCAGCTCCCTGGCACCAGCCCTGCCCCTGCCCCACACAGTGTGGCTGGCGGACGCGGCTGGCCCAGACGTTGCGTTCCAGATCCGCTCACCGCACCTCCCCTTCCTCAGTTCCGAGCAGAATTGCTGGGCGAGGGTTAATCAACATTCAGTCATGTTTCCAAGTTTAAATGGAGCATTTGTTTAATTATGTGTAAGTAGCAATACATTGTGGCCATTATCTAAATCACTATTTTATTTCCTGGATGTGGTTTCATAATGCAGGGTTTCTGCTCCAGCCTAGCATCATTAACAGAGAAGAGTTAATGAATATAAAAGCGTAAAGGCTAATTACACTTTAATTTACAATCATGGTCTCATTTTGGGACCACATGAAATCTGTTTTGAAAACAATTAAAAAAAAAAAAAACCCGCTCTTGCCCTGGTAAGTGGAGGGACCCCGGCCAGGAGCCCAGCTCTGTCTGCCACGTGGTGGCTGAGGGGCATTGGCTGGCACTGGTCCCTCCCTGGCGCCATTGCTGGGAGGCTGGTGAGGCCAAGTTCAATGCCCTGTGACTCTGTCTTTTGTTTCCAGCGTTTTTCCTCTCGCCGTCAGTGTCGGCTCTGGTGGCTGCTGGGGTCAGTTGAGGGAGCCCCATCTGGACCACCGGGGCGATGACCATCCTTCTCGGACCGGGCCTCACATGGAGCCAAGCCAGCTGGAATTGCTCCGTGTTTTTAAAAGTGGTGGGGACGGAAGTTGGTGGGGGACGCTGACATTTACTAAGTTCCTACTGTGTGTCAGGCACTGTGCTGGCTGCTTTTATGTATCATGATTTATTCTTTGAAATTGCTTATCAATGGCCATTTGTCTTCCTGAAATTTGAATGAGTCCCTCTGAAATGTTTAAGGGAACTGTGGGATCATTGTTAATTTTCTCACGTATAATAATGGCATTGTAGTTACAGAGAAGAATGTTCTGATTCTTAGGAGATGAAAAGAAGTTTGGGGGTGAAGGGTCATGATGTCTGCCACTCACTTCCAAACAGCTCAGGAAAAAAATATTGTATGTATATATTTATACAGATGTATAGAGAAAGAGCAAGAGCAGAGACAAAGTAAGAGAGATAAACAGAGAGAGAGAGAGACAGAGAGACAGAGATAAACGGGCAAAGTATGAATCATTGTTGAATCTAGACGGAGGGCATGAAAGTGTTCATTGTGCAATTCTTTCAAATTTCTTGTTTTGAAAAATCTTATTTAAAAAATTGGGAAGAAAAGACATCATCCCCATTGGCTGCCCACTATTTTACCTTCTTGTTAAATAAACTCCTTTTCTCCCAATTGAGGTCAAAGGTCCATTTAATGAAGCCCAGCCTCTGTCTGTATGATTTTGCATTAGGGATTACTGGAGTCTGGAAACATAACGAATCAGATAACCAAATAATAACTAAATAAATACACGAAAAGCAAAAAAGCAAAACTGAAGCCACTGAGGGGGTGGCCCACGGTGGGCTCCAGCTTCTTTTGCTTCTGAAACCCTCAATTCCTGCTCCCCTTGTAAAGAACAGTCTGTTTTGTCTGTCTGTTTGTTTGTTTTGAGAAAGATTAGCCCTGAGCTACATCTGCTGCCAATCCTCCTCTTTTTGCTGAGGAAGACTGGCCCTGAGCTCACATCCATGCCCATCTTCCTCTACTTTATATGTGGGACGTCCACCACAGCATGGCTTGCCAAGTGGTGCCATGTCCGCACCCAGGATCCTAATCGGCAAACCTGGGCCACCAAAGTGGAACATGTGCACTTAACCACTGCACCACCAGGTCGGCCCCAAGAACAGTCTTTGAAGAAAATCCCACCAGCAGTTGCCCATTGATGACAAGGTGGGCAGTAACGGGGCCCCCTCAGTCCTGGCTGGTGGAGTCTGTGCCCCTCCAGGAATTCGTCCTCAGGAAGCCTCAGGAGAGGGGCAGCTGCTTGTTGCAGCATCACTTGTGGTAAAAATAACAGTAGGGAAAACCGAAATAGAAACATCCGAAAAGAAATGTCAAACATTTGTTCACAATTCAAACAGCAAAGTGCATTTTAGGACTTTCTGTATTTCTACACAGGATTTACAGGGTCTGCCCAGCTCACAAGTCCATGTGGAACCCCACACAAACACAGGTTCTTTCGCCCCCTGCACAGTAGGGCCAATAGCTGAAATGGTGGGCTCGTGGCCAGGAAAGAGGTTTACTATCAAAAGGCAGCCAGACGAGAGGATGGGAGTCAGAACTCCACCTCCTTGAAGGGAAAACGGTAGCGGTTTTTGTCTGGGGTTTTAGGTAGCGGAGGGGGCACGTGTGGCCTTGCTGGTTGGCGCCTTCCTACCAGCCTGCATTTGGCCTTGAAGATTGAATCTTTTTTTTTTTAAAGATTGGCACCTGAGCTAACATCTGTTGCCAATCTTCTTTGTTTTTCTTCTTCTTCTCCCCAAAGCCCCCCACCCCCCCCCACCCCCCCCCCCCCGTACCTAGTTGTATGTTCTAGCTGTAGGTCCTTCTGGTTGTGTTATGTGGGACGCCGCCTCAGCATGGCCTGATGAGCGGTGCTAAGTCCGTGCCCAGGATCCGAACCGGTGAAACCCTGGGCCACCAAAGAGGAGCAAGCAAACTTCACCACTTGGCCACGCGGCCGGCCCTGAAGACTGAATCTGGATGTCCGGACTTTGAATTCCTGGGAAAGCCAGCTCCCTCCTATGCTAAGGATGGACAGAAAGACCCAGGCAGTGTTAAACCACCGTTGATTATGTTGAATATGTGCAGCTGCAGCGAACAAGCTTATCTCAGAGTTTTTGCTCTGGGATGATGCTTTAAGCTCTTACTTCTCAGATCCACGTGGACTGTGCTCCCCACCACGGGGGAGAGGAGCCACCCCCTTGGCCATAGCAGATTGAATCAAAACACGCCTGGTACCTAATGCCTTCCCCAGGAATTTCGGAAAGGGACTAAGGAGGCCCAGACTCAGTCTGAATCTGGGAGCTGTCAGGGGCCGTCTCCTGTCACGTGGGCTGAGGAGCCTGCGTTAGGCGACAGCTGTAGAGCAGACACACAGAGAGAAGCGGGCAACAGCGGGAGAGCGCTGGCGAGACCTGACGGCCTTCCTGATCCTGGTTTCAGGCTGCGGTCCTGCTCTTGGACTTCAAGAACCTCCCCTGCAGCATTTTATTGAATTCCCTTTTCTCATGTTTGATCTGGCTTGAGCAGGTTTCTGTTACCACCAAAACAGTCCTAATATAGCAAGCATGTAGAATTTTAATAATATGAAGGAAAAAAACAGGAATCACAGCCATTGACTGACTGGGCTGGACACCCTGTGCTGTGCTGTTCCTGGGCCTGTGCAAATGCCTCGAGAACCATGTCTGGTTCTCTGTGTTGCAGGGCCCGCCCTGCAGCTGAGTTTCCCAGGCCCCTCAAATGGCCAACGGGAGGCTCTGGGGGAGACAGAAGGACGAGAGAAAGGAGAAACCAGGGACTTCCTCCCATCACTGTGCCATCAGTGGCTTTGGACAGTGGCTGCGTTTCCTCTGTAGCTCCAGCACCCCACCCCCCCAGATGGGCCCTCCCTGGTTCCAGCTTCCACCAGGGAGCCCCTGCAAACCCCATTTCCTCCCCTTGTGCCCCCCGGCCCAGGGGGAATGTGGCTTCCTGCTACAATAATCTCTAGTCGCTGCCCCATCCCGTCTGGCTTCTCAGCTCCTCTGTCACCCGTGTGGTTAATTCCCCTGCAGCAAATTCCCCAGGTTTCAATCAGGTTTTCCTGGTTGAATGCTAACACATGCACATTGTTTCATCTCACCCTCAAAACGCCCTCTGAGGGAGGTCTTAGGGAGTAAAGTGGAAGTGAGGGTGTGTTTTTCTAATTCTCACAGAGATGCCATGTGGACTAGAATCATTTCTACTTTGGGAGAAAGATGCCTCAACCCAGTGAACTCCTATTCATCCTTCAAAGCCCAGCTCCAGTGGTCCCTCCTGGGGAAGCCTCTACCCTTTGTGTAGGAGTCACTGGTCACTTCCCCACCCAGGGCTCCTGGGCCCCTTCCTCGCTCTGCCAGGCTGTGAGCTCCTGGGTGCAGTGATGGCTGCATCAGATGGGACTCTACGCACCCCTGGCCTTTGTCTGCCCAAGGAGAGAGTCCATGGGCATCCCAGAAGGCCAGCCTGGACCTGAACCAGGAGGCCATATGGAGTTTCATAGGCACCTAAAAAGTTGGAGCTGGGAGGGCTGGCCAAACTCCCATCCATCCCCATTTTACAGACAGAAACACCAAAGCCGAACAGGGAAGGACTGGCCCAGGTCCTCTGCTGAGTTAAGAGCCCTGGATGAGGAAGCAGCCAAGGGATGCAGGACAGGCTGGCAATGGGGACAAGGACATGGTGAGACCCAGGCCACTGCTCCCTCCTGTGACCCAGGAAGTCGTTTCCAAGCAACTTCCCAACACGGAGCCAGGATGCCCGGCTCCTTGGGGACCCATTCTCTGGCAGCACTGCATGTGGCAGGGGCCGGGGGCCAGGCTGGAGTGAAGACCTGCCTGCAGCTGCCTGGACCCAGAGTGACCCTCTGCCTCCTCCCGCTCAGCCCCCCCCCCAGCTCCCCTCCTCATCCCACCCTCTCCATCCATCGGAGATTTATTCCCGGGCCTCGGAGCCTGGAAATAATGTGCTGACAAAGCCCGTCCCCGGCAGGTGCTTTAATTGGTTTTGTGGGAGCGGGTCTGGGAGCATCTATTTAGAAGGAAATAGAAATTACGGCGGGGCGACTGCTCCTCGCTGTGGTGGGGACCGCGCTGCCTCTGTGCGGGGCGGGGGCGGGGCAGCTCCAGGCCTGGGCTGTCTGGGGCCACGGGGCCACCGGCTGCCCCTCCCAGGCCCTGGTTCCGCCTAGGACTCAGAGGGGGCCGCTTCTCAGCCCCCCAGAGCACAGAGAGAAGGGGTGGGGACTGAGGGGCCCCAGGGCTTGCACATGGCTGGGGTCAGAGGTCAGGGGCTTGGTCTCTGTCCTTCCTCAAGGACACCCGAGCCCCTGCCCAGTGGGCACCTTCCCAAATACAAACCGCAGCTGTACTCCTTGGCTCAAAGCCCTTCCATGTCTCCCCACAGCCCTCAGCATGGAGCCAAGTTCCTAGCTTGTCATCAGGGTCCCTCACCATTTGTCTGAACTCTGATGACCTCCCTGGCCACGTCATTCTTTGCTCCTGTCCCCAACTGCCCCCTACCAATAGTCTCTAGTCTTCCCTACCAGGTACCTGTGTATCCCATCCTGTGTGTCCACCCTGGGCTAACCCTGCAATTGCCCTTGACTGAGGAGGGGACCATTGCTGTCATTCTCCAGATGAAGAAATGGAGGCTCAGAAAGGTTAAGTCACCTGCCAGAGGTCACACAGCAGGGCTGGGACTCCAAGCCAGGCCTCTCTAGTGCCCAAGCCCACACTCTTAACTACCAAGGGATAGATGGAACTAGCCAAGCTCCCTCAGGCCGCTAAGCCCCGTGTCTTCCCCTGAAGTGCCCCTGCCTGCATTTTTCCACTGGCAAACTCCTACTCATTCTTTAAGCCCACCTCACGTCACTTCCTCGGGAATTCCCCCCTGACTGACCCCTCCCACGTCCAGTCTCTCCTTCGGGCTTTCCCAAGCCCCTGCTGAGCCCCCTCATCTCAGCTCTGATATCTGGGCTTGTCACTGTCTGTGCCAGTGCCTGTCCCCTCCACTTCATCCCTCCCCTCAGATCGAGAGCTCCAGCTGACCTGTTGATCCTATCGAGTAGGGATTGCAGCCCTGGAAGCTCAGGTGGGTCAAAGATCCTGGGGCCTGGACCCTTGTTTTGCCTGGTGTATGCAGTGGCCTAGATTACAGCTGCTTGTGTGATCCTGAGCAAGGCCCCGTGTCTCTGTGGACTCAGTTTACCCATCTGTAAAACGGGAGGGTCAGCCTGGAGGCATCTGACGCCTGGGCACTCTGAGGGCCAGGCCTGGCTGGAACCTCACACCATGTGACCAGTGTGTTTGTGGTTCTCGTGATGGAAGCGTGAGTAGCTAGCCACTGCCCACGCCATGGTGGGTCCCGTCACAAGGCCAGTGCCCCTGCCCGGCCCAGCCTGGGTTCCACGTGGTGGCCATAGACTGGGCTGCGAGGCCCTGGCAGAGCTCTGAAGTGAGTCTCGGCTCTGCCATCCCCCTGCCGGGCCTCAGTTCCACCTGCAGAATGGAACAATAGTAACACCCCACAGGGCTGATGTGCTCCGAGGGTTGTCGGAGAGGAGCACAGGGCTGCCCAGCGCGGATGCTCCTAAGGGGCTCCCTATTGTCCTCGGTGCAAAAAGTGTGGGTGCCATGTCACTGCTGGGCACAGGAGGGGGCAGCAGAGGGGGGCCTGAAGGGTCTCAGTCTAGAGAGAACCAG
This sequence comes from Equus caballus, assembly GCF_041296265.1. NCBI lineage: Eukaryota > Metazoa > Chordata > Mammalia > Perissodactyla > Equidae > Equus > Equus caballus. The sequence goes on from NC_091708.1 coordinate 37,419,408, forward strand.
ACCAGCGCAGACACCAGCCAGAGCCAAGGCGCCACAGTGGGGGTGAGGCTGGGTCTCCAGGGGTCTTTTGTTCCTGGTGTCATGTTTCTAAGACTCCGGGTCGGTGTTGACAGGTGGGAGCAGGGCGTGAGGACGGCTGCGCAGGATGCAGAGGAGGCCCAGAGGGGCTGGAGGGACAGAGCTTCCTGGATGAGGGGGTGGCACAGAAGAGGGCGCCGGCATGCTCGGTGGCCCAGGAGGTGGCAGCCAGGTTCAGCTGCCCCAATTCCCCGTGCCCCAGAGTCAAGGTCCTGGCTTGGTTTCCCTACTTCCGGGCTGCGGGCCAAGCCTCAGTTTCCCCTCTGTAAACTGTGGAAGGTCCCTGCCTGTGGCCATGGTGGGGGGCCGGGCAGGGTCGGCATGTAAGTCCGGCTCTGGGGCCTGGACGTGGTGCCGGCTCCCCCCCTAACCGGGCTGAGTCCTAGGGGGCGGCCGGCCGCTGGAGGGCTGTCCGCACCACTAGGCCTGGGGGACAGCGGAGCTCACGCCCCCGGGAGAAGAAGAGGCAGACGGTGGGCGACAAGCGCCCGCGAGCCCGCCGTCCGCCCGCAGGTGGCGCCCGAGGCCGCGGTCAGCGCCCCTCGCCGCTCGTGCCCGCCCGTTCCCGCCGCCGTCGGGCCGCGGAGCCCCCGCGAGGGTGGGGGGCGCCGGGGTCGCGCCCCCGCCGGCCGAGGCCAAGGTCAAGGCCGGGGCCCACCGAGGCGCGGGCAGCCGACCGGCACCGTCCCCGCAGCTACCACGCAGGGCCTGGCGACGGAAGCTCCCGAAACCCGCCCCTGTGGCCGCCCGAGCCCGCGGGGGGAGGTCGCCGGGCGTGTGTCCCGGTCCTTGTCGCAGCGGGCGTGCACGGGAGCCCGCGTGGCTGTGTGGATCCACCCGTGTCGTGAGAGGGGCCACGGGTGGGAAGAGAGACGTGTCCGGGCTCGTGTGTCGGCGGGGAGACCTGCGTGTGGTGTGCACGGGTGTGAGCACACGGGTGTGAGTGCACAGTGTGAGTGCCTGGTGTGAGAGCGTGGGTTGGGCTGGGCACTCTGCTGTGACCCTGCTCTCCACCGCTGGCTGGTGCCGGGACAGCACAGGGCCCAGGCTCCAGCTGCCGGCACAGGCCGGGCGGTGCCGCAGAGGTGCGGGGTGTCCCTTCCTGCCCCTCAGCTGGGCTCCTTCTCCTGGAGGACCTCAATGGGAGACGGTCACAACCCTTTTTGAAGGAAATGGAGGTGTGCGTTCGTGTGCATGTAAGAGAGAGAGCAAGAGCTGGGCCTCCCTGCCTCCAGGCCTGGGAGAAGCAAGCCCTGGACACACTGAGCTCTGGGGCTGGCCTGAGGGTGGAGAGGGGACAGCAGAAGGGGGCCGTGGGGGTGGAGCTGTCTCTGTGGAGGCTTTTGAGCCCGAGGACTTTCAGGGCCTCTCCAGCTCCTTCCAGAATCCACACAGCTCACAGGCAGTTGCCCTGAGCTAGGGTCTGCCCGGGGATTGGGGGAGGGGAGAGGGGTTTAGGGAGGAGAGAGGCCCACCCGGTCGATATGTCCAGCAGAGCAGGTAGGACATGTCTTCGTGGCTGCAGGTAGGGGAGGGATGTGGCCAGAGGAGGGGGTGGGGAGCGGGATGGCCTTGAAGGAGCCAGAGCTTGGAGGACCTCGATGCCAGAAAAAAGGAAATTTGGACTTTCTCCCAGAGGGGCCAGGAGAATCTCCCCCTTACCCACCCACCCACCCACCGCACCCCTGCCCCTACCCCAACACACACGAACAAGGGTTCAGAGCAAGGGAGAGGCATGCTGTGTGATCTGGGAGGGCTGCTTCACCTCTCTGAGCTATTTATAAAGCGGGCTTTAGGTAATTGGATTTTGCGTTCCCACAGTATTTTCCCCCTTCTCTTCTGGTAGCAAACCCAGTGCCCACCTCAGAGGACAGGGAGAGAGGGTGTGACCCAGGCCTGGCCAATCAGAGTTCCCCATCCTGACCCGTGACCTTCCTGGCCATAGGCTTGCCTGCTGGGAGGGCCCCCAGGCCGTCACTGCCCCATCCTTTCCTTGGCCTTTGAGCCATGGATCTCTTCCTGACTTTAGCTGGTTCGCATTTTCTCGGTTCTGCAGTCAGGACAGGACTGCGCAGTTCGGAAGTAGTAACGTGCTTCCACGTGTGGCAGCTTCAGTGATGCCGTGTGTGTCCTGCCATTCCCAGCGGGAGCTGCTGCAGGCAGGGAGCGGGGGAAGAGCTGAGGTCGGGAGTCAGACAGGCCTGGGGCCCCTCTGCAGCTCCTCCTGAGTGACCCTGGACAGGTCACTGCCCCACTCTGAGCCTTCGTTTCTGGTGTGTAAAATGGGACAAGTCCTTCCTCTCTTAGGTGGCTGTGAGGACCGAGTCACAGCAATGGTGGGCTGGCTGGAGGGGCGGCAGTGGCTGTCCCAGGAACACCAAGAGAGGGGTGATGGGTGAGCAGGGTTCAGAGCGGGGTGGTGGCGGGGAGAAGGCCCCGCCCCTGACTGAGGAGGGCTGGGCCTTGGGTCAGTGTGGCCACAGTGAGGGGCTGTGGGAATGGGGAGGCAATGGCGGAGGCCGGGGTCCCCACTCTTGCCTTACCCGGATCAAGGGTGGGGGCTTTGCTTTCCCTGGTGGCCTCAGAGCTCCTCCTGCAGCCAGAGGACGAGGAACCAGGAGGATCCAGCAGGAGGGAGGGAGGAGGCAGAGTAACTGCTTGGCCGGACCGGGTGAGGGGGATGCCGTGACAGCTGCACACCCAGGAGGGCTCTGAGCCCCTGTCGCCCAGGGCCCCTGCCAGCACAAGGATCACCAAGCCCACCAGTGAGCACGTGGGTCACATCCGGGTAGCCCATCCCACCCTTCTCAGCCCTTCTCTCTCTCTGGCCACCCAGAGCCCTTCTCTCTGCCCCTTCCTGTCCTAATGGCCTTCAGTCTCTCACACACTCACCACAGGACAGCCAGGCGGCTCTTACACCCACACATGACTCCCAGTTGCCTCTGGACCTGGTCCTGAGTCCCTCACCCACCTCAGGGCCCTGCCTGCCCCTCCCCTTCCCTGTCGCTGTGCCCCATCCTATGTGCTGGGGGACCTGGGGTCTCCTGGGCCTCCCAGCCCCTGAACCCCAGGCCCGAGCAGAGTGGTGGTGGAGGGGATCAGGACTCTCCTCTCTCCTAACTGTCCAGCCATGGGCCCATCCCACCCTCTCTGTGTCTCAGCTTCCTCCTCTCCAGGATGGTACCCACCTCACAGGGGAGCTTTGGGGCATTCAAAGCGTTCAGCACAGGGCCCCGCACGCAGAGGACCAGGCCTGCGTGAGCTATGGTTGTACTGTTATCATCAGTGCCTGTCCCGGGAAGTCCCATCCAGCCTCTTACCCCAGCTCTCCAGGAAGCTGTCCCTGCCACCATCCCCACCAAGGCTAGCTGCCCCCTTCTCTCACCCCAGGCTTTGTTCCCACATGGGCAGAAGGACTGAGTTCTTGGGGCCATCATCACCCACTGGGGCTGCTTGTGTCTCCAGCTGCTCTTCCCGGGAACTCTGACCCGGACAGCGGAGGGAGGGTGGGACGCCTGGCCATGGGGGCAGAGGGCCCTAAGAGAGACCTGGAGACCAAAGAGACACAGGGTTTTCACGTCATTTTCAAATAATGGCAGCTATCAAGAAGACTCCACATGCCCTCCTGGGCAGAGGGAGAAAGACATCTGGGTACCGAGTGGGGTGAAATTTGACTGGAGCAAACCAGCTCAGGCAGGGAGGCGAGCACGAGGCCAGCAGGAGAGAGGTGACAAGATTAAAGGGCCGCTGTTAGCTAGATTCTTTCCAAACGCTTGGGTTTGCATTGTTTTCGTTGTCTAGGTGGATGAAATACGTGCTCTTCTCTCATCATCAGAGAACAAGGGAATGATGACTTCTGTTTCCCACGTCGCTGGTTTTGCATCCTTCTGTCTGCCCTCCCGTCACTGAAGCTGTCAGGTGTTGCTGCTCTGGGAGGTTTATGGGGGAAGGTGGACCGGGGTGGGGGGTGGGTGGCAGGGGGCACTAGACCCACCCCCTTCCTCTGCGCCATCCCTGCTTCCAGCCTGCCTCACCCCACCCCCCACTGGATCAGAGCTCCTTGGGGGCAGGTCCATCTGGGTCTTCCCTGGGCCCTGACCCCCAGCAGGGCCGGGCACAGAGGACGGGCATCAGGGAGGATTTGAGGGATGCTGACTGGCTGGGGGTCAGCGCTTTTCTTTACGCAACAACAGTCATTTATTGAGCACCTGCTGTTGGCCGGGGCCCACGCCGAGCATGGAGAGCGCGGCCTCCAAGGAGCCCCAAGTCTCCAAGGGCCGGATGCTTGTTATGCATTCTTTGATTTCCAGGAGGACAAGAGCTCAGAGCAGGACCTGGTCTCCATGGGGGATGCCAGGAGCCGAGACCTCCAGGGTGAGTGGAGGAGGGTCCCAAAGGGACAGTGTAGACAGAGGGAGTAGCCAAGCAGGGGCAGGTCCGGAAGTGGGAAGGATGTCAGTTTTCCAGGACAAGAAGGCGAGCGTGGAGCCGGGCCTCTGAGAGAGGGTGAGTGTGGGGACCAGGTAGGTGAGGCCCGCAGAAGACAGGGCTGCAGGCCGTGGGAAGGACTTTGTCCTCAGCCCGCGGGGAGAGGCCACTGGAGGGTTTTAAGCAGAGTCGGGTGGGGAGAGATGAGGGACCCAATTGGATCTGGGTTTCTAAAGGCTCCCCTGGCTGCTGCGGGGATGTTGGGAGTCCTGGAGCAGCGAGAGATGGGGGTGCCGGGCCCAGGGGGGAGGCGGTGGAGTGGGGAGAGGTGGTCGCACTGGGGATGTGTTTTGGGATGGGGGTGACAGAACCTGTTGAGGGACCGGATGTAGAGTGATGGGCAGGAGGCCTGAGGGCCTGCCCAGGTTTCTGGCTTGTAAGCCAAGTGGATGGAGGTGCCAACGCTGGGAGGAGGGGCAGCTCGGGGCCCCCAGCCTGCCTGATGGGAGCCCTGGTGACACTTTGGCCACGGGTGTGTGCCGGGCTCTGGGAATAGGGAGCCCTGAGCGGCCCATCGACCTCAGACATCGAGCCATGTGGGCCTCGAGGTGTTTTCTGGTCATTAGAGAAGGTGAGTCCTGGGCAGTGGGCCCGTGGACATGGCCATGGTGGGCTGCTCCGCTCTGCCAGGAGGGCTGATTGTCTTGGGGCCTCTCAGTCCCGCCCAGCCCTGGTCCCAGCCCCTGTCACTCAGGGACACAGGCCCTGTTGTTACAGGAAGAGGAAGGCACTAGGGAAGGAGGAGGGGGCCAGGCCAGGTGGGTTTGCCCAGGCCCCGGGCTCCCTGGTGTCCTGGTCAGGGGAATGGGCCCAGATTCAAAGCCTGCTGGTCCCCGAGAGCCTGGGCCAAAAGCCTGGATTTGGTCCAGCGGAGGCAGAATGTGGTGGGGCAAAGAGCATTGTCTCTGGAGTCAGAGAGACCTGGGTTCGAATTCTGACTCTCCCACTTACTGGCTCTGTATTGGGCAACTGGGCCTCTCTGAGCCTCAGGCTCCTCACCTGTAAAATGGGAATAACAAACCCCCCTGCCTGCTTATAGGGTTGTTGGAAAGACTAAAATTAGAGAACGTGTGTGGAGTGTGTGGCACAGCACACAGTAAGTACTCAATAAATGTTAACTGTTCTTGTTATCAACCTTGGATGCGCCGGTAAATGTTCTGCCTCCGGATCTTTGCACATGCTGTTCCTTCCACTCAGAATGTCCAGGTCCAGTGTGTACCCCTCCTTATCCTTCAATGCCAGATCTGCCCTGGCCGGGGCGGGGCGAGGTGTGAGGAGGGGGGCATGGGAGGCCCAAGGTGGGCCAAGAGACGTGGGGCTCCCCATCAGGGGCCAGGGCCCGAGGGCGTGGACAGTCCTGCCAGGGCCACTGCTCCGTTGGCCCTGGGCTCGGGTCAGTTCCAGGCCTTTCTCCTCAGCCCAAGTGGGACACCCAGTGGGCCTGGCGCTGGGGTTCGAGTGGGAGGAGGGGTTTTATGGCCTCGGTGAGGGGAAGCGGCAGCCGGGCAGGGGGAGGTGGCCTTCCCGGCATCCCAGATCGCGCTTTAATAATTTCTTTCTGAATTAACGTCCACTCGCGCCGTCTTCACTGTTCCAGCTCATTGGAAGATTAAATAAAAACGCACACCCCGCCCCCGATGGAGGGAGACCAACCCTGTTCTTTCCGGCTGGGCTGGCTGCCTGAAGCCGGCGCAGCAAATAAATCTCTCCGAGAAAGCCACTTTGCTCACACGATTCCCACTCGACAGGGCACAGTGGCCCCCGTCCCTCCTTGTTTTATTCAGCTGATAATATTTTATGGTATCAGGAGACCCCCACGGCATTACCGTGTCTTTACAGGCCCGAGGCCCCCCGAGCCCTGGGCCAGGCCCCCCGAGGGAAGCACAGGCTGTCCCCCTCTCCCGAGGGCCCTTCCTGGCTGCAGGCAGCAACGCCAGACACGCGGTGACTGCCCCTGACTCCAGTGCCCAGGCCCGGGCCTCGGTGGGGCTGGAATGGTGGCACTTTGCCTTTGGGTGCCAGGCTTCAGGGACCCTACCCAGGGAGGCTCATGAGTCAGTGAGGCATCACTCATTCATTCACTCACTCAACAAATATGTATTGTGCGCCTTCTCTGTGCCAGAATCTGGGAAGAAGGGGTGACGAGACGGACAGACGGACAGACAGCTTCCTGCCCTCCCGGGGTCCCAGCCTTGCCTCCTGTGTCTTACTGCACCACCTGACCAAGCTCTCCTGCTCTTGGACCATTTTCTCGGATTCAGGCAATTTCTTTTTTCCATTTGGTTTTTATTTCATATGGATTATCAAGGACAGAAGCCACGATAGTAATTAATAATATGTAGAAATATTAGAAGCAGATAGAGTATTCTACAAATAAGTGAAGACAAGTCTTCACATCAAAGAGGCACAGGATTGGATAATGACCCTGAAAAATCCGTCCATCTTGGGGTCTGGAGAGAAAGTCAGACAGCCTTAAGATATTAATTACTACTTCAATGTTTGTGATTTTTTCCCTATTATTCTTTTCAGGTGCCTCTTTACACTAGTATCAGTTAGACTTGTTATATTAATAACTTTCCCACACAGACTAAGTTCTTTGAGTTTGTAAATCATATCTTTCTGAGTTCAACCTGGATCACTAGAGTATTTTGTATCCACTAGGGCTTAATAAATGTTATGTAAATAAAGATTTGGTTCTGATTTCTTCAAAACGTTTCTCGTTTTAAAAATTTTCTAAAGAACATTTTATTTTATTTATTTTTTAAAGATTTTATTTTTCCTTTTTCTCCCCAAAGCCCCCCAGTACATAGTTGTGTATTTTTAGTTGTGGGTCCTTCTAGTTGTAGCATGTGGGACGCTGCCTCAGCAGGGCCTGATGAGCGGTGCCATGTCTGCACCCAGGATTCGAATTGGCGAAACCCTGGGCCCCCGAAGCACAGCATGCGAACTTAACCACTTGGCCATGGGGCCGGCCCCAAGAACATTTTATTTTGAAGTTCATTATAGACATACAGGAAGTTGCAAAAATAGCACGGAGAGTCCAGGGTACCCTTCATCCAGCTTCCCCCAAAGGTAATATCTTGCATAGCTGTGATCCAGGGTCAAGGCCAGGAAATGACATTGGTACAGCCCTGCTCGGGAAACACAGCCTAATTCAGATTTCACCAGGTCTTACGTGTTCTCATTTCTGTGTGTTTCTGCGCAGTTTAATCCTCTGTACAGACACTATATTCGTTGACTCAGACATATTTCACAACTGTTTTTATTTTCCCTACTTTTGAGGGGAGGTGTAACTTTCATAGTGTAAGTGCACAGGGCTTAAGTGTACAAGGGTGACCACGCCCCAGATGGTCCGGCCACTCTGAAGTCTGGTGGCGTGGGGTGGTTTTGCCTGTTCTTGAACTTCCCGTAACAGTTGGTGCTGTCCTGAGCCTGGAGTCTTTTGGAGGCTGAAGTCTGGGAGGTTCTCGTGGGCACCATCCGCCAGGGGGGGTGATGTGGTTATTTTACAGCTGGCATTGATCATGGCTGGGGAACCTGTGTTGAGTCCATTCATTCCACGAAGGTCTGTGGGCTCTGTTTGGGGAAGGAATGGGCAAGGCAGGGTAGGCAAGTGTGAGCAAGTTGAGGACTGGATAGTTTGAATGCTTTCAAATGGTCTTTATTTGCTCCCGTGCCTCATTTCTGCTCGGCACCCCTAGACTGATCGTACCTGCCTTGCAGAGTCCGGGCACCTTCAGCATCCCCACACAGTGGCGATGTCAGGAGGGAGCGTGGGCAACACGTGACAGGGCCGTGATTGCATTCGTTGTGGGCCTGCTCTGATCCAGGCACTGGCAGGTGCTGGGGACAACGGGGGCCAGACAGGCAAGGGTCTTGTCTTCCCTGGGCTGCCCTCGAGTGAGCCCCGGACTCTCAGACTTTGTGGTGGGAGGTGGTTAAACATCCCTTGTTATGGGCTAAAATGCGTCCCCCTCACATTCGTATGCTGGACACGAATGTATCCCCCGTCCGTCAGAATGTGACTGTATTTGCAGAGAGGGTCTTTAAAGAGGTGACTCAGTTAAAATGAGGTCAGTGGAGTGGGCCCTGATCCAAGAGGACTGGTGTCCTTATAAGAAGAGGACACTGGGACCCACACAGAGGGACAGCTGTGTGAGGACACAGGAAGGAGGTGGCCCTTTACAAGCCAAGGAGAGAGGCCTCGGAAGAAACCAGCGCGGCCGACACCTTCCTCTTGGTCTTGAGCCCCTAGAACGGTGAGATGATGCGTTCCTGTTGTTGAAGCCCCAGTCCATAGCACTCTGTATGGCAGCCCTAGTAAACTAAGCTTCAGATAAATAACGGATAATTTTTTTAGCATGTATTGAGCGGGACATACTTACACTAAAAAAAATTTATTGTTTATCTGAAATTCACATTTAACTGGGTGTCCTGCATTTTCATTGGCTAGGTCTGGCCACCCAGCCTGAGAACTGAGGCGGTGGCTCCCGCCAGGACAGCGGCTCAAGGACACCCAGACCAGCCCTCGCTGCCCAGAAGGGGGTGGGTGCCGGCGGCTGCTGCCCAGCCCTGAGCCACTCTCTCCAAACACACAAACATATTTATTGGGCTTGATGGCTAACAGATTATGCTTGTCCCGGGAAGGGCAGCTCGAAAGAGAAAACCTTGAAGTCCGGGAAATAATGATGAGGGGAGTTAAATTAAAGTGCGTAAAATCCTCCGGAGAGATAACGTCAGGGTGAGTTACAGGCCCGATAAGGGACGGGGGCCCGCAGAGGGGGCTCAGAAAGGTCGCCCAGTGGCGCGCCGAGGACCAGGAATCATAAATATGGGGCAGGATGCCCAGCCGGGGTCGCCGGGGTGAAAATATTGGGGTCATTCCAAAAACAATTATCCTGCTTTGGTTTGCTCTTCAAGTCTTGTAAATCTTTCACCTTTTATAAAAGATTTCTGCTTTGGAAAAGAAGCGCTTTGGAAGCTTTAACTGATTTTTGTGGCCGCCTCTTGGTGCTTCTGCTAAAAGAAAACAAAAAGACAAAGGGAAAAAAGTAATTACCCGGCATTCTCAGGGGCGCAGGGATGGGCTGACGGATTTCTTCCCGTTCCTTGGAGAGTTCAGGCCGCCCTGGGTTTTGACTTCTCCATTTGGCGTCTGCTCGCAGTTTAACAATTAATTTGTTCTGTTCTGAATCCAGTCCCCCTGAGGCTCTGGGTACCAGTGGACCCTGCTTTTTGCGGCAGATGTGGCAGCTCTGTGGCAGCCATCTTGTCTGATGTGGCCGCCATCCTGACTGTCGAGGCAACGGCAGTCCTGACTGTCCAGGGGTCATCCTGACCGTGGAGGGCTGTCCTGACCTTGGAGGCAGCAGTCCTGACCGTGGAGGGGCCGTCCTGATCATAGAGGCCCATCCTGACTGTCCAGGCGGCCGTCCTGACTGTCCAGGTGCTGCCCTGACTGTCCAGGTGCTGTCCTGATTGTCCAGGTGGCCGTCCTGACTGTCCAGGCGGCCGTCCAGACTGTCCAGGTGGCCGTCCTGACTGATGTGGCAGTGGTGCTGGCGACATGCCCCGGCTCACGCGCCCACACACAGCTCCTGGAACGGAGGAGGGCTCTGGGCTGTGCCTGGCCTCCTGCTCACTGCTCCGTGCCTCCCGTGTCCCGCCGTCCGTCCCAGGGGACCGCGGTCGGCTCTGCGTCCCTGCCTGCTCTCGGGTGGGCTGGCGGCACCAGCAGCAGGAGCCGTCCCTTCCCGTGCCGGCCGCTGCGCGGGCCCAGCTCGGGCCGTCTCGGAGGCAGCCGGCCCCGGGTCCCCCGTCCCTCTGCACCTGCACAGCCACAGATGGGCTCCCCCTCGGGAGTCCCCCTCCCGTCCGCCCGCGCGCTTAGTTCCCACGACCCCGGCGGAGAGGGATTGGCGGCCCCGTTCAAAGATGAGGAGCCTGAGGCTCGGGCCGGGAAGAGACTGGCCTGGGGTCACCCAAGGAGGGGGCGAGGCAGAGCTGGATTTCAACCCGGGCTCCAGAACTAGCTTCTCCCCGGGGTCCGTCTCAGCCCGGAGCCCCGCGGGGTACAGCCTGCCCCCGGCGCGGAGCGGGCCCGGGCCCCGGCGCCCTCTAGCGGCGGCGGCTGTCTTCGTACGTACGAGTATGCGGCTGCTCCCCCAGCGCCTGCCGCCCCCGCCCGCTCCCATCAGGATATAATTATCCAAACTGAATGCAAGTTGCTGCCTGGGCCTTGGACTGCCTTTGGCTCAAGCCAGAGTGAGGCGGAGCGGGCGTAGGGAGGGGGCTCAGGGTGGGAGGGGGGTGGCCATGGGCTGCTTGGCCAGGCCATGCCTGCCCCAGACTAAACTCCCAATGTTCACATTCGTTCATTCATTCATTCAACAAGTGTTATTTTGTGCCAGGCCTGCTCTGGGTGCTGGGATACAGAGAGTGGGGAACAGGACAGACTCGAGTCCTCCATGTCCAGAGCTCTTGTCCATGGGGGGAGACAGATGGCAGCCGGAGAGGCCAGGGAAGAGGCCTCCGCTGTGTGCTCTGGAGGGTGATGATGGCAGCCTGCTGAAGATGGACTGGCCCTGATGATTCCCAAGGAAGTGTATGGGGTAACTGAGGCTCAGAGAGGTAAAGTGACTTGCCCAAGGTCACACTGCTAATAGGCGGCAAAGCTGGTTTTCCTGACTCCAGAGACCATGCTCTCAGCCAGTACCTGACACGGCTTCCCTTGGATTACCTGACACAGTGTTGCCACCCTGAGTTCTGAGCTATCCCAGTTCTAGAAATGTGTACACTTGCTTCCACAGGGTGTGCGGGAAACGCTGCATGTGTCCCCTCCTTCCTGGAGGACAGTGCACGGGGGCCCATTCAAGGCTCTGAGGGGGCCTGCAGGAGGGGAAACTGCTCAACCACGTTCTGTGTCCATGGGACCCTTTGGAGGGCCAGGACACCTTCTAATATTCATTCTGTTCATTCACAAGCATCTGTTCAGCTTGGACTATGTGCCAGGCACCGACGGAGCAGAGCAGGTCTGGTCCCTGCCCTCAGGGAGTAGACAGTTGGCCTGCGTCACTTCCCTTGGGCCTAAGAAAGAGTGTCTGGGCAGCAGGAGGGTGGGGGTGACGGAACGGTCACCCACCTCCACTCCCGACTTCCCGTGGACGGATGGCACCTCCCTGCACAGAGTCGCCTCCCTGGCCCAGTCAGGGCTGTCACTGCTGGTCCCCCTGCAGCAGGGATGGGCAGGGTGGAGAGGGTGCGCCTGGGCGGCACGGTGGTCTTGGGTCTCGTGGTCATGGGCGTCTTCTCTACCAGGGTGACCAAAAGGAGACAGAAGGAGGGGTGAGCTATGACTCAGCCCTCAGGGAAGGGGAGTGAGGCTTGGTCCTCGAGTGCCAGCTGGGCTCCCACCCGCCGTGCCTGGCTGTGCCAAGGGCCACGTCCGTGGTGGGCCTCCACCCCACACAAAGTCGCCTTGGCTGAGATGACAATGTCAGGGATCACAGCCACCACACTCTGGCAGCCCCTCCCCAGATACTCCAGTCAGCAGCGGGTAAGAGCTGCTAACACGGGCCACTCGAGCTCAGGCGGGCTTCCTGGAGGAGGAGGTCCTGGAGTCAGGCCAGCAGGGACAGGCCAGCCCAGGCCTCCGCAGGGAGGCTGCGGGTGTGATAAGCAAGGGCTTGGGGGGCCAGAGAGGCCTTGTTCAAATCCTAGCTCTGCCCTTAGCTGCGGTGTGACCTCAGGAAAACAACCCGACTCCTGGGAGCCTTGATTTCCTCATCTGTAAAATGGGATGAGACAGAACCTCAGGGTGATCCTTAAGGCCTCAGCCCAGGGGGGCCCAGAGGAAGAGTCCAGTGGTGAGTGTGGGCCTGGCGGCGGAGGCAGAGGGCTGCTCATGTGCCTTTTCTCCTCTGAAGAACTAGAGACTCTCTGGAAAATACTCCTTGACCTGAAACAGCCCCAACCGGACGCTCCTGTGGGTCCGATACAGACGCCACTGTGCAAATCAGATGTGACAGGGGGATGTGTGCCAAGACGGCGGCCAGCTATTCGGCCGTGGGGGGGGGGGCTGCTCGGAGCCCCCTCGGCCTCCTCGGAGAGCAGATGCCGCGCCTCCGTGTGCCCGGAGCACAGGTGTGCGCGGGAGGGCGCCCTGCCCGGGGAGGGAGGGCCGGGGGCTGCTCATGGGCTAGACCTCACAGGCACACGCAGGCACACGTGTGCACACATTCCCACTCACACTCACGCCGCTATTTCCGAGAGGCCAGCCCTGCGCCTCCTTTGTGCCCCGATGGAGGAGGTGACCCCACGCAGTGGAGACATTCGGGATTGGAGTCAGAAGCAGGCCCAGGTCCCACAAACGCCCCTTCCTTGCTGGGCAAAGCTCCTTCACCCTTGAGGCCTGGTTACTTGGACTGATGCTCTCGGCTCCTGCTTCTTGGCGATTTTGAGAAAATTTTAAAAAAAAGGTACTCAGCACAGTGGTTGGCACAAAGTAACTGCTGAAGGGGTCTGTGGATTTTACCTGTCCCTGGCCCCTCTCCTCTGCTCTGGTCACTGGGGCCTCTTCCCCTGAGCCCTGGGGTCCTGGACAGGCTGCCAACCACAGGAGCCCACCCCTCGGCCACAGGGATGGGCCCAGAGACGGACACGTGGCCCCGGCCCGGCCAATCAGAGATCAGGCCTAGGACGTGCATATGGTACTTGGGAGAGAAGTCCCTCCCCCGAGGCTCTGAGGCCTCGCCCAGCTCCCTCCTGCTGTGTGGAGGATGCCCTGCTCAGGAGGGGAGAATGAGGCCCAGAAATGGGACAGCAGAGCCGGGAGCCATCAAGCTGACGGGACTCCTGTCCACCAGTGACACATACATTGACGGAAGGCTGGTCTCCGGCATTGGGAGGTGTGGCTGCTGGCTGGGAGCTGCTCTGTGATAGCCTAGGACATCCAGGTCACGTCCTCAAGGGCCCCACAGCATCCTAGGCAGGGACATAGACAAGTCCCTCCCCCAAACCCAAAGGCCTCCTTTCCCAGCGTGGGAGACACCAAAGATCCAAGATGAGCTGCCCGGAGGCCCTGCGTCCTGAGAAGTGGAGGACTCATCCGGCAACGACAAGGATGCCCATTGGGCCCGGGGCTTCGTGCATGCTCAGCTCTCGGCCCCCAGGCCCCCAGGCACCGCATGGGCCCCATGGGGAGGCCGCCTGAGCCCACAGGGAGGCTGAGGGGCCATCTCTTGCTCATACTCCCCATGGATGGGGTTGGACTTGCCTGGCACTCTCCTTCCGCCTGTGTGGCAAGTTCCTCTTGGGGCTCTTTGCCTTGGAAGCTGTCCTGTCCTCCCCAGGTGTCCACCACTTTGTCCTCTTCCAGTTAGATCGCTCAGAGCCAGGTGGGGCCTTTACACAGGAGTGTTCCCAGCCTCCGGCTGCAAACAGGTATGTGGGGAGAAGGCCCCTGGGCCCAGCAGCTCCTGCTACAGACAGCAGCTCACCCATGCCCTAGAGAATGGGTCCACGGACCACGAGTTCCCAAGGACAGGCTCTGTGTCAGACCATTTCTGTACCTTCAGGACCCATGCTGGGCATGGCACAGGGTAGGCATTAGTGGACACTTGTTGAATGAATGCCGAGTGCTTACATTCCTCCAGAGTTCGGGAACTCACTTCCCGTCAGAACACCGCTCTCATCCTATTAGTGGCTGCCTTGGAAGGACTCCTTGGGCTTCTTCTGGGGCAGGCTCGAGAGGGGTCCCCACCTGGTTCCCTGGTCCCCCCAGCATCCCAAACCAGCAGCAGCTCCCTCCCACTGACGCCTTCCGCTCACCAGGATGGAGACACTCTGTAATAAGCCTGCTGCTTTAGTTGCAGACACTGGTCGGAGCCCAAATTGTGGCTTGTCTCTGCCAATCAATAAATTGTATCACCCCCTGAAAGTGATTAGAAACCCATCTCACCGGATTTCATGTCTCCACATTGTAAATTTCTTATTCTGGCTAAGGACAGCTTGGACGGACGGCCAAGCGAGCCCTTCACTACACGTGGCGTTGTTCACCATGACTCCTACTGCTCCAAGTCCCTCCTGCGCACCATCTCGCCAGGTCCTCCCAGGAGCCTCGTGAACGAGGTATTGTTTCTGCCCCCATTTCACAGATGGGTCCTCAGAGAGATGGAGAGAGTCACTTGAGGACCCTGGCATGGTGACTCATGGCAGGGGGCTGTGGGCCTGGGTCAATGCAGCCCCAGACCCCAGAGTGTGAGGCTGGGGGGCCGAGGGCCCCAGGGAGGCCCCTGACCTCGGCCTCAGAAGCCTAGGCCAGCAGGAAGTCCCCACCCCACTTTCCCCCAAAGGAAGCCGTGAAAGCCCCTCCCTGCCATTTTCAGAGCCTTCCCCTGGCTTTCCCGGGCCCAGCCCCAGGTGGAGAAGTAAAGCGAGGCTACAGCCCACGGGCCCATCATGGGCTTTGCACAGACACCTGTGGGGGTCCCTGCATTGCTGAGTGATTGAGGTCTCACCCTAGGAGCTGGAGTAGGGGTGCAGCTCAGTCAAAATGATCTGCTTGAGCTGGCCACATGTCGTCACCCTTGGCCCCTTAGCAAGGCCAGTCAGGTCCTCCTGGAGCTCACCTCGTCTGTGGAGCTGACACCTCCCCTGTTCCCGATGACTGAAAACATCGCCAGTGCACTAACTCTGATCTTGGCCCGGTCTGGGGGCAAGAAAACAGACGCAAAGCGTGCGAAGGCCACCTGCCGGCAAGTGACAGAACTAGAGCCTGATTGTGGCTCCCAGGCCATCCTGGCTCCCCGGCCATCCTGGCTCCCCAACCTGGGCTCCTGGGGTGAGTCCTCCTGGTACCAGAAAAGCCACCAGTCACAGGCCCTCCTTCCAGCAAGGAAGCCGAGACTTCCGACACCGCCCCCGGGTTCCAGGTTTGGAACTCCAGAGGAGTAACTCCTAAGACGAGACAGGCACAGAGGTTTGGGGGTAACCTTGCTTCTAGAACCTTCTCTCCTAATTTACAGCCTCCCCCAGCCCTTTTCTCCAAGGCACATCAGCTAAGCCCTTAAAGGAGGCCAGCGCTTGAAGAATGCTAAAAATTTAATGTATGTTAAAAGGGTATTAAATTCTCAACTAAAATGTACATGGAAATATGACATTAAAATATTTTTAGCTTTCAGGAAGCTGGGGGCTGGAATGCTATAATACAGACAGATTTTATCATTTTAAAAAGAATTAGCCTCACAGTGTTTCTTCCTTATTCAGAGTTAATGCAGGAAGAAAGGAACCCTGCCCGGGGCTACCTAGCCGAACGTGGGCAGGTGTGGGGTGGGGGCCTGGGGCTGCCCTGGAGGCCCGAGGTCCTGTGGGCAGGGGCGGCCTTGCCTGGTGTGTTCCCTGAAAGTATGGAACTGGGTACCCTTGTCTCCGTGGTGCCTGTTACTGATGCCCTTCTGTGCACCACGCCTGTGACATTGTCCCATTTATTCTTCACACAACTCCCTGAAGAAGGTGGGATTCTGTCCCAGTTGTGCAGATGAGAAACTGGCTCAGAGAGGTTGAGTCGTGGGTCTGGGGTCACACAGCAGGGAGGCAAGTTTTTATTCCCTCTCCAGATTCTCAGCTCAGTCTTGAGGGTGTTTGAATATTCACTCACCAGGCCGCCTCCTCCCTCGCTGGTTCCCTGGGGCTGGAGCAGGGCTTCCCTGGGGTCCAGCCCTAGTCTGACCCCCACCTCCACTCCAGCTCCTGCTCTCATCTCTCCCGGGCCCCTCGGGTAAAGCAGCCTTCTCTGCCAGCCCAGAGGATGTGCTCAGAGGTTTGTGGGCTGGAGGGGAGAGTTTATGCAGCAAGCGCTGGCTGCCCGCCCCTCCCCCCCAGTGCCAGGCCCTGGGCTGGGTGCTGAGGGTCCAAAGATAACTCAGGCCTGCCCCCCCCCCCCCCAGAAGTGGGGTTTGCCTTCATGAGGTCTGTTCCTGAGTCCTTTCCAGGAAGGGTCTCTCGGGAGGGGTGTGCAGGGGCTGGGAGATGTGACCGGCTGTGACTTCTACACGGGAGGCATGTGCTGGCTCCAGGGCTGACCCCTGGTGCTCAGTGCATCCCTGATTCATGCTAGTGCCTCCCTGCCCATCTCCAGGGTTGGGGCATCCAACTCTAAGAGGCCTGGGAGCCGGGGGGCGGGGGGACACCTTGTGACCAGGCCTGGGGTGATTTGGCATCACTGAAGCAGAGCTCCAGTCCCTGGCCTTGAATGACAGATCAAAGTGGAGACTTGCCCTTTTCCACTCACTACCATAGGGCTCCCTGTAGCTTGTGGCTGCCTGGCCTGGCTCCAGTCTCAGTCCTGAGTCTTAAGGAGCAGCGTCCTGATCCTGCATTAGGAGGGGTGGCCCCAGGGACAGGCAGAGCAGGGGTCCCTGACCCAGCTGCCCCTCCCCGAGTCCACTCTGCTCCAGGCACCCTCCGCCTGCCAGCTCTGCTGCCCTGTGACCCAGCGAGTGAGGAGCCCGTCTGCAAAGCCCCATCGTACCACAGGTCTCGGTTGAGGGAGGGCCTGGCCCTGGTGACTGTTCTCTCCCCAGCACAGGCGGGGGTGCTGACTGGGGCTGGCCATCCCAGGGAACCCCGTGTAGAAGCTGAACACACTGCAGCCACTGGACCCTCACCACTGAGATGAGCTCTTACTGTCTCCATTTTACAGACAGGGAAATTGAGGCTGAGAGAGATTAAAGGTGTCCTCAGTCACCCGGCTGGACAAGGGCAGGGCTCTGTGACTGTGTCCTGGTCGCCCTGAGGAGGCCCCCTGGGCCCCTCTGGGGAGTGACAGCCCTTCCCACCCTTTGGGCCACAGCCACAGGCCAGAGAGCGAGGAGAGTGGCTCAGCCTGGCAGCCAGCTCTGGTCCCAGGAGAAAGCCGGGGCTGGGCGGTAGAAATGACCACTCGCTGCTGGCGGGCCCCTCCCTGCTGCCGCACCTCCGGGACGTCACTCATTGGCAGTTAAAAATCTATTGTGACTTGTCAGAAAAATGAATAAATGGGCACATTAGCTTTTCATTCCAGACCTCAGCATCTGTTTGTCTAATCAGGAGGGAGAGCGGGCAAGTCGCAGGGCCGCTGCCTGGCTGATGTAAGTTTTCCTCTGTCAGCGGAGTTTACATGGGTAATGAACAGGCCTGGCGAGGTGAAATATAATCCCATTACGCTGACGAGATTACGGGCCTTCGAGACTTCACAAATCACTCTTGGGGCTTTTCCGGCAACACCACCCTGTTGGGATTTTGCATTTAAGCAGTGGTGTCTGGAGGGAGCACAAGCCTGGTTTAACCCTTCTCTCTCCTGTGCTGCTTTCCGAGTAGCTGGGTCACCCCGGTGGGGCATCAGTGGAGCCTTGAGGATCTGGGCCGTTTGGGCCCCATCGGCCAAGACGGAGGCCCAGCGAGGCTGGGGACAGCTTGGCGGGGCGGTGCGGGGGAGGCCAGAGAGCCAACCCTCCCGCTTCCCAACTGCATGGCCTCAGATGAGGGACTGTGCTTCTCTGCCTCAGTTTCCTCATCTGTAGAATGAGGATTAGGTGGGTGTGAGGATGGACCAAGAAAATAGTTAATAAAATAGTAACTAACCTTAGCTGAGAGCTTCATCAGAGGCAGAGGGCAGGCACGGATAGAAGAATGGAGAGTTGACTTAGCTTATGTTTGCCTGTGGTCATCCACGACATGATTTCAGGGGTATGCAGATGGGCACTCCAGGGCCCCAGGCCCCGGGGGGGCCTAGCCCCCCTCGGACAGACTGATCCCTGTGGGGAGCTCTGGGATGGAGCCCGTTGCTTATCCCCAGTTCAGAGGCAGGAGCACAATGTGCCGTGCTTGAGCTCACAGCCCAGGGCATGGGGAGCTGGGATTTGGGCCCCAGTCCGCACCCTGGGCCTCTGAGTTCAAGCTGGGGGGGAGCCCCCACTTTCCCTTCCCTTCTGCTTCCCGTTCTCCCTCACTGCTGGGAGAAGGAGAGCACCCCGGGGCAGCACAGCAAGAGTCAGTTGGCAGGAGCCGGGCCAGGAGCTGGGCAGCCGGTCCTGCCAGGGCTACCCCCACGGAGGGCCTGGTGGCCCCTTGGGCCTCACACCGATGTGGGCACTGGGGTGCAGGGCGCGGGTGGCTGGGCAGGGCTGGCTCGGACAGAGGCACAAGCCCCTTCTCCTCCAGCCTCAGGCTCCTCCAGCCTCGGGACTCCCTCTTCAGCCCACACTGCGGCCTCCAGGCTCACCCCACTGGGAAACAAAAGCTGCCGATGCTGTGCCTGGGGCGCGGAGAAACCACGGCGGCTCCCTCCTGGGGTGAGTGTGGAGGGGGGCCGCAGCCCCAACCCGCCCCATCCTCTGTCCTCGTCCTCGGCTCCATGTGTCACCTCATCACAGGTGTCCTCGAGCTCCAAGAGGGGAAGGTCACACTGTGCAGGGTACAGGAAGCTGCAAGTGTCCCGCTCCAACGGGGCTGATGAGGGCCCCGGCCTTGCAGGGCTGTGGCGCCACACCTCTGGCCTCCAGCGTCTGCCCCGGCTGCTCTCCCCGGCCTCCCGGCTCCTCTGCCTGGCGCCTTCCAGGTCCATGTTTGTCCCCACAGCGCCTCCATGGCATTCCCTGTGGTGTGGCCTGGGGGTCACCTGCCCCCCTCCTGCCTCACCAGACTGTAAGCATCTCGGCGTTGTGGGGTCTCGCTGCCCTCTCTGCCCCGCTGCTTTGCAGTCCCTGCCCTGCGGAGAGGGAACCCAAAGCAGCAGCTGGCAGGGTTTCAGGGAGGTGACAAGGGTGGGGATCACCTTCCAGCTTTTTAACCCAAGAGGAGAAGACTCAGAGGAATGTCAGTGTGGTCTCCCAACAGCTGATGGGCCTTCCAGGGCAGCAGTGACACTGGGCCTACGGGCCCAGGTAGGAAGAGTGTTAGGAGGCAGCTGCTGCTCAGAGTGGGAAGAGGGGTCCAACATGCAGAGGCCAGTGGCACAGTGTTGAGAAAGTTTTGGCAGGCTGTTACTGAAGGTCAGCCAAGGGTGACCAAGTTGGTCAACAAGGAAAAGCACTGACCTGAACGGTAGTGAGTGCCCCGTTGCTAGAGGTATGTAAGCAGAGGCTCAAAGACTCTGGGAAGGAACTTGGACTTACTGCCCCAAGACAGGAGGGTGTAGTAAATGACCTCACAGTGTTTCTCTACTCCCAGAATTCTCATTCAGAAGCAGAGAAGCTGCTGCAAGTTTTGGCAAAAAGAAACCATTGGAAGGCAGACTGTGATTCTGAGACATTTAAGACATTTTCTAGAAAGGTCTGCAGAGGTCACCTAATCCAGCACCTTCATTTACAGATGAGGAAACTGGGGCCCCAAGGAGGCAGTGCTTGGCACAGGGCCACAAGGCCGCTGGCTGAGGCGGGCAGAGCCCAGGGGGTAGGAGCGAGCTGCGGTGTCAGTCACGGTGTCCTGGACAAAAGGTGAGAGAGACCCTTCCCAGCCTGAGTCCTCAGGTCTGGAACAGAGGTGACGACAGGACCTGCCAGAGGCGCTGCGGGAGTGACACGGGCTCATGCGCATTTATAAAGGGCCACGCACAGCCTGCCTGGCACCCAGCAGGCTCCAGGGCCCAGCACCCAGGCTGTCAGGCCACCCACACTTGGCGAAGTCCCAGTCGTGAGCTGATACCCGCCGGGTGGGGCCCCTGGAGCCAGGGCAGGAGATGCTGCTGCACCGGCAGGGCGGCCGCAGGGGCGCTTCGGTTTACCTGGGGGCGCTGAGCTCCCACTAGGTCAAGCCTGTCCCTGAGGAGCTCACGGTCTTATCTTAAAATCCACAAGCACGGTGTGAAAGGGGCTGAGAAAACCTGATTTAAATCGTCTGGATCTTTGATTGACCTGGGCGGTGGTCACAGTGTTCTCCGTAAATTACTCCTTCCAGTGGACACGGGTTTTACATAAACCACGTGTGCTCTATTCCACAACATGAGAACGGTGCTGATTTTGTGAGTGGAGGAGGTGATGGTTTCAATGTCACCCTTGAGTGCAGAGGCTCATCCTGTCTTGCTCAGCATTTAGGGAGGCCCACGGTGCATTTTAGAGACATTTGGTACCATGTCAACTGCCAGCAACTGTCACCACCCAGAGTGATTCACCTAGAGTCAATGTCTTCAGGATAATGGATTCAAGACTTCAAGAATTCAAAGCAATATGCAAACCAAAGTATTTATATGACTTTTATTTTAATATTGAATATGTCACAAGATTTAATGACCAAATTAGTCATTTACATTTTTCAAAGATATCTAAATATAAAATTGCTAAAAATTCAAATACAGATAGCAAGCTACAAATAATATTTCTTTTGTTTCTGGGGTGGGTAGGAATGGAAGACATTAGAAAAGGATGCTTCTGTTGGCTGAACAAGGATCAGAATGAGAGGAGTTCATTAAAATGACCCCTGTGCAAAGAAACCCACTCGGCTCTGAGATGCTGTTTTCCTCACATCTCTTCCTGTACGACAATTTAAAAAACTGTTTGAAATGCAGGTCCTCAGTGAGACACCCGGTCCTCGACCCTGGCCAGGGACAGCGTGAAAGGACGTCACCCTGGCAGGGACACTGGAGGGGCTGGCGAGGACCGCAGAGGCATCTGGTGTAGCCAGAGGTGTGGTGTCAGGGGACGCCTGATCCCTTGCCCTCCCTCGCAGGAAGGGGACCCCGTGGCGCAGGCTCCCTGTGCCCCCGCCCCTGTCTCTGCTCACTGTGCTCCCTGATACAGTGAAGAGCGGCAGGCACTGCGAGGAGAGGAAGAAGGGAGCCGAGACTCTTCCGACTCCAGGGAAAATCCACATGCAGGTCTACTTGCTAGCTGAGACACACACTGGCTATTTAAGAAATGGAAAAGCCCCCTTCCAGCCCCGAGCTCAGTGTGACTGGAAGACCAGCTGCCGCCCCAGCCTCCCAGCGCCCACGCCTTCGCACAGTCCTGCGTCTCTGAAATCAGAGGCACTGGGATGTGCCCAGGAGAGAAGGCTCCTGAAGGGGAAGATGGCAGCCTCAGACACACATCATTAGGTGCCCCTTCCTAACTTTAGTAGGATACTATCCTCAAAGCAATGCACTCATTTAAACAAATGGTATAGTTAAGACTATTGACTAAGCCCTAAACATTTCTTCTGAGAAATCGAGCCATAGCTTTTCCAATCTGCCTGTTCAATATGGGAACAGATTTTAAAGAGAATAACATAATCAATCCTCTGCCCCAAAGAATGGTCCATCATACCAACCATGATAAAGAGTACACCTGTTTATTAAAAGGAAAAAAAGAAATGTACATTTTTGTTCTTCATTTGTTTTAAGAAATTTGATCAAGTAGCAGGGAGACGGCTGGCACGGCTATGTACATCCTCGGGCAGTGAAGAGGGCGGGGCAGCACGGGCTCCTCTGCTGTCATCTGGCCCCCCGGGCACTGCTAATCTAAGCCACTGCCGCCCAGGCTCCGGTCCCGTGGAAATGTCCCCAGCTCCGTTCTAGGGGTGCTCCCCTTCCCCAAGAGCCCACCAGCCCTGTGCTGTGAGCCGGGGCTGGCCTCCCCTGGAGGACTGCAGGGCACAGGGTGGGCTCGAGGGCCACCTGGCCCTGGCAGGCAGGCTCTGAGCTACGGCAACAGATTGAGGCTGGAGGCCAGTGTCATTGCTGCCCGGACTTCTTCTCCTTCTGGAAGCTGAAGCTTGTACGTCTATTCAGTTTTCTTTGTTTTTGAGCAAAATAGTCCGCGCGGGCAGTGCTTGCTCGGGATTCCAGGATGTAGTTAACCTAGGGAGCAAGAGGACACAGCCCAGTCACTCCCAGCCACTCTGCCCGCCCGGGCAAGGGAAGGAAGGGCCAGCCTGCAGCTGGGGGCCCGCAGGGCCAGTGCCCTCCTTACACGAAGTCGAGTCATCACGGTGACCTGGCCGGCGGGGACCGAAGCCCACTTTACGACAGAAGATAGAGGCCTAGAGAAGACAAGCAGCCCGTCTGGGTCTCGGAGTCATCAGTGGTGGGGCTTTTTTGATTCCAGAGCCTGCCTTCCCTCCTCAGCGCATGCTGCCTCCCAGGAGGCTGTGCACCGGGCTTCCTGGTTCTGCTCCTCACCTGCTGAGCCTCGGGCTCACACATAACTTCCCTCAGCCCCACGTTCTCATCTGAAAGACGAGAACATCACAAGGATGAAAAACAAGCCAAAACGAGGCTCTAGATTCAGCCTGCCACCAGCAGGCCCAGAGCTGCCAACTATGGTCTTTCACTTACCGCTTACAAGCACCCTACCTGCCAGGCTCACGTGATAAAAAATGAGGCCTAGGGAAGAGGGCCGAGCTGACCAGGATCACCCAGAGGTCAGGGTCAAAGCTGGGAGAGGAGCCATGACAGCCCCGTGGGAAGTATGCAGCCTGGCTGCCTTGCAGGTCACCACACAGACGAGGAGCTCGCCCTGCATGCCGCTGCTCCCACGTAAGTCTCTTGGGGTCTTGTCACATCCCCATGTGTGGACCTGCCACGTGCTGGGTGGCAGCTGCATGTATAGTCATTGTCACCAGTACCTTTTACTGAGCACCTGCCATGTCTGAGCCTGGCCCCCTGCTTGGTTCAAGGGACAAGGAAAAAGTAAGACTTGGTTCCTGTGCTGAGAAGCTCACAGCCTAGTGAGTGTCCAACAGTGTGACAAGTGTGACAATGGATACAGCAGACGCACAAAGGAACGGGTAACTATCAGGGTGGTGTGGGGCAGGGAGGCCAGTGGAGGGCCTGAACATGCTGAGTTTGAGAGTTAGTAGGAGTTTGGGGTGTACAAGGGGCAGGGGAGAAGCAGCAGGCACTGAGGCATGGCAGCAGACCACAGCGAAGGGGTGTCCAGTCGAGGGGAGGCTGGGGGGCCCAAGGACGAGCCCAGGCAGCAGCAGCAGCACTGACGTGCTCTCCAAGGATGAACCCACTAAACCTTCACGAGAGCCTCATGAGATGGGTGCCACTATCATCCCCACTGCACAGACGAGAAAACCGAGGACCAGAATGGTAATGTCGTTTACTCAAGGTCACAAAGCTACTAAGTGTCTGGGCCAGGGCCTTGGGTAACACACCTTCCAGCTCTCCAGGCCCCCGGCCTCCTCAGAAGCACCCAGCTCCTCACCTCCTGAGACACCACCCCTCCCCCACCCCCAGCCACCCTCTGCCTGGGCTTTTTGTGAACAAACACCATCTCTCTTTACTCTCAAATATCTAAAAGTTATGACTAGAAACCCCAGCATTTTTGGCGAGTGAAACCAGCCACCACCTCTGCCGATTCTACTCTGTGGGCCATGTGCTGCGCCGGAGGAGTGGGGAGGCCTCTGCTAACTGAGAAAGAGCCCGAGGCACGGGGTGGCAGCCGGGACAGCGCCTGCCAGGGTGCCGAGGCCCCAACGCCGTGTCCCTCCGAACTTTCTGCTCTGATGGTCACCGGCAGCAGGCGTGAGAGGATGGTGTGTGAGGACAGAAGGCCTGACATGCTCGGCCCACTGCCTCGCCAAGTGACCAGCTGAGAGCAATAAATCATGAGACCGTGGGCCACTGACGATTTGGGACAGCACAGACACTGCAGGGAAATAGGCGGTCTCACTGTTCTTAGCAAGAGCGATCTCTGGATTACAGTGTTTGCACACTCAGCCAACCCAGTGTTTTCAGTATATTTTTGGCACATATAACTTGACAAAAGCATTTTAAAATGATCCTTAACAAGCCAACTATTCCCTAAATTTATTATCTTCAGTCCTTTGTGATAATCACATAGATAATTTTAATGGAAGATTAACGTAATAATCAAAAGGTAAAAACGCCCTTTGGTCTGCCATTAGCTGGTTAATATGCTATGGCTTAAAACTTGCACAATTTTATGCACTATAGAGGTTTCACTTTCAATGCATTTTACAGCTTAAGGCATAAAAATATAGGGAGTTTTCATGGTCAATAAAGCTACAGCCTCCATCACTCGATCACGAGAAGAACTCGATTGAAGAGACCAATGATTCCTCCGAGAGTCATCGCAGAGCCTGCAGAATTAGGGACCACACACGGCTTAGCTCAATGACTTCTGGGGTGGGAGGGGTAGGTCTGGAATTCCTCAGGGCTCGGTTCCAGTTGAGGCTCTGCCCTCACGCGCTCTGTGGCCTTGGGCCTCGATCTCTTCATCTACAAAATGGGGATAATAATGTCTACACTCTGCAGGGCAGTGGTGAAGACCAGATGAGAGATAATGTACATAAAGTGGCCTGCATGCAGTCGGTGCTCAATAAACGGGAGCCATTACTATTTCCACGTGGGGGAAAGACGCTGAGATGAAATAACTTGATGGAGCGTTGCCTGTTCCTCATAGTTTCTTTGACTTTGTGGCCCTTGTTTCCTCCCTTCCGTTTCAGTCCAAAGCTTTCATTTTACACACAACTCCTGAATTCCAGCACCACCACGTGATTACTTGAGTCTAACTCTGACCCCTGAGGAGGCTCCAAAGGAAACATTTCTGCCAAGTTCCAGGACACAGGGCCGGGGCCACCACCACTGGGTGTTGGTGCAAAGCTCACAAAGACACAGTGGGAACGGCAGACAAGGCTAAGTGTTTAAACTGCTATAAAAATCAGAGATAGGAGAAGTGAAATTTAATCTTCCATCAGGATCATGGTCATTAGCTCTCTAAGTAAATCAGTCCTGGGTACAGTGTGACTCTCCTGGAGTCTTGCACAGCATGCAATATTTCTACAAACATTTTGATATGAAAACAGACATTTTAGGGGAGGTGAAAGGCCTGAGGGATTTTGCAGAAAAGCACCTGCTTCGAGGGAGCATTTGGTCTTGTAAAATGATTTCTCTGCACTTGCTCTTCCACAGTCTCATACTGAAGTCATAAACCTGTGTTTCTGTCATCAATCTGCTGTTGTGAAAATTATTTTGATGTCAAACACAGGATTATAATTTTACTAGAATCCTTCTCAAGTCTTGAATATTTTAATGCTGGCTATAAAAAAAAGCCCAGCCCCTGACGGGGGAATGGAATATTTCTTTACCTAGTCCCAAACCTCTGCACAGGTTCCGCGCGCTGTCTCGTGACAACCTGACAAGTAACTCTCAGCTTGCTGGTTTCAAGCACTCCAGGCAGGCACTCTGTCCCCACTGCCTGGGCCACAGGGACTCTGATCTCCCTTCCACCCAACTGACCAGGCTACCCTGCCTCGGCTCCAAACTGTCTCCCAGAAGCTTTATCCTTTCATTCTCACCTACTACTTTTGAAAATCTTTGCAGCCATGACGAATTTGCCTCAAAATATTTCTGTAAAACACTTCCATTTTGCTGAAACCTCCCATTCAACTCCTTAAGGCTACACACATCTGAAGGGTTAGGAGCATGGGTTCTGGAATCTGGGGTCAAGGTCTAGTTCTGCCAGTCATGGTCCTAGATAAGTTACTTTTTTTCTGAGTCTCAGTCCTCATCTAGGAAATGGGAACAATTTTACATCACTACCTCAGAGAGTTGTGAAGATTCAATGAAATGGGTGCAAAGGGCCTAGCCAAGGTCGTGCGCTCTGCAATCCCAAAGTGCAGCTCAGCTACTTTTATTATTATTACTTGATGCCTTCTACTCTGAAGAAGAGCACGAATAATAATCTAGCAGGTTTACCATCTCTCACTTGATTTGTGCTCTAACAGCCCTCTGCTGGGGTGGGGCAGTGTTGCTACCATGATCCCACTTTACAGGCAGAGAAACTGAGGCC
Source organism: Equus caballus (assembly GCF_041296265.1). NCBI lineage: Eukaryota > Metazoa > Chordata > Mammalia > Perissodactyla > Equidae > Equus > Equus caballus. The sequence continues at coordinate 37,445,747 of NC_091708.1, forward strand.
CCGAGAGCTGATGTGACGAGCCAGAGTCACACAACTAGGGGTGGGGAGTGCCCCTCTGGCTCTAAGCCCAGGTCTGCCAAAGTAGCTGTTTTCCTATCTCATCAGTCTACATAAGATTTGGCTTGAAGAAAGGATTCTCCATTTGGAAGTCTGAAAACCATGAGTCCAGGGCTACTGGAGTGTGGTGCACAGACCAGCAGCCTGGGCAGCACCCGGGAGCTTCTTAGAAATGCACCATCTAGGCCCTACCCCAGACCTCCCGAACCAACAAGACCCCAGGGGAGCTCTCCAAGGCCCAGCTCCACTCTGCGAGGGTCTGTGGGGCCTGGCCCCTCCAGCCTCACTCTGCTCCAGCCACTCGGGCCTGCGGGCAGCCGTGTGGCCCCACTGTGCTTGCCCTGTCTCTCTGCCCCTTCACAGGCTGCTCCCTGTCTGAAATGCCTTTTCTCTCTCCTCTGGTAAAATCTGTGCTTTTTCATCCATCTTTCAGGGTTCAGCTCTCCCTGCCTCCCCACACCAAATCATTTTACCCTTTACACACCCGCATGGCGCCTTGGTGACCGTTTAACAATCTCTTTCTAATTTTCATGTTCACTGTCTGTCTCCTCTGCCAGGGAAAAAGCTCTCTGAGGGGAGGGGCTGGGTCTGTGGCTGCAGGACCAGCCTGGCACCCAGAGGTGCTCAGTGAGCACTGCGGAGATATGGTAACACACAATTCTACCATAAAGTGGGGCATATTAGAACAGGCTGCTAAAATTATCTTGAGTATATTACCTCATGTATCTTCAAATGATAACAATAATTTCCTCAGAGTCTGTTCCAGGAGCCTCAAGGAGCTCCTGACAAAGGATGGAAGGAAATAAATGGTGCAGAAAAGGATAAATAAATACAGAAGAACCAGAATTACTAATGGGCTGGGAGGAGGGTGGGGGCAGGCCTGCTTGGCTGAAATGGCTGCAGAGCCGCTGACCTGCAGGGGGCTCAGGGCACAGGTGCTCACAGCCAAGTGACCGCGAGGCAGCATGCAATATTTCTACAAACATTTTGCAAGTTCCGCCTCTGCAAACCCGGCCCGGGACCTTGTCCAGTGCCAGGAGACGCGGGGGCTGCGGCCAGCTCTGCACCCCTATACCTGGGCCCAGAAGGAGCACTCACCTTGAGCACGATTTCATTGACGGTAGCAGCGTCAGATTCAAAGTAGAGGTGTTTATAGTCGTGATTGCTTAGATACGTGAGTTTAAATATTGCGTGACCTGGAGAGAGAAGAGAGAGAAAAGGCAGTGTTGGGGGGCTCTGGTGGGTTACTCATGGGGAAGGCCCCCACGTTCTCCCCTTATCATTCCAGTCCAAGTGAGAGCAAGTGGAGGCTGTGTGACAACTACTCTTCCCAGGAGTAGCTCAGTAAAACAGAACAATTTCACATGGCTAGTTAGGTCCCATTCCACTCTGGAGTGCGTTCAGGGAAGCGCCACGTTAGGAAGGCTTTAGGAACTACTTCACAATCATTACACGGGAAAGGTGGTAGTTTAAGGTAGAAGACCAATTAACTCCAAATTATTACTCTGAAAATAAAATAACTGTGCTTAAAGGCAAATAAATGAGCAACAGGAAGGAGAAAGGCCGAGAGTAATGCTATTACGGGGCTTCTCCATAGCTCTGGCTCCTGCCGGCAGGGGGAGTCCTGCTCTGTGGCCCCGTGTGGAAGCCGCTCCCAGGGCCTCCGGTCACTTCTACCCTGGAAGGATGAGTGGACTGGAGGGGGAAAGCTGGCACTTCCCAAAGCAGATAGACCTCAGGGGGTCAGATCCTCTGCACACACAGATGCCATCCGGATCCAAATCCTTCCACACCCCTTTCCTACCACCTTCAGAGTAACCTTGTCATTTCTGGGACTGCTTCCTCATCTGGCCTCTCACTCCACTGTCCTCACATGCCATGGGCCAGCCCACAACACTGCCCACTCCCATGGGCCCACGCCTGGGATGTTCTTTCTCACTGACCTATCTGGAGAAGACCGGCGGATCCTGGGTGACTCAGCTCAACTGGCCCCTCCTTGGGCGGGTCTTCTTATCTCCACTTCTAGGCACCCTTCTCATGTGGCCTCCACACTGTACACGGCCCATCAAAGAAACCTGCTTACCGTATCATGACACCTGCAGTCGTGTCTACACTCCCTGTGCCTGTCCTTTGGACCACACATGCCAATCAGATTCCCTCCTCTCAACAGAGACACAGAGGCCAGCCTGAGCCTGTCTGAGTCCCATGTGAAGCACTCCCTGACCCATCGGCTCATGCTGTCCTTGGGTCTGGGGGACCCTGGTGGCCCTCGAGGAAAGTCGTCTTTCTCCTTAAGCTATTTTGAAGCTGGTTTCCGTTACTGGCAACCAAAGGAGGATTGCTCCCAAGACATGCGGTCGGTGCTTAGCAAACGCTCCCAGACCAAGGAGCAGCCGGTGACGTCTCCAGCCCAGAGGCCTCCTGCAAAGGGCCTCAGAGACAGCCTTTAGTCGCTCGGCAGATCTCAGTGCCGGTAAGATTGAAATTCAGCACAGCCTTTCTATACGGCCTGCTCATCCATTGTCCTTTTAATTGAGCACTGGCTGGTCACAGTTATTAATTAATAATATATCACCCATATTACTGTAAGTTCACCTCTTTCCCGGAGAAATCTTCTTGGGGACTTTATTTACAGTAGCTAATTCTTCAGATCTCCAAAAATAAACTGATATATGTGGTACATTTGTGGCCAGAAAAGTTGAGCTGCTGGTATTTTATCCTGGAAACATCATTATGATATACTAATTGTGACTATAAATTCTATATTGAAAAAATTAGCTAATAATTTCTGAAAAACCTCACTTTCAGTTACTTGACAAATTTAGTCTGCTTCTAAATAGTGGTACTAAATTGTTAGAATTCTTAGCTGGAAGTTAATCATTCTGTTAATATATAAATTGTTTCTGATAAGAAAGTGCATCTCATATAAATAGATGCAACTATATTTGTGTACATATGTATGTGTATGCGTGTGTGCTCCTTTATTTTCACAGGATCCATCTTGGAATAAGGGTCTTGGTGACGTCACTGTGTGGAAGGACAATGAGGATACCTTTGTTGGCCATGCTGTGACTGTGCAGAGCCCTCTATGAAGGTCACAGGGCTGTGAAGGACAATCAGAGACACCCCCTCCCAGAGGCCTTACTGCTGACACCTGGCCATGACAGACACAGACACCAGGGCCTGGGGCTAGAAAGGACCAGAAGGTCTTAGGGAGGCCTGCACGCCTGAAGCTTCGGGGTTCACTGCCCACTGTGATTAGTGACCTCACGGACTGTCTAAACCACCTGCTCCCGCGCATCACTGACAAACCAACCCTCAAGGTGCTAGAGTACGCCCCGCCGTGACACCCGGGGCCCCATTAAAGCCTGCCCCACACTCTTCGGTAGAGCCGACCCTCGACTCGGCATCTGTGAGGCGCAGTCTGCACGGGCCAGGAGCCTCTGGAAGGAACCCTCCTTGGGATGGCGGTGCCTGTGGAGCGTGTCAACTGCGGGCGCACAGAGGGGAGGCCTGTAGTTCATCTGCACGACAGCCACACGGAAAACTAAAAGGAACCGTCCGAAGCCAAGAGTCCTGCAAGGCTGCATATTCGGGCAACCTGAGCACAAACACTCCACCTTCTGTGTTTTGCTGGGCTAGGGGGCTGTGTGTGTCCCTTGCCTGTCCCTAGCACTCGGGCCAGAGGAAGAGGGAAGCAGAAGGATTGATGAGGCGTCCCATTCCTCACCATCCCTCCGAAGCCTCTGATTTATTTGTCCTTTCCAGTGAAAACATTCCCACCACTGAGAGAAGACAGGGAACGTCCTCTGGAGGACTCAGATGTGAATTTCAACAAATCGGCCCTCTCGGATGGTGTTACAATGTGTTAACAGGGCCGTGTTAACAACGGGGTTAGGGTGTGGTGGGACAGCCACGGCAGACGGTCTCTTCTTGCTCTGTGGCAAGACGGCAAGGGCGAGCTCTCCTGGATAAGCTGAGGTTAACAGCAGTAGCTGTCTTCACCCCTCCTGGAGCCATGAGCACGGCCTCCACTCACTCCTCCAGAGCTTTTGCTCTGAGGCGCTCTTCCCTCACTCTAGAGATTCCTCTCTTTTTCTCTGTTACTTTTCTCTTTCTCTGGGTGGCCAGAAGGGCAGTTTTACTCAGTTCTGGCCCTGCCAGGAGCACAGGCTAGTGCAAAGGCCAGAGAAATGAATGCTGAGAGTCAAGTATGATGAAGCTTAAGAGGAAGGTAATCACAGGGAGCTGCCGTGGAGACCCCAGGAGGAGGTGGCTGGCCTGGACGCGACAGGGCCATCAGAGATAGTTTCTTGGAGGAGGTGACACCTGAGCCGTCTTGGAGGAGGAAGAAAGTCAGCCAGGTAAAGGCTGAGCCAGAGAACAACCAGCAGGGTCAGGACAGAGCATGGACAAGCTCACAGGGGCAAGGGGCAGGAAATCTCTGGGGGAGCTCCGAGCAGACAGGGTCATGTAGTGGGCAGGCAGGAGGCGACACGGGGCAGGCACAAAGGACCGGGAATGCCGGATTCACCAGCTGAGGGGAGCCACTAGTGGGCTGTAAGCTGGGCAGCGAAGTGAACGGTCAAACTGTGGTTCCCTGGGGCCTGGAGGCAGGGAGGGAGACCAACTGCCCCAGTCATCCAGGTAGGAGGGTATGAGATTTTGAGCTGGACAAGGGGGCAAAAGGATGCTGAGAAGGGGAGTGACGTGTGAACTACGGAGAAGGTAATGCTGGCAGGACTTGGAGATTCCTCTACAATAGAGTGACAGTTAATAAGCAGATGATTTCACCCACTCCAAAACCTATATACTGAAGTGTCACAAGTTAATTGACCGCTTGCTGGAAACGAATCTATCAATAAACATGAGTAATTTATGCTACGTGGTAAATTTCCACTAGAGGTGTCTGGGAAGAAGGACCACCGGCATTTCAACACCAACAGAACAGACTAAGAACACAAGAAAGAAAAGTCTGCTCTCAAACACCTTATCAGTCTCAGGCACCTCAAGGCTCACCTCAGACACACGAGGAAGAGGGGTCAAATGACCTCCTCAGTGGAGCTACCAGGGCATCTGTCCTGGGTGTTAGAGGGAATCAGAGGTGGGCAGGTTACCCCTGAAATACAAAGAACATTGGCGGCTTTCATAGGAAGGGGTAAGCCATAGGGGCAAACTGTCTTGGTAAAAATGTCAGCTGAGAAAAAATGAGATGTCCGTGTCATTTAAAAGAAAACGCAAAGTCTAATGTTCCAATTAGTTCAAATTATTTTGCTTGGACTGTTAAATTCTGTATGGAAATTAAGGCATGACGACAGCCTGGGATGCAGAGGGGAAAGCGGGTGAGCTCCAGAGTGGGAGACTCAGGATGAAATCCCAGCTCTGCCGTGTCCTTGCACTGGGCCCTCAGCAGGGCACTGTCCCTCCTGGAGCCCAGGTCTGCCCGGCTGAAAAGGAGGAGACAGCATCCGCCAGGCGTCTCACACAGTGCTTGGATGTAGCGGGCTCAATGGTGGTGGTGATCACTCTTACAACTGTGACGGAACTGATATTTGAAGATAAAATGCTCATTACTTTGAAGATTTTGTTTTTAATTGGGCCTTCTTTGAGCAGACCAGCTTTTACAGAGCTGTAGGAATAAAATACAATATAATGGGGTATAAAACGTGGCATTTGAGGACCGGTCACACGCTCAGGGCAGACACTGAAACTATACATCTGCTTCTGAATACTCAAATGGAAATCTGGATGTATATAAATGTATTTACATTTATGTATTTTTTTTTCCAAGTGAAACAGAGGAGATGGAATGTAACACTGAGCAGAAACTAATGAGAAGCACAAATGTCAGAAGTGGAGATGTTTGAGCTTTTGTGCTATAATTTATCTTCTGCATTATGAATTTTAACTTAAACAAGAGGCTGTGCTGAAAAAAACAGGTTCCTCTGGTGAATTGAGGGGAGGGGCTGTTCCGAAGCTATTCTCACAGGATGGGCCAGCACGGGCAGAGAGGAACAGCGGCGTGGACAGTCCTGCAAAAGAAATGCTCCCAGACTTGCCCTGCACGTGGAACAGAGGGGACTGTTGGAAGGGAGGCTGCTCCTAGGCGTCACCACTTGCCAGGAAAGCCAAAAATAACTTTTTTCTTTTCAATTAAAAAATTATAAAATATATTTTTAAATTACTAGAAATTTACAAGACAGAGGACAAACCTCCACACTCCACCCCTATGATAGCGACACTCTGGCGCAGTGACATCCATGATCTCTTTTCTAGTCACTCTCACATGACTGTTGTTGCACAGTTGTCATCAGATTGTACACTAAAATTTGTGGCTAAATTTTTTTTAGTTAACATCTTACCATAGGCCTTTCCCTGTCGCCATGTAGTCTCTACAACCCTCTTTTTCAATGGCCGCATTTTATTTCAACATTAAACAGATGTGTACATGGTTCATGCCACCCAGTTCTCTGTGGGGCATTTAGTTACTTAGAAAATTGCCAGTATTATAAATAAGGTTATGAAGAACATCTTTGAGGATTTGGATTCTTTCTCAATTCCTTTACATCAGGCATGGGTACTTTCTAAAACTGGGTTTCCAGGGTCTGACCTTTTCTGCTCCTCTGGCCTGGAAAGGGCTGGAAAGCTCTCATTGGATTTCTTGCAGGTAACAGATGGGAACACACACTCTTTTAGGCAAGGCTGTATCTTTCTGTAGGCCCTGGAGGAAAGGCTGGGCTGGGATTCTCTGGTCTCTGGGCTGAAAACCCTCTTCAGATCCGGTCTCCACTGTAAGTGGCAGTTCTGAGCTGCTGGTAGGAGCTTCGGTTCAATGTATAATTCAACTGGCGAAGGCTGGCGCTCCGCCCAGAGCACCCCTAGTGGCAGAGGCCTGGGGAACTGTCACGACCTCCCCGACCTCTGAGGCAGGGCTTGAGTCTGACCCATACTTCTGCCTGCATCTTTCAACCCCCCTCACTCTTTGGCTCTTTCCTATAAACATAATTAAGGCTCTCTGATTATAAATACTCCCCAGGCAATGTGATTTCCCTCCTTCCTCTATCTAATTTATTGAAAACACTCTTGTTAAGGTCACTACGCCCTCTACGCTGAGAGATCAGTAGATAGTTTGTGGCTTTTACTTTGCTTGGCTTCTCAGCTGTACCGATGCCTCTTGATTTCCTCTCTCCTCGGGCTCCCATGGAGCACAGTCACCTGATTCTTCAGCTGACTTCTCTAGTCAACGTTTCTTACATTCCTCTGTGACCTTCTTGTCCTTCATCTGTCTCTTAAATGATGGTCTTCCCCAGTGTCCTATTCTTGACCCTCATGTCTTCTAAATCTACATTTCTCCTTTGTTAGGTTTGCCCCTTAGGTTTTAATTACGACTCATACGTTGGATGATCGCAAAGCAGATATCTGGCCTAGGCCTTTCTCTGGAGTTTCAGAGCCAAATGAGTACACAGGCCATCTTCGCATGGCCCGCAGTGCAGCATGTCCAGAACCGGCGTCAACATTTCCCCTTAAATCGAAAGCTTTGTGAGCTCAGCTGGAGGCCTCACTACTCACCAAGTTCCAGGCATTTGGTGACCTAAATGGTTTTCACTTCCATCTTCCGTCCATCTTGTGACCACAGCCCTCACCCAGGTCCTGACCATCTGTTGCCTCCTCTTTTGTTTTCCTACTTTTGATCACGTCTTCTTCACATCCAAACGTCTACCCACAGGAGCCATCGTTTTAGAGCACACATCTGGCCACGCCACTCCCCGACTTACAGCTCTGCAGTGCTTCTTTTCCTCTTGTCCTCGGAATAAAGGCTAAGTTTCTTAAGATGATTTTCAAGGCACTAGATTAGCAGTTCTCAACCTTTCTGGTCTTAGAATCCCTTTAACTCTTCAGCAATATTGAGGAGCACAAAAAGCTTTTGTTCATGTGGATTATATCTATCAATATTTATGGTATTATAAATTAAAACTGAAGACTTTTTTTGAGGAAGATTAGCCCTGAGCTAACTATTGCCAATCCTCCTCTTTTGCTGAGGAAGACTGGCCCTGAGCTAACATCCGTGCCCATCTTCCTTTACTTTATACATGGGATGCCTACCACAGCATGGCTTTTGCCAAGTGGTGCCACGTCCATACCTGGGATCCGAACTGGTGAAGCCCTGGCTGCCGAAGCGGAACGTGCGCACTTAACCGCTACACCACCGGGCTGGCCCCAAAACTGAAGACATTTTAAAAATATTTATTAATAAGAAATAAACTCATTATAAATTAACATGAAAAACTTATTTTTAAATGGAAAAATCCTTATATTTCCCCAAACAAGTTTAATGAGAAGAGTGACATTTTATATTTTTGAAATCTCTTTCATATTTGGTTTAAGAGAAAACAGCTGCAGTCTCTGATCTGCTTTTGCATTTGATCTGTTGTGATATATAGTTTTGGTTACAGCAGATGAAGAAAAGCCAGCCTCACACAGATATGTTTTTGGAAAATGGAGGCATATTTTAACATTCTTCGCAAATATTCTTTGATAGTATACCAAATTTGATAAATGGTAGTCTCTGAAAGATTAGTTGCAATGTGGAACCTAAAACCACGTTAATAAATGTTTTGTATTCTGTCACATTAAAATCCATTGGTCTGTCTTACATTCTGGATGCGTCTTTCACCCTGCATGGTTTTGTGGCATCATGCAGTAGGCTGGAAAATAACGGGTCACTGAGTTATGCAGATCTTCCAACCGTTGACACATTTCATTTTACGATGTGAAAAAAATCACATTCATTAATATCAGCACTGATCTCATCAGAAAAGTCTTTAAGCAATGAGAAGCCAAGCTCACAGCGATGGATACAAGTTTTCCAAAATTCTAATTTTCACCTGAAAGCTTGAATTTCATCACTGGTATCAAATACTAGCACTTGTTTTCCTTGAAGTGACAGGTTCACTTCCTTCATTTTCAAGCAGATGTCTGCTAAATACTCAAGTTTGGATAACTATGGTTTGTCAGTCATTCTTGCAAGTAAAAACGACATTCCATGAAACAAATGGCTAGTTCAGCTTGCAACTCAAACAACTGTACAAGTGCTTTTCCTTGAGACAAGTATTCTACCCCTGTGCAGCAGAAATGCTTATGTGTACTCAGGAGATGAATTCAGAACAATGGTTTATGAGGTCTTTTGATGCTTCAATTCATGTGTAAGTTGTTCTAACAAAATATCGTATGGCATTTCAGTAACCAAATATTGGTTGAATTTTATTCTTTAGTTTTTAGAGAGGTAGACAAGAAACAAGTTCTGTATCTGGAAGTTTTGTCCTCAGTTTGTGACAAGCTTGAGTTTGCAAGTACTCCTGGGAGGTGAAATTACAACACACGAAACCTCATCTATCCAGAATCCTTGCAGCAGAGAGCCAGGGTGACCTTTGTGCAAAAAACCTTTTCCATTTTAAGCATTAAAATTCCATATTACAAAGTTTCCTCCTGTATTAGAGAATAAGGAGAATAAATTACTGTGTTATCACGTTTATCTTTCTAAGGACTGAATATCCTGATCTCCTCAGGGTGCAAAGGCTCTTTGTCCTGCCACAAAATACTGGCGCACTGCCAGACTACTGGGCTTTCTCAGTTCCTGAACTGCTTTTTAATAGTTTTTGTTCTGTTTTCTTTCATTTTTGGTCACCTCTTGCCAGTTTTCACTTTCCACTGCCTTTAGTAAGTCCTGTCATTCTTTCTCCCTTCTTGTCATTTTCTGTCCTTCATATCCTTTAGGAAGAGAAACTGGGTAAGCAAGCGAGGCTCAAGTTTGTCCGATGAGCCTTTACAAATTCAGAGTCAGGGCATGGGGTGCTCTCCCGTCAAAGGAGCACCGACGGCTCAGTGTCTTGGCTTTGTGTCAGCGGCAGAGGAAAGGATACAAAACTGTTACCATGGATATATAACTTTGGACAAGTCATGTAACCTCTTTGAGCCCCACTTATAAGACAAGAATAGTATCTGCCTCATAGAGTTTAAATAAAAATCCTAGGCTTATCAATAGGATTAAATAATTCAAGAATTAAACAATCCGAGGATAAATTAAATAATCCTAGGATGAATCAACAATCCTACAATCCTATAATGTGTATAAACCTTCACAGAGCTGTTGTGAAAATTAAGCAGTGCATATAAAGCCCTTGGACACTGCCTGGCACATGACAGGCTCCCTCTGCCTTTTTATCTTCACTCTCTAAGACAAGCAAACTTTCCCTGTAAAGGGCCAGAGAGTCAATTTTAGGATTTGTGGACCAAGAGGCAAAATTAAGGATATTTTGTAGATATTTATACAAAAGAAAGAAAAAAATTTTCCACATTTTGTATTGGCACAATTCAAAATATAATAATCAAATGCATTTTTTGGGTAATACGGGTCTACTAATGAGAATGATAGAATTATTTTTCTGGGGTGGGGGAGATAACATTTTGCTTAAATGGAGTTCAAACTTAGTGTTCGCAGCATCAAATCAATTGCAAATGTCCACCTGTAAAACTCATTCCTAGCTCACAGGTCATACAAGACAGGTGGTGGCTAGATTTTGCCTACGGGCTCTAGTTTGCTGATCTCTGCTCAAAGAGGTCTCTCTTATTTCCTTTTTCTTGGCTCATTTGACACAGTTGCTGATGGTGACATTTTGAGTGCTCTTACTTTCTTTGTGTAGATCTGGGTTTCTATCTGGTATTTTTTTTTCTTCCAGTCTTTAATATTTCTTACAGTGAAGGTTTAATGGGAACAAATTCATTCATCTTTTGAATGTCTGAAAATATCTTTATTTTACCTTCATTTCTGAAGGATATTTTCACTGAATATAGAATCTATGTTGACAGATTTTCTTTGAGCACTTTAGAGATGTCACTCCATTGTCTTCTGGATTGCATTATTTCAGATGAGAAGTCAGCAATCACTCTTATCTTGGTTTCTCTGGCTGCCTTTAAGATTTTTCTCTTTATTGTCGGTTTTCAGTAATTTAATTATGATGTGCCTTGATATGATTTCCTTTGTTTTATCCTGTTTGGCCATCATTGGGCTTCCAAGATTGGTGGATTGATAAATGTATATTTTTTTTGCTGAGGAAGGCTAGCCCTGAGCTAACATCTGTGCCAATCTTCCTTCATTTTATATGTAGTTGCCGCTGCAGTATGGCTGACAAGTGGTGTGGGTCTGCGCCTGGGATCTGAACCTGCAAACCCAGGCCGCTGAAGCAGAGTGCGCCAAACCTAACCCCTATACCACAGGGCTGGCCCTTTGGATTGATATTTTTAATCAAATCTGGAATAGTTTTCTCCTCCATCCGAGACTAATTACATATATGTTAGAATATTTGATATTATTCCACAGGCTCTGTTCTTGTCATCTATTTTTTTTTCTCTCTGCTTCAGTTTGAATGGTTTTTGTTGTCCTGTCTTAAAGTTCACTGACGGTGATAGGCAGATTCTGAAACGGCTCCCAATGATCCCGTCTCCCGCTTTTCATACTCTTGTGTAATCTTCTTGTCTTGTTTGTGGGCTAGACCTAGTAACTTTTGACCTTTGATATGCCTGCAGCCTTGTGAGGGACCCTAGCTGGAGGAGCCAGCTAAGCTGTGCTGGATTCCTAACCACAAAACTGTGACAATAAATGCTGCTGTTTTAGGCCACCAAGTTTTGAGGTAATTTGTTCCATAGCAAATTAGATAACTAACACACTGACCTCTTTCCCTAATCTTCCCAATCTGCTCCCATCAGTGAATTTTTTGATTGAGGTATTATATTTCTCAGCTCTAGAGTTTTCATTTGGTTCTTTTTAACAGTTTCCACTTCTCTTCTTTTTGAGTTCTTGTTTTCCTTTAAGTCTTTGACTATATTTATTACAGCTATTTTAAAGTACTTGTCTGCTAATTCTATCATCCCTGCCACTTCCAGCCTGTTTCTACTGATTGATTTTTCTCCTGGTTATAGGACACATTTTACTGCTTCTTTGCATGTCTAGTAATCTTTGATTGAATGTTAGACACTATAAATGTTACATTGTGGGGTGTCTGCATTTTGTTGTCATCCTTTACAGAGTACTGGGGTTTGTTCTGGCAGGCAGTTAATTTACTTGTGGATCAGTTTGATCCTTTCAAGACTCCTTTTTAAAGCACTGTTAGGCAAGGATTGGTGCAGTCTTTAATCTAGGCCTAGTTTAGTCTTATTCCTAAAATATGGCCTTTCTGGGGTCACTACTTGGATGCTCCACTCTGGTTGGCCAGAACTCTAGTTACAGCTCCCCAGTAGTTGCTCTTTGACTAGCCTTGTGAGGTCCCATGTAGGCATGCACAGCTTACTACACAGCACAAGATTCAAGGGCCTCTTTCACAGTGTAGCTCCCTCCTCTCCATACTTTATTTTGCAAATGTCAGTTGCTTCAGCCTTCCCCAACTCTGATCTCTGTCTCCCAGCTCAGTGAGACTGCTATGCTCTCCTTGGGAAACCCTGGAAAAAGGATGAAGTGATAAGAGATCTCACCTCATTTGTTTCCCTTCTCTCAGGGCTCACAGTCCTGTACTGCTTGTTTTCCAATGTCTGAAAACAGTTTCTTCTATCTTGTGTGGTTTCCAGTCAGAAGGGAAAATCTGGTAGCAGTTATCCCATTTTGGAAGCTGCCTATGGAAATCTTGTAAGCAATACATATTGTGATTTTAATGAAAGAACAGCTTACTTTTTCCATGTCTACAAGAATAACTTAAAATCTAAACACTCCATTTATTTATTATGAAAACACAATTTGAAGCTTGGCAGGAGGCGAGGGAAACAGATTTTCTCCATCATTTATCCAGCTGAGAAATCTTTCACACAGAGTTTTTCAGTAGGGAACTGCCCTTACCCTCTTCTCAAATTAGTATCTCTTTTGATGTGAAAATCAAGAAGAAAGAATTTGAGGAAATGGTAATAAACAATCTAGGAAAATGTAAATGTATGCAACTTTTCCATTATACCTAGATAACTGGTTTGTTATTAAGGGTCCATAAGGACCATGTCAACAACTACGTGAAAATTTAGCAAAAAGAAGGCTTCTCCCAGGAGGAAAAAAAGTTGATACCCCAAAATGTTTTCTAGTCTAACAAATACCAACATTTCAGTCAACAGAAGCAAATTCATTCTTTTTTGCTTATAAGTCCTAAGGGAAAAATGAAGAAAACTTAGAGAGAAAGTAAGAAAACACAGCGAGTACCTCAGCACCAGCCAATCTGCCTCACAAACACTCTTGCATGTCACACGGTTGGCAAACACGCCCCGCCAGCCTGAGAGCCACTGTAGTTCCTGATGACGAATACGGGAGCTGTGCTGCTCTGATCATCTGTCTGGGGCTCAGGGTAGAGTCTCCTGCCTCCTAAATTCACAGAGTATTTACCCTTCCAGAGACCATACACTGTACCAAAGCACCTCTTTTCCAGGCTCTACAGAGACAAGCACACTGGTCCCCTCTATCATACGCTGAGGGGAAACAGCAATAGTAGGTTAAAAACAAGAGGCTGGGTCTGCCTTTTCACTACAACCTCGAGAAGTTCTCCATTGTGTCTCCATCTCTCTTTGTTGATGGACCACACTTGCTCTTGGTCAATTCCAAATTCCAGAAGCAACTTTTAAAATCTCAACATGCCCAGGCAGAGTTAGAGAAAGAGTCACTGAGCACTGACTGTAGCCCCCGGACAGAAGTTCCTGGATTTCTGGTGGATGCAGCAGGGAGCATAAACAGGCATGCCTAGTGCAAACATCAGGTGTCAGTTAATAAGGACCAGGTCAGTCAATGGGACACAAGCTGGGTTGGCTCCCACCGGCTGAGTTCTCAGGGGCCTGGTCAATGTTATCCAGACCCAGCAAACTGTTCCATGAAACACAGTGATGGCCTATTTCACAGCAGATCACAGCTTGAGGTTACTGGAAACCAAACTGGGTCAAAGAACCTCAGATTTCAGACTGGCATTAGATGATGCAAGCTGGCTCCATACTTAAGTTTTTCTCCACCTTTATCCTGTGGCACACTCCAGGTCTTTCCCTCCCACACACTTGGAAAAAGTGAGGTGGTCTCCCTGGTTGCCTAAACCCGTCTCCCGGGCAGCTCCCTTGTTTTGGAAGGAGATGATAAATAAATCAAAATGCACTAAGCAGCACTTCCACAGGCACTCGCCTCCTTCACTGAATGTGCACCTCATCAATCACACTATTGTCTGCTTGAAAGGCGAGCCTTGTAAATGTCATATCCACTCAGGCCCAAGGAGAGGCGCATCCAAATGCAGCAAGGAGTTTTAATTGGATAGTGTAATTAAACTAAAAAACCCCAGCAGACTCCCTTTGACAGGATAGATGAAGACCCCTTTTAATAGGGCTAGGAAACATATCTGTTAAAAGGATGAGGCACTGCCTGCTCCTGATTGTGCTCCAGAGTACTCTTATGAAAAGGCAATTCAATAACTGGGGCATTTAATATGTTAGAGTCCGTTGTGTTCTGTAATCGAGTAGTACTTACCGTATTTGATCTGGAACTTATGAAATAAGTCCTTGTCAGAGAATAAAAACACAACATAGCTTGTCTACCTAATGTGTGAAGTGCCCAGACCTCCTAGGAATCGACAGAGCCTGAGGATGGGCTGTAGCCCTCCCAGCTACAGCTCCACATAAGCATCAATGCAGTGCCTTACTTACTGGGGCCTACAGTCCACTGGCCTGGCCATGGATATCCACCCACCCACCTCAGGGTGTAGCTCATTCATCCAGCGGATGTTAATATCCTCTTCATTTCTCTTTCACACATTCTCACGAGCATCTAAAGGATATGACAAAATTCCTGGGTACTTCTTCCTTTAGGGACTGGAATCCCTGTCACATCAGCATGTGTGTGTGTTTTCTCTGCTAGAACCACCCCCCTGTCAAATACGGAGAAAAGACACCAGGTGGTCAGAGGATTCAATGCATCGGGTGGGGTGTGCTCAAGTCGATTTTAGTAACAAAACCTGAGTCCCTCTGCCACTCTCCTTGCCCTCCTTTGTTGCGAGAGGGGGTGGAGGATCCACACACAGGCACATTCAGAGACACAGACACACACTAGAGGCCTGCAGCTCCACAAGCAAGGTAACAAAGTTAGTGAGAACACATGAAGAGGTCTGCTTCTGCACAGGGCTGGCTCACAAGCAGACCGTAACAATCCTTTTCAGATGGAATGCTAGTGTCCCAAGGACAAGGTCAGGGAAGCCAGCATCTGGGTGGATCAAGACAGCCTCTGAGCCGGGGCTTGGAGGCGAGATTTCAGATTTCCCCATCCACAGCTTTCCAAAAAGTCAGACGCTGTGCTTTATTTACAAAAACCTCAAAGTCAGTTTGCCCAGGCTCTCAGACTGATTTTTCTTTTTTAAGGATGGTGAAGGTTTGTTTGATGACTGCTTTTACTCTCCCATAAAGCCTGCTTGGAGCTCTGGCTGCAAACCTCTGAACACTCTTAATACTGGTCCTTCGCTATGAGCTGATGAACCCATTAAGGACATATAAGTGAATGCTTATAATCTATGAAAACTGGATACTGAATTAAACCATCAAATACCTTTCGGTTTAAACGAAAACTACATAAAAGCATTTCAGCCATCAATTTGGCTATCACTTCTAGCCAGTATGAATTCTGCTGGAAAAGCTATTTTCCTGCAGATGTGGAATTCAATGGGAAAGACTGACTCGTGTACCAACATCAATCAAAATGTCGACTTCCCTGGCAGCTCTCAACAGTAAGGCAGGTTCAAAGGTCACAGGATAAAGAAAAAGCCAAGCTCTGGTTCAGCTCTAATATCTCCTCGGTAGAAGTCTTGCAAAAGTACCCCCTTCTGTATTAGCCTTGCTTTCATTAATCTTCTTGCCATCTTCTTTAACTAGTCATGCAGAACCGCTCGATAGCAAGACGTATAATGGGGAAGGCCCTGTGCCTATTACCGCGTTAACATTCTCTTAAGCCCCAGTGCAACAATGGAACGGGAAGGCGAAGGAAATCGGCAACTGCTGGGTGCAGTGCAGGCAATTCAATTACAGCCCGGGCTTACCTATGTACTTCTGACCTATAAAACACAAGAGGCCTTTGTGTCTAACTGGCTCGGCCATTAAGGTTGCTGAAGATCACAACAATGCTGATCTTTTCTGTTTAAGCTAAATCAATGTGGACAAATCATTATTCAGTAGCTTTAATTTAATTAGTAAATTAAATACACTACTTTACAGATCTTGTCAAGTACTTATGAAACGAAAGATTCATTTAAGTGGGAGGTCACCAACAACCCCAGCTAACTTAACTCATAACCTTAACTGAATCTCATCTCAAATATCCAGCAGCTTCTACTCACGAGGGTTTAACAGTCTCCTGCAGTTGTGGTTAACTCATAACCCCAAGGAGTCCCGTCCTGGATCCAAACAGTGTTTTGGACATAAAAAGCAAACAAACAACCCCCCACCAGCATAACCAGCATCAACAGAATCAGATTTCCTTTAAATTGTACTATTGCAAGAGAACGTAATCAGGTTACCTCTATTATGTTGCTTCCTTAAGATTTTATATTATCTATACTTAATTGAGATACAGAGCCCTTTTCAGCTATAAAGATGACAGCTACTTTATTAAGGTTTAAATCTGATTTCTTAATGATAGGCTGCTTCCTTTAAAGACTCTAAACCTGCACAAGCTTCCTATGATAAAACCAGACCAGGCATGGTTGATGTGGTACTTTATTTAAATCCAGTCTGAGAATCTCTGATGGGTGCCAGTTTCACAGAAAGTTCCCTTGCTTTTGTCTCACTGTTGGAATCGAGGCTAGCACTGGAAAGAGAGACCACGGCATTCAAAGCCTATGTCTAGACCTGCATCAGGATGGAGAATTATTCCTCTGACACAATTCAGCCATGGTAGTTTCTGATAGGAAAACATTCTCCTCTCCTACGTGCCGTACACATCTTTGTTCAGTCAAAATGAATTAAAATTAATTCATCTGTTAGAGGTCTGTGACATCCTTCAAAATAGCAAAAGATATCCTAAGGAGTGGCAAAACCAGACTGCGAAATCACTGATTTGAATAATAATGGCAGCAGGCAGCTTTTTTATTTTTTAATCTAGAATGGCAGAATTTATTCTTAATTTCTCAAGGCTTTTGATACACAGATCTTCTCAAATAACTCTTGTAAGAGTCCATATTGATATGTACAATGTTTTTGAGGCATGCATCTATTTAATCATTAAGTTACAGTCCTTAAACACTCACAGGGACAGAGCCATAAATCTTCCCTCTGAAACACGGCCTAAGAGGGAGAAGTTAGGGACAGGACAGAGAGCCACAGAACTGCCATTCGTGGAGGAGGCTTCAAAGTCTGGGTCTTTCTGATTCTACAAACATGTAATTATGTGTTTCACTGCAGGCGCTGTAATACTCAGTGCCTTTGCCAAGTCAGCTATTCACGTACTTTTCGGATATGGCATCAATTAAACTTGAGCTGTGTTCCTTATGACGACCAAATTAATGGTTTGACAGTGGCTTTCTCAATAAACACTGCAAACTGGCCATATTTGAAGGTTTTAAAAACCATTTCTTTTCTGTTCAAAATTCTGACAAACATGTCTCAAGTAAAACCGGGGACAACTTCATTATCCTCCCAACACTTAATGCTTTTCTGTAAAGAAGTCTGTTTAATAACACGTCTGCTCTGTTTCCACAACTACATTATTCCAGTTGGTCACACGTTCCAGTCTTCAGCAAGACACTTGTGTTAGGAGAGATAAAAACATGAAAAAGGAAATATATTGCAGAAATCAAAAACCTTATCTATTCTAGACTCTCTCTCTTTGCCATAATTCATTCAAGAAGGCCCCAAGAATAATTTTTGATGTAAACTCAGCTACAAACATACATCACTATGCTGATAAAAATCACAGGCTAAACTTATGAAATATAGTGACTTTCATTTCTTTAGTGCTGTTAAAATAACTTTTTTCTAAGGTTCAACAGACACAAAAGATAAAAAGGGTTACCATTAATCCTTTATAAAAAAAAAAAAAGGAGGAGAAGAAGCCCGTAGATTAATTCTGCGGTCTGATGACGGCCTCGAAGATGAACTTTTAGATTAACTCACTGAATTAATTTGATGAAGATACTGGAAATCGTAAAACAAAAAACAACACAGCATCAAGCTGATTCATTTAATATCTCTTTGGGCACTTTGCAATATAAATTATGTTGACTAACTTTTGGTTTCTAAATTCTGGCCTCACTAAGTTCAGTCAAGACAACAGCGTTCATTGAGGACGACTGTGCAGGCATGTGCTAGGGGCTGAGGACAGAGAACCCAGTCCCTGGGTCGATGAGTTCAGCAGGGAGATGAGGGGGCGACAGAAGGGCTGACCTCAAAGAGATAAACACAGCACATTGTGTGAGGTGCCCTACCAGAGATGTGTGCAAACTCTGGGGGGCGAAGTTAGAGAGCCTGGCCCTGGAGCTGGATCTTGAAAAATGAGTGGGCTGGGGGTGGGGAAATGAAGGTGACCGTAAGGTAGAGGGAGGGTCAGAGCGGAGGTGTATTCCAGGCAGCGGGAATGGCAGCAGCACAGAATTCAAGGTGTGTTTGTGTGTCAGTGGTTCACAATGCCCACGGCCTGAGTTCAGGATGGGAAATTCTGGGCTATGAGCCTGCAGTGGTCAGCTGGTGGTCAATGTTTGTAAAGGCTATGCTGAGGAGTCTGACTTTATTCTGTAAGCCTATAACTTTCAAACCTTTTTTTTGGTGAGGCAGATTCGCCCTGAGCTAACATCCGTTAGCCAATCTTCCTCTTATTTTTTTTCGCTTGAGGAAGGCCAGCCCTGAGCTAACATCTGTGCCAATCATCCTTTTCTTTTGTATGTATTTTGCATATTTTCCACAGCATGGTTGATGAGTGAAGTAGGTCAGCAGCGCCTGGGATCTTAACCTGCGAACCTGGGCCACTGAGGTGGAGTGAGTGGAACTTTAGCCACATGGCCGGCCCCAACCTTTTTTTTAAGCAGCAAAATCTTTTTTATCAGTTGACTCTTTAAATGAAGAATCTCAAAATAGGAAAGAAGAAAGTGGAGCTCCTTTGGTTGAAGGGAGGCCTCATGCCCAACTCTGTGCGCACACACACAGGCGCTTGAGGTCCCCGGGGACCTAGGGCTCTGAGAACACGGTGTGAAAAGCACTGTGATGGGGCAGGGACTTAGCAAGTGTTTTACTGGGGCGGTGCACTTCTTTGCTCCAGGTAGTGTCACAATTTCTAGATCTTTGGAGCCAGAGTGGGAGGAGGAAACCCGCAGGAGACCCACATGTGTGGTTTTCACACAGACCCATCCAGTAGGTCTGAACATAAGACAAAACACTCTCTTGCTGGATTGTCAATACTGAAATGGTGGGGCCTATGTCTGTTTTCTATTCCCAACGCTCGGAACTTTGCCCCACTCACCGAGCTGTGTAATCACTACTTCTTGACTGAGTGATGCCAGGAGGCAGCAGGGAGGTGGTGGCCCACTAGGCCGGGTGTGGTGCGCCCTTTGCCTTCCAGTGCCTGAGCCCACCCCGCCTTGGCACAGCGTCTCAGTGTGAGTGTAAGGGAAACCTGAATCCTCTCTCTAGCTCTTCCCGAGCCTTTCGACTCCAGCTTATCCCTCTATGCAACACGTAAGTGATGGCCTTTCATTTCTCAGAGACATGGAGAATTGATAAAATGTTACTTTTCAAAGCATACTGAATTCTTGGGAAGAAAGATGCTAGAACAATGCCATCTTTATTGGCTGACAAGCTGGAGTGAGAGGGATTAGGAAGATGTTTATCTAAAGGCAGGAGGAATCTGGCAGCCTTGGGGAAAGGGCCCCAGAGCAGCAGGCAATTTTCTCACCAGCCCCTTCTGGCAGCCATCTTGCAGAGCTGAGGCCTCACTGGGATGACAGGAATGGTGGGAAGGGGGGTGGCACGACATTACTCCTTTCCCCTTGTACTACTAGGTGCTCCCTTCTTGCCAAGCTGTAGGTTAATGAGTTGAAAGGAGGGGCCGGCCCGGTGGCACAGCGGTTAAGTTCGCACATTCTGTTTCTCGGGTGGCCTGGGTTCACCGGTTTGGATCCCGGGTGCGGACATAGCACTGCTTGGCAAAAGCCATGCTGTGGTAGGCGTCCCACGTACAAAGCAGAGGAAGATGGGCATGGATGTTAGCTCAGGGCCAGCCTTCCTCAGCAAAAAAGAAGAGGATTGGTAGTAGTTAGCTCAGGGCTAATCTTCCTCAAAAAAAAAGAAAAAAAAAGAGTTGAAAGGAGGAGACTATGTAGCCCAGCATCGCTGAATCTGACAAACAAATACCCAGCATAACTGAGGCAATGGGCACGTGCCAGTCTGTAGGCCCCTCCAGGGGGCTCTGTGCTCTCTAGGCCCCACTGTAGTCAGTATTATCTCAAAAACTTTAAGCATATCATAAATGGTTGCTGGCCTTTACATTCCCTATTGTTCCTTGTTTTTTTTTTTTTTTTAATTTTTTTTTTTTAAAGATTTTATTTTTTCCTTTTTCTCCCCAAAGCCCCCCGTACATAGTTGTATATTCTTTGTTGTGGGTCCTTCTAGTTGT
This sequence comes from Equus caballus, assembly GCF_041296265.1. Taxonomy (NCBI): domain Eukaryota; kingdom Metazoa; phylum Chordata; class Mammalia; order Perissodactyla; family Equidae; genus Equus; species Equus caballus. The sequence goes on from NC_091708.1 coordinate 37,466,448, forward strand.
GGCATGTGGGACGCTGCCTCAGCGTGGTTTGACGAGCAGTGTCATGTCCGAGCCCAGGATTCGAACCAACGAAACACTGGGCCGCCTGCAGCGGAGCGCGCGAACTTAACCACTTGGCCACGGGGCCAGCCCCTCCCTATTGTTCCTTTTGAGTATACCATTCCTTATAACATTTGTTCTCAAATTTAGTGGACACTGGAAAAAAGGGGATTAACAAAAACAGATGCTCAGTTCGTACTCCAAGTTACTGAATCAGAACCTACTAGGGTGGGCCTTGGGGAGCTGCATTTAAATACACCCTGCAGGAAATGCTGATATGTACCAGAGTCTGGGAATCACTGTCTTCTAGGCTTCTCCAGGCAACTAACAAATCCTTATATAGTTAAAACTTTTTTCATTTCAGTGTGATCTGTGTCCTTTCTGGCCCTTGATGGGACTCAAGTCCTAAAAATGATTACTCTAAATACTCCACTCAATTACTCAACTGCAAAAATATAATACGCCAGAATATACAACCAGACTGTATCTTCTTTGATAATCTAAGCAGAGGAGTGCCAACCCGGCGGTGATCTCTTCTGCAGGATCAGGCAGGAGTTTAATTACGAGCTGGTAGGTCATGCAGCTGTCAATAATCTGGAGGGTGTTGACACTTTTGGCATGATGGATATCTAAATCTAGTTTTCAGATGTCACAGGAAGTCCCCCAGCTTCCCCTGATCTGGGAAGAAGGGAGGCAGGCCCATGTCTGACTGGGCAAGTCCCCCAAATGAGAAGAGGAAGGGAGCACAACGTGAAATGAGGGCTCTGGTGGGTGCAAATTCTCAGCAGGAATCTGCTCCTCGTGCCCCCAGCCCCAAGGGTGGGGCTACTAAGGTCGGGAGCCTGGCTGGAAGCTTCTCTGCTGCCATCAAGACTGAACAGGATGGGGACCCATGTCACGCTCTGGGCACCATAATACAATCCCGTTTGATAAAAAGAAATTTCTGGTAATGAATTAAACAGACCCAAGGAAAAAAGGACACGGTGGCAATATATTCTCCTGGCACCCAGCACACAGAGGGGAAGAGGGGGAAGAGAGAAGGAGACATAAATAAAGAGGACTACTCACTAGGGCTTTTTTCTTCAGCAAGGTCACAGGCACAGAGCAGGTCAGAATCGATTGAGATGGGTTTCTGCTTAATCCAAAACTTAGTGCTGGCTTTCTGATTCGTAACAGGGTCTATCTCTACTTTGTCTCCAGAGATACCTGTAAGGCCAAAGGGAGGACAAAAAAGAAGCCACAAGAAGTGGAAGGTGTAAGTGATTTCAGTGTAATCATTTGACCTGTTTTCTAAATCCTAAATTGGATCGACATGAGCTCTTTCTTAAGGCTTTGGGGAATGTCCTTAAGACAGACATAAGGAGACTCCAAATGACACGCAGAAGTTGCACAGTCTGGTTTCCTGGGTGAGTCAGTTGTGGGGGGTACAACCAAAAACGATATAAAAAGGAATTAAGAAATATGCCTTCTTAGATGTAACACAGACACAATATAGAGTTCACCTACACATTGTTAGCTCTATATTACCTCTATATCGTAATGAAATAAACTATAATATAAAGTGCATTTAAAAGCCAATTTTGATCAGCGGTCTTTTTTGTTTTTTTAGAAGATCTGGGTTGGACAGTTAAATCTGTAATCTCACCGTGTCTAAATAGCTGAGCTACCAATGAAGGGTTTCTGACTTGGAAAAATCTTACCCACTAAAAATAGGAAAAATCTCCCTCTTCCCTTCTCTGACACTAAGCAACCATCCAAGCTATATTTAAAGGAAGTCACGGGAGGATCAAAGGGTCCTTTACATAAAGCCTTCCACGTTCCGGTCTTAGAGCCCGGCTTCAGGCTGTGGAGGTCACTGCTGCTCTGCGGAGGGAGAGACAGCACTGGGTGTGAGCTTTATGCCACAAAGACTTTGTAACAGGAATCCAGAATGTCAACTACCGGCACTTCAGGTTTCATTTTCAGAGCTGTGACAGACATAACACATTGTACAGTGACTGGGAGCAAAGGTGTTAGGAGAACAAAGGTAACGCCAGCGATGGAAGGTGTCCTGGGATAACTGGGAAATGCACAGCAACTGCTCTCCCGGTGTCACTGCACAGAATGTGCTCAGCCTGACACACACCAGCTAGGCTAGATGCTCTTTTTCCTCTTTCGCCAAAAATTGAGGAATCTCTTCATGAAGCGAGACAAAAACCTTCAATATGCCTTCCAGAGTGGGCCCCAGATGGAATCTTGAAAGTAATTAATTTTTAGGCCATAGTTTAAAGGTCAGGGTCAAAGTGGAAAAAAGCAAAATGAAGTAAAGATATAAGAAATAATTAAAACAATCAAATGTACATACTGCAACAGAAATGACTCAGTTAACATATTTCATCCTATGGCTCGTACTCAGAAATTTTTCAATACAATGTGAGAAAACTTAGTAGGCCAAAAGAAAAAGCAGATATATGGGACAGCTCAATTAAAAAAAAGACACTAAAACCCCCAAACATACAACGACTGTAGTCTGAGAGCAAATTTAAAACTAACAAAGAAAACAAATACAAACAAATTTCTATGATGGGGTGTGCCACACACTCCATTGGTTTCTATTTCATTTTATAAATAAAGAAATCCCAAACAGTGTCAGACAAAGGCAAGAGCCTATACAGACAGGCTGCAGCGGAGGCTCGTCCGCCGTCTTCGGAGGAGACGACACAGCAGGGTTGCTTCACCCTGGTCATCACTGTGTGGTCTCTGGAAAAGACGAACAATTGGTATTTTTTTATTAATCCAATGCTGGAATTTGTCATTAGACATATTTCAGGAACACCATATTTCAATTAGGCATAATGTCATAAGTCCAATTGACTCTGGACGTTCAGGTCTAGATGACTTCAGGAGGGCGAGAATCTATCAGGAGACCAATTTTATTACATTTCACTTAAAATAGATTACGACTACCCAGTTACACTCTTCCCTCCAATTTGGTCATTAATTGTTAAAGATCTGGACATTTCTATAGTTCCCTGAAAGAAGAAAAGTACTTAAGCCATGGTTGTTGGTAGCAAGTGTCTTTTTTTTCCTCCCCTCCTTCTTCTGCTTCTTATTTTGACATACGTAAAAGTCAAAACGAGCAGAGCAAAATAAATGTGCATATCTCTTATGTGGAATAAACCCTGCCCCACATGCCTTTGTCAGAAAGAGAGGGGGAAAAAATCATCACCAGAGAGACACGGTTTTAAAATTTTGCTCTACGGCCCTGCAACTCCTGAAGACGTAGTCAGTCAATATTGTTAATGTACCTTGTTAATTTGATAGGATTTGTCAGGTAACTCCACTGGAAAATTATATAAAACTGTTCCAGATGAAAAGATGATAGTGACATGAATTAAAGTGATAGAACAATAGTGGAATATAAACCAGAAATGACACCCAAAGTGGCTGTTGATTTATTGCCATACTGAGTTTGGTTCTGGGCTCCCATGTATATTAGTGCTACAAATCTGGGTCCATTTAGCAGAGGGATGCTCATACATACATCACCAGCTCCTGCTCCAAGCCAAGGTCACTCCCCATTGCATCAATCTTTTCAACAGAACCTACTTCACAAAGCAGGACTTTTGCAACCATCTCAGATGCAGCAGACTCTCATCCTCTTCCATCTTTCTTTTATCATGTAAAGTACACTTTAACTTCTATTATTTTTATCTGCAAATTGTTACGGTATAGTTCATCCATTATGGGCAGTATCTCCGCATCAAGTGCCCACGCTCTGCACGGCCACAAGAACACTTTCCAATGACGCCCTTTCCTGGGGTTATTGTGCAGTCACTGTTCACAGAGGGGAACCCCAAGTCTGGGGTTTGAGAATGGAAATGTGGGAGACGTATGCATTAGGTTCAACATGGGCAGGCAGGTGGAACACCATTTAAACAATTGGTGTGTTCCAAAAAAGTTGCATGTAATCCGATTTTTTTCTGAATCAAATCACATTTTCCCACTGACTTCTAGTAGCAGAAATACTTGATCTTCATGTTGGATTGATCTGTAATTGGCAGGGGCTCCCAGCACTTTAGTTTTAAGTTTCTCTGCCCTGCAGACTTTCAGTCAAGTAGTTAATGATCTGTAAAACACTCGCCTGCCTAAAGGAGTCACTGTTCAAAGGAACCTGAAGGGGAATCTTTCCTGATGGAGAAAACCCTTCTGTACATTAAATAATCTCACTCCGCTTGAGATGTGTGTGCGTCTGTTTCTTAAAGGAGGGCCCCACATGCCCCTATCTGCCCTTGCTGGACAAGCAGCAGCCCTCTGCTTCCAGTCCTGGAGGGCCTGAGGCAGCCCACGGTCGGAGCCCACTTTCCCGAGCACACCCAGACCCCACTGCTGAACAGAGTCCACAGAATTCAGCGTGGAAGCAAAGACAGACCTCTCTGGTCCTGGCCTGGGAGCTCGAGGTCTTCTTGTTGGTGGGAAGGAGGAGACAGTCTCGTGGAGAGGAGGCCAGTTAGGAGGCTGGGGCCGCAGTCCAGGCCAGGGGCAAAGATGGGTGAACGCGAACTGGCACCAGCTATGTGCCATCACGGTTAGAAATCCTGTGTGCGCATCGATTCAAATCTCACAGTGTGGTGAGAAGGTGGTTACTATGTTTATCCCTACTTCACAGATGAGGAGACTGCAACACAGGGAGTCAAGTAACCTGCCTAAGATCATACCACTGACAAGCGGCAAAGCTGGAATGTGAAGCACGCCAGGAAATTGGGTTCCAGAATCTGTCCTCTCAGCCACTGCACTAGCCTGCAAGGACTGTGCTAGGTGTCTTACGTAACATACCCCAGGAGACATGAAGGTGCTTGTCAAAGGTTGGGGAGCTTCTTAGTGGAAACGCCATTTCCACCCCGAGCTCTCTGCTTCCCAAGTATGGCACTTCTCCCCACTCAGCACGGCCTCATTCTGCCGAGATGTAATAAGGAACACTGCCCAACTAAGTCTTTAGTCTCCTCTCTCAATTTTCACCAAGGAACAAATAAAGATCCAAATGTGCCAATAAATGCACATCTATTTTTGTTCATATACAGCAAACTGGAGCATGAAAGCCAATCAATATTCTTCTTTTCGATCACTGAGCATGGTTTTGATTTCCTTTGGTAAAATTTTTGTGTAAAGTCACTGAAGGAAGGGCAGAGGCACTCCTTAAAGTGTCACTTTTGCACTTTTTTTTTTCTTTTTGGTGAGGAAGATTGGCCCTGAGCTAACATCTGTTGCCAGTCTTCCTCTTTTTGCTGAGGAAGATTGTTGCTGAGCTAACATCTGTGCCCATCTTCCTCTATTTTCTATGTGGGACACTGCCACAGCATGGCTTGGTGAGCAGCGTGTAGGTCTGTGCCCAGGATCTGAACCTACAAACCCCAGGCCGCTGAAGCAGAGTACGTGAACTTAACCACTATGCCACTGGGCCAGCCCCAGTTACGCACTATTTTTAAGTAATTAAAGTTATAAACATATGTCCAAGAAAACAAGAGAAGCTGGCTTTTAAGTTTACACTTCTCTAACTTAAATGGCCGACAACAGAGGAATAGTTAATCCAACAATGATGGACTACAACACAACCATGAAAAATTATGTATGAGAAAAGCTTTGACTTGGAAAAATTCTTATGACACTAAGTAAAAAGGACAAGGCAAATATTTATAAAAAAGAGATCAAAAGGATATGCTCCAAACTGGTAACAGTGGTCAACTCTGGCTAGTAGGATTACGTCCTTTCCTTTTCTGTATTTATCAAAAATAAAAGTTTCACTAAAAATGAAAACATCACTTTAAAAATTGACATTCTTTTGGTTTCTGCTTCAGAATTCAGCACCCTTTTCCAACTCTTAAAATGTGGGGAAGGAGTATGTTGAATTCTCTAATTGATAATCATGAAAAGCGATCCTAAACTGAAGACTACTTCCATCTAGCAGTTCCCAAGTACCCAAGGACTGAGCTGCTGGGAGGGGCTCCCATGAGCTGTATTATGCCCAACCCGGTGCCACTCTCACAAATGGTGCCCAGCAGGCTCCACCCTCCAGCCATGGCAGGGAGGAAGAAGAGCGCACGGGGGCTGGCCTGAAGTGGCCAGGGTCAACCCCTTCCCTCGGAAACAAGGAGGCCATTTGTCTTCTTTCCCAGCTCTCCTCTCCTCCCCACTTATCCACAGCCATCCGTCATGACCTTTTCATGCTCCCACTTCTGACAGCTTCCAGATACAGTGAGTCAAACTTCACTGGAAGCAAACTATCACACCAACTGTCAGAGGCAGAAAACACTGCCTGATTGCTGTCCTACATCAACGCCAGCATATAAATCCTTCCTTAACAAGACAGCTCAAAATAAACAAAAATGCAACTCTAATGTATATACAACTCTCTGGGGAAACTATCTGTCCAAGGCTCTAGAGTTATCACAGGGAAAACCCTGTCCGTTGTAACTAACCACACGATTTCCATAAAAGGAAATCAGCACTGTATATCTGCTTCTGCTCACAGAGACTGGGCACCTGCTTTGGGCAGCCCCATGCTGGGTCCTCTCGTGTACAGCGACTTACTGAGAGCTTACTATACCTCCGTCAGGAAGGCAGCAGGAGCCCATTTCACATGTAAGGGCAGCAGCGCACAGAGGGTAGGGATCGGGACCTCCGAGTGAGAGTCCTGAGTTCGAAAATCAACCTTCCTCTTCCCTAATAATATGAGCCAAGTTATTACAAAGTGGTCATGATAACACTGTCTACCTCATGGGCTTGTTGTGAGGAGTAAGTGAAATAAAACTTGTAAAGTGCTTGGAATAGTGCTTAAAACATTTCTAATGACCCATACTAATACTTCTCCTGACTATTATTATCAAGAGTCAGCCACTGGGCTAAGGGATGTGACAGACCCAGTGACGAAGGTCAGGACGGGGGAGCTCACGGAACTGCAGGAGGGATGTGAACGAGGGACCTGCCCGGCCCTAGTCTGGGGGTGGGGGTGGAGAATTCTCTCTGGGACCTGCTCTACACCCCAGTCTTGGAAGCACCAGGATCCAGAACAACTGTCCAGCTGGGGAGACCAATGCCCTCATCCCCATGAATCCTCTCAACAACTTCCCATCACCAAGTGTCATCGGGCATATCTCTTCTAGGAAGAACGTCCTCATACCTGGAGTTGTGGAAACATTTGTCTAGGGAATTCCCATCCTACAAGGTCTCCAGGTCATTAGTTTGGAGATCTTGATTTTGCCAGCACATTCCCACTGGTGTTATCCTGGGCAAAGTTACTTCTCTCTTGGTGAGCCTGAGCATCCTCCTTATAAAATGGGGGTAACAACCATACCAACTCCCAGGGTGTCAGAAAGATGGAATGGCATAAACACGTAAAAAACTTAGCAGAGTGCCTGTCACATAATAAGGGCTCAATCATTACTAAAATTATTACTACAAATGAACCTCAGAAAGGTGAAATGATGTACTTGCCCAGGGTGTATCAGGTTAGTAAGTGGCATAGCTGGGGTTGAAGCCCAGGTCTCTCTCGGTCTAGTGTGTGTTCCGACCCGTCAGCTGTTTCCTACTGTCCCAGGGCAGCATGCTTGACTCTCAGGAGGCACAATCTCCCCTAAGGCACACTTAAAAGGCCCTTCTAGGAAGCTAAAACACCAGTTTGGCAAAAATTAGGGCATTTAACATTCCATGCCTCAGTGTATTTCCTAAGTTGTTTTTTTGCTCAGACATTGTGAGCTGTGGTTCATTCATCAATTTCTTACAACTGTGAATTTAAGACTACAAAAGCCCCACTGTAGTTAAATCCTAGAGTGGCTTTTTATACAATTCTGCAATCCTCTTGTCTTCAGATTACCTAGAGCCTATGAAAGCCTGGAAAAGCCCCCCGGGAGTGTCACTGAACAACTCTTCGCCAGAGTGGATTTTGCTGAATCTACACAGCCAATCGATAGCATCCACAAAGCAGTCAGGGAAGTCTTTGAAACTTGTCTGAATTTACACACAGGATCAGACACACAGGCTGTTCAGGCTTAATGAGACCTCAGAGATTACCTAGTCTGGGGCTTTCATTCTCCACAGGCAGAAACTGAAGCTCAGGGAGGGGATATGACTTGTCTGATGTCACTCATTAATGACAGAGCTGTAGCCATAATTCACATCCCCATCCTACCAAGCCAGGGCTTAAACAGACCAGCTCTCGTGTCTCATTAGGCATTATGTTTACATAGCAGCTATACTCACACAGTGATCAAACGCATGACAGTATAAGAAGCACTGTCTCCAACAATATGGTAGGGACTCAAAATAGATGACAAAATCATATTTTGGGTCACAACTAAAATGAGACCCAGTAGAGCTTAGATTCTTGAGCTCAGGCCGGGCACTGGGCCTCAGGATCACTGGTTCCACCCAAGAGGCTAACCACCTGAAAGCGTCTGGGAACCACAGTGCAAAGCTGCCAATTCCAACGTGTGGTCAGTGAGACTCAGTGACAAGTCTGAGTGTACCTGACTAGACCAGCATCGCTGGGATGCATCCAGGGGGCGGCCTGAACACGACCCAGGCAGTGAGCAAGCAGCAGCCCTCGGCACGGCCCTCGGCACCAGGGCAGGGATTTCCAGTGAGGGCTGGGGCTGTTTAATCCTAGTACCGCCTGTCCTCGGAGGAGGGCTCAGTTCTCTCTGCAGAGAAGGTAGTTCCAAAGATTTTGTACGGGGGGAGTTAGATGCCCAATGAGATATTCTCCTGGGAAATAGACACATCAGGTGAGCTTACAACGTCAGTTAGGAAGCACTACTGCGGTTTCCTAAGAGAATTTATAGTATCACTTGCAGAGAGGGGAAAAATCAGACGTGCCTCACGTTCAGGCCCTGGTACACTGCTGGAGCGCAAGTGCCAAGGATGAGGGCATGGTGAAAAGGATACAGAACCTTGATGAACTTGCACAAATCCTAGTCCCGTTAATTCCGTTATGCCCATGGTTCTCAACTTTCTACCATTCTCAATTCTTTCTCAGCCACCTGAGGAACCTGACCCATTGTCATCAGTAACCCTCGATTACTCACCAGGAAGGTAGATCTGGGAACAGGGAATTAGAGGAGGTGTACAGCTAAAAAGGAATACAGTAGGAAACCCCCCAAGAGTGTCTGCCGTTCCCCACCAGGGAGGTTCCCTCAAGCCAATCACTGCAGTAAAAACACTGATGTGGTAAAGGAGTCTTCTGGAGGCAGTCTTGATAGTATTTGCCCTGCTCTTTCATAAGTTCACTAGCATTCGTTAAACTCTAGTCCAAATTTTGGTTCAGGAAATGTTGTCACAATAGGGACAAAACAACCATTTAATACTAGAATTGCCATCCTCAAATTACTCTGGACCCAGGGATTTTGTAGTTAAGCATGACACGTCTCCTCACGATCATTTTAGCACCTTTGAACAGAGGATGGTATCTGCTTAGTATTCAATATGAAAATGAAACGGAAATGTGGAAGGAAGATCAATCCACTTCCTAAGAACATGCATTTCCAGATTATGTAATTACTCGAACTATGCTCCGTAAGTACCCCATCAGAAAGTAACAGGGGCAAATATTTCATTCATACAGCCACACAGACTACCTTTAGCATCGCAGTGAGCCTGAGGAGTAATAAAGTCCAGGCCGGTTGTTTGCTTTCACCCACTTAGTCTTGTGTTGTTAATGTGTTTCCTAAGTTTGTATATTATATATTAAAAAATAGCCCTGTAATAAAGTCTTCCTTGAGTGCTGGCTTGCAGGTATTGACTAGGGGGTTAAATAATAATGGCAATAGGACAGATAAACCAGGGAAGATGACAGATGGCAAATACACGCTGCCTCTCATCATGCTCAGGCCCAGGGCAGACATCTTTAATCAATCACAGAGTTTCTTTATGTTGCCCTCAGATGCAGCTTGAGATGCTGCCTCAGCATAACGCTGTGGGCAGCCATTACAGACTTGATTGGAGTCAGTTTATGAGATAAAACCTCTTTGCTTTTTCTATGATATGTGCTATTGATACTTCTGATAAACAACTGCTATGATCATACATAGTAGTTACGATCATACATATGGACTGTTTTATGAAGAGATAATGGATGTAACCAAGGAACCTTTTGGTAGAGGTTATTTTATAATATAGTCTTTATCTGTAAATCCTATAAGAATTAATTCATTAAACCAGGCTGACCTGCCCAGTCAGTCAAAACAAGCCTTGGACAAAGAGATAAGGGGCAAGAAAGTCCTTTAAATATTGTGAGGCTGCAGTTCTCAAACCCCACAACTAAGGGGAGATTCTGAGTGAGCAGGTGTGGGATGAGGTCAGGGACTTGGTGATTCTGCTGTGAGGTCAGGGTCAGAACCACTGCTGGAAGGTACAGTGTAAATGATTGGTACACCTGGGTGATGTCTTGGCCCTGTCTGCCTTATTTCTTATAAGGGTTTCCATGCAGCCCCCTGGCTGAGGCACTGTAATTCAGCCTCTGCCTGCCAGCCAACAAATACTTATTGATAGTATATATGGCCCTGCTAGACCATGGCCGGCTTTCACTACCTGACCCTTTTAGTTTTGATTCTTCCCAAACCTACTTCACCCTGCCAGCCTTGGCATGTATGGGGAGCACACATGTCTTGGTGCCTGATGCTGAGGTCAGGCACACAGGATCAGGCGTATGGAAGACCAAGTTGGTGGAAACAACATCAACTTGGCATAAGCTCAAGCAATGTCTACAGTGAAGGGCATCTGTACTTTTAGGCCTAACAGAGGGGAAGCAGACAAGATAAAATATTCCAAGAACGTTTACAGGAATGGGTAGGCATGACGGCTTTGTCTGGTGAACTTTCCAGGCCGGTAGGGCAGGGATGGCGAATAGATTTCAACTTAAGAAGACATTCCAACTGGTAGGTAGGGTTGCTTATAGGGCAGTGTTGGAAAGGATTCTGAGGTCAGGTCTGAGTGCAGAGGGACGAAGCACAGTGACTGATTAAGAATGTGAATGGAGGCTGCAGCAGCAGTGTACATGGTCTGCTGACACTGATCTCCAGAGGCTGGGGGAGGGAGAAGCAGGAGGGATGTGTGGAATTTCTAGAACTGGCCAACCAGAAGTAATCACTTCCTTTGTGAAGCAAGTTATTAATGACTGAGGCATCTGTGGCATGATGGATTGGGTTTGGCGTATGGAACCGGGTTTCATTCCCAGTTCTGCTACTGGGAATGGCTATCCCACTTTATTTCCTGATGGCTGAGAGAGAGGGAAGGGAGTTGGTACTGATTAAGTAATAGCTATGTGCCAGTGAACACTAAGTGCTGTATAGACAGCATATTGTTTCATTCATTCCTCCAAGCCTCGCTTTTCTCAGTTACAAAATGGGAATAACATCATCAATGGGCTGTGTGAATTAAATAAGGTTATGGAGTGAAAGTTCACTGTATACTATAAATTGTTCCAGAACTATACAGTATTAGTGCAATGACAACTTGCACTCAAGGCATAATAGTAGTTAGGCACAGGACTCAGCCTCAGACAGTCTGGGGTTCTGATCCCAGCTTCATTACTGAACTAGATTTTTCCCTATACCCCAGTTTCCTCATATGAAAACAGAAATAGTATCATCTGACAATAGTGATATGATTACAGGTGACAGTGCAGGTAAAAGAGTGATCAGCAAAGTGCTTGGCACATAGTAAGCACTTGAGAAGTGATAACTGCTTTAAAAAACTGTAATTCTTCTTTTAGTATTATTTAAGAAGATCAGATCTTTGCCACAGGTTTCATTCATAGACTCCAATAAAGTTTTTCAATCAGAAAAGTCTGGTGGAAGGTCAGTTTAGGTTTAGGTCTTACAGATCAAAGTTTGAGCCTCTCACCTGCTGACTTTCCCAGAAACAAATGGCAGATGGTAAATGTGGAGCGTTGGCCACTACAACCCAATCGGAAGACGAGCAGCTGTGACGGCACTGCAGACAGTTGGGAATTTGGGTCCTCGGCTGTGTGCCTGTACATTCCACTAACTCTGAGTGGACGGGCAGTTTTCTGTGGAATCAGCAGGGCTGCTGGGTAAATGCTGCACACAGACACTTCCCACATAGGAGAACTTACCACAGGGGGCAGGTGAAATCTCTGCTCTGACTGACACAGGATGGACGAGCAGGGGAGACCATCCATCAGTGTCAGGAAAGATCTGAAGCACCTGGCTAGTCAGATGAAATAAAATAAATTATTTACTGATCTCAGAATCCAGCTGCTCACTTGAATGCTCATAAAGGGTGTGCTGTTTGCTGTCCTGCACTTCGCAGTGGATTCTGCTTCGGAAAGAAAGAACTTGTGGATTGCTGTGTGCAGGGTTTGTTTTTCTTGTCGTTATAATGAAAGGGTGTTACCTGCTTAGCAAGGAGGGAGAGAGGGTCTTAAGTTACAGACCTGAACTTATGCACATGGGAAAAGGAAATGAGCTTATTTCTTCACTGCGTTGATACACTACTCATGGGCACAGTCTATCTGATTGTCACGAAATTCCTTAGGACTACTTAAAGAAGTTTCTGCTCATGATGCTAAAGATGAACTTAAATTCACAATAGAAACAAATGTTCTGATAACATCTGTTTTGAAGCTCCTCAGAGCCGTGACTCTCCACCAGAGGGCACCATGTGTACCGCTGGAAGCATCTAGAGGTGACTGGGACCCAGCTTCTAGTCACCTCCCTTCTGAGAACCACTGCTCTAGGGAGAGATATCTGCATCCCTGTCATCATCCATTTCTACCTGACAAGTCACCATTGAGGCTACAAGTGAAATGCTGCCCACAGAGCCATCATCTAATCTGAGTGATCTGGTTCCATACTTTTAAAATGGTGGCAAAATACGTAATACCGACAACGATAACAACACCACTGAGATAAGCTACCACTCAGAACACAGCTGTGGGCCAGACGCACCCAAAGAGTCTTGAAAGGTAAACATTGTAACTTACAGTTTATAAATGACAAACACTAAGTGAAAAAGGAAGGGACTTGTCTAAGGTGACACTGCAGGTAAGTGGTAAAGCTAGGATTTGAACCCAGTCCTGACTGCAGAGTCTGGGCTCTTTCCACGGATCCTTCTGGGGACCTTTTCCTTTAAATGAAAATAAAGGTCAGAATCTGATGAACTAAAGTCTGGCTTTGTGCCTTCGGAAAAAAGTGGGGGAAAGAAGCCCATGATCAAGGTTATCTTTCCAAGACATTGCTTTTCACCTTGGGGACTAAGCAGAGGTGGATTTGCTGACTATGCTCACCTGGGAAAATCCCTGCCTTGTACCCTGGACCTCCATCTGGACTGTAGTCAGGCTACTTAAAACTAGACCCACTCAGGGAAAGCAGACCCTTTGTTACTGAGAAAGTATGGCAGGCAAACACAAACTGATGTCTGAGCAGCATTCTTATTTTAGTAGACTTTTAATTGAAAATATACCAACAGAAAGTGCACAAATCATAGAATATATATAACTTGACTTTTCCACAAAGTCTATACTCGCATGTAATCAGCACCCAGATCATCAAGAAACAGAGCCTAAGCAGCACCCATCCCAGATGCTCCCCTCCTTGACCGCAGGATAACCACCATCATTACTTACACGGTACGTTATTTTTGAATGTTACATACATGGGGTCATACAGTATGTACTTTTTTTTTTCTTTTTTAGATCTGGCTTCTTTTTGAGCAGTCTTATTATTTTTATTTCTATGAGAGATACCAGGAAAAGCATCCCCAGGAGGAAGATGGCGGAAGAAAGTTTACAAATGAGGAAACAGAGGTTCTGAATCATTTGTCTGCGGTGATACAGCTAATAAACGAGCCCAGGTTTGAACCTAGGCTTCTAACTCCTGAGCCTGTCCTCTAAGTGGTCCACTATGTTGCCTTTCCATGAACAGCTCTCCTTTACAGAAAGTTTACCAACTGTGGGCCTTGTGCTAACTGCTTTCCATGGAGAATCTGACTTGTTCCCCACAGCAATCCTAAGAAGCTGGTACTGCTGATATTCTCAGTTAAACAGAATGGAACTGAGGATCAGAAGGATTCAGACATTTGCCTAATACGGCTGGTTAACGATAGAGCCGTCATTTAAACCAGTTGTGATTCTGATGCCCACCTCTCAATTACTAAGCTGTACTATCAGCATTTTTCAAGTTCCCATTAGTCAAGTTGAGAATATTTGAGGAGACTTTTGAAATTTATTTTAAATTAGCCAGACTAATGTCAACATTAGAAAAGGTTTTATTATGAGCACATACAGAGCATTTGTGAAACAAAATTAGGGAGCCTTAGAGTTAGAGTTCAAACTTCTCTCCTTTATGCATGAAGCACACAGGGCCCCAGGAAGGGGCAGTGTGGCAGAGGTCAGAGGCAGAGCCAGGGTACAGGTCAGCTCCCTGACTAACAAGCTCGGCATCTGTCCCTGCTCCCGCTCCGCCACCATTCTTTGTTAGGGCGCAGATGCATTCAAGCTGGCCAGACCAGGAGTCTGCTCCTGACACCACCACCTAGCTGCTGTGGGACCCTGGGCATGAGACTTCACCTCTCTGCACCTCCCTTCCTGCTCTGTCAGCTGGGGACAGTACTATCACCCACCTCTCAGGGAGGTAAGCAGTGCATGTGAAGCACTCAGCACACTGCCTAATACATAGAGGGTATCTATTTGTAAATGACAGCCATGTGGTGGTGGTGGTGGTGGTGGTGGTGATGATGATGACGACGACAGTGAGGTATTCATGTTATGCTGACTACTAGGACACTTTTCTACTCCTGTTAGGTTGAAGTCAAAACAGAAATTTAGCACTTAATTGGAACAAATTAACCCCAAATATTAGTTGAAAGTTAGTTCCGGATTATCTGGTGAGGATCCAAATATACCTTCTGAGATCATTAAAAAGCTTCCTGAACACAGGCATGAATGAATAAGCAGCGACTGCACCAAGTGAGGAAAGGCCGGCGGCTCTGCCACCCTGCAGTTCTAAGGGCAGCGTGGAAGGGAACGGCACAACAAAAAGGATTACGGAACTCCAGAGAAGTCAATCAGTTTGAAAAGAGTCTCACATTAGTTCTATTTCTAATCTTCTGCTTCATAAAAAAGAAGACAAGACAGAGCCCTCAGGTGGGAAAAAGGATGTACTTAAAATTTCATTGTTTAAACATTTTCTCTGAAAACAAATTACCGCTAGTCATTCAGGTCACGTAAAAGGCGTCCATTGTTTCCTCCCCTATTTCTACATTGACCACTGACATAAAGGGTTCAGTTCATCATTTCTTCGTGCACTTACCTAACTGAACATCGGTTGTGAATCGTAGTCTGTGGATCATGCTGACTTTGAAAGACTTGTAATGGTGGCTGCTAAGCATATCCTGCACTGTAGCTATGTCAATTTGCGAATCCTCCTCAAAAACCCCGTCTGCCCTTGAACCTGGGGAGGAAAAAGCAGTTTAGCACATAAAGATACATGAGGCTTGGCAAATGGTGTCTGCTTAAAATGCTTTGGGATAAATTAAAATAATATGGGCTATTTAATTTGGAGAAGAAAAGGCTGAGCGATGACTTAATAATGCCATTCCAGTAAACAGAGAATGGGAACACATTCATCATCCAACAATTACTTCCACAAACACTGCCTATTCCACGGCAGGCCCTTGGCTGGGCAGTAGGGATACAGAAGGATAGAAATGTTCCTGCTTGCCAGAAGCTCTCGGTCTCCCCAAGAGTAAGTCAAAATCACAAAAGCGGGTGGTCACACTTCTCATTTCTTTTTCTAATAATAATTTTCCTCATCAGAAAAGTAATCCATGCTCCTTGAAGAATCCCTCTCCTTCCCAAGATTCTCAAACTGTCTATCAGCTTCCTCTCCTGCACCCCAGTCTCCACTGGTTCAGGCACAAGCCTGCTCGTGCTCGGATGGCTGTCACCATCTCCTCACTGGCCTTCTAGCCACCAGGCTCTCTCTGCAATCCAGCCACCACAGGACTTTTTGATTCATCTTTCTAAAGCGTTGGTCATTTAGTCACTCATCAAATGTTTAGTGAGAGCTCTGTGCATGGTAAGTACTCTGATATATGATACTGCGGACAATAAGAGGACGGGTGCTCAAGCATCTTGCCCAGTTTCCCACAGCCCCCTGAATGCAGCACACTTTCTTCAGCCACGCAGTCAAGGCTGTCCATAATCTGGCTGAAACATAATTTTTCAATTTCACTTGTCACTTCTCACACATAACTTCTCTCAGCTCCTCCCAAACTCCTCAGACAGCACACAGGTCCCAGTTTTCCTGGGCCTTTACTCATGTGGTACCCTTGGCCTGGAACGCCTCTTCCATCCTTACCCTGGACGTGTCAAACCCCACTCAAGCTAGCTCAAACTCCACCTCCTCCTGAATTCCAGCAGTTGCTTTACACTGGACTCTGGAGCCAGGCAGACCTGGGCTCAATCCTAGCTCCGTCTCTAACTGGCTGTGTGATCTTGGGGAAGTGACCTTACCTCTCTGAACCCTGGTTTTTGCCATCCACAGAATATCAAAAATCATTTAAAGACTCTAACACATAACACACTTAATAAACAGCAGTTGTGATGTTTTTATTCTATTGCCATGTGAATCACATTGTTGACTGGTTGCACTGTCCTAATTTGGAAGCTTTGAGAAGGTTAGTAAAGTTTCTTACTCATCTCTATATCTTCTCCTATAAGCAGTATAGGCAACTGGCATGCTCACACTGAATTTTGCTAAATATATAAGTAATAGTAACAATAGCTGATGTGTGAGTGCTTCCTACACATCAGGCATGGCCCTAAGCACTTTACGCATGAATGTAAGCCTGAGGACAACCCGGCAGGCCCTATAATTTTCTGTTATGCAGATGAGGAATCCCAGGTTTTGGGAGGCTAAGTCACATGTCCAAGGTCACACTAAGCTATATTTCGGTCCCCAGAGTTTGAAACGTGGTCTTCTAAACGTGCAGCTGCTGGTGCCACTCACCAGTGGGAGGGGAGCACGTGCCTGGCAGAGGCTAACCAGAGCAGGGTTCCCTAAGCCTTGTGCTGAGCACCCAGAAACAGTTCCACAGGGAAACCCAGAAAGAACCCCTTGGGACAGAGTTGGAGGAGTAGGAAACTCTAGATTTGGGTATAAAACTGGAAAATTCTGTTACATAACTGGTAGCCTGACAACTACACGCTTTCCTTCCCACAGTTAACTCACATTCACATTTAAATCATGTATTAGGACTCTGCATTCTGTTTTCAAACTCTTCAATTAATTTCAGCTTGGAACATTCTAGCACCTAGAATAGCGCTTTCCCCTCAATAAGGACAAAGCCTCATCCTTAATGTGCCATTCACTGAATGCCTGTGACACAGTCCCATCTTAGAGTGTTTGCACATGTTGTCCTCTCTGCCCAGGTCATCCTGCTCCCCATTTCACTCCTTCCTGGCATGCTCCCTCTTCCTCCTGGAGAGCTCAGCTCGAGTGTCACTCCAGGGAAACATTCCTCGACACCAGGTCCCCAGGTCACTGCACCCGGTGTTTTCCTTCAGAATACCTACCACAGATAGCAATTATCTGTCCCTACCATTAGACTGCAAACCCCAAGAGGGCAGGCATGGTGACTGCTCTACTCACCACTGTAGCCTAGACCCTGGTAGTGCCACCACACACAGGATAAAGCAAGAGCTCAGCGACAATGTACTGGATGGCCACTAGGTGCCACATCCATAAGAAGGTGAGGAGCAGAGAGGCTGAGTGACTTCACATCACAGACTAGGATGGAGCTGCACTCAACGTCTGCAAGGGCCAATGGGTAATCTTGTTTCCTTTCTTTGGACCGCCTATGATTTTGGATAGAGGTGTTGTCATGACCACCACTGTGTCCTGGGGTAATGTCCACATTCCAAACCAAAAGGCTGGTAGAATTTACAATGTCAAATAATAAATTCAATTTTTCTAATGTGCATTTTACTGAAACAGAGCTGCCAAGATATGTTTATTTCTATTCTAGAACCCTTTATATACAAGAGAATTGTGGAGAATTTTGGTGAAATATTAAAACGCTTTCATGTTTTAAAAATCAGCAAAGCCATCTTTTCTGAGAAAATGCCATTATTAGATACAACTTAACTCAAGAACTTCTGTTTATTTACTAATTAGTATTTTCTAAATATTGCAGGTATTTGATTTGGAAAGAGGTAACAGCTCATTATGCTAAAATGCCAATTACTAAAAAGAAAAAAACCCCACACTTAAGAGTTACATTTTATGATGTTGGATTAAAACCAATTTAAAAATTACTATAACGTGACATATAATTTTTTACTGAGCAATTTCAATGCCAGTTGCTAATAAAGCATCTTAGCTGTAAATGATAATTCAGATGCTTTTAGATAAAGTGGTGCATAAATATGGCTGGAAATTGATTTAGCTTCTTACAGAAGCTACTGAAGAATGACATATTTTGTTTAATACACCAGCTAATGTAGTCCTAAAAGCTGAAACAAGTGCCAGTTTTCACTCCTAAATTTGCTGTGGGAGATTAATGAAAACTTTATATTTTGCTGAAATGTTAATAATGGGCAGATGAGATGATAGGATTTTAGTAGAGGTCTTAAAGCTATGGAATAACCAGCAAGGCTTGTCAATTTCCTTATATTAATTTTGTTCAAGTCTTATATAGCTGGAGCTGGCTCAACACACTAATGCTTCTTGCATTGACCTTCTACTCTCTGACAGTGTAAATTCATATCCCATTTGAGGATTTAAGTCCCCCCGATGTTTGAGTGAGTTCTGACCCGTGCCCCAGCTGACAAGGGGCATGTTTGCTTTTATGATGAGAAAGGCTTCCTGGGGAAGCAGAGAAGGAAGGAATGGTGTTGCACTCGCCTCCAGTACCTGCTGCTCACCCCAAAGCAGGTTATCTGCTGAATGGGAACACCTTCTGGTCTCGGAGTTCTGTGCCATTTCTCAAAGGAAGCTCAGGAGGGCCGCTGCTTGGAGATGGCATGTCTGTGTGTACAGATCAGTCAGCCATGCAACCCTCTCCCCATGCTAGCAGTATGCTAGCCTGTGGAGGGACAATGGTGAGGATAAGGCAGGGTCCCTGATCTTCAGGCGCTTACAAATTCACTACAGAACACAAAAAAACCAGCACAAGGCAAGGAGAAGGCCCAATAAATGGTGCATGCAACAGACGCTTTATCTAAAGACAAACATCTGAAGCGGAGCGTTACACCAAAAGCACTTTTTTTGGACCAGAAAAGTTCTACAACTTTCCGTGCACATCTTTACTGCTTGTACCCTTCTGGAAAGGGGTGACCCAACCACCCAGGAAAGATGCTTGGCACTGCACCATTTGCATATTAAAATTATTAGTCTTTTATCAGCTTCACATTAAAAACCCCACTTCTGTTAAGAGAAGACATTTTTATCTACGCAAAGTAAAAAGTAGAGAGAACCAGAATGTCCTAAAAATAAACATATTCAAAAAACCTCCCTGAACTGTTAATTTAATTGAAATATAACTCTTTGGTATTTTGTTAAATTAGCAATTAAAAAGGTCACAAGCAATTAAATGAAACAAAAGACACACTGTGTTCATCTACATTAATGCTGAACTGGGTCTCCTCGTGAATGACAAGATAAATTGTAATGGTGCCTTCAAAGACTTCACAATGTATTTTGTCAAAGTCAAGAGTGTTAATGTCTCTATGTGCCATGGATTACCATAATGTATCGTGTCAAAACGCTCGAGCTGCAATAACTCAAAGATGTATTGTGATAGATCAAATTTTGGGGTGGGGCCTAAAAGTGACTTGAGCACCAGCACTCAAATGGACTGACAACAGGCTCTGGAAGAATGACAGACTGTACATTCGCAACGTGGAAAGGTCTGAGGGACAAGCAGAAAATCCAAGAGAGGAAGGAGTTTGACTGCCTTGAGTAAGGAAATCAGGAAGGAGGACACAAGGAATGGTACCTGTCTTAAAGGCAAAACCAGGCCAGGGCAGGAGGGGGCAAGGGGAAGTAGAGAGGCGGTGAAGAAAGGGGCAGGCAGTGTCAAGGGCCTGCAGCAAAGAAAGAAAGAGGTGCTGAGAGAAAGTCAAGGGCTGGGAAGTGGCCTTGGGCTTAACAGCATTGGAAAGAACCCGGAACACAGAGTTCAGAGATGTAGATTCAAATCCTAACTCTGACACCAAGAGTCAAGAGTGCGAAAAACCTTGCCCAAGATTCCACTGTTGGCAAGAGGCAGAGCTGGGACAGATCCACTGGACTCTGGAGTCCATGTTCCTTCTCCAGGCCTTCTCCCTCTCCTCCCCCACACCACATTCCTACAAGCAGCAGCAAGGACAGAGACTGTGCAACTGTAAACTCTAAATCAGTGGCTCTCAAAGCGCAGTCTAGGACCCACCGGAGGGGGGATCCCCAAGAACCCTTTAGGGGTCCATCATCCCAATACTATTGTCATAACAATAATAATAACAACAGTAAGATGTTATCTGCCTTTTTGACGCCTATCATCTTCAAGCGCACAAGGCAATAACAAGCTCAGTGATGTGGTGCTGATTCTACATTGCAACTAAGCTTTAAGAAGCTATCACTGAAGTTTTGGTATATAGTAGTGAAAATTAATATCCACTATCATCTGAAAAGGCTTTGAAACACTCCTCCCTTTTCCAACAACATATCTGTGTTAGGCCAAATTTTCATCATATACTTCAACCCAAACAATGCATTGCAACAGACTAAATGCAGAAGTAGATATGAAAATCGAGGGGTTTTCTATAAAGCTAGACAATACAGAAATTTGCAAAAATATAAAACAGTGCCCATTAGTTCAGGTGACTAGTCAATAATTTATCTTCTTGATGAAACAAAAATAACTGCTCTTCAGAGAAAGAAAAGAGGAAAAAAATAAAACAGCGCTACTCTTCTCATTAAATTTTTAAAAGAAAAAATATTTTTCATAAAAAATTATGTTAACATGTAATGGATTTATTATTGCTTTTTTAATGAATTCATAAATATTTAAAAATTCCTCAGTTTTTATTCCTAATAAATCATATAACCCAATAAACAAAAGTTCTTTGGGGTCCTCAATAATTTTTATGGGTGTAAAGAAGTCCTAAGACCATAAAGTTAGAGAAGTACTGCTTTTATTGGTTCTCATGCCATGTTTTCATTGTTCCTGGATGACCGTTTGGACAATCATCATGCGACATCAAAGTGCAGTCACAGCTGTGTATTCGTTACCTACCTGATAACAAATAGAAAACTTGTACACACATTATAAGAGTAACAGGTTTGCTGTTAGGTGATCAGATCAAGGCTAATTATAACTAATATTGTTTTATAGTTTAATAAAAAGTGTTTTCATATACGTTATCTCATTGGAACTGAGGGAGACGCTTAGAGGTACATACATGACTTCCTTTCAGACAAATGGGCACTAATCATTAAATTAAAGCTCAGATGAACTCATACTGTCAGATGTCTTGTGTTCACAGATACAAACTACGTGGGACTTTAAATTTCATTTTGAGGTTCAATGAAGCTTAGAACAAGTCTAAAAGCTCTAATCTGGTTATAAGTTAAAGCAACTTCAATCTTCCCTCCCTCTAAAAATCTAAGCCCACTCTAGAACTCAACCGGAAGATCGATGGCCTTTGTTACATCCTCACCTTCAAACTCTCTGCAGCATGACACTGCCGACTGCTCTTCCCAAGTTCACAAACAGTCACTCAGCACCAACCATAGGCCAGGGCCTGGGCTAGTGCTTCAGGAACACAGGAGGATGGCAGGCTTCCCAGACGATGGGAAGGGGACAGGCAAGCCAGAGAGGGAACAGTATGGGAAAAACATGAAGTCCACAAAGTGTGAGCACAAACGTAGCGAACAGCAAGTGTCTGCACTTGGCTGGAGTAAAGTGTGTGTGAAGGGGAGTAATGGAAAATAAAATGGTGAGGGGTGGAGGGGAAGAGGGGGTGAAAGCCCTCCTCAGAGGTAGAGGTGGTATCCATCTCAGGACCCGGCACACAGCAAAATACTGCTGTGCAGACAAGAGACCGACTGAAGAGCGAATAAACCATCTTCTGCCCCACTCTAGCTCAAAGGCTTCTTGCTACTCCCCACATAGAACAATCCTTGCTCCAGCTAAACTGGAGGTTGCTCACGTTATACCATCTGGCCAGAATGTCCTTTCCACTCTTTAAAACTTCTACACTTCAAGGTCTAGTCTAGAATCTTCCCCGATCCCTCTCCTGAAATCCTGCAGCCCTGAAGCCTCTTATGATAAGTCTCTTATGTGATAAGCATTTTACCCTCCTTCTGGACAGTGAACTCCTTTGAGGGCAGGAACATTCCATCCTACTAAGCACATAGCAGATGTTCAACAAATGCTCTTGGTGGCATGAATGAAGTTTGATGCAACACACGTCAACCATAACAGTACCCGAGTTTGTACACCATCCCTCGCATTTAGCTCGGTTAATAGACACTAACACACCGTTCCTAGTTTCCATCAGACACCCCACCAGACTGGGACCCTGCCTCAACAACAACTACAACAGCAGTCAACATTCACTTAGTGTTTACTATATGCCAGACACTATGCTCAGCAGTTCAAATACATTCTCTCATTTAATTTTCTCTATGCCCTTTTAAGTTGGACATTATTATCCTCTTTTCACAAAAGAGAAAAATGAAGCTCAGAACGTCATCCTGCTCCTATAGCCCTACAACTAGTATAAGCTGGAGCTAGGAACTGAACCCAGGTCTGTCTAATTCCAAATAGGTGTCCTTACCCACCGCATAACCCCTTGGGTAAAAATGTTCCTTAGGGGGCCAGCCCCGTGGCTGAGTGGTTAAGTTTGCGTGCTCTGCTTTGGTGGGCCAGGGTTTCACTGGTTTAGATCCTGGGGGCAGACATGGCACTGCTCATCAGACCACGCTGAGGTGGCATCCTGCATGCCACAACTAGAAGGACCCACAACTAAAATATACAACTATGTACTGGGGGGACTTGGGGAGAAAAAGCAGAAAAAAAAAATGTTCCTTGGATGGGCTGGGAATGTATAAATCCAGGGGCCATAACAGTATCTAAGGAGAACACAATCATGCCTGGCCTTGCCAGAACAAAGAATGAGGGATAAAACACAACTCTCTCTACTCCTGTAAGACTCAAAGCTGGATGCATAGTGAGTCATGGAGAAAAACTCTCCCTTAGCTTTCTACATCCATCACATTTTTTTTCCAAAGGCCTTTTAAGTCCCCAAAGCCTCATAAGCCCCAAACTTCTCTTCTATTAAACACTTCCCTTCGACTACTAGTCATTTTTGCTGGTCTCTAAAAAGTAATCAATAGGTGATATACTATAACACATACACACGCACACAGGCCCCTCTGCAGTAATCTCCTCAAAGCCATCAGGATCACACAGTAGGATGTATCCTTTACTGACTCTGCCATGCTACCACCAGGGCAGGGATCCTCGCTGTCAGGGCCTAATTGATTAAACTCTTGGAGTCAGAGCCGTTCCAAGGGGAGATTTCAGACCCTCAATAAATCAGGGTAATCTTGTTTTACAAGGTGATCAGAAAGAAATGGTTTCAGGTTTGTAGAATTTCTAAAAAGAGCAGATCATGGAAGGGGAGCCTTCTGACTCTGCATTCTAGACCCTGCCTATCCCTCAGTCTCATCTTTCAGCACTCTCTCCCTTCTCATTTCACTCCTCTCCTTTTCTTCATTCATTCCTAAATATGCCAAACCCCTTCTCAAGGCCTTTAGATGGGCAGTCCACTGGCCTGCAACATTCTTCTCTTACTCATTATCTAACTCCTTTTTATTCTTCCTCAAGGAAGTTTTCTCCTCCTCCTCTCACCAGCTCCAGTCCCCTGCTATACACTCTTTTCTAACCTTTGCAGCACTTATCACAACCATGGCTCCATGACATGGGGGCTCCTCTCCACCACCCCAGCAGTGGCCGGCCCAGAGGAGGATGCCATCAACGTCTGGGGGATAAACGAACAAATATGTGCCCAGAGTGGAGCCAAACACCCTTCAGAGGATGAAGCATGACCATCTGAGGGTCTGGACCCTTGGTTCATTACAGGTTTGCTGGGAAGTGAGGTTGATGACAGAATTCCCATCACTTCCTCTTCCTCCAAAGTCTCTTTGCTGTTTAAAACACAGGAAAAGTAATAGGGTCTTTTAACGAGCCTGGGCATTTTTGACAATTTACATGACAAAATATCTAAGAACTGTAATGTCTGATCAACACTGAGGTGTCTCTCTCCCTGACTCAAGTCAGAGACTGAGGGCACACATGCTGGCAGAACCCCACCTCCCATCAAGGGAGTAGCTGCAGAAATGTCACCTGATGCATTAACAAAGCATTAGTCAGGGGCTGCGGGCGGATTCTGGGGCCAGGAGCCTACCAGAGGGATGCAAATCCCTGTGCCCTCACTTAGAGCCCATACAGGGTTTGTGGCTCGTCAAACATGTTTCCTTACTGCTCTAATGTACCAGTGTATCGCTTAATGAAAGTTCTTAATTGTAATTCAATTAATTACACACACAGAGTCCCCAATTACATTTTCCAATAAGACATTGGCTGTGGTACAGGTCTAAATGCACTTAACCAATTTTAATATATTAAGACCAATTTCCCTTGAATACTAATTACTACCTAATGATAAAATGAAAAGGGGGGAACTTTCAAGAAAGGGGGAGAGTGAAAAATGCAATTCATGTGGACTTTCTCAGCCCACACAGTGCAATTCAGACACTCATTATGAAGAAGTAGGTGTGGGCAGGGCACAAGTTTGTTTCTATGCAGGTCAGCACCGCTTTTTGCCCTACGTATCACCTACCCTTGGTGCTGGCCACTGCGCACAGAGGCCTGTGGGAAGTCTGAGAGGCTAGAGGAAAGACAGGAATACCACGGAGGGAAAAGGCCACCATACACAAGTGGAGACCGGCTGTGGTGTCTGGGCACAGGCACACGCTCCGTGCGTCAGTCACACTGACAAACACTGGGAATGGCCAGCACTCGCACTGCGCACTGTGCTTTGTTAGTGCTTTTAAACATCCACAATTTCATTCAATCCTCATAACAGCCTTACAGGGCAGGGACTGACATCACAGTAGATAGATGGGGAAATCACACTCCAGAGAAGGACTTGCCCAAGGTCACAGAGCGGCTCCAAACATCTTGCCTTTCCCCCCGCAACACACTGCCAGCCAGACCACATGAACCAGACAGCGAGAGGCGGAGGCACACAGGTATTCTTACATGGGGATAACGTTTCTGTTTCATTTACATTCTGTTAGCATGCAGTAAGCATGCAGCTATTATCCAACATCTACTTGAAAAAACTCTCACCCATATAGAAAATTCCCTACAGTGAACACTTTCCCCCGACAAAGTAACTGGCTTTCAGCAGTAACTTAACCTAAAATATGTACCACCAAGACCACAAGTCATTTCCATTTGTAAATAAAGTTTATGTGTAGGATCACATTTTCTTTTGCATCTCAAGACTGCTGTTGGGGTATAAGAGGAGAAGCTTAAAGTCACGTGATAAAAATTGGAGAGATTAATTTGTAACTGAAGGAGGCAAAGCCTCCAGAAGCCAAATGGAACCACCAGGGAGCCTCCAGGGCTGGCAGAGAACACTCGAGAGAGGAGGCATCAGCCTGCTGTGAATAAGCACCGTGACGAGGAGCTGGAAGCACAGCAGAGAGAGCAAAGTCATCCAGCCTCCGGCTGCTTCTGCACCCCCCTCCTTTCTTATTTAATAGTTTTGGTGGTGGCGGTGCAGGGGGAAGCCCAAGTACCACCACAAAGAAAGCCCTATACATGAAGATGCTCACATAAAGCCCACAATCTCTTTACAGCCATCACGTCCTTGCCCCTTGCAGCCCTAGTGAGAAGCCTAGTGATGCCAGGGACTTGGGAGGCTCACTCCATCCAGGGGAATGAAGCACACCTGGCCACAGGCACCGGGATCCAGAGGGAACTCAGAGTTGGTCCCTGCTCTGGGGGCAGGGGCATGGTGTGGTGGTCGTGGTCCAGTGTGGGAGTAGGCAAATCCACCCAGTGGAATCAGTGATCAGAGAGGCGTAAGGAGAGGGGCTCCACGTGAGCCCAGGGAGCAGCAGCCAGGTAGTCTGGGGAGGCTTCTAGGAGGAGTTGCCACCTCTCTGGGGTCTTCACGTGAAACTAAAGGAGGTGAAAGAGGGCTCCCAAAGACTGAGACCCAAAGATACTGTCCCCTGTCACAGTCCACCTATCTGGGTGACTGCTCACCTTCTTCAGTATAGCCTTAAATTAAGGAAATTCAGAATTTCAGTAAGGTACTGAAATAAATGAAGGTCTCCTTGAGACATAAAGGAGATCAAAGGAGGTTGAATCGATGTTTAAAGAACTGAAGCCTCTACGTAGAGCAACTTCCAATAAGGAAATAAAATAATTAGACTCAGCTCTTTCACTAAACTTAACAGACAGAAGACACAGTTTTCCAGGCCCCCTGATTATTATACACGTGACCATGAGCAAAATACCCCTCCGGGCCTCAGTTTCTCCTTCTATAAAATGAAGAGGATGACCACACTGGCCTAAAAGGTTGTTATAATGACAGCACTTGTATCTAATTCAATCCTCCAAAAAATCTTGTCAAATAGATTCAACCACCTCCATTTACACAGGAAACTTTGCTCACAGAGGTGACATGACCTGTCCAACATCAGAGACAGCAAGCCTCGCTCAACATCTGCCTGATTCTAAAGACTGTGCTTTAAGCACCATGCTGAACTACTGTAAGGACAGACTAGTGAGTGACAAAAAAGGAAAGACACAGTGTCTGACACTTCACTGGTACTCCATAAAATCAGTTTAATTTTGGGCCTATTTTAGCCCTGACAATGGGAAATTCCTGAGTTTCCCTCTTCAAGCTGTGGAAAGAATAAGTTGGTTCATACCACATCTTTCTTCAAAGGACCTGGATGAGCTACTCACATATGATCAGTGGGTAAGAGAAAAGGTCACTGGCAACATCTGGCAGAAAAGGCAATTGAGGCTCAGTTTGGGAGGATTTATATAGATTCTTGGACAAGAATGGAAGTCTTCTAACGTTACATCCTCTCCATAATGTACTCGTGCTTCTTTCTGGTCTGATTCCAGCTTCTAGCAGACAGTTGGCTGAAGGCTGGAGTAGATTGTCAGACAAGAATCCAAACTGGAAAGCTCAAGGACTTTGGCTTGCCATTTTCTTATTTAGGCCAAGATCCAAGCACAAATGTTAGCTCTCAGTCCCTAGGCAGAAACTCTTGTCGTATCAGCTTCATTTAAAAGCTTCTCTCTCATAGCGCATAAAGACAATTGTCATCATCATTCTTAAAAGTGAAAATTTAGGTTGGTTTAACAACTATCTCAGGGCAGGCTTTGGAACCAGCCAACCTAGAACTCTGTTCCTATCATTTACTGGCCAACTAACTTTGGGTAAATCACAACCTCTCTCCACAATTAGAATAATATCTTGCAGAGTGGTTGTGAAAATTACGAGAGAGCAGTTGCAAAATGTCTGGCACATGCCTTACAATAGAAAGCCTGAATAAATAATTTAAAAAACATCTTTTAATGTGATTGATATAAAAAGTTATACCCTGTCCCTCCTTGGAAGCAAACGGACAGGCTTATATCCACCCTATGGCAGTATTCTCAGTCAAATGGTTTTACTTATAAGCTACATATCCCTTCTGGGACACCAAAGCACATTTGCTGGAAAGAACCCTGCTTCTAAGTTCTCTGGTCCTATGACACAGACTTACAGACTTGCTCTGCCTCTGCTCTCTTTTCCCTCTCCTTTCTGCATCACCCCCTCTCCCATTACACACCTCCTTGAGGGCCCTGACAGTGAGATGATTCCAGACCTCACACCCGTGCCCCATCTGATCGATCAGCCCTAGAATGCTGCTTTTTCATTATTTATTAATTACAGTTAACACTTATTTCAGTGTTTATTATGTGCCAAGCACTGCTATAAGAGCTTTATGATTATTAAAACTCATTGAATCCACCTATCAACCTTATAAGCACAGATAAACTACCCAAGAGAGGTTAAGTAAATTGTCCAAGGTCACACAGCCACTAAGTGGCAGGGCCAGAATGTGAACTGAGGCTGTCTGGCTTGGCAGCGTCCTGTCTTACACTGCATAAGAAATGCTCACAGTCTACTTCACTTCCAAAATGGCTTTAAGGATAGCAAGCCTGCTCTGATCAAACACACTAACAGAAGGGAAAAAACTCTATTTTTGAAAGATTTTTCTTTGTCTCAGTCCAACTTAATAGGTAGCTACCGATGAACAAATTCAGTTCTTGATTGGAATTTCTATTTAAGAATTTTTTAAAGCCTTTTTTATAAAAAGAGTTATTTTTATAATTTACTTCCATTTTACAAAAGACTAGTTATAACAGTCCCTTGATTCCAAACCATTGACTGCCTTGCGCCATTTGTAAATGCTGGTAAAGGCTTCTTTCACTAACTCAGTGATTCTGACTCTGAGGGCAAGCACTGGAAGCATCTTGCAAATCTTTTAAGATGGGGATGCTGAGGCTCATCGATGTCACACAACTTAACTAAGATTCTGCTCGTGCCTAGAAGTGGAATGAGAGCAAAAGTCCAGATTTCAAAGCTTTATCCACCAAACCTCACAGCTTCTCTTTCCTAATGTAAGACAGTCGGACCTTATCTTTCTGGAAAAAACCCAAAACCTAATTTGAAATCACAGTATACTGTGGAATTCTATGCAGCAGTAAAAAAGAAAAAGGTGAATTTATATGTGGAATAATATGTGGATTAATGTGGAATACTCTCTATGATATAGTGTTAAAATTATAAAAGAAAAATGTAGAACACTGATGATAGTCTGCTATCATTCGTTTTTAAAAAGGGGGGAATACAAATGCGTGTGTATATATATGAGTGTATATATACGTATATGTGTGGGTATATTCACATACTATACTGAAAATGCGTGCATACGAACAGATGATACCTGGAAAGATGCCGAGGAAACAGAGAACAGCTGTTGTCTCTGGGAATTATGGGAGAGGAGAGGCTAAGTTTTCAGTCTAAACGCTTTGTTACCTGAACATTTTTTAACATGCGTGTTACATATCCAAAATATTTACCAAGACCCTAATAAATAACATTTTATCTTATTTGTATAATAAGTCAATATTTTGAAACAGAACCCACTACAGAGTTCCTACCTGCAGGACATGACCTATAGTGGGTGATGAGTGAATATCTGCTGAATTAACAAAGGGCAACCTGGTATGGGTCAGGGACACCCCCACAGATGTGACAATCTAGTACAGGAGATAGACATCAAACAATCATTGAGAAAAAGAAATTATTATAAACAGAAACATACACGATGAAGAAAAAGTAGTATGCTCTATGATGGAATATAACGGGTGACCCCAGGGAAGGATGGATCAGTTTAGGCAATGGGGGCCAGGGAGAGCACAGGTGGCCTCTTTTTAGACATGACATTTAAACTAAGAAGGATGAAAGAGTTAACTAGAGTGGGGGAAAGAGTGTTCCATGCAGAAGAAACAGCCTGTGTGAAAGCCCTGAAGCAGGAATGCCCACAGAATCAGCTGTCAGAAGCGCAGCCTTCACATGCCACTTGCCCCTTAAGTCAACTCGAGTATAGAGGAGGGGAATGGCAAAAATTCACAACTTGGAAACTCTAGGCAGAGAATGCAAGAAATTAACTGCAGTTTTAAGGAGGCTTTCAATATAGCCCTAGGAACCACTCCATCGCCTCCTGCTCAGAGCATGCAAATGGCCAGAATTTTCTAAAACTTGATGTCTGAATAGTGACACTGACAGGGTCATCTGCTTTATTCCAAGATAGCCTTTGTCTCAGAAAAGGCCTCATATTTCTAAGCTGTTTCCAGGGCTGCTCCTAACTTAGGAAGATACCGTTTAACACAAAAATATGAATCACTGAGTGCTAAACAGGATGCAGACTCTTGACCAAAAAGCATGAAATCAATCATTTCACTTTGGGATACACTTTTGGCACGAAGGCTGCCTTGGAAAACAAAGTCACTTCGAATCTGCCTAGGGAAGCCAGACCAGTGAGTGTTCCCAAACACAGGACTCTAAGCATGTTTGCAATGGACAAAGCAGGCACGGAGCGAGGCGGCCAACGTACTGTTCTCGCGGACCAGGCAGAACTCCCAGGCGCTCTGGCTCTCCAAAGTGCTCTCCAGGTCCACGGCGACATTGGGCTCGCTCTGCTTCTCCAGGCGGTACTGAGGGCCTGGAAGATCAGAGGGGCGGGAGGAGGGGAGCAAGTCTGAAATAGTGAATTTAACACGGAACAAACACCACATACTGGCGAAAAGCTGAGAAAGCATTAGGAAAATGCTGGACTCTGTCTTGAGGGTTTAGCTATCCAAGATGGAAGAGTTTGGGGTTTTCTTCCACAAGGTTTCACACACTTGTCTTTTCTATTATCAGGTCAATTTTCACTCAGTTCTTCCCAAAACAAGGTGAGAGGTAGATGGCTTTTGAGTCAGACTGACCTGGAGTCACAACCTGGCTACATGGTTTCTCAGACGTGAGCAGGTGACCTACCTTCTCTGAACTTGTTTCCTAATACGTAACGCGGGAATACTTATACCTTGAAGGATTATTGTGAAGATTAGAGATGATATAGGAAAAATACTTATTTTGGAATGTACCTGTCTCCTAGGAGGCACTCCTACAAAAGTACTTCTTATTAATAATCACTATATAGTAATGAATAATCAGTTATAAGTGGGAATAAGGTGTGTTTAGAACTCAAATATGATGACAGCCCAAAAAGCTAAAAACATTTTTTAAAAAGCAAATGGCGTTAAAACAATAAATCTCAGGTTTCTGGGTTAGAGTGATAGAAGGACAGTGGCTGCTGATTCATGTTTTTTTTGAAAGATTTATGAAAACACAGGAGACACTGGTTCAATAATACCAAAAATCAGAAATATTAGCTACCCTGCATCACACGGGGGTTCTGGAAGATCTTAATAAAACACTGGGGCATTTTACACATTTATTCATGTATTTCTTTGTCAAGCCAAATGACAATCCTGTTCTCAGATAACATCTAATGGGTCCAATGACCAGATTCAAAAGACTGCTCCTGTTGTTAACGGTTATTGAAAAGATTAAGAGCTGCAAGAAACCGTCTTATTATTTTGACTATGAAAGGCGTGTTTGGTCCGACAGAGGAGATGTGTAAGAGATCTAAGGAAAGCGTCAGAGGCCTTTCAGGGTGCCCAGGTGGAACAGGTATTGTTAGATACGTTCCTCAGCTGTTGTCAATTGTTGATTATTCATAGCCTTCGCTTTCTCAGTCTGAGGTATTTCAGTCATCTCAAGTCATTCTCCCCCACCATGTTCCATGTTCACCTGTAGCATTGAAGAGTTTCACGGTATGTTTGATCTTTTCTCTAATTGGTATTTCATTGGTATTTCTGCCAGTATTCAAAGTTCTTACATGCATTCAGTCCTTTCAACATTACTTACAGCTTTTAAACCTTCACTAAGTAAACAACGCTCAAAACACACAACTCTTTAAGCAAATACATGCTCAGAGGTCTACATAATTCTTATAAAAACTCAAATACATTGTGTTCAGGTCAAGAAGGTATTGTATTTCACCGTTATACTTAGTTCAATTTTAATTTAAAAAATATTAAGCAAATAAAGGTATGGAAACATAGGTAATTCTTAGTCTCCACTACTTGTCACCTGTCAGTGCCAACATTTGTCAATTACCAGGCATCTGCTGCTGGTCACTGGATGCTTTCACATTCACGGGTGGAAGTAACCACAGAAAAATCAAGCTCAGCCAAACCTTAAGAAAACTTAGCTGGTGAGTGATTCCCATGCACCCTCTGCTTTCCTCCCTCCCTACTAACACACACCTCTTCAGCCCATTCGAGAGAAAGGAGTCACCCCTGAACCTGGAGAGCTGCTTTCTAACACACCAGCCTGTTCAACAATCTCCCACGGCCCCACCCCCAGCATCTCTCAGCAACACAGTGCACAGGCACTGACATCCACTTCTACGAATTTACAGTGGAATCTGGGTACACAGTTTAGCTATCATAATTCATTTTTTTATGCTAGCCAAAATTTAGGAACAATCTAGATCTAACAACGGGGGGACTGGTTAAACAAAATATTGTGAAATATCATGAGGATACTAAAAGTGATGTTGCAAAAATATTTAATTTCATAAAACATGTTTATGCTATTTTATGAAAACACAAAATTATAACAACATGTGCAAGGTGATTATAATTAGGAAAAATATATGTAAAGTCATAGGGGAAAAAAGACTGGAAGGTTATTTCTAAAATGTGAATAATGGTTGTACTGGATAGTGGGATAATGAGTGTTTTTATTTTTCCTTAGTGTTTTTCTTTATTTTTCCAATTTCCTATAATAAATAAAGCCTACTTCTATAATTTAAAGAACATCATATATACTTAAAAGTCCTCCAATTTCTTACTATGCCATTTTTCTGATGCTACTGTAATTACCACACACTATGGCATCTCCAATGGGTCTTTCATATGCAATAATTTAAAAACCAGACATTATCTGCTTATGTAGATCAATATTTTCATCTTCAGTAACCCTGCACCCTGGCGTGCTTTTACTCTGACTCTGAGTGCAGCGTACGGGGTTTTGGGCTTCTCAAGCTGTCTCCTACCCGACAGCGGGATTCTGAGGAAGCCACCCCTCCCTGATCACTAGCAGCCAGGGCCTGGCCGCATCAGGGTGTATTTCAGGCTGGACTCCTTTGCACGTTTTCCCCTTTGGTCTCTGTAGCTGACTGGGAAACCAGGGGAGGCAGGGAGTACTAAGAAGGGTCCCTTCTCCCTAACAGAAGTCCCTGCACCACTCTCAAAGACACAACTGCCATCATTCAACATTTACTTTCTTGGGTCTTGGGTCTTGCAGATTACTTCTTTGAAAATAGTTTCTTTCATCAAAGCAGCTTTAGGACTTTCTCTTTGAAGCCTAGTATGCAGATGACTCTCATTTACCACACGACCATTAAATGCCAAGCACACTACGTACATTACCTTACTGAATCCTCACAGCAACTCTGAGAGGCAGATATTATTATTCCCATTTGACAGACTGGGACCCTGAAGGTTGGCAGGGCGAAGCAACTTGCCCAAAATCACAAAAATAGGAAGTAGGAAGGGGGAAATGAAACCCAAGGGTCTTCAGCTCAAAAGTCTGTGTGTTTTAAACCTTTCTTCCTCTTGCAAACTATAAATTACTGGCCAATTATAAAGGGGCCATAGTTTATACCATAAGTATAGATTTTTGTAGATTTGTGGATTCATTTGGGTTCTGAATTACTTAACTTACAGGTTCTATAAATTCAAAACGAAAACGATCTGAAATAATTTATTTTAATGAAATCTACACATACTAAATATCCTATGCTATGGCTGTGTCCTGGGTCTTTACGAAGACAGGATCACCTTATCTTTTCATCCATGCAGAAAGACTCTCTCCCCATCTTTCCTTAAGAATATTTCTATGTATGCCCAGTTTTGTCAGTAACTGAAATTCTGAGCATCATCTTCTGCCCTGGGTACTCCCTACTCTTCCATAAAAGCTAAAGAACAACTTGGAAACCCACTTCTGAACTTAGCAAAGGGCTTCCTCGGGGAAGGTAGGGTGGTTAAGCTGTAGATGAGACTGGAGATCTAAATCCAAATGGAAAACTGCCTCTTACAAATCTCAGTTCTCGTGTGATAAGATATCTCACAGAGAAAGACTGTTTGACATGTCTTCCTCTGAAAAAGTCAGACTGATAACTTTAGGTCATACTGTGTAATGAGAGGCAGGCTATATATGAGAAGCAGTATAGTCTGGTGATAGAGGGCATGGATTTGGGGCCAGAATGCCTTGGTCAAGTCCTGGCTGAGTATCTTAGTTGTATGACTTCGGGCCAACTTAACCTCTCTCAGTTTCTTCATCTATGAAATGGGGATCATAACAGCACCTACTTTATAGGCCTGTCTAAGAATCCAGTAAGTTAGCAGTTGTAAGGCAGTGAGAACAGTGGCTGATACATGAATAGCATTAAGTGTCAGCTATCATCCTCCTCTGCCACATCACTGGACTGTAATAAGAGATCATAACAGAACAAAACAGGGCCTACCATGTGCCAAGTACTGTGCGAGGCTTTTTGTAGAGATCATCTCATTTACTCTTCACCACCCTAGGATGTAAAGAGTATGAATTCCACTTCACAGAAGAGGAAACTGTGACTCACAGAGGCTAATAACTTGCTCAGTGTCCCACGGGAAGCAGTGGAACTAGGATTCATAGCCAGGGCTGCCTAGGCCTACACTCTCTCTACTACATATGAACCACAGAGCCTCACTCATAACAAGTTCTTAATAAATGTCTGTTGATGATAATCAAGATTATGACAACCCAGACCTACTATATATCAAACTATAGTTTCTATCAAATGCTTGTTTAATTTTTAGGCAGCTGACATGGGGAGTAAGAAAAAATAGCAGCCAAAGGCCATTTTAAAAAAGACAAGCTGTGAGGTCATTTTCTATTAATATACTTTTACCAAAGAAATGATTATATAAAATATTACAGGCTCTTTTACACTGAACAGGACATAGTTCTCAAGGCAACATCCACCCTTTGGAAAGAGGTTTTAAAATGTCACAGCTGCGCATGAAGCCACATGCCCTCTACTTTACAGCAGAGGGGAACACAAAAGGAATATTCTGGGAAGCAGTTACTCTGCCACGACAAGAAAACCTGCTTGGGCATTCCAATGATGTATTTATTGTAGTAATACCATGTCACCGAAAGGTCTAGGAACAAAATACTGTTCTGGGCACTTTGGTAGGGTTCTAAGTTATAATACCCAGGCAGGACTTTTAAAGGATTTTGTAAACCTGAGGCAAACATCTCAGCACGTAAGTTTCAAACAAAATCTGTAGTCTCTTTTGGGTGGTGGATACATACAAGCTCAGTCCAGCTTCCTCGATCCCTTTAATCCTTGACTGAAATGTAAAAGGATTTAACAATTCCTTAACAGCTGAGAGCTGAAATCCAGTGGGAAGCAAGGGCAGAAGCCTGAAGAGAGAGAAGCCATACCATTGCCTCAATCACTCAGCGTCTTATCTAAACCCCAAGGGAGAAACTTCCTGCAGACCTCCATATAGAGAAAATCTGCACTTCCTCGGAGCAACCTGCTTGCTTTTTTGTGTCTTTAGACAGATTAACATAACTCTTGTAACTAACTGATGCTGTGTCTCTTTCTCCTTTGCCCATTAGGAAGCTCAGCACTAAATATGTGACCCGACGTGATGACTGGACACACATTTCTGTGTCAGTTAATCCTCTAGACCTTTATTTTCCTTTTCTTTTCACGTAGTTTTTCAATTCATGTATTTTTTTATCCTATTATAATAATGTATGTATTCCAACTGCTTTTTGGATTGAAGTGGGATATAAAAGAATTAACCTATCATTACTATTGCTGAGCATCAGAACAAGTTTGAGGACGACCTATCTGAGGAAAATGACAGAGTCAAAGGCTGAACATGTTCATGAACAGGCCTTCGTGTCAACTCTTTTCCATTCGTCAGCTTAGGGAGCTGCTTTAATCTGAAAGAGCTTCCTGCAGCCAGAAAAAGATTAAGTGTGAGCAAATCAGAGGAAAGGCTGAGTTTTGAGCAGAAACTCCTGGTGTTTGTACCCTCTCAGGGAGTAACACTGCCAGCTCTGCATTCTGGGGAAGTTACTTAACCTCTGTATTTTCTCATCGGTAAAATGAGGATAAGAGAACTTCCTTCAGAAGGCTGCTGTGAGGATTAAATGAGACAGTCCTTGACTCCCTTAGCAAAGGGCTCAATGACCGCTGCTATTATCGCCAGCACAGGCTGGAACCAGAAACCGCTGCAACGAGGTTCAGGCAGATCCCCAGCCTGAGAGTCACAAGAGGCTAACAGCCCCCTTAAGGGAAGATACCCGGTGGCAGGGAATGCTGGCCTCAAGGTAGATGTCCACATCCTTTCTCACGTGTGCCCAAGGTAGACACGTAGGGTGGGAGAGGGTACCTATCTATTGAAACAGGCTTGCTTTTAAGCTACAGGCAGCATTTAAGATTAGAGACTTGTTCAACATCCAGGATTCCTCGAGTTCCCTAGTCTCTCAAGTCCTACAAATACAGTGTAAAAACGACGAGACAATGTCAGAGCCCACAGGACCATGACAGCACAGATATCAAAGGGTATGTGACGTTACAATGCCATCCATACATCCATTTAACAATATTTTTTGAGCATCGATAATGTCCCAGACACAGATATGAATAATCAATGATTCCTGCCCTCAAGCAGGCTGGGGGAGGTGGCAGGACACTCATGAGCAGACAAATTATCAAAAAGCCCAATGAGCGTTCTTCCCCAGGGAAGGACAAGGTGCTGTGGGAGCAGAGAGCAGGGGACAATGAACTTCTCCCACCCCTTCCCTGAGGGGGAAACATCTGAACGAGTCTTGAAGGAAGACTTGGAGCCAGGCGAACATGGGGGAGTAGCACATTCCTATAGAGGGAACAGTACGTGCAAAGGCAACAAGGTACTGAAGAGCCCATGTGGACCAAGGAAAATTCAGCACGGAAATGGCCTAGGGTCTGTGGGGTTCGAGGGTAAGCTGGGGCAGGGCTGCTTGGCCCTGACTGTTGGTCAGGGTTTGGATTCTCTCTTGTCAGCAACAGATGCTAACAGAGCAGGGGAGTGCTATAATCGGCTTTATATTTTGGAAGATTCTTCTGGTGGCACTGTCGATAATGGGTTGGAGGAGACGGGTGGCAGGGAGACCCATTCCAGGCAAACCGTGCCAAGCCTGGTCTGCTCTATGGCAGGGGCCAGTTGAATCTCGAGTTCCTCACTGAGCCAAAGCCATCACTGACAAGCTGACGCTGTCAGTATCAGAGCTCAGACCCAACATCAAGCTCCGACCCAACATCAGCTATTCTAAAATGTCTGCATTTAATGTCAGCTCCATTGCTTATAATTCTTTCTCTAGGGGCGACTATAATCATTTTCTGCTTGATCTTAATATAAGCACTGAATTATATTCCAGTGATAACCACTGTAGCTTATACCCCCTCTGAGGCTCAGATTGGATAATTTGGAATTTAAATAATAAAAAAGGAACAAGCTGACATGACAATAAGGTCACATTTTAGCCTATTCTGAGCCAACACACAATTTGCTCTCAGTGAAACAGCTGAATATAATCAAATTAAATACAATTCCTATTACAAAAGAAGAAAGACCAAGGCTCTTCCAATAAACCAATTCTCCTGCCTAGTTAAACTGCAAAACCTTCAGGAAAGGTTTTGAAAGCATGACCCATCAGTTCTAATTTTTAAAACTTATCCTTTCAGTCAAGACTAGAAAAAGGTCCATTCCAACTTTTATCTTTACTACAAAGTGCTGTTATCTTGGCCTGATGTCAGGAGCTCTATCTCTCTTTCTGCTGACAAGCAGAGACGAGAAAGATAAGATTGGAAACGAATCTCACTTCTCTGAGTAAATAAATAATCAATACTCATCTAAATGTAAATGAGAAGGTAGCCCCCTCTGATAACAGCACTCTTATCAGAGAGCCAATTTTCTTCAGACATTTGGCCTCAACCAAATCACCATCATTCAGTCCCAGCCTAATGGCAAAAAATCGTAACTAAATTGAACCGATCACCAGAGATCAACTAAGTTCGGCCCTGGCCACTTCAGGTTCAAATGTTTGGGAATGCAATTTTGCCCCCATTAAATTTCAATAGCGATGAAGAACAGACTGGTCAAGGGGCCAGTCTGTGCAATAAACAAACCCCAGACAGGGGGTTGGCCGGAGGACAAGGAGGAGTGGGGTTAAGTGTTTAAAAAACACCATAACGGTAGCAAACCCCAAAACTGTGAAGGGAAAGCCACTACTGTGGGGTGGAGAGAGAGCATTCTTTCCTCTATCAAAGGCTTGGCTGAAACTGAGAAGACACTGAATTTCCCTGATGATAATGATTAAAGTTTATTAAAACAAATGTAAATAGAGAAAAAAAAGAGATAGCCTAAGGTTCAAATGATCAATTTTCTCCAACTAATTTGTATCAGACTTACATCTGACCCAGCAGTGCTGCACTGACCTGATTTTACTGAAATAAGACGCCGTCTACAAGACAAATCACTTTAAAACCACTGCACTGGGGTTTGCATTTCTTTGCTGCAAGACTCAATTCACTGCTGATGAGAGTATTGGGGAAATTATGACCATTATTGATAGGACAGCAAAACCACTTTTACACAGCAGTCTTCAAGTCAACAGAAAGCTTGCACTGGACCATTGATGAAGGTGTCAGCTAGAATCAGAAATTAAAGACAAAGGCTGGGAAAGGCCTCATGTTTAGAGCACGTTAAGGACACCAGACACACAGCAGCAGCAGCCATTCATCCTCTTAAGAGTACCGGAGCCTAAACAAGGACCAGCTGCGGAGCAGACCGCTCTGCCTGAGATTAGAGAAAGGAAATGCTGCTTTTCTCCCTGGCCCTGGAGTTCTGAGAGCATAGGCTCTCAACATTTTCTGCTCCAAATCTTTATCAGCCAAAGGAGGCCGTGTCTGGCGTGAGACAGAACTCAAAGTTTTATTGTCTCTGCTGCTGCTGAGTGTCTAATCCTAGAAGGTGGGTATGTGGTGGTTAGAGTGTTTGGTTTTAAGACTTGACTTAAAATCTTGGCTCTT
This sequence comes from Equus caballus, assembly GCF_041296265.1. Lineage (NCBI taxonomy): Eukaryota > Metazoa > Chordata > Mammalia > Perissodactyla > Equidae > Equus > Equus caballus. The sequence goes on from NC_091708.1 coordinate 37,505,366, forward strand.
TTACAAGCCATGTGACACCGGGCAAGTTAGCGATCCCAACCTTTATGGAGTAATTGCAAAGACTGTGTAACACAATGTTTACAATCTAATAAGCACTCAATAACTGTCAGTTATTATATTGCCATCAAGATTTAACAAAATCATCAATTGCCCTTTTGGAAAACAATAGTGACTGACATTGAGGACCTTCCTGGCCCTTAACAAAGTGCATTAGCTTTTTGAATCATAAAACTCTATGAGGTAGGCCCTATTATAAGCCCTATTTTACAGAGGAGAAAAACAATGTGGAATGGTTGTCAGGTACCCACAGTGAGGCCAGGACAAGAATCCAGGTGTATGATTCCAGAGCCTATGCTCTTGACCACACTGCTATGCTGTATTCCAGAAAGAGCACTGTAGAATCTTCTTGATCTTTGGGTTAAAAAAAAGAATTGTAAGGTTGACATGATTTATCAGTTCAGAAAGGAGTGAAGATGTTGGGGGGGAGACTAGGAGGGAAAAGAGAGGGGGTAGTCGGTCTTAAAATTGAGCTCCCCCACCCCCCACCCCCAGTCCTCACAGCAGGCACCTAGCTGACCAGCACTTAAAGTGAACGCCAGCTGCTTGTCCTGATTTCTCGGGGGAAGGGGGTGCCTTTTACTAAGTTAAATGATTTACAGAGTTACTGCCTCAATCCACAGTTCTGAAAGTGTGATTTCTTTAGGGTTTAACTATACCCATTTCTAGTCTTGTTACAACTTTTTTATTGCGATAGAAAACATTTACTGGAAATATGTTACTGCTATTACCAGGTCATAAAATAAAAAGAAAAATAGTTTATGTATTGCCATCATTTCCAATCATCAATCAGAGAGTGCCAAGAGGAGGAAAGGAAAGGGCGTACAGGCGAGATTTCCTTCTTTGTGGAGGAGGAAATGCAGGAGCATCGTAATTCTTTAGAACAAATTTCTTCTTGAACACCCAGCCTCACAGATGGGCTCCTGGGAGGAGCAGGGAGGCACACCTTTTGGCCTCTCCTCTCTGCAGCCTTGCCTGAATCTCTGTCAGAATCAAGAGCTCTTCCATCCCAACTGCCGTAGGGCCTTGCTTCTCTCAGTGCATGGGAATGCTGGCTTAGAAGCAGCTTTGTCTACTTGTCATTGTCCCCACCCCGCCTTCCTGCCCCAATGGTGGCACTCTTTCAAGATGCGGTTGAGGGGCTTTTTAAAAACCCAACTCCCAGAGCTCCAGCACAGCAACAGGCTCTTTGCTCAAGAACCTTTGTCAAGAAGAATGAGTTCGACAAAGTAGCATTTAAAATTGAGCCACCTTGACCCAACAAAGGAATCTATGGTGAGAAACATGACTCCAAGTACGCAATGATATATGTTCAAGATGCTCACTGCAGTACCGTCTTAATATTGAAAACTGCACACAACCTAAATACTCTCCAGTAGGAAACTATTAAATAAATCACAATATATTTGTACACTGGGATGTCATGTAGCGTCAAAAAAATAAGCTAAGTTAATAAGACATGGGAAGATTTCTATATGTTATTAAATTTTAAAAGATAGAGAATGTATAGAGTATGTTCCATTTTAATAAAGTAAAACCCCACATATATATATGCGTGTACACGTGTGTGTGAGTACACATCTGTTAAACACACACACACACCCCAATCTGGAAGGATACGAAGCAAACTGTCCTCACGTTCTTCTGTGAACTAGAATTGCCTCTGGGTGTAGGATGGTGTAGTAGCAAAGACGAAGGCTTTTGCTTTTGACTTTACAGATTTCTACCTTGTTTGGATTTTTGACAGTGGGTATATATTGGTGTTACTTTTGTCACTAAAAGTCCAATTTTAAAAAATGAGGTTAAACAATCTTAGAGGTGATTCCAGCTGGATCAGATCAGGGACTGTGGCCTCTGGAGCCCCCTCTTACCACTTCTGGCTCCTCACAGATCATGTGGGCTCAGTGGCTGCTGGGGAGACAGCTAAGCAGGTGGGAAGCCAGAAACTAAAATGGTATAGAGTCAAGCCATGGGGTGGAGCACAGACGCTTCCAGAGCTGCTCAAAGGAGCTGGGCAGCAAAGGAGAAGAGGACTGAGCATCTGAGGCCAGGCTGCTGGTGCCCTGCGGCTGTTCACAAAGAGAAACCATGACTGCAGACCAAGGTCAGATTGCCTATCTGCTGCTACATCACCCCAGTCTGGACACCTAGGCTGCCCTGTCCTGTTCTCCTCATGGATTCTAGATGGGCTGTGGAAAGCAAAGGGTGACTCCATATTGTCTCCGTCTGGCCTACTTAACCTCCCTTTAGGGCAGTCCTGCCACCTCCGCTCAGGCTTTGAGACAGGAGTTGGTGTGTCAGGAATCGGTTCTTGCAGCTTGTGGGTAGGCAGGAGGTCTGGATTTGATCCCTGCCCTAAACTCAATATTGTGTGTGTGTGTGTTTGTTCTAGGGAATGCCCTGCAACCTCTACTGACCCCAAGACATTTGAGACAGTACGCTATAATGGTTATAAGCCAGACTGCTTGGGTTTCAATTCCCAGCTCCACCACTTACTAGCTGTGTGACCCTGGGCAGGTTACTTAGCTTTTCTGTGCCTTACATTCCCATCTGTAAAAGAGGGATAATAACAGCACCTACGTCTTAGAGCTGCGCCACAGACTCAACCAGTCATCTGCCTGGGTAGCCGCTTCTGCTTTCCAAGCAGCACTCTTCGAGAGGGAGTGGATTCTAGTTCTCCAGCAGAGGTTGCAACCTCTGGAGGTTTGCCACACTGGTCTCATCTCCCTCCTGTTCCCACTTCCCACCTAATGACACAGTAACCCAGAAACAGCCTCCAAACTATGCTATTTCAACCCTCTGTGCCTCTGCTCACACTAGTCCCTTTGTCTGGAATAATTGTCTCTCTACTTCACTTCTCTAGTACTTATTCTCTCCTACTCGTGGAGTCAAAACTCTGCTTAGGTGCCACTGCTTCTGGACTTCTCGGTGCAACCCATACTAAAAAGATCTCTGGATGGGCCTGTCTCTGGTAGCAGCTGTACACATGCTGAGGGTGGAGAGCAGATTTCAGCATGATTGCATTCCTAGCGAATATTTGGTGACGAAGTGGAAGCCCAGCCTGCCAGGCTTCCACCCTGACTACCTCTCCCTCCAAAGCAGACTTGAAGCTCCACCTCCATCCCATTCCCAATATCCCCACTGTTTGGAGACTCGCAATAGTGTGCCAACTCAGACTGGGTTTCCTGGGGATGGACGGAGCTGGTGTGGATCAAGTTGAGTCACTCTCCTGCTTTGGACACTGGCTGGAGAATGGAAGACCACTACTGTCAGGGGCCAGTCCTGCCTCCCAAGCAGTCTAGAGCCCTTGCCCAGGCCCACCTTCTCTGGCCACAGCAACTAGTCTCAATGTACTTCCTACCAGAGTTCTCTGAGCTGTAACACACAGGCCTAAACGGAGCCCACTCACATCAGGACAAGAAGAGCTAAGGCATGGACAACCCCAAACTTCAAAGCTTGGAGAAGGCTGGAAGCCATTGGGCAGAAGCCTCCTACACACCATGTCAGGCAGAGAGAATGCTGAAAGAGGCAGACACTCAGTTCCATGAGGAATGCTAATAGTCCATATCTTGTCACTATCCAGCCAGCGTGAAGGCACTTCCCTTTGGAGAGAGAAGGCCTGATATTACTTGTAAAAAAGAAATATTTTTTTCCTCCTTCAAATCCAGATATCAGGTGTTAGAGAGGATGGAAACCTTTAACACTGTCCCTTAGCATCCAATTTTTCAATCTAATCTGTTTCTCTTAACTTGAGTCACTGTGACATTACCAAATTTTACATACAGTTATCTGTTGCTCTGTAAAGAAATACAGATGGTTTTTGTGGAAATAAACAGTCATTTATTTTAAACAATTGTAAAATAGTTTATGGAAACCAGTGGGGTAATGCATTCAAATAAATGCCAAAACCGGCTGATGGGGAGCCAGGGTGCTAAATCACAGTGCTGAGGAATTCAGCTGTGGGGAACAGATAGTAAATCCAGAGTGACAGACTCTCCCGTGATGGCAAAGGTTTCTGACATCCAGTCCAGTCCTCAAAAACCAGAGCAGTTCAAACCCATTTTCCTTAACACAGCCTTGACAGCCAGCGAAATCAGTGAATTTAGTCACAAGCACCTAAGGACAAAAACAAAAGAAACAAACAAAAAGGAGACTTCATTTGTCTGCAGCCTTCTCTGAGCTATACAAACGTGGTGACTCCAACCCGAGTAAATGGAGAGCAGGCTTAGGGCCAACTGTTTTCAGTATGAGACTTTGTAATGAAACAGTGGAGTCTGAAGGCTTCATTCAAACCCACTTATGCCAGAGGCCAGCCCGGGTAAGCCACATCCTCTGCACCTCAGTCTCCTCCGCAATGAGGATAATAGTTTACGTACTTGACAGGCTGTTGAGCAGATCCAGTGAGGCACCAAGAGTGACAGTGTTCTACAAACAGGGGGGTGTCAGTGGCCCGGGATGGGACAGTAGGCTGCAGGGCCTCTGAGGGGCATCCACCAACTCTCCAAGGAAGCACCACTGAGGTGAACAGCTTGGGCCCACCTTTCCAGGAAGGGAGACAGCTCCAGGCACTTATTTGCTCCTAATTTTACAGGGCTGTCAATTATAAACTTATTAATCTTCCCTTCTCAAACCAGCTCTTTTTCCTTGTAATTAGATTTCCAATGATGACACCACAAGTCTCCCAATGAATTAACTCAGTTGTTCAGCAAACATTTACTGAACCCACCGTGGCCACACCCTGAGCTAGGCACTGGAGATGCAAATACGCTTAACACTGACTCTGGCCTCCCAGGACTTGGCCGAGTGAAGAACGCACTTGCCAGCCTTGAAGACTTCCTACTCAGCCTTCCTCCCTTGTTGACACAATGACATTGCGTCAACTCTCAAGGCCGCAGACTCTACCATCTCCGCGGTACGGCTTACCATCTAGCCCACAGTAATGGTCTCCCAACCCACCTCCTGGCCTCCAGCCACCTACTCTTCACCCTGTCATCAGAGGATGCTCTCTGGAGTCAAACTCTGAAGGCTATCATCCACGCTTAAGATCCTTCCACATTCCCCAAGGTCAGCTCCTGACCCTCCTCGTCAGACCTTCTATCCATCCTCATTTCTTGTTCATCTATGTCCTCCATGATCCAGCCAAAATGGTCTCCTCATGGTTCAGTGCATACACTTCATGGTTTCCTGCACCCACACCACTACTGTGCCATTCCCTTCCCTCATACTGCCTGTTCCTCCAGTTTGCCAAAATCACATCCCTCCTTTAGGGTTATTCCCTAAGTCTTATCTGGCCTCCAGGACTCTTCACATCTGCTTTTCTCCTACTGACGCCATGACAACATCAAGCCTACCGGATTCCCAGACTGGCCTACTTTGCTTCCCCACAACAGGGAAAGTTGCACCACTTATTCCTCTCACCAGCAGGCTCTGCTCCAGGGCAAGAGGATTTCTGCAATTTCAGGCCAACTGAAACAAGGCTTCCTTTCTTTTAATCTGGCCTTGGCCTTCATGTTTCACTCAGCTGACTCTCCTTGCCCCTGGGCCAGCCCTGCCCAGAACCCTGCCCCCGGGCCTGGTGTCCTGTTAGGTTCTCCGTGTGCCTCCGAAAATTCTGCTTGCCCCTTGATCCCCTCTACCTACCTGGATTGCTTTGTGCATAAATTACACATTTAATTTATCTGAATTCAACTACACGAGTTTGGTAAAAATGAGGTAAAAAAGAGGAGGAGACGTGACCAAGAGAACAATTTAAACAGTCTAGAAAATACCACCTGCGATGATCCTCAGTGACTCGATGAACCCCAAGAGAGTGAGTGTGAGGTGGGGAGTCTTATTCTTCTTTGCAACCACAGAACTTGGTAAATGTCTGATGAATGACTAACGGACTTAATTGGGAGGATGGTAGTGTCTGTTTTCTAGCTCCTTAACAGTGTTAACATCTTTATGCGCCAAGTTTGATTTTAGCATTTAAAGATATGTATTTTTAGTTTTCATCTGTTCTAATGCTAGGAAAAAAGCTAGCTATGTTGGATTTAATGAGAACAACTACAGTATGTTGGCCTCTGACAGGCATTTTAAAGGGATTTTTTTCTAGAGGTAATTTGACAGTAGGATATTCGCTCACTTGTTGCCTTTGTTACCTGACCCTGTTCAGGACATGCTTCTCTGTATTGCTGTCCCTGGATGCTGAGCATCATCTGCTTCCCTGGTCCTTGCTGCCAGGAGCTGCAGTTCCCATCTCAGCCCTTGTGGTCCTTGGATGTTAACTACCCTGCTCCCTGTTTTAGGGGGTCAGATCCTTCAGAGATGAGTTCCACTGCCAACTTGGCTCCTCTCTGCCTGCCCACCTTCCTTCTAATCACTACTGTACCAACTAGGGCTTTGTTTCAAGTCAGGACACAAGCCTCAGTAAGGGCTTTTCTTAGTGCTTGCTAATACCCAGTCTGACCGCATAAGAGCCATTTGGGCTCTTGCCTCAAAACCTTCCACTAAATTGGTAAGATTTTCATGGCAGGGCTCAAATATCAGCTCCACCAAGCTTTAAGACCTTGGGAAATCACTCAAGTGCTCTAAGCATTGTTTCTTTATCTCTAAATTGGAGATGATGATAATTTCTAACTCATGAGGTGGTTTTATAGATTAAATGAGATACATGTAAAACACTTAGTCTGGCACGTCCTAAGTGCTCAATAAATGGAACCTATTTATTACTGTATCAATACAATTTTGCACCATGTTCAACTTTGACAAGAAGCTGAATTAAAATCCAGTTTTATTTTAGGCCAATTGTGACTTTTTAACCTAAGATGTTAAAATAGGCTTCTCCTTGTGCTAAACACACAAAACAAAAAGGTAAAAGCAACGGAAAAAATGGCAGTAGAGGAGGTAGAGGAGTGGAGGCTGTCAGCCATCTTCCTTTCTGGGAGTTTTCCTTCTCGTTAGATCTATTATCTGGGAGCTGGGCTGCCCTGCTGGCTTTCCATTTGCCTTGCTAATAACAGTAAATCCAGCAGCTTCCACTGCAGCTCCTGTCTCCTTCAGCTGACTCTGAGGCCAATCAGCATTTCCTCTCTGCTAATGTCAGATGTTCCCTGGGAAGTCCTGCTGAAGAGAAAATTTATGACAAAAGTTTCTCCAGCTTTTAACCCTTCTGCACATCCAGCCCCAGATGTAGAGTGCTCCAGAGGAATGCCAGGTCATTCCTGCATGTGCACACCTATGTTCTCACTGATGCTTTTGCTGCTCTGACAAAGGGCCTCAGACCCCTGGAAAAGCTCAAATGAGCAGCTGGGCAGACAGATGCACACATTCTGGGCCGTACCTAATGTGGACTAAATTTGAGCTGGGTTCCTTAGCAGCTAGCCTCTGTTGAATCATGACTCGAAGCAGTCATAGTCATAAAAAACAAAGTGTTATATCACAAAACTGTGAGTATGACTGCGTCTCGTAACAGTGAAAGTGAAGGGAGGGGACAGGACTAACATTTGAGTAATAAAATAATAACAGCTAAGTGCTTGGTGTTTGACATGGATCTCTAATTCTCACAACAATGCTATGAAAACGATAGTATTATTTTCATTTATAGATGAGGAATATGAAGTTCAAACAGGCTAAGAAACTCATCAAAGAGCCAGAAAGAGTAGCAGGACCAAGAGTGGAACCAGGGAGATGTTTCTAGAATCCAGGTATTAAGCTCCACAGTTAAGACTACTGACCAGCAGCCTGTGATCTACCTGTGACCTTATCTTACTTGACAGCAAACTAAAGCAAGAACTCAGAGGGAGAATGCCCTGACCAAGGTCACCCAGCTAGTAGTGGTAGGGCCAGCTTTAAGCCAACAGAGGAAGCCTGATCTCCTGATCCACAACAGGATCCCTGAAAAGACTCCTCCCAGGGCAGCGGGAGCGGAGAGAGCACTGATTCAGGCTTTCGGCGACAAGGGGGTGGCACTCCACAAGCTCTTCAGCTGGAGAGAGAACAGTGGCTGTCGGCTGAGGCCCGCGCTCGCTGGCGGAGGCAGCAATGGTGCAGCAGCCACCGCAGGCCCTCACAGACTTTATGTTCTTGGCGCAGAAGAAGGCTCTCATCACAGGGTTTTCAGTTTAAGTCAGTTCAAGCCTTTTGGGACAGCTACAGTCTAGCTCAACGGGTTTTGCTATGGCCTCTTCTCCACCTCGCTACAGGAGTCAGGAGACAGACTTCACCAGATTAGCGGATTCAGTAAACTAACTTTTGTCCCAACTTAAAAAAAGAAAGAAAAAAAGAATGTCAAAATGTACGTGTGACAGCTGTTTGGGACTCTAATGTTATGGAAAAGCAGCTGTTTTCATTTATGTTTGAGATATTAGTCATTCTTAGAATGGGAGAGAGTACTCAGCTAATAACTTGTGCTTTTAACCTACGGAAAATACAGGTCACAGAGACAAAATGTTGGCAAAATCACAATGTAACAGTTATCTTCATCTAACATTTTGGTCTTAAAAGGTTTGGGAATGTTTATAATGGGCAGCAACTATTTAATAATGATGTTCTCATAGAAAACTGACATCCGACACAATGAAATGGACTGTGGCTTTTAGGAGAAAGGAAGTTTCCAAATAGAGCAAGTCCACGTAAGTAAGGGCAAGAAAGAGAAACCTTTCTAAAGCTCTAGAATTTGAAAGTAAGCTGTCTTCTCTTTACGAAGTTTAAAAACTATTTTTACTTTTATCAAAGTAACATGTATACATAGTTTTAAAAGTAAATAATACTACAAGTCCTGTAATGAAAAACAGTTAATTCCTTGCCCATCCCTGGCTCCCTTCTTACAGGCAATTAGTTTAAACTTTTTGGGCTATTTCTTCTGATACTCACCTTCCTACTTTTCATCTGTATTCCTGTTCAGCTGTTTTAAGAAGGATTATAAACCTCAGACAGGCTATCTTCCGCTAGTGCAGACGAGGACTGAGCACACGTCCTCTCCTGCTTTCACACACACAGCCCCTCTTTGGAAAGTGAGTCTGCTTTAATCGTCTTTTTCTGGAATACAGTGCGTGCAGTAGCTTCCTCCTGCTGCACACCCTTACTTGATTATCAATGCTTAAAATACCTGTCTTTGGTATACTCCTGGGGTTCCCCAAGGACTCATTCGAGATTCATGTCACTAAGGGAACCTGGGAGGCAATGTTAATTTCAACTGATGTGCATTGTGCTCCATTTTTAAGATATCTACATTTTCATTACGTGATTTACTTCTTGGAGGAAGTTTGATCTCCAATACGCAAAGCGCAGTGAATCTACTCCTGAATAGAGAGTGAGCAGCCCTGGGCCTGGGCTGGAGGGAGTGAAGCAGCTGCAGGCCACAGACTGGCCTTCACAGCTTCTCCCTAGTTCACGCCACAAAATGTGTCAGCCACCAACTCTGGGCCAGCCATGGTGCTGGCAAAGAAAAAGGAACCCATTCTTCTCCACCAAGCGCTTTCATTTCACTCAAATGTGAGCTCAATACCCCCATCCCAAACCTTCTCCCAAAGGAGGAGGAGAGTTCTCATCCTTTTCTTTGGGAAGGCACTCACCAACACCTGGCAAGATCAACGTATTAGGAACTTACTGGGGCAGGCCCATGGCAGCTCTGACGCAAGGCCAAGTGGCTGAGGGACAGTGTTCTCTCTAGCAGCTTTCAAGGCTGAGAGACGGCCTCTTAATTTCCACCATTGATACAGATGGAGTCACTCACCACTCATGAACTCACCCTGTCATTGCTGCCCTGTCCACTTCTCCCAGCATCAGGGAGTGGTGTTGGTAGCCAATTAGGAGATGCACGGAAACAACCTGCTGAAGTGGAAAGACTGAGGTAATGCCTGATCCTAGGGGCAAGAGGGAGTCCCTTCAAGATCGGGACCCACAAAACAGGGGACTCAGAAAAGTCTTTTTTGTCAAAAAATGGACAGACTAAAAGCTGGAAGCAAGGATCCCCATCAGTTGTACCTTGTTGGTTTACTTTTTATTGGCCATCTCCCCCACTGGAACGAGAACTCTCTGGGAATAGGCCCTGTCATGTGCATTCACGGCCTAGAGCATAGCAGAGACTCCACCAATACGTGCTGAGTGATGAGTTTGATTTTGGACACTACTATGCTTGAGAGATCTGCATGACTCTCAGGATTTTTTAGACATAAATCATACTTTGTCTTAACCTTTTATCTTAATTCAGATTGTTCTATTAAATGTAGTGTCCAAAAAAAAAAAAAAAGGAAAGCTAGAGTTTGTTTTATTTCTATGACTGCGTGATAGCAATTTTGGGGAAGACTGAGGAGTTCCGACAGCCTCCTCGCTTCTTCTGCAGCGCTTGGGCTTTGCCTACACCCCACTGACTTTCTCTTTGAAGAACTGGATGGTCAGCACAGCAGAGTCCGTACACCTTGCTGACGTGCTACTATGATCAGTGCTTGGTAATGGAGAAGTCCCCAGACCTGCCTCACAGTGCCACTCCAATGACGCCTCCTGACTTTACGCCATCTTTGTCTCTAAGGCATTATTGTTATTGTAAGGCAGAAAAAGAAATGCCCTCACTGACGAGCTATTTTTCTTTGTCTTTTTTTTCTTAATGCATTTAAAGCTGTTGCAGAAAGTCCCACTATTTGTAACTTACTCAAAAAGGAAAAACTTGCTATGGAAAGTTGTTATTGCAATTGTTAAAACTGCATTTTAAACTGCTTATGGGGGAAGATCAGCTCCAATGTCAGGCCTCGGAAAGCAGTGAGATAGAAGCTAGGTGTCCCGGTCCTTGGGCTGGTCTTGGGGGAGTCTTCTGTGGTGGGGTAACTCTTCCGGAGCTCTGGTTTTCCACAGGAAGTAGCTAAATTTAGTCTTAGGAAGCGTTTTCCTTACAGCTGCTAGCAGGATAAACACATGAATGGCCTGACTGAAGAAAGAGGGCCTCTGCCTCCTCTGGGGGAGACGGAGACTGTTCATGGAGGGGAGAAGGGGCAGACGCAGCACTCCAGACCTGTCTGTAAGTTCTGTCATTCACTCACAAGTCTTATTGGTGTTTCACTACATTCCCTCTTTTAAGCATTTTCTGAGAAGTAGCAATAAGCTCTGTGAGCTACTCAGCTGTTCATACAAAGGCTTTTAAAATCCCTGGTAAATGTGTTTGTTACAGGCATTCGTGGTTTGTTCACTTTATCTCCAGAATCTTCGGCTCCGTACATTAAATCTGCTAATATATGCTCAACGATGAATGAGCCTTATGATCATTAACCCACCTCTACAGATATGGGATGGGCTTTCTTGTCATCAAAAATCATTAGCTTGCCTCCCTGGATCTAGTGGTCATCTTGTTCAAAGTAAAGGATGCTTCCAGCAGATCCATAGCCAAACACAATTCAAACACTAGTTCTATCCCAGGGTATAAGCTTTGTATAGACTTGATCCATTGGAAGCAAAAGGTACAGGCAAAAGCCAAGTTATATGGGTAGAAAAGGAAGTAAATCAAATCCTAAAAAGCCAGGTTTTATGGCGTCCCTGGTGTGGTAGTGGCGACAGGGATAAAGGCAGCTGACCCATTGAGCGCTTACTATGGATTAAGTGTCCTACATGCATTCAGTCAAAACAACAACCCTGCAAGGTAGGTGTTATTACCCCTATTGACAGGAAAGATAACTGAAGTTAGAAGGGTTTGATGACTTGCCTAACTTCACAGTTTGTGTGAAAGGTGCAGCTGGGGTGGGGACTTGGGCCCTTTCCACTGAATCATGCTGCCATATACAACTGAAGTAGGTACACTTGCTCCTTCTAGGGAAACAAGTGTACCTACCTCCACCGAGCCGTGGACCCTGCAACCTTAGCCGGTGAGGGGAAGTACAGAGCAGTGGCTAGGAGTTCAAACTTTGGCTGATACTTCTGGGGTTGAGGCCTAGCTCCCCAACTTACGAGCTGTGTGACCTTGGACAAGTCCTGCATCCCCTCTGAGCTTTCGTTTTCTCATTTACAAAACAAAAATATCAACCAATTCAAATAGTTGTTTTAAGGATTAAATGAGATAATTAAAAAGAACAGTGTTTGGCAGATTGCCTGGCACATTTGAATATTCAGTAAGTGGTAACAGTCATTATTATACTCATAACTCTGTAAGCTATTTAAAGCCACAGGTCAGTGGAAGAAACTCACTTCAAAGATGTCATTTAACATACGAAGTAATAAAAGATAAAATATCCTATAAAAAGAAGTAAAAATTAGAGTTTTTATGCCACAAGGACATATATTTGTAAGTTCAGAAATTTATATTAATATAAGCAGAATCTAAATGATATATTTTTAATTTTTATGAGTTCTTTCCTACTTTATGTACATTTTTAAACCAAACCTGAAAAAAGTGTCACTGAAAATCCACATACCCACCACCGAGATCCTACAATTAACAGTTTACTATATTTGCTTTATCACATATCTATCCATCAATCCATCTTTTTTTTTTTTAAAAAAAACGCATTTCAAAGTAGCAGACATCAATACATTCACTCCTAAACATTTCAATGTACCTAACAATAACTGGTGTTCAATATTTGTTTAAGACTCTTTTTATTTTTTGGTAAAATTTACATACACGATAGGGACAAATCTTACAAGTACCATTTGATAGTTCTGACAAAGCATATACCCGTGTGACATCAGGTCCTGTCAATATAGACTATTACCTTTACTCCAGAAAGTTCCCTCATCTGCATTGAATTTTAAGTGGGGAAGCTGTGTACAAGAAAAAACATTGGGCTCAAGAATTGAGGGGTCAAGGTTCAAATCTCATCTACATTACTCACTAGCAATACAAGTGTGCACACACACATACACAACACACAGACGCAGCCTCAGTTTTCTCAACCATAAAGAAGAGAGAATGCCCATTTCACAAGGTCTTTGTAAAGGTTAAATGCAAAAATAACTAGAACACAGTAGGTGTTCAGCAGATGTAACCAAAGAGCACTCTCTCTCTCCTCCCCTCCCCGCTCCCCCCAGTCTGAGGATGTTGCCTTCAAAAGGAAAACAGTTAAGGACAAAAACCCCCAGTTCTGAGAGATGAGGGAAAAAGTGTCTCTCTGCATAGGCAGTCAGCTCCCAATTTATCCACTCTGACTTCAGCTAATTAAACATCTGTCTCAACGGTCTCCTCAGCGAATCAGTCATCCCCACTTTGTGACACTGATTGTTGGTTGCAGCCTTCTCCCCACTTGCCACCATTCCCAGAAACTTCTAGGAGTTTACTCACCAGGCACATGGCAAGGAACAATACAGGGTCCCCATTAACCCCCTACAGTTGCCCTTGGTGCCACTGTTGTTCATAATGCTGCCAGACGTGTCCTTAGATGTGCCTCCCCCAAATAAACCTGTTAAGGGGTGACTACTTTTTTTGTCTACATTTCCTGATTTCCAGATTATGACACATTTTCTTTCTTTTTTTCTTTTTTAAAGATTTTATTTTTCCTTTCTCTCCCCAAAGCCCCCCCGGTATATAGTTGTGTGTTTTCAGTTGTGGGTCCTTCTAGTTGTGGCATGTGGGATGCCGCCTCAGCGTGGCTTGATGAGTGATGCCATGTCCGCGCCCAGGATCGAACCAGTGAAACCCCGGGCCGCTGCAGCGGAGCGCGCAAACTTAACCACTTGGCCACAGGGCCGACCCCATGACGCATTTTCTAAGTGCTATATACACGTACCAGACTAAAATAAACTACTTAACAGAAAATCTATTTGTTAAAGTAGTTTTGGTGACAAAGCAAGCAGGTAACAACAAAAGGTCTCAAATGAGGTGAACTGGAGTCTAGTGAATGACCAGCTCTCTCCAAACATAAACAAAAGCTTTGTTGGCAGGGCCGCCCCGGGGCCAAGTAGCTGGGTTCGCACGTCGGTGGCCCAGGGTTTCACTGGTTCAGATCGTGGGCACGGACATGGCACCGCTTGTCAGGCCATGCTGAGGTGGCATCCCATACAGCAGAGCCAGAAGGACCTGTAACTAGAACATACAACTATGTACTGGGGGGCTTTGGGGAGAAGAAGAAAAAAGAAAGAAGATCGGCAACAGATGTTAGCTCAGGTGCCAATCTTAAAAAAAAAAAAAGCTTTGCTGGTGAATGAAGAGCCAGAAGGCAAACAAGTGAAATGGCCTGGTCTGGATGCGTGCCTTTCTCTACATACTTGGGGGGGGGGGAAGGGGGAAGGGGGGAAGGAGGAAGGAAGGAGGAGGGAGGAGGGAGTGGGGAGAGGGGGAGAGGGGAAGAGGGAGAAGGGGAGAGAGAGAGAGAGAGTACATACATACACTGCTTAGGCAGGAAAGGGGGGAGTGGGGAGGCTGTACTCTAAACTACAGGGTACTTACAAATAGTTTTCTGAAATTGGACTTCCTCTCAACTCCTCTTGCCTCTGAAACAACTGACTAGCTTAAGAACCACCTTTCAGACAGACAAATGGCTGGTAAAAATATTTTAAAATGCTTAACTACACAAAAAAACCAGAAATGCAAATTAAAATGAAATCATTAACTGCTAACCATCAGTTTGGCAACAATTAAAGATTGACAACATCCAGATAGTAAGGGGTGAGCAAAGAGGCGCTCTCAAACACTCTTGGAGTGTCAAGAATGGGCAGAAACTTTTTGAAGGGTAATTTGTTTTTCTCAACATTTTAAATAAGTAAACCTTTGACAAGCAATCCCCGATTTAAAATCTAGCACAAATGTGCAATGAATATTCATACAAAGTTGTTTACTGTATGTTTGTGTACTACTGAAAACTGGAAATAATCTAAATGTCCATCAAGAGCACTAAGTTAAATAAATTCAGCTAGAAAGATAAAAATGCAATGGTCACTCTAATATAGAAGAATGCTTATGACATAATACTGAGTGAAAAAAACAAATGCAAAATCATACATATTGTATGGTATCATTTAAAAAAATCTTTACACAGATACACTTTTTGTGAGTTCATTTAACAAACATTCATTAGTGTCCTCTATTTGATAGGAACTCTGCTAGATGTTGGGTATATAGTGATTTAAAAAACCAAAAACCACGAAACTTATAGCCTAACATGTATATCTGCATGTGAACTGAATAAAAAAACCAAGGATTCATACCAAATAAAGTTAGGGGAAACCTTCACTTTTGACTTCAAACACCTGCAAAATGTTTGATTTTTTTTTTAAAACAAGTATTTAATTTTATTTTAAAAAAACCTCAAAAGTCTCTCTTTTACCACCACCTTGTTTTAATACTAACTTTAATACTAATACAGGAGAACTGGTGGCAGCTGAGTTATTTCAATTCTCCCCAAACTGTGCGTTCAAATCTAATTAAGGAATCAGACTTCACCGTGGTCCGTCCCTCTGCTTCCTGAAGGGAGCACCCCGCTTCTCTCCGTGCCCTAGCTCAGGGCTTATCGACTGCTGCATGGGGCCCTCAAGAACCTCCCCCCAACCCCAATGTCTCTGCCTCCTGTTTTGTGTCCCGTAATCCATTTTTATAAAGCAGATGGTGTGTTTTCTAAAAGAAATTCTGACTATATTGCTCTCCTTTCAATGGTTCCCCTCTGCCATCAGAATACAGTTCAAATTCAACTGTATACAAAGATGATCTGGTCCCAAATGACCACTTCAGCCTCATCGTTGCCCGCCCTCCCAAGTGCCACTCTACTGCCTTATTATACTGAGCTACGTGTGGTTTCCAGAGGGCTCAAGCTCTCTCACTTTGTTCCTTCAGCCTGAATGCTCTTTCTCATTTCCCGTCACCGTGGCAGTTTCTGTCCATCTTTGGGTCAGCCGGAGAATTTGCTCAGGATAGTCCTTCCTGACGTCCTAGGACTGGACCAGGGCTCCCCTCCCACAATGTGCACCCAGGCTCTATACTTATTTCCATTTATCCTGTGCATGGTATTGTAACTGCCTGTTTGTCCCAACTAAACAGTAAGCTCCTTGAGGGTAAGGACCTTTTCTTGGCTTCTACAAAATCCCTAGTGCCTACAAAGTGCCTGCTGCACAATAAGCCCCAATAAATGAGTGCACCTCTCCCATTTTCGAGTGCACTATCAGGCCTGGCCTGATCAGATCTGGCCCCTGCCTAGCTTCTGCACCGTATCCTCTGCCCCATTCCTGCTCCAGTCATTTGGAATGTCTATGTTTTGTGACTACATCTCAAAACATCTCTTCCTAGAATGTTCTTCTCACCCATCTGGGAAAATTCTAATTAATCCTCAAAAAGCCATCAAAGAAATCACTTACTCCAGAGCATCTTTCCTCAGCCCGCTGCCTTATCCAGTAGTTTCAAGCACTCCCTTATCTATGCTGCCTTATTAGCTTATACACTTCTGCTGTGAACTAACCTTATTTCACTGCCTCTTTTTCTGAGTCTGCTTTCTCATCGGGTTTTCCACCTGACTTCTAGTACAGCAGCTGGCACAGAGCAGGCAGCACTGGACAGTGACCAAACAGAGTATCTTAGAGCCATACAGAGCTTTAGAGCCCACCTGGTCCTGTCACACAGTGCCCGACTAATCCTCCCTCAATCTCTCCCATGTTACAGCTGAGTAAAGGGAGGCTCAGAGAGGTAAGTACATGAGCACACATTCAGTTACCATAGTTTCTTAATTCTAAGCATTTTAACAGGTCTACAATCAATATATAGCTTATAATCAATATGCACATTTAATGTAGTAGTATTTCTTTTTTTTTCCTGAAAAGCTACTATTAAATTAGTGGTGCTCTAGAATTAGTCCCTAGTGGACCCAGAGAAGGGTCCTCTGACTCTAAAATGTGTGTGCCTCCCAAACCACCACATAGCCTCTCAGGAGTATATATCTTTTCTCTTCCTTTCATTCTGCTTTTTATTTAATCTAATTCATGCTGGTGACTGCCCCAGATGGAGTGGATGAATAGATTTCGTGATGGAAAAGGAACTTCTGAAAGATTAGCGACTAGCAGGAAGAGTAATACTGGTCAAATGTGGTTTCAGAGAATGATCTATTTCCAGTTTTTCTGATGTGGCGGTTGCAGGAGCTCATAACACCCTGCTAAAATAATTGGGTCTCTAAAGTGGTTCCAAAAGATTTTTGCTTGACATAAATTCTCTAAATTTCCAGGCTTTCTGGATAAAATAGTTGACTGCAATGCCATCTTTAACGTGCTCTGCTCTATACGCAAGAATATCCATCAGGAGCCAGAGAGCACTCCAGACAGGGGGAGGCTCAGGTGAGATGAAACAACAAGATAAAGAGGCAGAGAGAGGCGGCAAGGAGGAACATTCAAGTTGGAGCTTCTTGCCTGTGGTACTTCTGAGTTACACATTTAAACATCTTAAGCTCCTAATTTACTGTATCATTTTCCCACGGGGTCACGGGATACTGAGCGTCAGGTCTTTATTTCTTATCCAGCCTCCATGCATGAGTGGCATCAGCATGATTATTTATTCTTTCATGAGGAGGAGCAGTTTTCTGCAGAAATTACTGTCTTTTTGACAGAGAACATTTAAGTAGTCCTGCTAAAGTTTTCTTCTTCTTTTTTAAAGGATTACCTGCTACAGCACGAGGAAACCACACATCTGTGTCTCTGGCCTGCAAACTACTTTCAGAGAAGAAAGGTTACTGGATTTTCTGTCTTTACAATTATACATGAAGTAGGACTCTGTTCAGCCCTACAGCTAGAAGATTCTTTAGCTTACTTTAGCCCTCGGAGAGTATTTCAGGTCAGCAGGGTGTTAAAAACCCTACTCGCTCTAAAACATATGGGCTTTTCTTTTCCATAGGGCAGCTCAGGACAGGTGTATGTTGCTTTAAGAAAGCTAGACATCAAACATTAAAAGTGACACCAATACAGACAAACTGTGCAATTACAAAAAGAATTCCAGGCTTTATATCCAGATTCACCACAGGGTTCCTTTAAATGCTGCACTTCCCTAGTGCATTTAGATCTTAGAATCAATGAACATTTCTGTTTACAGAATTTTAAATTTGTTCTCCCATTAGGGTTCTAATAAGCAACATGGTACAATAAAAAGAGTATGGGCTTTGAGGTCAAAAGAACCTGGGCTCCAATTTAGATTCTGCCATTTACTTACTGTGGAAATTCAGCTTACCTTAACTTCTCTCAGAGCTGAGGACAGGGACGCTCAGAGAGTTACGTATATGAGTACATGTATAGTTATCATCGTTCCTTAATTCAAAGATGCACCTCCCCTCCGCCCCCCAACTTCTTAACAGTTCGAAACATTTCTAAAGTCTCATCTGTAAAATAGGCATAATAAAATCTACTTTCTAGGGGTGCTGAGCAGATTAAATGAGATAATATCTATATATACACAAAGTCAGTCAATAAATCAGCTCTTACCCCATAGGAACAGATCTTGGGGAAAGACCAACTCTTCCCTTGACACACAAACCCCCTTTACAATATTACCGATAAGTAGTAAAATAATTTGTATACAGCTTTCTAGGTCTATCTGGCACGTAAGCAAGGCCTCCTGTGTGAGGTACCGCAGGGCGTGAGGCAGAGACTGACCCTGCTGCTCCCAGCCTACGACAGCAGGTCCACGTTAGTTAGAGACTCCGAATTCCTGCCCTGGCTTCCTGGGTTCTTAGCCAGGCCTGTACTCATCTGTCATACTGCAACTGCTGACTCTGCGCTTCTTCCCAATGCTTTTCCTTCTCTGTGTTCACATTCTCTGTAGGTCCCTTCCCCAAATTGGGCCTCAGAGTATTTCATAGTGGTTAGAAGTTTGGATTTTATTCTGAATGCAATTGGAAGTCATTGAAGGGTTTGGAGCAGACATGATCTGATTTATATTTTCAAAGATCTCTGGCTGCTGTGTAGACAACAGACTGGAGGGAGCCAAGAGCAAGGGCAGGAAAAGTAGCCAGGGTGCATTTCAATTGTCTAGGTGGAGTCATGGAGATTTGGACTCACCCAATGGAGATGGAAAAGACCAAATGGATTCAGGAGATATTCTGGAGGTCAAACTGAGAGACTCGCTAATGGACAAGATGTGGGGAGTTAGCACAGGGAAGAATTCAAGGGTCAATTTTTTTCTTTTTTTTTGGTGGGGTGGGGAAGAGTTAAGTAGGTTAACTGCAAAGTAATCTGAAATGTTCTTTTTTATATTAAAGTATAGTAAGCCTTTAAAACTACTGCTTTGAATGACACTGCCCCTCCCAACACTTCACAGCTTAAATGTGAAGGCCACAATTTAAAAGTCACTCTCTCCCTGACCATCCTATGCAACGCAGTAAAGGCGCCCTGCTGCTTCTTACTCCCTCTCTCAGCCTCTTACATTGACTCCCTCTAGAATGAAAGGTCTTCCTCAGCAAGCGCCTTGTAGGTCTGTGTCACCACTGTCTCCTAGCACTCAGCACAGGTCTTACACAGGAGAGCACACGATGAATGAATGTACCACACAGTGACAAATACGTTATGGATGAAAATTTACATTTTCATGAATTTTTAAGATAAAACTTGATTAGCTGTCCCTCTGATCAGAATGGGGTTGATGTTCTGTGGTAGACGTTCATTCCCCTTCTCTGCTCCCAGCAGTACTTTAGGGAACAATGTTTGAGAAGTCCTGACCAGACTAGACTATCTCATTGGTGACATTCTAGGGGTCTTGTGAAAATACAGTAAATTAGCAGCAATGAGGTGATCTGTGACTCTAAACAGAGATGTTAAGAGGGAGTCCACTTGCCAAAGCTAACGTTTACCTTTCTAATTCCAAGTGAAATTTTGTAAGGGAAAAGAAGGAAAGAATGTCATAAGTCTTATTAACAATATTCTAAGAACTTTTCAAAAGGATCTTCAGACTAAAAAAAATTATCTTTCACATCAATAGGCAAGAATGGACAGGGGTAAGAAAAAGTTAATATGCTTCTGGTCCAATCTTTTAGCCTATGATAAAGAAAAACATACCTTCATTTCATAATGACACCAAATACTGAAATAAAGCCATGAAGAAAACTATTCTGCTTGGAAAATCCCACTTTGCAGCCTTCTCTCTTTTGTAGATGAAGTGATACCCATACTTCTGCGTCAATGTTAAAACTGAAATTATATCTGCCTCCCTTTCTCAAGTGTCTCTGGCATACCCAACATCCTGCTTCAGGAAGCTGGTAAAAGTTGGTGGGTAAAAGCATTTTTAAACAACAACAATAAAATACTAAGACACTCAGAAGGTCACTGATTGTGAGGGTGAACTTGACAAAAGGAGAACTTGATAAACTAAGACCCTTACTCACTAAAAAACAGATTAGTATATTTCATGGCTAAATCAAGAGACCTGACAGGCTACTCTTCATTATGTCAAAAACACACCCACCCAACTGTTAAAATTAGTAAAGAGGCTTCAGCTAATTCTTCTAAAACTGGATTCTCCACTTACAATTTTCTTAAACAGTGGAGACTTTCTGCCAATGCAGGTACATTCCAAATGTCAAGTAGGTCAGTAATAAAATGAAATGCTGGAGAGAAACTTTAAAAGAGACATTTAAAAATGGGCTTAAAAAATGGGCCCTAGCAGAGAACTGACTGGAACACACTGTGAAAAGATTACTGTAGTTCAGTACATGAATATTAATAGAAAAAATCCTGCAGTGTTCATAAATAGTTACGACTTGATGAAATAATTACAAATAATGTAAGTCAAAATTTTAGATCAGTTACAAGTGTCTGTAATGATATTCTATGCATAAAAAGCAAAAATATTTTAAAACTCTAAGGGCTTCCATTGACAAAGCTACTTACCTAGACAAAGAAATCTTTTGCTCAAATATCTACCACCTTCTGATTTTCTACAAATGAAAATTAGGGAGGGAGTGCCAGAGGGAAGGGCAACAGAGTATTTAAACATTGGGATAGTCATTAAACCCAAATCTTGATTTAATAACAAAATAGTTTAAGTTCTCAATTTATTATTATCATCAAACAGAGAGTTGTATATGGTCAGTCTGGAAAAAAAGATGAGAGAAGTTAAAGGTTTGTGGGTAAGTAAGAGAAGTTCACTATCAGCCTATCAAAGGATTTTTGAAATCTTGTTCTAGTACAAACAGTGTGAGAATTCTTGACTCCACATGGCACGTGCTGTTTAATCTCAAGTGGTATTTCTCCCCTCTCATTTAAGTTAAATAAGAGGAGCAGAGAGACAAGTCTTCTGCACTCAATGAGGTGAAAGCTGTTTGAAGACACGGCTGAACACTAATTCTGTTCCGGACACGGGGCATGGCAGGACCTTCTCGCAAAGACTGAGCAGGTCATTGTGGTAGAGGCTCTGGAAGCGCAGGATGAATGTCTCTGACCTGGCACCTCCTGCCACAAAGTTCATGACTAAGTTCACATGTCATAATGGGTGAGTGCTAAGTATTTCACAGCCAACTGTGAGCACTAACAGACATTTTTTTTTTTTTTTTGGTAAATGTACTTGTGTTTCCCTCTGTGACAAAAGGATATTCTTCTTTTCATTAATCACCCTCCAAAACAAGTCCACTCCACAATACAAAGTTCAAAAATACAAAATATACCTTGCCTTTACCAACCTAACCTTAAATAAACATCTTTGCCAAACTGGAGATCCTTCTATTTCACGAGACAGACTTAATAAAGGAACATAAGGAGCCTCTTATTTTAAAAAGCTTTTTGGATTAAGAAAATGGACAGTAATTTATGTAAATACATCAATCTCAATTGAGTTCTCTAGTATGAAAAGGAATAAATAATGCAGATCACCGTTTTTCGGATGAGTCCTCACTCTGCCACGGATATGGCAAAGACTCTGATGGAAATGGCAGGGATGTTACACAAAGGTGCACATAAATAAATGTGTGTATGATAAACGTGGTTGCTGGAGACGGACATAGATAAATGGGTATGCAACTGGACAGAGATGGCTGGAGACAGAGGGAAAGACACTGGCTCAGCTGTATCCCAGTAAGTTCACGGAGGTTTCATGTCTAAAAAATCTGAAACAACAGAATTTCTATTAAGAAGATTAAAAAAGTTAGTTCCACCTCCTCTTGGACAATTCAGAATAATGCTATCTTAAGAATAAGTCACGAACTACACTATTATGTAAAAAAATTTAAGGATAAAATAAGAGAAAAAAGCAGGATCCTAAAGGAAGATGAATGCTTATTAAATATCTTTAAATATCTAAGGCTGTTTCAATGCTATTAGATTGGCACCTAGAACCCCAAAATATCTACTATCCCCTGGGAAGGAGAGGCTACGCCTCTTCAATCATTCCTTAAATGCAAAGAGGTTTGACCCCCATGCAATGGATAAAAGTCACCCAAAAAAGGAACAAAAGAGGTGTTTGGAAAAACCAGAACACCATTCATCCCAGCTAACGACTTGTTCATTATGAGTGATGATGGATAAAGACTTCTCATGCTGAGATGAAATCAAGATTTATATGCATTGTTTCCTCTCCCAACTTGTGGGAAGATCATCATCATTTAATTCTATCTCTGCGGCCAGTGATGGGCATCCAGAGAGCTGGTTATCAAACGGCGCAGTCAGCTGGCAAAAGCCGAAACGTGCAGTTGGCACATCTGGACGGAGCCGCCACAGCCGAGGGTGAACAATGACTCCTGGCAAGCATCCAAATTGCTTGCAGACGCTAGCAGGTCTCATCTACAACCGCCCCTACCAGCATCTCTCTCTCTCTCTCTTTTTTATGAGAATCAGATTTTCATTGCTCCATTCAATTGCTCTCCTCTGCCATTTTTTACAGCTCTTATCGTTCCCCTGGAATATGGCCTTGAGACAGCTCATCCGTGTCCTTCACTGTGTTATCTCTTCTAACTTTTATTAAAACTTCAGCTTTCATCTGAAGATAGCTAATTAAATCTGGAACAGATTATATGCCTCCCCTTAAAAAGAGCACAAAACTATTTTCTTCAAACTGAGCAATGCTTTTTTTCCTTTCCAAAAGATGAAACCAAAGATGTTTAACAAGTCTCATTTATTTACAAAGCTAGTTGGCAGGTCATATATAGGTTGATTCATATTAAAGTTGTCTGTGGTATGACAAATCTTTGAGCTATTTCTCAAAATAATTATTTCTCAATACTGGTAATATTTTCCTTCACATCCTTTAAACATCACAGCTAACACCAGAAGCTGATTTTCTGTATAAAGTTGGGGAATGAGGAATTAGAGATTAACAGGTATTTGTGCGCATCAAGCGATTTATCTTTTTGAAGTCTTTTTACAGTTGCCCTCATTTGGTAAAAATGAAAATGTTTTCTTTTATTTTATACCCTAAACACTAGCAACCAAAAGTTTCTCCTATGGACAATGACATGAAAACATGAAATTAAAAGCATTGCTTAAAATTTAGGATTGATTTGATTTTTAAGACAGCTTTACACCAACTAACAGTTAGCTTAAGTAGCTTTGTCTTAATCTATCACAAATTATTAATGATGGAGCTTCCATAACTGATAGGAACACACTCTTCTCACATATGCCACTGATCCAATCCCTTCCTTGGGCCGAGGGGCAGTTTAAAAACCACTTTTTTGTTGTAGATCTGCTTATCAAACCTTTTGGTAATGATGTCTGAAACAACCTGGCCAGCCATCACACACACACACACACACACACACACACACACGCACGCACGCACGCGCGCGCGCGCGCGCGCGCCCCAAGTCCTTTTAACAAAGGGTTAAAGCTCCTGTGGCTGGGGTATGATTTAACTGTCCCACCTGAAATTTTCTGGGATCCTTTTCTTCGCTTCACTGCCTTTAGCAAGATTTCTTTCATGGTGACCTTTGTGTTGTCCACCTGAATAAGGGAGAATCCATGAGCAGCATTTCTGTAGGAAAAGACAAATATTAAATCATTACCAACATTCAACCAGAGGGATGCTAATGTGGTCTTCATTGTGTTTAAGAAAGTTTTAATAAGTATACATTGAAGCGCCAATTATTTAAAAATAGGTTAAATAAAACTATTTCTAGTGTGTGTAGGGGGAAGCATTCTTGTGTGAACAGTTCTAAGTGATAGGTCAGAGTTATGGAAGGTTTTTCTAATTTATCTCAAATTGAATCTAATGGTCTGTGTGGGTCACTGCTACCATGGGTTCCTAGTGTTGGCTCCCAAGCCAAATCCTGCAGCAAGGACTGACAAACGATAAAGTTGGCTTATGTCAGTAGATGTCACTGTAGGCAGATACTACCATCATATTAAAGCTCAGGGAGCCCTGGAGGAAAAATATCGTGGGGTTGGGGTCAGGGGATAAGATAGCCCAAAGCAATTTAGAATAAGGAAAAGAATGGCTCTTTCTAACTGGCTAGTAAATCTATTTTTTTAATATATAGTCTCTGCACACTTCAGTAGGAATATTTTAAAATACTTAGTCCTAGAAGGTCAAATAAAGTACCAGCTGAAGCATAAATAATTACAAGACAAATACTAACACTACTTGTAAGCTTCCAGCCAATCAACGGATGGGGGGCAGGGGGGGAGAGGTTCATCTAGATAGGAAAAAACTGGTAAGGAACAAGTACCCTGAAAACAGAAGCCCATCCCTGGGTGAGGAATAACTTCACTAAGACTGTTAATTGCAATAGCAAGGATCACAAATACTACTCACTATGCTTGGGCACTGGAACAAAACAGGCCAATTCCAAGCAACTCATGTAACAAATGGGACCCAAGTTTCCAACTATGGAACATGGGAATTGCCACAAGGAGTTTGGTCGCATTCCCATTTCCCCACAAGAATCTCAAAAGGGAAACACAGCCAAAAAACATGGCAGAACTTCATATTGACAAGAAATCTGAAAGAAAAGCCAAACCCCAAGCTAAGCTATGGAAAAGCTTCCCAATGGTAGGACAGGCTGGGAAGGGGCCTTAAACCCAGCTTGGACCCAACCAGGTGGCTGGCTTTCCACAGGGGCTGGGGGCCGATCTCAAAACCAAGGACCCAATTTGCTTCCCTAATACAAAGACATCTCCACACCCCTCCTCTCCATACGGCTTGCTGTTTAATCCTTGACATTCCATTTGTTAAAAAGCAAAAGCCGATGCTAGTCTAGCCAGCACGATCATCCATTTTAACTTGGTCAAGTTCTTGCTATCGAACAGCAGGCCTGAGAACTGTCAAGCTAATTTTACTGAACACTCTGTTACTGAATCATGCCTGAGCCCCGGCCATTCTTTACCTCAGAAGCTGGACCCCATCCCAGAACAATCTTTAAAAGTTTATTTTACTGATCAAAGCAAAATAAGAAATAGCTCTTTTTTTAAAACTATATTTAGGGAGCGATGCAGTAAGTGATACTTTGGCAAGAGTACTGAAATGTAAAGTGCCTTGTGCATTTATAAAGTTGGGGATATTTGCTCTGGCGCTAGTCCAGTGTATGTTTGGAACAAATGCCAATCACCCTCGTTCCGACTCGCCTTCCCCTGCTTTCTCCTCGGAAGTCGGTATGTGCTCCATCTGTGACAATATGTTGGGAGATGGATGAGTAGGGCCTAAAAGGGAACACAAGTTCTCGGGTACTCACAAACTAGTCCTAGGCTAGATCTCACGAACTTCCACCCACCTGAGTTCCACCTGAACTATTTTAGATTTGCGTCTGCTTAGAAATTGCTTACATTCTCTCCTAATGTGCTGCTGGCTGACAGCATTATTTCAAAGCAATCCGTTTATCTTTTTCAGCAAAGGCAGACTAAAAGCTCAAAATGAAGCCTTGTGTTTGGACTAACTTCCATAAATTAAAAGTGTCCTTTTAAAAGATTTTTGAACAGAGGAAAATCCCTAGTCTGTATTTTTCTGTCATTTTACCAAAACGTACCTGGGTGACAAGGTTAAAGCAAGCAGAGGAAATCCCTGGCACTTATCATCCACAGGCATTACTGATAAATTGTGTGGTGGAGGAATAAAGGATTACCTTCTGTATTTTTTCATTACACTTTTCTTTTGTTACAGAATACATAAATCCGTTGTGGCACAATGTAATATGTATCACCAGGCTACACCTGCGGACGCTTCCGAGCGGCTGCCATGTCTGTGCAGTCAGGAATGATAAGTGAACCACCCGTGAATGTTAACGATAGTGATCATTCTGAGGTAACTCGGCTCTCCATCTTCCTTTACAGCCTCCGTGCCGAAGCCAGGGTAGCAAGGTTCATGAGAGGAAAATGAAAACAACAGTGAAGGGAAGGGCCTTCACAAGTGTGTGGGATCTTACTCTGGGGCTCCATTTCGGTAAAAACGTGCACATTAAAGGGAGAAAGAGGTTGTGACTGGCGTACTGCGCACTCAACTGGACCTAATGAAAGCTTCCTTGGGTCAGTCTCACAATCACTTGCTCCTCTCCCTCCAGACAAATGCCAACTTTGGATCTTGTTCCAAGTCTATAGCACTTAAGGGGTGAAATGTTTCTGAAACACAGGAGTACAGAATATAAGTGGTTCTCAGAATCTATCTAGGTGCAACTGTTAATAAATGGATATGGAGACTTGCTGCCACAATTTTCAGCTTGACTTCCAAACATTCTTGGTTTTATGCCTCATTTCTTCATATCCGGGACTTTTTATGGGCTTTCTAAAAAAGTCTATTGAAATACATCTTTTAAAGCCGCTTTTATTTAATGTTGGCATTGGGTCTGAGACCGAGAAGACAAAGATCTTGGGGGAAATGCTGGTGGCATCTAGGTAGGGTGCCAGTCCTGCCTCCCTTCCTTGTGGCACTGCATTCTAGTATCTGCGTTGTGACCTGTGCTTGGGTGAGTGGCCGTCAGATGGACAGACAGATGGATGGATAGACAGATGGGCTACAAACCCAGAGTGTCGGCTCAGAAATGGCTCCTCCTCCTGCTCCCCTCGCGGAGAGACAGCTTGTTTTCCGCTAGTGCAGGGCACTCTAGGGGCACCGAGCAGAAGCAGCTGCCCTTCCACAGCTCCTTGGGCTGCCTGTGTTGGGTCTAGGATGAAGCGCCACTTCAGGGAGCTGACTAAATGCTGTCAGGAGTGCTTCAGTCAATTCAAAGTTAGGTCCTGTCAAGTCTTGTAACCACTGAAAAACGTACAGGCATTTTAAAAAGAGATTACTCACTTGAGGAATTCAGCTCTCTCCCATTTCAAAGCCACTCAGTTACCACTGGGAAGTTTTTATACCAGCATTAACCTAACACAATGAGCCTTTCTTTACTAAGTATTAAGCTAAAGGTGACAGAGGACAGGGAGGAAGTAGGGGCACAGGTCTTCATCTGAAAAGCTTAGATTTTATTTATAGGGACAGAGCCGGAACCAGAACCCAAGTTGGAAGGCAACATATTGGAGAGAAAAACTCATGGGCTGGGAGTTAAATACCCTTTGGTTCAAATCCTGGTTCGACTGCTAACCAAAATATTGCCATAATACGTGGGACCCTCAGCTGCATCCATGAAATGAGCGGGCCACTTTGCTACAGAATTGTCAGCAGGATAAAACAGACAATGAGTGCCAAGCACCTGGCACTAAGGCTGGCAAACGTAAAAGCAGTTTACAAATCTTGGTTCTCTCGTGTTCCCCTTGTCCCAAGTCACTGCCCCAAGAGAAAAGCCCCATGCATCCTCTCTCCTCTTAGCCCACCCCAGCTGAGACTGCTTTTTTGGGGGAAGGGAACTCAACCCTGATTGCTTATAATTGGTAACTCAGGGCCATTAAAATGTGCAAATTTGCTGGGCATGGTGGCAATATTCAGGGGCACTGTTGGCAATAGCCTCTGGCCCAGTCATCAAAGCCCCCTAGGCTCAAAGGAGAGCACCCTGGGCTCAGTTTTAAAGGCCTTCTGTTTTGAGAGAGTAAACCAGGGAAGTAGGTATGTTCCCCCTCAGCTTAACTCATTGGCTTTCAATGGGGATGTTGGAAGTCAAAAACCATAGTGGTGTTGCAGAGAAATTCCATGAGACTTATCAAGAGTTTTTTGATCTACACAGTACAAGATGTTATTATTATTCAATAATTACAACAATAATAACAGCAACTACTACCTACTGAATACTTCTTATGTGCCAGGTGCTGTGTTAAGCTTTTAAAATTTGTATTAACGCATTCGATCCTAAAATAGGTACTATTATTATACCCATTTTACAGACACTGAGGCTGGAGGCATGGGGAATTTACCTGAGGTCACTCATCTATTAAGAGCCTATTTTGGATCCTATTAAGAAATCAACAACATGGTCCCTAACCCAAGTAGCACAGTCCAGCAGGAGAGAAAGACAAAGCAAACAAAGAATTCTAGTTCTGTGCTGAGCACGAGGATGGAGGCAAGCTCAGAGTGCTGCCAACACAGGGGCACTTCACCCAGCCAGGTAGGGCTGAGGGGCCAGAGAGGCTTGCTAGTGGAGATGTCTCAAAACACAGTTGTCTTTTAGCTCTATACTATGTTAGAAAGATGGTGACACCAGAAGGCAGCAGAGCACAGCAAGCTCTAGAGCAGAGCCTTCCTTGGGTAAATGAGATAATCTAACTTCCATCTACATCTACCTCCATTTTCGTCTACACAATGGAGATAATTCTTAGATCGTAAAACTGTCGTGACTGTGTTAACTATTTTAAAATAGTAAACATAATACTTGTCATATAATAAATACTTAATAAGCAATAGTTAACATATTACAATAATTATGGGCTTTGCTTTATATGTACAAAGAAGTGATATATAATGATGAGACAGTGACATAGCCAACATTGATTGAGCACTTGTTTTGTTCATTTAACTCCCCCAGAAAAGGCAGGTGCTTTAATCAGTCTCATTTCATACTGGAGGAAATTGAGGTTTGGCAGGGTTAAGACACTTGCCTGGAGTTACTCAGCTAACAAGTGGGGGAGCCAGGACTTGAACCCAGGCTTGAACCTCCAAGCCGGAGTTTTAAATCTCTCTATAGCCCAGAAGGAAGTCTTGGGCACTCAAGAGAAGAAGAGATTTCCAGAGAGTCATCCTCCAGATTGGAACCACTGACCAATGTGTGGAGAAGGTTCAACTTCCACTGTAACAAATTCAGTTTGATTATAAATGTCCCAACTCTTGGACTAACCATACGACCTCCAAGATTGCTTTTTCAAGGCCAGTGGAGAATGCCATGGTTTCACAAGCCACAGTCTCAGTTTGTGGAATTGGGAAAGGCTGCCAAGAGTAGCATTCGATTCTCCAGTCCTGACCAGTCCCATAATAGTGATGAAGACACACTCCTCTAGTTCCCAACCTGTTCTGGTCCCAATTCCATGCATGTTCATTCTCTAGCACTTCAAGGTAGAAAATGAAAATATATGAGCAAGAGAAAGCCTTGTAATAACTGTAGCATGCCTGCTTTAAAGCAGGTCCTTCGGGTATTACTTTATCCATAAAGGGAGTTTACACTAGTGTGAATGCCACATTTTGTTTCCCCTTGCACCGAGAAAATTTTTTTTTAAAGGATCAAAGCGTATTGTGTGAGTATGCGATACCTGACATTGGACAAAGTACTCTTTTTCAAAACAGACATTTTCCAAAAACATAACTCGCTAGACTAATGGGCAGTGAGAAGCCAAAATGACTGCCCTCCGCCTTCTCCTTGTGTATCTTTGCCAGAGTCCTTGGGACTTGCCAAATCCGGTCATGCCTGCTTAGCTTGCTCGACTGATTGTGCCAGAAAAGAAAATAAGACACAGATGTATTTGAGCTCTTTGAGATGCCAGTAAGAGAGACAGCTAATGGCTTCATTTCGACCCTCCCCTTCCAGCTGGGCACAGGTGGGGGATAATGAGGTCCCTCTCCCTAATCAAACTCAATTATTTACTACTCTCTATAACCGCAAAGACATTCACATTCAGTTCAGAATATAAAACACACCGTAGGCTACTTCCAACCACTGCCACTGGGTATTTATAACAAACTCAAGTGGCTAACAGTTTGCCTTGGCAGGAGTTTAAGTGTGTAAAGTTTTGCAAACTGTTTCTGTTCAAATATGTCCTGCTGAAATGGGGTCCCAGGCGGGGTTCCATAACTGTCAGGTCAGTGAACTGCATAACATCTGAGAATGTATTCACCATGCAGTGCAGACAGGATCTGGAAATCAACCGCTTCGTTCTATCGCAACCTTCTGAGAAGCATCACAGTTTTTTCACCAGCAAGACTGACATTGTATTAATAAACATTACAAGTCACTAGCCTGACATGTACATAGCAGCAGCTGACAGACTCCAACACAAGCTGAGGGAAGAACAGAGGAAATCAAAATGAGACATAGTAACCAAACATGGCCAAAGGGGGTGGATCACGAAACAAATCACATTAACGTCAGAAATGTTAGTCCTAAACTTTAAGATATATAGCAACTAAAGCAACAATCTGGTATAGCTTTTGGATACTAAAGTAGTAGATGGCTATCTAAAATGTGTGCTTTTATTGTAAGAACAAAGCGTATCCTGGCGCGATTTCAACAGACAGACATTCCAGTGAGGAAAACATACATATTTAGCTTGTCTGACCTTTAAATTCTTAGAAGTATGTAATTAATGCTTTCCATCTTTATTACTTGCTCCAATATTTCTGTCACTTTAAAGAGACAAAGAAAAATCTTTTCTTTTCTCTAGACAGTAGCTGTTGCCAAAAAGGAAATCAAGTCAGATTCACAAATACAAAATTAAACAGGCTGCATATGTTACATTTACATGCACGAGGACAATCTGCACAATGAAAATGTTTGCTAATACAACAGAATGAAAAGAAACAACACACAGTTGGTCCTCTAAGACTCAAACAAACAATAAATAACTAGGATAATTTAAACTCATATTGTCAGGCCTGGTTACAAAGAACAGAGGCATCTTTTTTTTATTCCTTATCCTATTTCAGCTCTGCCCCTTACCAAACTGTATGACCTTGGGTAAGTAACTACCTGTCTGATCCTCAGCTTACATATTAAAAAAGTGAGTTGCTTTTAAGGAATAAATGAGATAATGGCTACCAGAGGCACCAAACTGAGTGACTGTACAAAAATGCTCACTTCCCTTTTTTTTTTTTCTTCCCTCTCCAGACCACAAGGCAATATCACATAACAGTAGGAGAGGCTTCAAACTAATGACATCCTTTCATAAAGGTCCGGTCACTTGGGGTGTACTGCAGAGATCTCATCAAGAAAGTATACTAAAACTACTGACCCTTTTGAAAAGCCCTCATACAGGAAAGAACAATGAATCTAGAGCATGCCTCTTAAAAAAGCAGCTAATTTTTCCCTTTATGCAGAGCCAAGAGAAGCCCGGCAGCCTCTGGGAGTCACCATGCCCAAGGCAGCCCAGCTTCCGGTGCAAGACCATCCACTGTCTTTCCAGCAGTCTCCTTCCCAAATAGCAAAATCCTAACTGGACTCTATTTGCTCTGCAGCCCTTGGTTAGAAGGGTTCCTTTCCCATGTTCACCTGATATATTAAACATTTTAAGTAGAATACATATATAGGAGGGCAGTTTAATTGTTCTTACTGACTTATGATCTAGGGTGATTTGGTCCATTTTATTGGTTTTTGACTTTTCTGCCCTTAAAACCCCTTTTCCCCACTCCAGCGTAAGATCCTGGTATGAAACTCTTAATGTCAACACATGTAATGAATCACGTCATCACAGTTGCTTCTGTCACTGTCATTTTTTAACTCAAATCTGTTTCACAAATTCTGACTGAATCAGTTCAAGGTGGAGGATGGGAGGAGATGGACAAAGCAGGTTCCTCCCTGGTCCACCACAAGATCTGGTTCTCCTTTGTCCTGCTATGTCTAAAGGCCCAGAGGCCTTGGTTTGGTCACTGCTGGCAGGCAGCACTTCTC
Source organism: Equus caballus (assembly GCF_041296265.1). NCBI lineage: Eukaryota > Metazoa > Chordata > Mammalia > Perissodactyla > Equidae > Equus > Equus caballus. The sequence goes on from NC_091708.1 coordinate 37,537,219, forward strand.
CAGATGCTGGGAACCAGCTGAGATCCATCTCTTTACCTAGTTTTGAGGGCCAACCAAACCCCTCGCCCCATAACTCTGCCACTACTTCTCCCCTTTGACACTCCTGATATCCTACACTCCTTCCAACGTCAATGCCGAGGCTCAGAGTAGCTAACAGTCAGCAAATTAGGGACTCCTGTTCATATACACATTTGCTGTGTCCGAAATCAACGAACAAAGGATATCTTAGAAATCCACTTGCTGATCTGGTAAAGGAGGCAATTTCCATTAGCAGGCTCCTAATTTGCAAGTTGTTAGAGTAATCCATTCTCTTTCCCCAAACAACAACTCTATTTCCAGGGGTTTCCTGGGGCCCAAAGGCCTGGGAGGGGAAGGCAGATCTAGATCTTACTCAGTAAGAACATCAAAAGGTATCCAGATCCACATTCTTTTCCACAGAACACTTCCAATTAGGGATTCGTTTAAGTTAACTAGCTCCTCTTTTTAAATGTAAATAATTACATAATAAGTCATTATCTTTGCATGAGCGAACAAAGGGAAATTTTAAATTTTCTTTTGTATGAAGAAACACAGCTCTGTTTTCTAATTTTTCTATAATAGACATATTGATGTGTAATAAAAACCCAAAGAAAGGTTAAACACCATACACACTTAGTGTGAATTATTCAGACTGATAAACCTCTGACAGAAATAAAACAGCAACGATGTAATATTTCCTACATACCAGGGTCTAAGCTAATCTCCTCATAGCAGCATTTCCTACCTGAGGTTGAAGGGCCCCTAGGGTCAACAGATGAATTCACAGGCTCTCTAAGTTTCAGAATTTAAAAATTTTGCTTTTAGTTCAATGAAAATCATATATATATACATACATACATGGACACACATATACATATATATGTATCATATACATGATATATATTTAGCTCAAAAGCAAAACTGTATATATATTGATTTATATATAGTGACATATAAGTGATAGACATAGATTTAGATGTAGGCCACTTCCAGTTTCCATGTTCCCCATTTTCCACCCAGCTGGGGAAGCCCTGAGTCAGTGCTTAGAGGGGTAACATGAGGTATCCAGGGGAGCAACCTGACCCTCATTAGACAGATATGAACAAGAAATAAACTTACCAGGATAAGCCACAGTTGACAAATCAGCCCATGCCCATTTATTTATGTTCTGTCTATAGCTATTTTCATGCTACCATGGGCAGAGTTGAGTTACAGAGATTGTATGGCACAAGCCTAAAATATTTATTATCTGGCCCTTTAGAGAAAAAGTCTGTCATTAAACTGGTGAGATTTGGGGAGTTGTGTGTTCCAGCAGCTAGAGTTATTTAATATCACTTAAATAACTCTACTATTAAATTATTAATCTATTAACTATTAATCTATTAAATAATTCTTAAATAACACTTAATATGTGGCTTAGTAAAGGCCACATAGCATCACTGCAAGTTGCATGTGAAACAGTTTGCTGAATAAAGAAAAGTGATAGGAGAAGTGGGCACAAGGCTCTCTCTGGAAAAGGCTTGCCGATCTCTGAAGAATTCATGCTCTGCGGTGCCCACGTCACACCGCACAGGTATAAATTAGGCAGAGAGCCCGCCTATGTATAGGCCGATCGACAACAGTAGAAAAAGCAAGGTGACAAGTCCTCCTGGTTCATCCAGGACTGAGGGGGATGCTCTTGGACGCAGAACTTGCAATTCTCAAACAGGGAAAGTGCTGGGCGAACTGGCATAAACTGGTCATTCTAGCAGAAATGTTCTTTACTTTACTTTGCCAGTAAAGAACATTTAAAATTTGGGGTGGAATCAATTGGCCGAGTAAAATAATGAACTAGTAATTAAAAATATATTCATTGTTTAAAGGACAAATAATAATATGGTAATCTGATATTTCATATGAAAATCAAAAGACTCAAATTGACAAGTAAAATATTTAACATTCGTTAAACCCAAAATGTGATTTAATTTCACCCAAACATCATCTGCTGCATTAAAGTTGTTAATTTGCATTTTGTTAACGTTAGAGTTTTGTTTGCACTTAATTTGTAATTTTGTTTGGGTTGCATAAAGACATGGAATTTATAGCTAGAATTTTACATTTGTATGTGTTTAAGTAACATTATAATAAAACTAATTTGGCCAAACACTGAGGCTTCAGAACTAATTTTCCTTTGAAAGAGGTCTGGACATTACTTATGTCTAAGAAAATTCCTCACAACAATTCCATGAGGTAGTTACTATTATCCTCATTGCTTGATCCACAGATGAAGAAACTGAGACTACAGTCACGAAGCAAGTCACTAGTGAAGCTGCAACTTGAACCCAGGTTAGCCTAAGTTCAAGCCCATGCTGCCTCGTTTAGAGCAGGGAAAGACAGTCTACTGGAGTCCCCTGGTTGGGTGGTGTGAGGGCGTGTGAAAGCCAGAAGGCAACCCGGGGCTTCACGGTATTCAAAAGGCAGGAACAGGGCTGCAGAAGAGGTTAAGTGGGCGCAGAAAGCAGAGTGGGGCAGAAAGCTCAGCCACGGGCCCTCCTAGCAGCCCACAGACCTGACGGTTTATTCATTCCTTCTCTACGAAGTCCTGTGCTGGGTGCTAAGGATACAGAGATAAATGAGACTGTGCCTTCCCTATCTTCAAGGAGTTCACAGTCTTGCTGCTATCTTAAAGGATGTCTGCCCATAAGTGGACTAATTTGAAAGTCTGCAGATCTCCAACATCCCCTCCTGCCCATGTTTAGCAAAAGTTTCAGTCCAGCTGAGCAATGTCCATGCAAACTCTGGCCCTCTCCTGCTAGAAAACAGAAAGTAGGGGAAGAAGAAAAATGGAGAAGTAGCAAAGAGATGTATTCGGTTACCCATTCAAGAAATATTTGTGGCATACCTACTATAGTAATGGAGCTATGCTAGGCTTTGGGCACAAATGATCCAATTCTTGCCCTCAAAGGACTTTTACTAATAACAATTACTGCAGCAAACACTTAGACAATGCTGCTATCAGCCAAGCACCGTTCTAAGTGCTTTATATATACTAACTCATTCAATCCTCACACCGGCTCTATGAGGGGGGTATTATTATTACCCTCATTTAATTGAGCCATAGAAAAGGTAAGCAATTCATCCAAGACCACACACACTAGTAAGGCTAAGGTTAGGATGGGTACCCAAGCAGTATGGCTCTAGAAGCCACCATGCTTGTATCTATTACACTACAGAGATGGCTGAATGTCGGCCTTAAGACAGTGGGATTCACTTGAATGACTAGACCAACTCTAGATTCCCCTACCCCTATCCCAACCCTCAGCACGGTGTTGGAAAGAGCATGGACTTTGAAGTTAGGCATGGAGTCAAATCCACGCCTAACAGCAATACTGCACAGCCTCAGTTTTCATGTCTCTAAATTGGTCATAATAAAAACTGGGCTATTTTTCACATTAAATGAAATAACATATACACAGTTGGCCCTTAGTAAATGCTAATTCACTTCCTATTGTCAAACCTAGCTCCCTCTTTCTGGTCCAGTTCAGTGTCTTTCCCGCCGCTTCCTGTCCATTCTCAAGTGGGAGAGAGATGCAGGAGGAAATGGGGGAAAGGAAGAGAAGGAGTTATGGATTTACTTATTTTGCTGGGATTTCACTCTCTGAAACTTTGGACACATCCCCGGAGACTCCTAAAGTTCCACTCGGTCCTGCATTTGCAGGAGAGGCTTTCCTAACTTAGAATATAGACCAGAAAGGTGAACGGGAGGTTGCTCAACCAAGAAAATAGACACAGGGCAAATGGTCATTAATCCATACTATTTCATCAGACAATTGAGAAAAAGAAGAAACAGAAAACTTATTGACACTTTTGTTCTAAATGTTCACATATAAAGATTTTACTTTACCTTGTGTTTTCAGAAATACTCCAGACACATCAAATAAACTCTCTTGAACTTTAAAACAGAAAAAGAATTGACTGAGGTATGTGTGTTTGGGAGTGGAAGTACAGGGATGGGAGTGATACAAGGAAAAAAAAAATAAGAGTACTAAGCTTAAAGCAGTTGTTGTTACTCTCTGCCTCTTCCCCTCTCCCCTCTCACATTCTCCAGAAGGTGCCGGTCACAGAGAGACACTGTTTAGTCTTAGATGCTTCTCCTGGGAAGGTATGTTCATCCCACCCACAGCTCCACTATACTGAAAATCATTGATTTAAAAGCTCTTGTTTTAAAAAGGACTTTCAGTTCTAAAGACTGCCATGATCATAGGTTAATATTTATGCAGTAAAAATTTGTGCTAACGAGAACAATTCTTCTAGTCACGTATTAATAAACAATCAAAATGCAAGTGGAAACTATTGAAATACCACTGTATACATCTTTTAAAGTAAAAAGAAAAAACTTCTAATGCCACCTTGTAATGGTAAGACTGCAAAGATGGTTTTGTGAATTCTCTTGGTAGCTCTGTAAATTGGTACACCTTTCAGAAGGCTACAAGTCAAGACAGAGTGAGAGTCTGAAGATGTTTCTACTGACTAACAATCCTCCTAACAAGAAAATACCCTAAGGAAGTTATTCAACAGAAGGAAAAGGGACATAGACAAGGACTATCATTACAGAATCCCTTATTAAAGCCACAACAAGGCAACAATCTCAACATCCTGTGAGAGGCATCCAATGTACCCCAAACATTTTTCTGTGGTATTGCTCATCGTATTTTAATGATTCAGTTGACAACTGTCTCCCCACTAGACAGTAAGCTCCATGAGCAGAGGAGTTGTCTGTGTCTAGAACCTTGGCACATAATAAATGTAGACTGTAGGAATTAAGAACAGATATTGAAATATTTGTCATATAGTGTTAAATAAAAATAACACAATATGTACATCAGAACTGAAACTGTGTAATATATATATATACACACACAGGCAAATGATTATACAAAAATGAAAAGTTATATTAGGATGGAGAAATCATTGGATAACTTTTAAATTACTTTAAATATTCTTTAAAGTGGTTGTTTTAGTGCCCCTGAAATGTAAAAAAAGGGAAAATATTTGCTGTTATACACCCCAAACACACCATATAGGGATGAAACGGCAATTACAAAAGCTTGAGGAACCACCCCAGCACTCACCTACAGGCACTCAGGTATTCTTTCTTTGCTTAAGAGTAGAAAAACCCATAACACTTATAGATCATAGGTAGCATAATCCTATTTTTAGTAAAAATCTGAACCAAAGGCAACATGTTTCAAAGAGACGGGGGAGAAGTCCTCTAAAGCAATCCCTCTTTGGACGGTGAATTTGCTGGTTACTAACAGCAGGGGGTGCCAGAGGGATCGCTATTGTTCCCAGGAGATGGCCAGGACTGTCACGGCCTTGTTAGAAAAGCTCAAGCCGTGCTTAGAAAGCGCAGCTGGTTTTCCTGGAATGACCGGGACCTGTGGTTAAAACTCTGGTGCTCTGTAGACCTGAAAGGACAAAAATTACATTTTTATTTTCACTAATTTCTAACTGATATTTAGCACTTCCTTGAATTTAAGTGTAGTCAACAAAATCAAGTCTTAGCAGTCCTGGGGACTCTGTCATGAAGGGAACTCGCAGCTATTGTCCCAGCACATTACAGTTGCTGCAGACTCCTCAAATATCATTTATACTCATCACTACTTTGAAATGAGAGACCAGGAGTTCCTGTTGGACCTGCTGCTGGATCCTGTTATTTAATCTATCAATAAAGCCATACATATTACTATATGACTGATTTGTAGAATAACTTGATAACTATTTAAATAGAACGGAATTCCTTTGTACTCCTGTGAATTTTATTTTCTGCGTTTACAAACACTTTTCTGAAAAGGGCTTTTACAGGCTTTACTAGACTGCCAAAGGCATAGGAACACTGCTCAGTCTAAAGAAGGCAACAGAGAGGAAAAGTCAATTTGATCTGAACAAAGTTGGAGAGCAAAAGAAGCATTTTAAGTCACAAGAGAAGTGGCTGCGACACATATTTTCGTGCAGTTTGGACTCCTCGAAGAGAAAGCAGGAAACCCAGAATTTTTGCTTCACAGGCTCCAAACTGTCCCAGTATTTTCAGAGGCCTGGTTCACAAAAATGACATCCAAGGTACACCTAATACAGCTTGCTACTTCAAAGCAATCTGCATTTGGTTTAGGTGCAGAGGCATGAAATACAATGCAAATGTTGTCCCCAACATCTCTCTGGAAGTAACCATTACATGTGGACTCCTCACATACCAAATACCATCCCCTTGGTGAACAAAACCAAAATTAAATCCAAAATACAAGAAGGTAGAGATGAGACACTAAGATAAGTAACAGATACTAAGATACTCACATTCGAACAAAGAGTGACTCTTTGGATGTCAGACCTGGAGATGAATATTTTTCAACCAGGGCCAAAGTGCTGAAGCCGAACTTATGAATGGGCTCGTTGGAATCCAGCGGGGGGAAATCTGTGTCAACCTCCCCGTCATCCTCAGCGATATGCAGGCAGTAGGCACTAACATTGTCACTGAAAGAAAAACCAAGAAGGTGAGTGAATGCCAAGGTGAGGCAGGGACGAGACCAGAGGCCACAGCGTACAGCAGGCAAACTGGACACTGCCATTCTTTACCTCATAGCCTGTGGGACAGTTAGATTCCCCAAAACCTACCGCATTTGATAGAGAGAAAAAACACGGCAGTGCAAAGGGACAGAAAAACAGTGCGGAAGGAGAGCCTCTACACCACTCCAGGCTTCCCACAAATATCACTGAGCACCTACTGTAGGTGGAACACAGAGCCCCCCCTTAGATCAAAGATGAGATTTAGTATCAGCCCTCGAGGAAGCTTATAGTACAGCAGGGAAAAAGGAAGCATGACGTTAGCTATAACAGCAATGTAAATAAAATACATATCACAAAAGGATACAAACAAACCATAAAATAGGAGCAAAAATTATTTGGGGGGAATCAGAGGCCTCTGATTTATGGCCAGGATTAAGAAAATATCTGTGCCCTAGCTTGGGAGAAGTACTCAAAGTAACTAAGACAATCTATACAGTTCTCCTTTCTCTGCGGTAAAGCAGACTCACTTGGCCGGATCTGATTCCAAACACCAAGCATACTTCACAGAGTCAAAGCACATGCCCCGATTTACCCTGACGCAGATATCTGGCCCTCTCGCTGCCTCCTGGACTTCTCTCATTTCCCTAGAATGTCAGTCAGTAATCCCTGGCTCCCGCCTTGCCCACTTTAGAATCAACATGCACCTCCTTCTCTTTCTTTGGGGGAAGTAAAAAGTCAATTTGTTGGAAAGATTGGGAAACCACACCAACATAAAGACAATTTAAAACTGAAGTCAACTTAAATACTTTAAGGTACCTTGCTCCAAAGCTGAATTGGGAAACTGCAAATCTGCCAGCACTCAGAAGCATGAACCTAATAGTTCAGAAAGCGGTAGGATTCTAAATTCTGCAGCTTAAATTTGGAATTTTAATTATATGATTGATGCTTAAATTAATTAATTGCAAGTGTATGCTAATTGTTTAATTGGTTGCTTGATCTATATAGATCATTTTTTGAATTAAATGAGTTGATTTACAAAGTTTATTGATTGGATGTGACAATGAATTATTTCACCGACTACCTGATTTGCAATTTTCCCAATTAATTCACAAATCTTTAGCTGCAACTCAGCTTATTGAGAGAGAGCCTACTTCAGGTGATCTATACTCAGTCTGTCATGACTAAGAGATATTTATTATATACAACAGGTAATAAGGACAGATTAAAATTAATGGGAACTGTAAATTTGTTAAATGGATGGATAACAAGAAAGTAATCTGGCTACGTTTGTCACTATAAATTTCATGTATTTGCAATGCTGATAAGAAATTTAAAATTCATCTCTGAATGGTATGGGAAACTTACAGATCTTTGCCAAAGGTTACTAACCTAACTTAAACACAAAACACTTGCAGAAGGAAGCCGTTCAGATGAGAAAACCGTCAAGGAGTAGTAGCCAAGAGCTTTGTGTCCAGAAAGACTTGAGTTGAAACCTAAGGTGTGGGGCCAGCCCGGTGGCGCAGTGGTTAAGTTCGCATGTTCTGCTTCTCAGCGGCCCAGGGTTCGCCGGTTCAGATCCCGGGTGCGGACATGGCACCACTTGGCAAAAGCCCTGCTGTGGTAGGCGGCCCACATATAAAGCAGAGGAAGATGAGCATGGATGTTAGCTCAGGGCCAGTCTTCCTCAGCAAAAAAACAGAAAAAAAAAGGAGGCAGATTGGCAGTATTTAGCTCAGGGCTAATCTTCCTCAAAAAACAAACAGAAACTTAAGCTCCACTGCACATGGGCTATGCAATTTCAGAGAGTAAGTTTCACCTCCCCGAGTTTCAGTTTCCACTTCTATAAAAAAGGTATAATCACCTAACTCAGAGGTGGCTGTGAAGATTAGATAGTATATGTAGCATCTAGCACAGAACAGAGGCAACAAATAAATGGTATGGTAATTATAATAAAGTCAGATGGAAAACAACTCCTACAGTTATGTCAATCCTTAAAGAGAAATTGTGGGTACATATCAGAGCAATAAAGCAACACTGAAACTGAGTGACATGTTCCATGTACACACATCTGTTACTGGAGTTAACATGTCCACTGTGCTCCAGCCTTGGGGCCACAGAACCTCTAGGGTTTTATGAACAGGGCAGACACTGAGGAAGCAAGCAATGGACAGCACACATTATTTATTGCCGTGTAAATCATCCTGAGGAATGCCTGTGATTCGCCAGCACCACAGAGGTTTCAAGGGCAAATAATAAGCCTATTGATCGAGGCAGAAAGCCAAACATTGGTATCAGAAGAATTCTGCTTTGATTATCATGGGGCACTTCCAAAACCCCTCAAAACAAACTCAACAAATGTCACAGGCTAAGATTCGAGAGCCAAAAGACTCACTGTCAAGTGCTATTATTCTCCCCAGTTCTTAAATATGAAGTGTAAAATCCTTTATTCATTCCAAAAACATTCGCAAAGTGCCTATCCTGTGCCGTAACCTGTCCTAAGCACTGGGAACACAGCAAGGAAAAAAATGAATGAGTCCCCCTATATTATATAGGACTAACGGAAGTCTTTTCTGGGTCATAGTAAGTTTAACAGCAAACTGTGCTCCGCCCCCTACAACTCACAAATTGAACATCTGAGGGGAAAATGCCTACAATTCCATACTCTATGCATGGACATGTTGGTTCCTTTGTGCCTTTATAAAAGAATCGCTAACATGAGAAGTTACTGTGGTATTCTGACTTCTAAAACCGTGTCAGGACTCCCAATTCGGACAAGTACAATACCCATCAGCATCATTAGCTACATTTACAGAGTGCTGCGTGCTGGACACAAGCTCAGTGAATCTTCACACCAACTCTGTGAGTCATTCATTATTATTTGTATTTTACAAATTAGAATACTGAGGCTCAATGAGGTTAAGCGGTTTGCTCAAGATTAAAGAGCACGTAAGTGACAGAGCTGAGAGCCAAACCCAGGCCGTCATGAGCCCTCCCTCTTGACCCTCACCTGTCCCTCTGCCAAAGCCATGGTGTGTCAAGACTTCCCAAGGCCCTTGGGAACCCATGCCCCTATGGAAATGCTACATACTTCGAAAAGGAGGAAACCACAACACATTACTTATAAAAAATTAGAAGCTCAGAGATTTATTTCCACCTCCTCACTTTTACAGATGTGGAATAGACGCTGAGAAAAGAGGAATAACATGCCCACGATGACCGAGTTAGATTTTTGTGCGTGTGTGTGAGGAAGACTGGCCTTGAGCTCAAATCCATTACCAATCCTCCTCTTTTTGTTTGAGGAAGATTAAGGCTGAGCTAACTATCTGTGCCAGTCTTCCTCTATTTTGTATGTGGGACACTGTCGTAGCATGGCTTGATGAGCAGTATGCAGGTCCTTGCCCGGGATCCGAACTGGCGAACCCCAGGCCACTGAAGCAGAGCACATGAACTTAACCACTATTCCACCGGGCCAGCCCTGATCATCCAGGTAAACAGTGGTAAAGCTGGTCCTAGAGAACTCAGATCTCCTTACTTCTGTTCCATTATTCTCTGATCAAATCAGAAATTGGTAGCATTTTGAAACGGGGAGAGACAAAAGGGCAGCTGTGGTCCCTGACTCAGGAATCCCCCAAATATAGATATCTGGAGCTTACAAACAGTGAAAACAGGGGCGCCTCCTTATGACACAGTTTGGTGGAAGGAAGAGGGGGTTTGCAGTCAGATCTGGTTTTAATGCTACCTCAACCACTAACCAGCTCTGTGAGCATCTCCTACTGAGCTCCATTTTATTATCCATAAAAAGCTTTCCTTGATTTCTCTAGGAGAATCGTTTGGATTTCTAGGAGAATCCAACTGATTCTCCACTGTGGTCTTACAGAACTTGGCTAATATTTCTGCGTGTAACTTATCACACTGTTCTTTTTCTATTTATGTATCCACGTTCTCTTAAAGAGCAGATTCTTCTATTGTCTTTGCATCCTCAGTGAAGAGTAAAATGGCTGGCATTTAGAAAGTACTTAACAAATATTTGTTGAATGAATGAATATATGAATGTGTAGACTGAATCACTCTACCCATGAAAAAACATAAAGGGTATTATTAATGATGTGTGTGTTAACGAGAAGGGGAGAAGTAATAAGCTCTTCTTTTTCTTGCTTGTCACACTGATATCTGTTAACCAAATGGGGCTTTCTAGGCAATGCACATGTGTCAAAGATTGCAATTCAAGACAAGGGGAAAAGGCCACAGGCAGAGGTGAGGATGAAAGAGGCATTTTTACAGTTCATCAACATATGAGTACTGGCATCTCACTTTTTTACACTGAGAAATTATCACAACTATGTAAAAATGTTCAATTATATACATATAAAAAGACACGGAAAAGCACCAAAAAGTTTACAAAGGTTATGTTTACATTTAAGCAATGAGCACTTTTTTCTTTCTGAATTTCTATACTTTCCAGATGTCCCATAAGTATGTATAAATTTCATTCTCCTTTCTTCATAAAAGATTTATTTTTTGATAAGGGTAATACATGCTTATAGCAGACAATTTAGAAAGAAGAAAGAAGAAAGAAGGGTGGGAAATTTCTCACCCTGAGACACAGAGAGAATCACATGTCCTAAGGACTCTGAGCACTGCCTGCCTCACTCACCTCCCCGACCCTAAGTGTGGTCATTTTCTCTACCAAGTTCTGGAATTACAGAAGAAATAACCATATCTACTGCATAAGGGTCTTACAAGGATTAAGTGACTTAATTCATTGCACTGTGCCTGGCATGAAGAAGGATTCTCATTTTGCCAAGATCTCCTCCACCACTCTTAAGCTTCTGATTACACAGAAGCAGGATTAACTATCTAACAGAAGCACAGTGGGACAGCACGAGACAGAGAAATCCAAACGTCCTGCCTGTGAGTCACTATCAGAGAGGGAGGAACGACCAAAAGGCTAACAAACAAGTACAGGACAACTGGATCCACACCAAGAGGCTTAATTTTAGAGTTGGGCTGGCATGGAAGGAGCAGTCCCCTCAGTGACCATGAAGATTGTGAGAGGAGTGGAGTTTGAAGAACGAATGGAAGCAAAATGAAGCCTGTTGCCAAAAAGAGATCCTTTTGGGGGAGATATATATCTCCAAAGCTTTATTAAGGAGGACAACTAACTGAATCTCACTTATTCATATTTCATCAAGTAAGGCTAACATTTTTCATTAGACAAATTTATTTCATTGAATTGTTGACCAATATTCATTTTATGTTCAAAGGCCAGTAAGGCTTTTATGAAGAGACAGAAGCTTAGCGCATATATAGATGGTATTTAATTCATACATGAAAATTCAGGAGATTCCAGGAAGCATTCCAGATGTCTACCAAATGTGATCTGACATGTTCAATTTACATACTTATAAAAATTCACTCTTATCCTTGGAAAATGCGAAACACACAAGTATGATGATGGAACATATGCTTGCTTATTATTTTTTTTAATGAAAAATAAAAGAGCACATGATTCTGAAATGTCCAGAACTCTCATTACTTGGCCTTTGCTGTTTATTTTGATGACAGAATCAATATGAAGAGTGTGTCAGGCAGTGGCAGGAGAAAGAAAAGCCCTGACAGTTGCAGCTCAGAAGTTCATCTCTTTGAAGCCAGAGAAAAAAATTTTTAAGACTGTCAAGATTTCCTTTTCTCCAAAATAAAACCCCCGTAAGTGGAAAGTAAAAACTGATAAATAATATCATAAGGTTTGTCAAGCCATAGCAACCTCACACAAGAATAGCTAAGTTGAAATTTTCTGGTAAAGAAGCTCTAGGGAGAAAACGCACAGTGATTTCTAAACGGAAAAAACTTTCATATTGTTCTGTCTGAGCTCCTCTTTGGACAGTTTCTATTGCTGTCTTCAACTTCATTCTTTTTTTCTTTTGCAGTATCTAATCTGCTGGTAATCTCTTCTAATGTAGTTTTCACTTCAGACACTATAGTTTTCATCTCTAGAAGTCCCATTAGGGTGTTTTTTTTGGGGGGGGGGGTTGGTCAGGAAGATTGGCCCTGAGCTAACATCTGTTGCCAATCTTCCTCTTTTTGCTTGAGGAAGACTGTCCCTGAGCTAACATCTGTGCCAGTCTTCCTCTCTCTTGTATGTGGGATGCCGCCACAGCATGGCTTGATGAGTGGTGTGTAGGTCTGTGCCCAGGATCTGAAACCATGAACCACGGGCCACAAAAGTGGAGCATGCAAACTTAACCACTATGCCACCCGGCCAGCCCTAAAAACTTCTCTTGTTTACAGGAAAGCTATCTCAAATTAGCAGATAGAAGATCAAACTCATGCTGCTTCTCCTACTCCCCTTCACACACCAAAAAACAAACAAAACCGTCTTCCACTGCTCCCTACCTCAGCGAAGGGCACAACAGAAAAATGTGCAAGTCAGAAGTCTTTGCTACCTTCCCTGTCCCACACTTCCCACACCTAACCCATCTCTAAGTCCTGAGAATATTCCCTCTTAAATGTTTCCACAATCTGCCCACTTCTCTCCGTCTCTGAGGCGGCCCCTGCCCACCTCTCAGGTCTCAGTCTCCCTCTGCTCTATTTTCTGCTCCCTTCTTTGTGCTCCAGCCACACTGGCCTGCTTTAGTTTCCTGACCACAGATGCCTGCCACAGCGTGGCTGCCATGTGGTTCCCTCTGCTGGGAACCTCCTCCTGCCAAAGGCCTCTGGTATCACTTTCTCAGGCAGTTTCTCCCTGACTCCCAGTCTAGGTTCTCATAAATGGCATTCCTTTCCTTCAGAGTACTTTACTCAGTTTTTAAGCAAACAGGATTTGGTTTAATTACTTGAATTATTTGTCCATTTCCCTCACCAGACTGTGGAATTCATGAAAGAGAGACCATGTCTGGTTCCACTCACTACCGTGTACCCAACAAAATGCCTGGTATATAGCAAACACTCAATAAATATTTATTGAATGCATGAATGAATACAAATGATAAGGGAAATGAGCCAGTTACTAAGTGCTATTACACTTGATAATTTCTTCTTCCCCATCAAACTGTAAATTTTTTGAGTGCAGCAATCGCATTTCTCTTGGTTTCCATTTTATCCTCAATACTGAGGGCCTGACTCCATAAATATTCTCTGAATGAAGGAACGACAAAGGGCTTAAGCCTTTGAGGTTAAGCGGGATTTCCAGAGAAGAGGAGTGAGAAAGGCATTTCTGACTAAGGAAACAGCAAAAGCAGACATGGTATCAGTGCCAAGAAGCTGCCGGTTAAGGAATGTGATGCGTCAGGATGCACGGGAGCATGGCTGGGGGCAGAATGGGAAGGGCCTCCTAGGCTGTATTATTTTGGCAAGTCGTTCTCAACAGTGACCCTACAGAATACAAATTAGAAGCAGCAACCTAGAAATGGGAGAAGAAGAGACAGAGGTGGGCATGTGGACAGCAAAAACGGGGACGTATAAAGAATTCAAATTGCAAAGTTGTCAGAAAACATATAACGTAAGGTCAAATTCATACATCCTTTCATAAGCCCACATCAGTGTATCTTCCCACAGCACAAGTGCTAGAGTCATTAAGAAAGGGTTAAACTATGCTACTCTTGCTGAACTACTGCTAGTATCAGTTGTTGTAATAGCTGGCTGTAGTTACTCAGCAGCAACAGAAATGAACATTTACTGAGCACTTGCCACGTATTTTTTCATTTTACTTTCAAAACTAGCCTATTAGAAAGTTGATATCCTCATTTTACACGCGAGAAAACTGAAGTACATGCAGCTGAAGTAATTCATCCAAGATCACCCTGATGCGAAGTGTTAACACCAGAATTCAAACCCACACTTGGGCTTTGGTCCCATATGCTTACCCACTATGCTGTTACTCTGATTAAGAAGGCAGGGGAAAATGTTCACACATTTTAGAGAGTTTCTATGAAAAATTATTACCTTTTTTGAGGAAGATTTGCCCTGTGCTAACATCTGCCGCCAATCCTCCTCTTTTTGCTGAGTAAGACTGGCCCTGAGCTAACATCCATGCCCTACTTTATATGCACCTAGCATGGCTTGACAAGTGGTGCCTAGGTCTGCACCCGGGATCTGAACCAGCAAAGCCCGGGCCGCTGAAGTGGAACATGCCAACTTAACCGCTGTGCCACTGGGCCGGCCCCTCTATGAAAAATTATTAAAATAAAGTTCGGTACTGAATGAGATAAACCCTCAACTATCTATAAAACCTACCAAGTTTCCCAAGGGCTCTAGGTAGCTGAGGTTACATTAGAATGATGCGAATGGCAGTGAACTCCATAGCACGGCTACACCATGTCTTGGTATACTCTATAGATATACTTTCCAACGTGTGGCAACTGAGCACTTGAAATGTGGCTAGTCTGAATTGAGATGTGCTGTGAATAGCAAATAAATACCAGAAATTGAAAGCTTATGACAAAAAAAAAGAACATTAAATATCTCATTAGTATTTTTATATCAATTACATGCTGAAATGATATTTTAGATACAATAGGTTAAATAAAATACACTATGAAAATTTCACTCATTTTGGGGAAACTAAAAAATGTGGTTACTAGAAAATTTAAAATTGCAAATGTGGCTCACATTTGCAGCTTGCATTATATATTTTTCCAGCTTTATTGAAATATAATTAACGTACTGTCTAAGTTTAAGGTGTACGACATGTTAATTTGATACACTCATATATTACAAAATGTTTACCACCAAGTAGCATTAACTAACATCTCCATCATGTTACATAATTTTTTTTTTTTTGTGGTACGAACATTTAAGATCTATTCTCTCAGCAACTTTCAAGTATAATACAGTATTAACTATAACTGTTATGTTGTATATCAGATCCCCAGAAATTATCATCTTATAACTGGAAATTTGTACCCTTTGACCAACACCTCCCCATATCCTCTATCCCCCAAGTCCCTGGTAACCACCATTCTAATCTCTACTTCTGAATTTGGCTTTTTCAGATTCCACACACAAGTGATATCATATAGTATTTGTCTTTCTCTGCCTGGGTTCTCTCTCTTAGGATCATGTCCTCAAGGTCCATCCATATCGTCACAAATGGCAGGATTTCCTTCTTCCTCATGGCTGAATAATATTCCATTGCATATGTGTGTGTATATATATTCATATATATGTGTGTGTACACACACACACACACCACGTCTTCTTTATCTGCTCATCCACAGACAGACACTCAGGTTGAATAATATTCCATTGCGTATGTGTGTGTATATATATTCATATATATGTGTGTGTACACACACACACACACCACGTCTTCTTTATCTGTTCATCCACAGACAGACACTCAGGTTGTTTCCCTATCTTGGCTACTGTGAATAATGCTGCAATGAAGATGGGAGTGCAATTATCTCTTCAAGATCCTGTTTTCATTTCCTTTGGATGCATACCCAGAAGAGGTATTGCTGGATCACAGAGTAGTTCGATTCTTAATTTTCCGAGGAATCTCCATACTGTTTTCCACAGTACTTATACCAATTTACATCCTACCAACAGTGCACAAGGGTTCCCTTTTCTCCACATCTTCGCCAACACTTGTTATATCTTGTCTTTTTGATGATAGCCATTCTAACAGGTGTGAGGTGATTGTATTATATTTCTTTTGGACAGGAACTGCTCTAAAGCCAAAAATTTCCACTCACTGAGCATTGCAATAATCTCCAAAGTATACTACTCCAGTTTTCTAGACTACAGCAACATTCTTCAGGCTTTTAGTAGCTCACCTGTCAGTAGCCTGATAAAGAGCAATAGTAAATGAGAGACCAGTGAAATACGTTGAATGTCTAAGGAACAAGTGAAAAGAAGGAGGCAAGAAGGAATGGTCATTCTAATATACAATGGAGCCATAATATATGACTAAAGTCTCTGCACACAAATTGGGACTAGTCAAAATTACCCTTGAAAATCCCCTAAATTATCTATGAAGTAGAGTAAATGTGGTTTCGTGTAAAGAGCAGGTGCTTACCTCCCATCTCAAGTTCATGACAGGGTAAATCCTCACTGAATTTTATTTTTCTCTCTTTTACAAATGTGTGTTACTAAAAGATATTCACTCTTGAATCTGATGGAGAAATATAAATTAAGGAATGTTTTTAAAGATCTTACAGGTCAGAAATAGAACCACACAAATACAGTCAACTGATCTTTGACAAAGGAGCAAGGGTAATTCAATGGAGAAAGGACGGTCTTTACAACTGGACATCCACATGCAAAAAAAAAAAAAAAAAAATCTAGACACAGCCCTTACACCTTTCACAAAAATTAACTCTATGTGGATCATAGACCTAAATGTAAAGCACAAAACTATAAAGCTTCTAGAAGATAACACAGGAGAAAATCTAGGTAATTTTGGGTTTGGTGATGACTTTTAAATAACACTAAAAGCACAATCTATGAAAGAAAAAATTGATAAGCTGGAGTTCATTAATATTAAAAACTTCTGGGGGCTGGCCCTGTGGCCAAGTACTTAAGTTCGTGTGCTCCACTTCACTGGTCCAGGGTTTCGCCAGTTCAGATCCTGGGCACGGACATGGCACCACTCATCAAGCCATGCTGAGGCGGTTTGATAGCATAACCAGAAAGCACAACCATAGCACAACCAGAAAGACCTACAACTAGTATAACTATGTACTAGGGGGCTTTGGGATGGAGAAGGGGAAAAAGAAAAAAGAAAAAGAACATTGGCAACAGATGTTAGCTCAGACGCCAATCTAAAAGAAAAACTTCTGAGGCCGGCCTCGTGGCCAAGTGGTTAAGTTTGTGCGCTCTGACTCGGCGGCCCAGGGTTTCGCCAGTTCGAATCCTGGATGCTGACATGGCACCACTCATCAAGCCATGCTGAGGCAGCATCCCACATGCCACACCTAGAAGGACCCACAACTAAAAATACACAACTGTGTACTGGGGGCCTTGGGAGAAAAAGGAAAAATAAAATCTTTAAAAAAAAAAGAAAAACTTCTGCTCTGAAAAAGATGCTGTTAAGAGAATGAAAAGACAAGCCACAGCTGCTTCGACAGCCCAGGGTTTCACCAGTTCCAGGGTTTTGCCAGTTCGAATCCCGGATGCTGACATGGCACCGCTCGTCAAGCCATGCTGAGGCGGCGTCCCACATACCACAACTAGAAGGACCCACAACTAAAAATACACAACTATGTACCAGGGGGCTTTGGGGAGAAAAAGGAAAAATAAAATCTTTAAAAAACAAAAAAATACAACCTGATTAAAAAAGTAGGCAAAAGACCTGAACAGACAGCTTACCAAAGAAGACAAACAGATGTCAAATAAGCATATGAAAAGATGTTCAACGTACCTCATTAGGGAATTGCAAATCAAAACAACAATGAGATACTACTGCACACAGAATGGCTAAAATCCGAAACACATACAAAACCAAATGCTGGTGAGGATGTGGAACAGGAACTCTCATGCATTGCTGATGGCAATGGCACAGAGTATAACCACTTTGGAAGAAAGTCTGGTAGTTTCTTAGAAAGCTAAACAGAGGCTTACCAGACAATCCAGCAATTGTGCTCCTAGGCATCTGCAAAATGAATTGAAAAATCTTACGTCCACATGAAAACCTGTACATGAATGTTTATAGTAGCTTTGTTCATAACTGCCAAAAATTGGAAGCAACCAAGCTGTCCTTCAATAGATGAATGAAAAAACAAAATGTGATACATCCACACAATGGAATATCATTTAGCAATATGAAAAATGAGCTATCAAGCCCCAAAAAGACTTGAAGGGAACTTAAACGCACATTGCTAAGTGAAAGAAGCCAGTCTGAAAAGGCTACGTATAGTATGATTCCAGTTGACAATCTGAAAAATGCAAAACTATAGAGACAGCAAAAAGATGAGTGGTTGCCAGAGATGGGGGTGGGAACAGGGGGGAATGAATAGATGGAGCACAGGGCATTTTTAAGGTGGTGAAACCACTCTATGTGATACAATCATTAGAGTTGTAAAAGGCAAAGAATGTAACCTAATGTAAACTACTGACTTTAGTTAATAAATAATGTATCAACCTCAGTTCACCAATTGTAATAAATGTACTGCACTAAGGCAAGATGCTAATACCAGGGGGAAATGAGGGGCAGGAAGGAGATATGTGGGAATCTCTGTAACTTCTGTAAATCTAAAACTACTCTAAAAAATAGTCTATTAGAAATTTTTTAAAAATCTTACAAGTAACCAGCCTCAGAATTAAAAATAAATTGAAATAAAAAAGAAAGTATAAAAAACAAAGCTTAAACCAAGTTGACTAACACAAAAACAACATATCAGTGGTTACAATAAATGTTAGTAAGATAAACTTCCCTATGAAAACACAGTGACTTAGATTGGGTCAAAAAAGAAAAACCTCAGAAAATTATTCAGCATATCTAAAACAAAAAGATAAAGGTAAAAAAGGTAAAAGGTTGAACAAAGATACATCAGACAAGTGCAAAGAAGAATGGGGGAAAAGTTCTTATTACTGAAATAAAGCAAAGAAAAAGGCAGGACACAATACATAAATAAAACATTAGGAGTGTTTCATACTGAAAAAAGTACAATTCACAATAAAGATATGAAATGCATGATTTTTTCCTGCACTAATACATATAAAGTGGAAACTGTTGAAATCGCAAGAGAAATTGACAAACACAAGAAAATAGAAATTTCAATCCATTTCTCTTAATCATCCACAGAACAGTCAAAAAATGCACAAACAAAAGAGTAATTAAAGATGGTGACTTATAAGTATATATTGAATTCTGTAACCTACAGAGGATAATTTTTTTCCAGAATCCACAGAATATTTATAAAAAATTTTTTGTCTAGTATGCCCCCAAAATATAAATAAATCTCTAAGTAGAAATTATATAGGCTACATTTTCTGATAAAAATTCAATAAACATGAATTTAACAAAGTCTAAATTAAAAAATTCAACTACCTAGAGAATGAAATTATTTCAGTTTCTTTCAAATATTTCCCCTAAAATCAGTGCATCAAAACAAGCAGGAATCAGCTTAAATACCACATTCCAATCTTTCTCAGGAGTTAACAGGTATAAGTGTAAAGGAAGCCAAGAACTCCAGCCAAATTCTCCATTCCTCCCCTGGAGCCAAAGTCTACTACCAGAGACCATTTTCAAGGCACAGAGACAGGAGAATGATATTCTTAAATAAATGGTTTTCTTGACAACCAGGCTGAATTGGAGGAAAGCTCTTCCATTCATCTAGCAATTTGGTCTCATATAAATGAAGAGCTCTTCCACAGGGTCAACCCACTGGAAAAGATCAAATAAGGATCTATTCTAACACTTAAGTACAAACAGAACAACGATTAAAAAATGTCAACATGCTAGGTACCCTCAGGAATATAAATGTTAAGATGTACTCAACTTCAGAAGCTTTCAAACTAGTATAAAAGACAATCTCTCTTTTGGGGGTTCAGAATTGCTAATTAAATGGTTTGAATCTTCCTTGTCCTTACTAATTTTTGGTCTGCTTCGTTTATCAGTTTCTGATAGGAATGTATTTCCCATTTTGACTGTGGAACAGTCAATGCCCCTTTATAGTTCCCTTAAAATATGAGAATATGTTGGTTGATGCATTCATAGAATTATTACATTATCTTGATATGTTATTATTTCACATACTGGTAAACTCATTCACAGCATGTTCTTTGGGAAGTAATACTCTAGAAGAATTGACTCCTAGCACACTCTGCCTATTTCTGTGCTTGGCTCTGTTTCCGGCCCACTAGGATGTTTATCTTGTTATTAAAGTACAAGCGTGTCAATAACACATTTCATTTATCATTACTATGTGTCTGGAGCAGAACACAGACTTTGAAGCATAAATTTAAAGGGCCATCATAACTGGAAGTTCACGCTTTTCCCTCTGTTTACAATACCCTCCTCTCAACCTCTCTGCATCACTTTTCCTACTCCTCCTTCAGGTTTCAGTTTAGATGTCACTTAATCGAGGCTGCTTTTCATGACTCCACTCTAGTCACCAAATATGGAGTCAGATCTTCTTACAGAACCTGACTTTACTTTGCGTTTTTATTGTTTTACATCATGATTGCCTATTAATCTTAGACAATAAGCTCCTCGATGGCAGGAACTGCCTTTTTCACTTCTCTATGTGCAGATCTAGCCCAGTGCCTGCAATAACTACAGACTCAATAAATGTTTTACTATCACCATAACAGAGTTCCATGGAAGGGAGTATAAGGCAACAGTGGAGATCCAGGGCTCTGGAGCCAGATCCTGGGTTTAAAGACCACTTCTATCACCTACTGTGTGATTTAGCCTCTCTAAGCTCTAGTTTCCTCATCTGTAACATGTATGTCACAATTCAACTCTGTCTTTGCTACTTCCTAGCTGTGTAACCCTGAGCAATTCCTTTGCCTCTCTTGGTTTCAGTTCCTGCACTAAGCACTGTTTTAAGGATTAACTCAGACAACATCACTGTGACTCTCTTTTGTGTCTTCTTGCTTCTACTTCATGCTGAAGAGGCCCAACACCATGGCTCAGACCTAAGCAGAACTGGTGACAACACTTTTCTGAGCCTAGGTGGTATCCTGGTTGAAAAGGCTTTCTACTGCTACAGGAGCAATAAAGATTATCTTTATACTCACAATTTATTCAGGCAATGTGGATGGCAATGTCAATAAGAACGTGAAAGAGTAATTTTAAGTGCAAATTTAATGCACCTAAAGAAAAACAAAACAACAGCAGACTGGATCATTCTGCCTCTGAAAATGTGAGAAGAGAGAGCCTCCATGCGAATACATTTCCAAAATGAAGGCACCCACAAATGGAAGGCATCCATTTTGCTGTATCCCAAACCCTACTGCTGGGAAGAGCACATGAAGCTAGAAGAAGGTGCCTGTCAGATAAGAAATTCAAGGATGGGAGAACCAATGCAGCAAAGCACTTCAAAATTCAAGTTATGACGTACAGACACAGAGCCTTTACTTTCAAGCGCTACATTTTTAACATAACTGTTTAATGAGGAGGAGAGCCTAGTGACTAAGAGAAAAACCAAGCCACTGACTGATAACAAAGGAAACTGTAATTCAGAGCAACAGAAATAAAGCAAAAACCTTGGCATCAAACAGACTGGGAATCCAAGCTTGACTGTGCCATCTCCCATTGGTGTAACCTTCAGCAAATAACAACTCTCTGACCCTGAGTTTCCTCCTCTGCAGAATGAGGAGCATAATGCTCACCTCAGCTCTGGGAAAATTAAATGAGAAACCAGGTATGAAGTGCCCAGTACAGTGCCCAACTCATGGTAGTTGTCCAACACTATTACTTCCCTCCCACTACCTTCTAAGCTGCTTTTATCAGCAAGCATCACAAAAGGGTTTGGGAACTGCTACGATGCATTTCCTCACGCCTGGATTCATAAACTTATCAATCTAGTTTGCAAGCAGATTCTCTGAGATAAGCCAAGGTACACAGGTGCAAGATCGGGTGAGCAACCTGACCTGGATCAGTGTGGACGTCTGGTTCTCAGGCCAATGCCTAGAAAGACTGACCGGGCCCAGAATGCAGAATGGGTGGCCAGGAAACAGCCAGAAACTAGAGCAGCCAAAAAGAAGGAGGATTACTTGAGCTTCGGCTCCCGTCCTTCGCTTGTGTACTGCCAACAGATGAGCCCGATCAGGTCCTGCACCCTGGCGCTGGCCATTGTCACCACGGTCATTGGCAGCAGTCTGTCCTGGCTTGAGTGCAGGGGGAGGTAGACGTCGATCTTCTTGGTTGCTGTTGTGCCTACATGACCCTGTGGACAGAGCACATGCACAAGGTAAAGCACGCAGTCACAGTGACGCAGACCTTACTGGGCCAGAATAATGCTCTCCAGGGCCTGTGTGCAGCACAGCCATTTCTCATCCTTTTTGCACAGACCTGCTTAATGAGCCTGGACTGGTCCCAAAGTGGAAACACTGTCTAGTTTTAAGGGTTTTTTCCTTTTAATTTTCATTTTCTAATGGTTTAACAGATCCAGCTCTACCAGCAATAAGGTAAATGAGCACTCCACCAAAATAAACAAACCAGAGTGGTGAGCGGACCTGATGTTGGTGTGAGGAGATCTGCTCTGCTACTTACTCAGTATGACCTTGGAAAAGTCATCATGAGACCTTGGCATCAGCTGCCCTCCCTGAAAATTGCCACATCGTTCCTTGAGACCTTGGGATAAGCTGCATGGGAAGCTGCCATACTCTCTGAGGAAGCATTCAGGCCTGTAGCCCTGGAACCAAATATTTGCCTTCTCAGAGACCATGGGGTACTAATTCCATGATACAGTATTTCTGTTTACTTCAGTCACCTGCACTGAAGTTCAAGGGTCCCTGGCCTTTCATTATTGCCCTAACCACCATACCCACACCGCGCTCTCTATATATACCCCATCCTTCCTACACACCTAACCCTCCTCCCTCCTGAACCTTCCACTCCCCTCTGGAACTCCTGCACTAATTAGCAAACTTCCATAAATCATCACTTCTTTATAAAACACATTCCCTCTACCTCTTTGTCTTAATTGAAACCTGCTGGCCATTGAGGATACTGCTTTCTCTGCTGTCTAGAAGATTTTTTCTTTTTTCTTTTTAACCTCAAATCTTCAAACCCAGGAGCTGAAGTAGGTATTCTTGTCCCTGCTACTTTCAAACTATTACTTCTCCTTTCTTGCAAAAATCCCTGCTCCCTTGAGACCCAAGCCATCCAACTACACCATCCTCTCCTCTTTCTTTTCTGTTTCTTTTTTTTTTCTTTTGAGGAAGATTAGCCCTTAGCTAACATCTGCTGCCAATCCTCCTCTTTTTGTTGAGGAAGATTGGCCCTGAGCTAATATCCATGCCCACCTTCCTCTACTTTATATGTGGGACCCCTACCACAGCATGGCTTTGCCAAGCGGTGCCATGTCTGCACCCGGGATCTGAACCGGCGAACCCTGGGCCGCCGAAGCAGAACGTGCGCACTTAACCGCTGTACCACGGGGCTGGCCCCCATTCTAACCATTTTAAAGTACACAATTATGTGGTTTCCCATATATTCACAATGTTATGCAGCTATAACCACTATCTACTTCCATAACATTTCCACCATCCCCCAAAGAAGCCCCATACTTCTCAGTTCCCTGTTACCCCCAAGTCCTGGAAACCACTAATCTACTTTCTGTCTCTATAGATTTGCCTGTTCTGGACATTTCCTATAAATGGATTCACACAACAGGTGATCATTTATGTCTGGCTTCTTTCTCTTGGCATAATGTTTTCAAGGTTCGTCCATGTTGTGGCATGGATCAGTACTTCATTCTTGTTTATGGCTGAATAATATTCCATTGTATGGATTTTGTTTATCTGTTAATCAGTTGATGGACATTTGGGTTGTTTCCATTCTTTGGCTATTATGAATAATGCTACTGTGAACACCTACATACAAGTTTTTACGTGAGCATATGTTTTGAGTTTCTTGGGGTACACCTAGGAATGGAAATGCTGAGTCAGAAGGTTTACTCTATGTTTAATTTTTGAGAAACTGACAAACTGTTCTCCATAACAGCTGCATCATTTTACATTTCTACCAGCAATGTATGAAAGTTCCAGTCTCTATACATCCTTGCTAATGTTTCTTATTTTCAGTTATTTAAAAAAAGAAAAATTTATAGCCATCCTAGTGGGTATGAAGTGGTATCTCATTGTGATTTTTGATTTGTATTTCCCTAATGACTAACGATATTGAACATCTTTTCATGTGTGTTTTGGCCATTTGTATATTTTCTTTGGAGAAATGTCTATTCAAATCCTTTGCCTATTTTTAAATCAGATTGCTTGTCTTTTTATTACTGAGTTGTAAGAATTCTTTACATATTCTGGATAATAGATCTTTATCAGATGTATGATTTGCAAATATTTTCTCCCATTCTGTGGTTTGTCTTTTCATTTTCTTGATAGTGTCCTTTGAAGCACGAAAAGTTCTTAATTTTTATATAGCCCAATTTGTTTCTTCTTTTGATGCTTGTGCTTTTAGTGTCATATTTAAGAAATCACTGCCTAGTCCAAGGTTATGAAGAATTTACACCTATGTTTCCTTCCAAGAATTTTACAGGTTTAGACTTACATTTAGGTCTTTAATCTGGATTGAATTATATTTGTATATGGTGTGAGGTAGGAGTCCAAATTCATTCTTTTGCATGTGACTATCCAGTTGTCCCAGCACCATCTGCTAAAGAGGCTGTTCTTTTTCCATTGAAGTATGTTTTTGAAATAGACACATAGAACCTATTAAGGGAGTAGGTAGACGGTATGAAGGAGAAAGAAGAATCAAGCTGAGTTTGTGCTGACAGCATTTACTGAAATGAGGGAGGCTGTTGTGATTTGGGGTGGGAGAATGTAAGGGATAGTCAAAAGTTCAGATTTTGAACTTAAGTTTAAGTGTGACACTTTTCTGCATATTGTGTAGACAATTTGATGTACGAATTTGGAATCCAGGGAGAAGTTTGAGATGGAGGTAAGATTTGGGTATCAGCAGGATATAGATTGTATTAGAGCTTTGAGACTGGTGAGAACACCTAGGGGAAATGTGTAGAGATAGACAAAAGAGAGCACAATCGAGAGGCCAAAGAATGCTAACAAAGAGAGACTGCAGAGCAGGAGGAATCTGCAAAGGATACTGAGAAGGACAGACGAGAGAGGATGGCGAAAAACCAAGAGCGTATGTCATGGAAGCTAAGAGAGGGAGAGGTTGTAATGCAGGAGAAGGTGAAGAAAAGTGAAGGAGTGAAGTCCTTGTGAAGGTAAGAGCCAAAGGGACATAGAACACAAGTGGAGAGATTGATCTTTAATGAGATAATGAGATGAGTGAATTCGAGGCTTGGGGTGGAGGTAGTGGAGGGAGAGAAGGTGATTAAATCCAGGTAAGTGTGTGAATTTAATGATGGAAGGATGAGAAAGTTTCTTTCCAAAAGCTCTTATTTTCTTAATAAAGAACACTTCTCATCTGATGGCAGTACGTGAGCAAAGGACAGGAGCTGAAGGTAAGGGAGGCTCATAAGAAGTTTGAGGAGAGAAGAAGAATGTGCAATAGTAGTCTTGGGTGGGGTGCAGTTTGGATCAGGAGATGCAGGCTTGCTCTACAGTGCTGATGTCTGTTTGAGGTTTATCATTATGAATTTAAAGTGAAATCAGTCGATACGTTACATGATTTTTCTCCGGTAATGTTTAGCTGAGGAATACAGAGGATTGGGTTTATCCAAGATTGGTGTTCTGCCAACTGAGTCCAATGGAGGAGGAGAGTGTTAAAACTCTTTATGCGTAGGGGTGACTATAATGATGTATCATGTAATCTTGAAGGTGGTGTTGGGACATAAGGGTGACTGATAGATAATTAAAAGGTGATGCATCAGTAGATTGTAAGTTGAAGAACTGAGGGATTACTTGAACAAATAAATGAAGTGAAAGTCTATTAAAGTATATTTAGTGGATGGATGTTCTAATTTGAGATTTTGGAATTGGTGCAGATCTCTGGTGTACCCACTGCAATAAGTGATTGGAGGCAGAGTGGATGGAAAGGCATTGGGGATGATGACATGATCCAGGGATTGAGACATGGGAATTGGACGGATTCTTGCTTTAGATGAAATTGCCCAGGATGATGACAGGAGTCGGGGTGCGAAAGAAGACTATGAGCCAAGAACTCAAGCCTTCAGTGAGAGAGGAGAATGACCCGAAGATTGGTGGATAAAAGAAACAGAAAAGAGGGGCTGGCCAGGTGGCGCAGTGGTTAAGTTCGCACGTTCCGCTTCGGTGGCCTCGGGTTCGCTGGTTTGGATCCCGGGTACAGACATGGCACCGCTTGGCAAAGCCACGCTGTGGTAGGCGTCCCACATATAAAAAAGTAGAGGAAGATGGGCATGGATGTTATCTCAGGGCCAGTCTTCCTCAGCAAAAAGAGGAGGATTGGCAGCAGATGTTAGCTAAGGGCTAATCTTCCTCCAAAAAAAAAAGATTAGAATGGTACATTTTATTTTTATTTTTTTAAAGGTTTAGTTTAGTTGTTTTTTTTTTTTTTTCTGCTTTATCTTCCCAAACCCCCTGAACATAGTTGTATATCTTAGTTGCAGGTCCTTCTAGTTGTGGGATGTGGGATGCTGCCTCAACGTGGCCTGATGAGTGGGGCCATGTCCGCGCCCAGGATCCGAACCCTGGGCCGCAGCAGCAGAGCGTGCAAACTTAACCACTCGACCACGGAGCCAGGCCCTAGAGTGGTACATTTTATGTGAGTTTTATCTCAATGTAAAAAATTGAAAAATATATATTTCAAAACCATCCCACTTCTCTCCATCTCCACTGCCACCAAAATACCATGAGGTTTCACCTGGACTATTCTAACAGATTCCAAACTGACCTCCTGTACTCTTGCCCACTCCAATTTGTTCTTGACAACAAGCTAGATTTTTTAACTCAAATTGATCATATTTACACTTCTATGTAAATTCCTTCAATAAGTGATTTCCATGACACTTTGAATAAAATCCAAATTCTTTGCAGTGTCCAAGAAAGCACTGCATGATCTGACCCCTGGCTACCTCTCTAACTTCACTCTACTGCCACTCCCCCGTCTGCTCAGCATGCTTTCGCTACCGGCTTTCTTGCAGTGGGGGGGTGTGTGTGTGTGGCTTTCTTGCAGTGTGTATGTGTGTGAGTGTGTGTGTGTGTGTGTACCTAGCCTGCTTCTCCCACTTTCCAGGCCATGGTGGGTGCTATGCATTATATCTATAAGGCTCTTTCTCATGATCTTTGCATCCTCTAATGTGTGGCTTTGGGCAGGTTACTTAATCTCTCTGTTCTTCTCTTTCCTCTTATGTAAAATGATGATAATGATAGAACCTATCTATTAGAGGACTCTTTTGAGGATTATTATTGTTATTGTTATTGTTATTGTTATTAAAAGCACAGCTCATATGACACCTCCTCAGAGAAACCTTCACTCATTATCCTATAGAAAGAAGCCCCTTCCACAGTTATTCTCTCACACATATCCTGTTCATTTCCTTCACAACACTTAACAAGTTGATATTATGCATTTATTTCTGTACATCTTCAGTGCATGCCTTCCTCACTAGCCTCTGAGCGTCCCTGAGGGCAGCCGTAACAATGTGTGCTTTGTTTACTGCTCTGTACACAACGGTTAGCACTGTGCCTGGTGCAGAGAAGACTCTCAAAAAATATCTGTTGAACTACAGAACGAACACATGAATGACTCCAATGCCTACCAGGACACATGGGAGGAACTCAATAAACGTTAGTTTCCTCCATCCAGCCCTCCTCCCTTCCTCTATGGTTCTGTTTCCTTGTAGGAGAGGGAGACGGAGGGACTTGAGCCAACAAGTAGTTCTATCTTTAACATTCTATAATTCTATCATTCTAAGGAGAAAAAAAAAGATCAGAACTAGGGTAAGGAAACACATAAAATCAGTTTTAAAAACATTTTCAGAGAAATTCCACTTCTCAGATAACCCAGTATCTAATATTAGATCCACTGATGTTTTTTTACTGAGCCTTGTCTCTGTTATAAAGCAAATAATTAAAAAAGTAATTCTCCTACATAATGCACACATACTGTCATGCATACACACATGTGCACACACACACCCCGATGCATGTTTTTCAGCTTTGAAATAAAAATTCTAATGACTAGCAAAGACATCTCTAAACAGCAAGTGTTTTGACTTAGGTAGTCAAAGGGTTAAAATTAAAACATTTCTGGAGTGGGTTTATTGCCCTCTTATCACTCTCTTCTCAATGTCTTTTTCAGACCCAGGCCAGGTGCCTGTCATTGCTCTTCCTTCTTATTTCTGTTTATTCCTCCTCTTCCTTCTAAAGACTGGAGGTGAGGGACTACAGAGACCATAGGATCTCAAGACACGAAGATTCAACGAGATGACAAACGTGAATGTGCTTCACTAACTGTAAAGTGCTTTAGAAATGCAGAGCAGTATGCTAGAAAGGGCCTAAGTTTTGAAATCAGATCCATTTCTATTACTCAAGCCTACTACACGGTCACATTAGGCCAAAGACAGATGCTATAGGAGCCCCAGTAATAATACTTATTACTACAACAAGAGCTAGCATTTATTTAGAGCTAACAGTTAAGTTCACTCTGCTAAATGTTTGCCTATCTCATTTAATTCTCACAATCACTATAAGAGGTAGGGATCTATCATTACTCTCATATTACAGATGAGAAAACTAAAGCTTATAAATCATCTGCTCAGGATCCCATAACCAAGGCAGAAAAGCCAGGACTCAAACCTATGTCTGCCTGACTCCAAAGCCCCTACTCTAAACATCAGTGCCTTCCTTCCCCAAAGTTACTCTAAATGTAATCAATTCCCCCTCTCCAAGGCTTGAAAATCATCTCTCCCGCCCTCTTCTAACAAACACACCAAAGGCACTGCCTAAAGCAGTCTCCCACAAAAGGAGCTAGCTCTGAGGAGCTGCCCAGGGAGAAGTGCTGGGGGACCGAGACTCCAGAGAACTGTGATACTGTCAGCCGAGGCAGGGCAGTCACTGTTGTTTAGGAAATGAAAGCAGACAGTTACACGGTACTCCCATGAACCCCTTTATCCTCTTTATTTCATAGTGAAACAGCAAGTGTGGGGGAAACTATGAGAATAAATATGGTAGATACTTATTAAATGAATGAAGCACTTTATCTTTTTAATCTTCCATCTTGAGGCACTGATGATGGGGAAAAGTACCTTGCACAAACCCTGAAATTATATATTTTTTAATAAGGAGCCTCTTCTGAAAAAACTCAAGGTGGTGGCAGTTAGCTCTATCGAATAGTCCCTGTGTTGCAATATTTAGAGGGAATCATCTAAAACATAAAACAATCCATCAATATAATAGAAAGTAATTAACTTATTAAAAAAATAAGGTGACCAAAGGATTAAAAGTATTCATCACACATCAAGGCAAGCAATATTCCAAAGACCTAACATCTAACTATTAAAAAGCAACTAGCAATAAACAAAAATCACATCATACAGTTTCACTTCATGGCAATTTATGTTTTCCACAATACAGACTTGGAGGAATGAAGGCATAATTAGAACACAAGGAAGGGTTCAACACAGGGAGAAGGAAAACTGGGGTGGCCCCGCCTTGCTTAGTCACTCACACCTTCAACAAACACCCACTGAAACACCATGCAGGGCTCTGAAGACAGAGTTAAGTGAGACACAATGCAGACCCTCATCAAACTCAAGGTCTGCTGGTCTGTACCGTGCAATGTGATAAAAGCTTTAAGATGGGAAAATACAGGCTGTCGTGAGAGCTCAGAACCAACTCGGACTAAAAGAGGTTAGCAGAGGCCTCCTAGACAAAAAAATTTACCCTTCCATCCAAGAGAACAGTAACCCAAGCAAAAGATGCTTATTGTATTTAAATCCCTACTATACCAATACCTGCAAAAGAGAACAAGAGGGGCCGGCCTGGTGGCATAATGCTTGGGTTCCACGCTCAGTTTCTGTGGCCCAGGGTTCGTGGGTTTGGATCCTGGGTGTGGATCTACA
Organism: Equus caballus; assembly: GCF_041296265.1. Classification (NCBI taxonomy): domain Eukaryota; kingdom Metazoa; phylum Chordata; class Mammalia; order Perissodactyla; family Equidae; genus Equus; species Equus caballus. Next base: position 37,567,407 of record NC_091708.1, read on the forward strand.
CACCACTTGTCGGGCCAAGCTATGGTAGTGTCCCACATCCAAAAAATAGAGGAAGAATGGCACAGATATTAGCTCAGGGACACTCTTTCTCACAAGAAAAAAAGTGAATGAGAGTTCTCGCTCAGACATGGAATTATGAGTAATTTTAATTTTCTGCTTTACATTTTTCTGCACTTTCTATGATGAGCATATATTACTTTTATAATTAGAAACAAAACAGTAAATATTATAATTATGAACAAAAAGGAGATTTAAAAAAATACCACACAGTGTTTATGAGTTTTAGGTAAGAAAAACGGTTGATTTTTAAATGTATCCTATGTTAAGGCACCCAGCAAAATTTATTAAGAACACCCTATGTGCCAGGTTCTGTGACAGGCTGCTGGAAAAAATAAGTTGAAAATATAACTTAGACACCTTCCTATGACAGGCTAAGTAATTTTTATCAAAGAAAAATAAAAGTAATAAACCCACAATGAGCTGACAAATTTGGAGTTGAACAACACTCTCCAGAATAGCCCCTAAATCAAGAAATGCCATCAATTCAGGTTTTAGAACAAAAAGAAAAATACTTCTTGTAGCAAAACTATTCCTCAACACCAATGCAATTCATGAAGCCCAACTAGACTCCAGAGTTCCTCTCACACGGCCTCATGACTTGATGGCTCTGCAAACGCAGCCAGAATCTCAAACTCAACATGCCCAAGCCCTATTTTCTTCCGCATCAGCTTGTCTCTCGTTCTAAATTCTATCTCAGTTAAGGCTTTCACCACCTACTCTGTCACTCAAGCTAGGAATCTTAACTCCTCTGTCTCAACTGCATCCAAATGCCTCTGAAAGGTCTCTCAAATTTTTCTCCTTCTCATCTTCACTGCCACTGCCCTAATTCAAGCTTCACCTCTCAGTGAGACCACTGCAGCAGCCTCCCAACTCTGTCCCTGTCTCTAAAACCTCTCCTCTCTCCAAACCTTTACCTCCTTACTGCTATCAGTGCGATTTTTCTCAAACTACTGACCATGCCCGTCACCAGCTCTGAAATATACGATGGCTCTCCACAGTGTTAGCATTCCAACTCCTTATCATGGCAGTTAACACCCTTCAAGATCTGGTCCCGTGCTAAAGTATTGCTAAAGTAATAGTGAACAGCTGTTAAGGGCACAGACTTGGGGTCAGCCAGATCCAGGTTTGAATCCTGGCTCTGCCACTTCCCTAGCTGCCAGACCTTAAATATTGGGCAAGTTAACTGCACCTCTCAGAATCTTATTTCCTTACCTGGAAAAGCAAATAAAATGGACATAAAATGCCTGGCACTTAGTTACTGATCAAGAAAAACACTTCTTTTGTCCTTCAGTTCAAACGTCTCCTCTTCCAAGAAGGTGGAAGTCCAAATTAATTCCATCTTCTGTGCCCCTTAGCAATTTGATTTGCAGTCTTGTGGTTTTACTTTTTTCTCTACCCACCCTCACCACCTCCTTCCTCACCTTCTCATGCAACTGTAAATTATGTAAAGGAAAAAACTGTCCTCACCCACTTTCCAGTCTCCTAGGGCCTAGAATATAGCAGGAGTGTGGCGTTAGCTTACTGAATCCAAAGGACTCCTCAGACTATCTATCTAGACCCACCACACCTACCACTTCTATCCCAAGTAAACTAACTGGACCTCTTCTACTTTGCAGGCCCTATTCTTCAGGAGCCCTCATTCTTCCCTAAAATATTCCCAGCACCTAACATACGGCCTGACATATACTAGTTATTTACAAATACCGATGGAATGAATGATTAAAATTCTTTTTTTTCTGTTGTACATACTGTATTTTTTTTTTAAGGAAGATTAGCCCTGAGCTAACATCTGCCGCCAATCTTCCTCTTTTTGCTGAGGAAGACTGGCCCTGAGCTAACATCTGCGCCCATCTTCCTCTACTTTATATGTGGGACACCTACGGTGCTATGTCCCCACCAGGGATCCGAACCGGCAAACCCTGGGCCACTGAAGCAGAACGTGTGCACCTAACCGCTGCGCCACCAGGCTCGCCCCACACACTGTATTTTTTAAATTTTTATTTTATTGAGATCATATTGGCTTATCACATTCTGTAAATTTCAGGTGCACATTATTATATTTCTTTTTCTGTATAGACTGCATCATGTTCACCACTGAAAGTCTAGTTTTTGTCCATCACCTTACATATGTGTCCCTTATAGTCCTTTCATCCTCCCCTCGCCCCATTCCCCCTCTGGTAACCACTAATCTGTTCTTATCTATGTGTTTATCTTTCACATGAGTGAAATCATATGGTATTTGTCTTTCTCTTTCTGACTTATTTCACTTAGCTCTGCTTTGGTGGCCCAGGGTTTCACCAGTTTGCATCCTTTGTACAGACCCAGAACCGCTCATCAGGCCAAGCTGAGGTGGCGTCCCACATAGCACAAGCAGAAGGACTCGCAACTAGAATATACAACTATGTACTGGGGGGCTTTGGGGAGAAGAAGAAGAAGAAGGAAAAAATCAAAAAACGAAAAGTTCATATTCTCTGCCCATTTTCTGATCGGGTTGTTCACTTTTTTGTTCTTGAGTTGTATGAATTCTTTATATATTCTGGAAATTAACCCCTTGTCAGATATACGATTTGCAAATATTTTCTCCCAGTTGGTGAGTTGTCTTTCATTTTGCTGATGGCTTCCTTTACTGTGCAGAAGCTTGTTAATCTGATGTAGTCCCATTTGTTTATTTTCTCTTTTGTTTCTCCTGCATGAGTAGACATGATATTTGAAAAGATACTGCTAAGAGTGATGTCAAAGAGTGCACTGCCTACATTTTTTGGTAAAAGTTTTATGGTTTCAGGTCTTACATTCAAATCTTTAATCCACTTTGAGTTAACTTTTGTGTATGGTGTAAGATAATGGTCTACTTTCATTCTTTTGCATGTGGCTGTCCAGTCTTCCCAACACTATTTATTGAAGAGACTCTCCTTTCTTCATTGTATGTTCTTGGCTCCTTTGCCAAAGATTAGATGCCCAGAGATGTATGGTTTTATTTCTGGGCCCTCAATTCTGTTCCATTGATCCATGTGTCTGTTTTTCTGCCCATACCATGCTGTTTTGATTACTATAGCTTTGTAGTGATTAATATTCTTTTAACACATGATTTCAAACACTTGCATTATATGACAGCATACAAAGGTACTGTCAACCTATTCCCCCGTCCTTAAATAAGGACATTGTTTCTGATATTTCACTATTATAAATATACTCTTATAAACATTCTCTTACATAAACGTTTGTGAACATACTCCTAGGAGTAGCTTATTGGGTCAAAGGATATGAATGCTACATGGCTTTTGATATATACTGCAAAAGCTCTCTCCTTAGAAAAGTGCCTTTATGCCAATCATGAAATACCAACATTATGAACCACAGGTCATCTAATTAATACTTGGCTCATAAAATGTAAAAAATTCAAAATGTAAAATAACTTCTAATATATAGAATATGAATATAGATGGAATTGAAATATATAGAACTTGAACATGATGATAAGTTAAAATATTACATCTATATCAGATTTTTCCTATCTGACCCCATTAATTAGAATAATATACAATTTGCTGCTTATAATAGAATTAATTTTAAAATTATGCACCCAAGTTTCCAAAATAGGGGAAGCGAAAGAACAACAGATAGTATTCAGTTCAAAATAATCTTGAATGCAGAAACATTCTTATCAAGTGAGTTAGCTGAATTAAGTCTTTAGGACAGAAGGTTCATTTAGCACAGCTACTTCACATCAAGGTTTGTCAATAATAAATTGAATATCACATCTCAAAACTTTGCTAAGTGTTCAATTTCTCTGTCAAGGGAAAGAAGCAGAAAAAGAATACACAGCTTGGCTTTTGCAATTAAAGAGACAAAAAGCAGGCAACATTATTCCATTAGTCACAACTACACAAGCAGATCATTATATGTAATTTTAATGCAGAAATAAATACATCAGTGTATCCAGACAAGGTAATGATGCAAATTGATAAAAGGGTTATTTGTAGCCTTCAAAAGTAAAAACTCTCTTAAAGGAATGGCTGCAGTTTCGTTCCACCAGTGTCTTCCTCCCCAACTCCCCCTAACAAGGACCAAAGGATGCTATGTTCTACCAATGGTCTACTCGTTAATAATATGGCATCCAGACTTGGTACTGGGGTCTCAAATTATCACTATTCCGATGATGATTAAGGGACTTCATTTGATCAGAGTAATGATTTTGAACAAAATCTGGCCTAATTCTGGCCTAAGCCAGGTTTAATTGGCTAGGAGAAATAAAGAAGGTCTTCATGGAGAGGAAAAAATAAACCCAAAACACCAGACTTTTTGCTCTCAATAAAATGCTGGCTTTATCAGCTCAAAGAACTCACTTTTTTACATTCAAAATGGTAGCACTGAACTTATGAATAGATTTTGTATAAAATTCTATGACAAATCCATTCAGAGCGAGGGGCTTGGCTTTGTAGTGCTATCTTAACCCTCAATAAATCTGGACCGCTTAAAGGCTATTAAATTAACATTTCCCTGATCTGGCACCTGTAGTCAAGTTAATTTGTCAAAAACATTTCTACAGTTTGTCACTGGACACCGTATTTTCTGACAAGTTAAGTTTAAAACAAAATTGACAAAATCTCATTAATTTCCTCTGAATCACCAACCTTGGTTCCATTAAGCTTTTATTATTAAGAACGTCAACTGTCACTCTTTTTTTAACAAGGTCAAGCTCTGATCTGGGTACCTCCAGAATCCTTATTATATTAAGAGGAGCTAGCGAGGCAGCACAGTGTTCTGGTTGAAAAAGCATTAAGCCGTGGAGTCAGAGAGACCCGGGTTCAATTCTCAGCAATGCCACTTCCTGTCTGTCCTTGGACAATTTTATTTAACCTTTCCGAGTCACCATTTCCACACAGAAATAGTGGATTATGAAAGTAAGTTGCTATGGAGTTGTTGAAAGGATTGCACGAAGCTTTGCATGTAAGTAATGATCACTGCGCCTAGTCCACAGTAAATGCTCCAGTGTTGGCTGTTTACTAGGTTTCCTTTTCCCCTCCTACTTTTACATTCACAGACTCAAAAAAACCCACAAAACTTTATTGCCATTCACAGACTTTTAAAACTTCAAGGAATTTTAAAGGTCATCCCCTTTAAAATATTTTCACAAATGGCTGTCCCACAACCTCCCCTGAGCACCTTGATGAGGTCCCTGCCACCTCCTGAAGCAGATTCCTTTACTTTTGACTTTAGGCAAACGGTTTTGATGGCTAAAATGTGTTTCTTTCCATTGAGCTACTCTCTCTGCCAATTCTGCCCACTGATCTTAGCTCTAGCCCTCAGGAAATTGGAACAAATCCACCTCCACTTCCACAGACACTCCTTCATATATCTGAGAACCTCAAACAAAATAACTCAGTTACCAAGCACGGCGGAATGAGCCAGACAATAATCCTTTCAAGCACAACACAGCATAGAAAAAATGTCACTTCCCTTAGTTTTTTCAGGCTACTCGTTTTTGTAATTTTTCTTTCTACAATGTCTATGATAAACGCACATCTACAGTCTTGGACCCAAAACAGGAAAGGCAGTTGTTGCTGTCAGGAAAGGTTTTCTCTATTTAAAATAAATTCTCCATATTTTCAGGTACTGACAGTCTTCTTCCACTTTTGAAAAAAATAAAAGGCCTAGGGCTATTGGCTTAAACAATCCAATTGTTATCAAATCAAGTTTTGAGTAAGAGCTTTGAATAATTCGTTTCAAAATATCAACTGAAAAACCAGCAATCATTCATGTTCAAACACAAGTAAGAAATTTTACCAAATGGAGGTTGGAGAGGGGGAGTGAGGGGAAAAAAATGAAAGTCTACCCATACTGTATCAGGACTAACCACCACTTTCTTGAAGTCTTAAATTTAGAAAGCAGTTCCTGACACTATCAGTTTTCACCATCATGGGTTCTATTTGCTAGGTACCTCTGGAGTCTACAGAACTGGTGTGGAGCCTGGTCCTGCCAACCTTGAGCTGTGCAACCTTGCGTAAGCCCATAACCTCTCTGTAAGTCAATTTCCTCAACCATACAACAGAAGTTAGACCACCTACCTCTAAAGAATGGCAGGGTGGATAAAGTAAAAAGAAAGCATGTTAAAATGCTCCACGAACTGCAAACTGTTACACCAATGTCAGTCATTCCTTATGACTGCTACTTAAGCTGTTGCTCAGACCAGGCAGACAAAATGTCCCTTCAAACAAACACGAAGCTGAGAAGTGGAGGCAACAGGGAAAGGCGTCCAGCTCGATCATTAAGAGAAGAGCTACAGCATTCTCTTCCCACCCAGCCTCAGGATGGTCAGAGTGTGTACCAGGAGGTGCTCTCACACAAACAGATCCAGCCAGCTTAAAGTGTAATGGAATGCAAAGTGGTCATTTTGAATTTTCATAGCCATTGTGGGATTCTTTAGACCATTAATGTTACACCGCACTTTGCATTTAATTTTACAAACAATGGCCTCTATAATGATGATACTATCAGGGAAAGGTAATTTGCATGAACTAAGCCCCATCACCTAGGGTAAGTATAGGGACTTCTTCATTATTAAATCATTTATACAATAAAATCAATATGCTTTAAAAGTAAAAATAGGTTTTTTAAAACCATAAAGAAGAGTTACATGTTTTAAACTCTATCAATTATCATAATATAATGAGTCTTTTTAAGATTTAATACCAACTTTTAAAATTAAAACTCAATGGAGAATGTATACTTGGTTCCATTACTAGATGATATATCTCTAGAAAAGGTTACAGTACAGCCATTATCATCCTCCTAAATTATATGGAAAATTTGGTACAACCCTCCAACTACCCCAAGGACAATTTAATTCAAGAGATAGTGAAGTATTATGAGAATACAAAATTGGATACATTTTGAAAGAAACAATTCAGGTACATATATCATATTCATTTCTTGCAGGGTTTCAGTTGATTAAATATTACAAATTTTTAAAGTGTCAATATACACCATAAAAATTATATTGTGTCCTTCATTTTGAAGAGTTTTTTAAAAACCCACAAATTTCTATACAGTAGTAGGTTCATGACTCGGTGTTTTATCACTTTAAGATTCAATGTTTCTTAATGATATAATTCAAAAATTTTACTGAATCATTATTTAGTAAGTCATAAAAACCTCTTAAAATTAATCTTTCATGCACATCTAGCTTATCCAAAGTTAGAATTTAATTAGATGGCCTTGGCATAAATGAGTTTACTACTTTATTTGCTCAATCAGCGTATGTCTCTTCAGTAATTATAATTAATTCAAGTCCCTCACGCACCTCCTAGCAAACAATATAAAAACATCAGACAAAATGGAAATAAACAGCTTTACATTTCTCCAATTACGACATTCATTTTCATCCTCAAAATGCACATGTGAAATACCCAGGATAGGTGTTACTCTGTATAGGAAGCGGCCACACAAAGAACCTACACCTCTGGTAACAGAGAAAGATGCTTGTCTGCAGCAGAAAATACATTGTTGTTATACATTATGAAACGGATACAATTGCAAAGAGCCAATTGAGCAAGTTTGCCTTCAACAGTTTGCAAATGCATGTTGACATAGAAATAGCAGCAAGAAAGAAAAGAGCTGAATTATTATTTATCTAGAATAACACTTCCTGTTGGGAAGAATCACTTCTAACTATACACAAAATTTACAATTGAGAAGAGTCCAAAAAGTCTGACCATCAGCCCTTTATCCCATATGTCTCTCAGATACAATGAAAGGAAAAGTAGTCAGTGGCAGGGGCCAGCCCCATGGCCCAGTGGTTGAATTCACGTCTCTGCTTTGGTGGCCTAGGGTTTCGGATTGGAGTGGACCTAGCACCGCTCATCAAGCCATGCTGGGGCAGCGTCCCGCATAGCGGAGCCAGAAGGACCTACAACTAGAACATACAACTATGTACTGGGGAGCTTTGGGGAGAAGAAGGAAAAAAAAGAAAGAAGATTGGCAACAGATGCTAGCTCAGGTGCCAATCTTTTAAAAAACACAAAAAAGTCAGTGGCAGAAAACTTTATTTTTAAAACTGAGGGAGGGACCAGCCCCATGGCCGAGTGGTTAAATTCGCACACTCCACTTTGGCAGCCCAGGGTTCGCCAGTCTGGATCCTGGGTGTGCACCTACACACCGCTCATCAAGCCATGCTGTGGTGGCATCCCACACAGAAGAACTAGAATGACTTACATCTACGATATACAACTACGTACTGGGACTGTGGGAAGGGGGAAAAAAAGAGGAAGACTGGCAGCAGATGTTAGCTCAGGGCCAATCTTCCTCACCAAAAAGCATACCTTTAAAACAAAACAAAACAAAACTGAGGGGACAAAATGATCTACTGAAGAAAACTGCCAGTACTGACTACTTTAAAAAATAAAAAGCTTTCTGCAAGTCACACTGCTTAATTAAGTAATCAGCATCGCAATACAAAGGAAAGCCAGCCAACTACAGTGCTGAGAGCATTGGTAGGAGGCGGGACTGGGACTACGCACAAAGAGCACATCCTTTCTACACAGCCCTTTGTGCTTGCACCACAGTCCTCTCTGCAAGTGGCAGGTTGCTAATTATTGGACACCTACCAGGGTCCAAGTACTTTTTTTTTCCCCCAAAGATTTCATTTTTCCTTTTTCTTCCCAAAGCCCCCGGGGTACATAGCTGTGTATTTTTTGTTGTGGGTCCTTCTGGTTGTGGCATGTGGGACGCCGCCTCAGCGTGGCTTGATGAGTGCTGCCATGTCCTCGCCCAGGATTCAAACCAGCGAAATCCTGGGCCACTGCAGCGGAGCACGCGAACTTAACCACTCGGCCACAGGGGCGGCCCCAGGGTCCAAGTATCTTTCATACATTATCTCATTGAATATGCTCTCTTTTAAAGCTGAGGAATGGAGAGATTCATTGAGTAGGCTGCTCCAAATCCCTCAACTAGGGGGATCATGATTCCAATCCAGGTCTGTTCAACTCTAAAACCCTGCCCTTTCAGTGAATCCCAGTCCTGAGGAACTCTTGGATAGGCCTGAGTATCTAGGAAAGGTCACAAAAGTGGTTCATGTTGCAGCCACTGTTTCAGAACTGGGAGGCCTGGATGGTGGGTCAGAAAGATCCCTCTGGCAAGACCCACAGGGAAGGTCTGAGCCGCTCCTCTCCTGCAGCCTCGCCTGTCACATGCACCTGCAGCTCTGCAGAGACCACTGCTCCTGGAGAGGGACACTGGGACACTTCCCAGGAGCAGTTCCCTCATGTGTACAGGTAGAAGGCAGAAACTGTTTCAGACTTCCTTGCTTTTGGGCTCACAGAAGGAGCTCGATAAATCCTCGCTGATTATGCTTCAGAGGTAAACACACAAGAGAACACCAGCTCCTTGAAGAGGAGGCAGAACTCTGCTTCAGTTTTCACAAAGCGGTGGTCAAGTACCAACTCACAGGCTGCAGAGAATTTTTACTCTTGGATTAAGAGCCTCATCAGTAATTGTGAGGTCTATCTGTTACTAAATGTGGCTACCCAGGTGGCAGGACCCAAATGTGCTTTGATAATGACAAAAGAGGAAAATAACAATTTGGTCCTCCGAGAGACAGGCAAGCAACACATGACATCAACACGGCATCAAGCTCCAGCACAAGCAAAAGGTTTGATGAGACAAAGGCCCATCTCAGGTTGCAATTCTCTGCGGAATGGGCAGCACCAGACCTGCTCGCCCGCAGAAAGTGACAAGTCACTCAGGTAACCAGGGTTTCCCAGGTTTCTCCTCAGCCCCCTGGCATTATTTCCCTCCTGTTCCTCCTGAGTCTTAGTCAGTCTAATCTCCTCTGAGGTCCTAACTAAACCAGACACAGGGAGAGTCGGGATTTTATCTTATTAAAATAGATATGGCTAATTTGTCTTTTCAAATTCATTTTAAATTAAATTGGATTTCCTCGGAAGGCTGCTAGGTCAGTTCCCCTGCTGCGAATGCAGGACAAAGGTTAATTGCACGCCCTTCACCAGCTCTCCTGCTCTCCTGGGCAGACTCTGATAACCTGCCCTCGAGAGGTGGGAAGGCTTTGGTTTATTGGGCGATAATGCTGCCATTAGAACCATTTACCATTATGCCAAGAAACATTTTATTTTTTTTAAAACTAAATAAGAACATATGATAGCATAATAAGAATGAAATGCAAAGACGTTACCAAGTGATGGTTAGTTCTTCTAAAACACAAAATCCAAAGAATAAGACCTAACATATTTTCTTCCCTAAAAGGCCCCAGAGGTGAAAGTACACACTCTCCTGAACAAACCGCTTTCTGGTTCCAGTGTAAAATTCCATTAACATCTTCACTTAATTTATCTCATTTAAACTGTCTACGTTCATGAAAATTTAACCCAGTAATTCCCTGTTATACAAAGCATAACAAAGTATGAATATTTAAATACAATGTAAATAAAACACTTTATCAATTATATTTTTGTATTCTAAATTAGTGACTTCACTTAGCATGTCTGCCTTGCACAGCACCACACTATTTTTCAATTAAAGGTCCAGATGTTTCAAAGGCTCCAGTAGGCAACGGCAGTTATGAGAAATGCTTTATCTGCATTGTAATCATCACCACCACATCAGCTCCAGGCTGCATTAACATACTCATGTTTTATTCCAGCTCCCCTTCTAACAGAGCAGGTAATTACACAACACAGCAGAGAAACACAATCCTAAGAGCTGGACAGTTTCCTAACAAGCATCCACCTGAGCAACACATTTTCACACATGACCTTAAAATTTGGGAGGAACTGCTTATTAGGAACTTTGACCATTCAGAATAATTTTTTTTAATAAAAAGAGCGAATCACAGACACACCAAATTTAGCTTCAAATGCTATTAAAATGCAAGATGGCCCGCAAATACACACATTTATGTATACTGAAAATCAACTAGAAGTTTGTATGTGTAAAACCACGATCATTTATTCCAATCTAAGTCATTTCTTCTCATTCTTGACACCAGCGTCATCTCTTGAACAAATTAATTCTATCTTTATACTTACTACTCAAAAAATGACAATTCACCTGAGCTGAGACTGAGCAAGTATACCAATTATCCCTCTGCCCATTTGATAAAAAATAACAAAAGCAGAACAAAATGCAATTCTGACAGCTGCAACAAAAACGCTATTGCATTTATTACTGAGTTAAGTAAATGACTCCCTTTCCCCAAAATGGAAAAGAATAACCTATAAGATTTACTGCTATGCTTAGTAAACATAGTATAATTTAATGGGAAAATACAGTTCTTCATTGTTAAGAGAAACTGTAACAAAATTAACTTTAATTGTAATTTTTAAAATTATTCTACAAACACGTTATATTTGAAATATTCCAAGAGGAGATGTCCTAATGAAGATGCTATTCAAAAGATAAATGCATTTACAAATATTAAAACCTCAGACAGGTCAAATCCTGGCAGGTTACACTTCAGCATCTGAAAGCAGACAGCTTCCGTTCCTTCCTGAAGGAACCTTAGGTGGAACATTTTTAATACATCACCATGTCACTTTTTAATGTGCCCCAATCTATTAACCACATGGCAAACTAACAGGGATTTTTAAAATATGGGTTTTATGGTTTTCTGCTAGTGATTAATTAAATAAATAGCCACCGTTTCACAAATCATCCCTCTAATTAGTCTAAAACAGACACTTTGCATTCACTAGTATTACCGCCATCTGAAGCTCACAGAAGGACAGGAGTGGTGCGGCACGGTCGCATCTCTGCCCTTTGGAGCTCACTGTGCAGGCTCCACGGCTGGCATCCCACCCTGCCACCCAGAGGCAGAGGGGCCATCTTCGCAGGTGCTGCAGTCAGCTGGAATTTGATTCCAGCTGCTCAGAAAAGATGTTCACCTTAATTATTCTCTCTCACCCTAAAGGAAACAATGGAACAACAAAGGAATAAAGTGTAGCCTCCAGCTGCAAACAGAAGAGTCCATGGAGTGAATAAGAAAGTTGGTTCTAGTTATCTAGTTTATTAGGAATAAGTAGGGTACTAGGTCAAACGGGCTTTCCTTAGAACTCAAAACATGTTATGTCAACATCCTGACCTCGGATATTAAGCAATTACTTCCAAATTCTATTATTTAAAAGACTCCATTCAAAGTCTGAGAAGGTCACTCTTTTTGAAACTGATAGGAATTCAATCTAACTTGTTTTAGTAGCATATTCTAAAAGATAATTCCTCTGAAAGCAATTTAAACTTAGAGATAATTTTTAGAGCCAGAGGAAAAAAAAAAAAAACCAAATGGGAATATCTCAAGAATCCAATTTCCTTCAGGAAATACATTAAGTAGTTTCCGAACCATGGTATTTAAGCTTCATTAGGTATGTTTAAAGGAAGGAAGGAAGGAAGAGGGGAGGAAGGAAGGGAGGGAGGGAGGGAGGAGAGAAGGGAGGAAGAGGGAGGAAGGGAGAGAGAGGGAGGGAGGCAAGGAAGAAGGAAAAGAAAAGAAAGGGGGAAAGGGAAATGGAATGGAAAAGGAAAGAGTGAAACATTCAGTAAGGATACACACTGAAGTATCTACACATTATTCTGTAGAAAAGGCTACCCTGGTTTCCCTTCTATGAGAACCTTTCTAAGAATGGGAGGAGGAAATGGGATGTAGCAGAAAAGACCTGGACCCTGAAAGATAGAATAAAGGGTCTTGTGCTCTTAGCTAAATCATATAATCCCATTTAGCCTGAGTTTCCTTCCATCCTGTAAAGGATTTTAGCCCCTACTCACTATAATTATAGGGACACAGATACTGTGGAACAGATCATCAATAAGTGGTGGAGATGATGATGGACATGAGGATATGGGTTGAAGGCAGAGCCTAGGTTACTTATTTTCACTCTACAGTGCCTTTTTGAAAGACCCAAGGTGACTGTAGCCAACAGTGCAGATGCCGTGTTCCAAATATGAAAAAGAGGGACAAAAGCACCAAATGGTCCTGAACACGGAACTAACACATTGCGCTCACTGCACTGAAGAAAATCCAAATCATCAGTGACTAAGAAGAAATCATGTAGTTTCTCTAACTTTCATCCTTTCTGGGCACAGAGATAGGGGAGGGGTGTTTCTTTTTTTTTTTTTTTTTTTTTCCCTCTTCTTCTCCCCAAACCCCCCAGTACATAGTTGTATATTCCAGTTGTAGGTCCTTCTGGTTGTGCTATGTGGGACACCACCTCAGCATGGCTTGATGAGCAGTGCTGGGTCTGCACCAAGGATGCAAACTGGTGAAACCCTGGGCCACCAAAGCAGAGAGTGCGAACTCAACCACTCAGCCATGGGGCCAGCCCCAGGAGGGGTGTTTCTGAGACTGTTCATGTGGTAGAAATTGGAAAGAAAATAAATGAGCTTTGGATTCAACAGACCTGGGTTTGATTCTGGCTTTACTACTTACTAGTTGTGTAAACTCAGGCATGTCTGTTCATCTCTCTAAGCCTCAGCTTCCCAATCTCAAAATGGGGAGAATAATATATCCTTTATAAGGAAGCTGGGAAGAAGGAATCAAATAGTGCAGTAGGCACTCTGGCATATATTAGACACTCAGATAGTTTCTATTACATTAAGTAGAATCACATGAAAGTGCTGATATTCAATTGCTTACGAGCCACAAAAATTGGAATTCTATATGGTTTCACCTAAAATTATAGTGACTGAGACAATAAGTAGCACAAACTAGAAAAAGAACCAAAAATTCTCAAAAATGGCATGAATTATACTCCTATCAAAATAGGAAGACAACTATGGGACTTCATCAGACTAAAGAGCTTCTGCAAGGCAAAAGAAACAAGGATCGAAACAAAAAGACAACCCACCAACTGGGAGAAAATATGTGCAAAACATATATCCGAGAAGGGGTTAATCTCTATATTATATAACTAACTCACACAACTGAACAACAAAAAGACAAACAGCCCGATCAGGAAACAGGCAGAGGAGATGAACACACGTTTTTCCAGAGAAGATATATGCATGGCCAATAAGCACATGAAAAGATGCTCAACATCACTAATCATCAGGGAAATGCAAATCAAAACCACACTAAGAGACTACCTTACACCCGGTAAAATGGCTATAATCACTAAGACTAAAAATAATGTTGGAGAGGGTGTGGCGAAAAGGGAACCCTCATACACTGCTGGTGGGAATGCAAACTCATGCAGCCACTACGGAAAGCAGTATGGAGATTCCTCAAAAAACTAAAAATAGAAATACCATATGACCCAGCTATCCCACTACTGGGTATCTATCCAAACAACTTGAAATCAGCAATCCAAAGTGACCTGTGTACCCCTATGTTCACTGCAGCACTATTCGCAAGAGCCAAGACGCAGAATCAATCCAAGTGCCCATCGACTGATGAATTAATAAAGAAGACGTGGAATATATATACAATGGAATACTAGTTAGCCATAAAAACGTCGAAATCATCCCACTTGCATCATGGATGGACCTTAAGGGTGTTGTTAAGTGAAATAAGCCAGACTGAGAAAGACAAACACCACATGACTTCACTCATATGTGGTAGATAAACACACAAAGAGAACAGTTCAGTGGTTACCAGGATAAGGGGGTGGGGGATGACCAGAGGGGGTAAAGGGGAGCACTTACATGGGGACGGACAAGAAATAATGTACAACTGAAACTTTACAATGATGTAAACTATTATGAACTAATAAAAAAATTAAAAACCTTTCTTGATTTAAAAAGTAATACATACTTGTAGAAATGTGGAAACTGGGGCACAGCACAAAGAAGAAAATAAAAATCAACTATAACCATTATTTAAAAAAAAAAAAGAAGGAAGACAACCAAGATAGAAAAGGTGTTTTCTAAGACTGGCTCATGATTCCAACAATATAGTGGCTAATATTTATTAAACAATTACTATAGGTCAAATACTATCCCATACATTTGATATCCATAATATGAGCTTATGTAATCCCCAAGCAACTCCATGCGATAGATTCAACTATTCTCCCCACTTTACAGATGAAATGGAAGCTTGGAGAAATGAAGTAACTTGCCCAAGGTCACAGAGATGGTAGAGCCAGGATGCCAACCTGGAGCTGTCGAACTCCAGAGCCTGACTTCTTACTCATCACTGAAAATTGCCGCCCCACACTGCACAGCTGCTTGTTTTGTTTCTAATAAGCAAAGCAAAAGGTTTATTAACAATAGGTGGGCAAAGGACTGGAATAGACATTTCTCAAAAAAAAGACACACAAATGCCCAAAAAGCATATGAAAAGATGCTCAATATCACTAATCAGTAGGGAAATGCAAATCAAAACTACACAGAGACATCACCTCACACCCATTATGATGCTACTATCAAAAAAACAGAAAACACAAAGTGTTGGTGAGGATGTGGAAAAACTGAAAACCTTGTGCACTGTTGGTGGAAATGTAAAATGGTGCAGCTGCTGTGGAGAACAGTATGGGGGTTCCTCAAAAAACTAAAAACAGAATGATCAAATGATCCAGCAGTTCCTCTTCTAGGCATACCCGCAAGGACTGAAAGCAGAGTCCTGAAGAGATACTTGCACACCCACATTCACAGCAGCATCATTCACAGTAGCTAAAACACGGAAGCAACCCAAGTGTCCACTGACAGATGAATAGATAAGCAAAATGTGGTATATACATAAGATGGAATGTTACCGCCCTTTAAAAACGAAGGAAATTCTAAAATATGCTACAACATAGATGAACCTCAAGGATATTACACCAAGTAAAACAAGCTAGTCACAAAAAGACAGATACTCTATGATTCCCCTTATATGAGATACTTAGAGTAGTCAAAAATCCAAGAGACAGAAAGTAGAATGGTGGTTGCCAGGGGCTGGGGGTGGGGGTGGGGAATGGGGAGTTAGTGTTTAATAGGCACAGAGTTTCACTTTTACAGGATGAAAAGAGTTATGGAGACAGATGGTGGTGATGGTTATATAACATTATGAATGTTTTTAATACCACTGATTAAAAATGGTTAAGACAGGGGGCCGGCCCAGTGGTGCAGCGGTCAAGTTTGCACATTCTGCTTCGCGGTCTGGGGTTCACCAGTTCGGATCCCAGGTGCAGACAGGGCACTGTGTGGTGAGCCATGCTGTGGTAGGCGTCCCACATATAGGGTAGAGGAAGATGGGCACGGATGTTAGCTCACGGCCAGTCTTCCCCAGAAAAAAGAGGAGGATTGGCAGATATTAGCTGAGGGCTAATCTTCCTTGGGGGAAAAAAAAAAGGTTAAGACAATAAAAAAAGAAAGAAAGAAAGAAAAAACTGTATGGGAACAAGAAGCAATAATTCACACATCACCTTCTGAGCCTTCCAAAGGACGAACATGCCAGCAGGCAAGCAAGCACCACTAGTGAGAGCACATGACGCCAGCTCCTACAGAGACTGGGATGACGATGCATTCTCCAGACTCACTGCAGCCATGGCATTCTAGGCACTGATCTCCCTACTACCCTCAGAGTGTTATTTAGAAAAGAAAAAAAAGTCAGATGTGCTTCGAAGTTTCCAGGAAAAATCCTAAAGTTTTAATCAAATAGCTGTTGTGTTCCCATTATGGTATAGTCAAGACTTTTCGCTATGTAACAAAAGCAGCAAAGCTTTTTATTTATTTGCTCATTTATCTATTGATGTTTACATCTCTCACTTCCTGAATCCTCTGATGTAAACAGTGAACAAGTCATCACAGAAAAGGAAATGGCACTGACAGTAGAGGCTATGAATCCACTCCCTTTAAAAAAAGAATTCAAGTGAAGGAAACCCCCGAACGCCACGCTTCCAAAGCCAGGATTCCGGAAGCAATCACACTTGCATTTAAGGCTTCTTGCAGCCACCACCACAATCCACCAAAGATAAAGAAGACGTTTGTGCTAAGTTGGGAAAGCAGAGACATCAGCATTTCCGGCTTCAGACCATTATTTCTGCTCTCCAGACAGCACCTGATAAAGTATCTAGAGTGTTGTCTTCTGTGCAGCCACTGCTCTTCCCAAGTCTGTGTTCAGGGGTTTCCCTGGGGTTTCCTTTCCGAGAATTGCAGCAGAGACTCTGAGAAGAGCCCAAACGAGCTGCCTCAACCTTCCCATAAACTGATATTTCCATAGAGGATTAAGACAAACGTCTCAAATAAGCCAATTTCCTTTACTAAAAACCAAAGTGACAATAGCAGTACCAAGAGAAATATACAAAGACAATGAATAAGACACATTTTTCTTGTCTCTGGGCATGTAAAAATACAGAGCAAAGGGTTAGATGGAGGTGGGCTACACTATTCTCTCTTATTTCTGAAGCTCTGCAGTGGAACCTAATGAAAAAATTATACGAGAATTAGACTGAGTCATATCAAAGGAAAGAGGAAAAAAGTCTAAACACTTCATACTATCTGATATATGCTGATACTGCATGGTACATATTTCTGTATTCTTGTTGACTATAAATTTTCCTATTTAGAAGAATGCAACTATGTCTCTTCTCTAATAAAGTACTTCCAGAACTCTGGGGATGCCAGATGGTTACTCGTTGAACTGGTGAGAAGGAAAACCCCTAACTACCCTTGAGGTCCCTATAGAAGCTTTCTAAGCCTCTAGGACCCTAGGCAGCTCCCTTGGGCCACAGGAAGGGAGAGCTCTCTTTGACCCAAAAGCGGGTAGGGATGTGTATGCTCCTAAACTAACTGAACAGAACAGGAAAGAAAAAGCCAGAGTGGAGAATAACCTTCAGAAGTCCTGCTCTTGGAAAGCTGAGGGGAGCCAGAGGGCCTCCTCGGCTGTGGTCACCTGGCAAGCCTCACACTGCTTTCCTCCTCATCTTCTGACCCTGTAGTGCCTGTCTTGTTTTCCCTTTATAGTAGTGCCTCCCACATTCCCATATTCAATTTTATGCTATTACATGTATAACGTGAGATCTTTCACATTTAACACTCTGTATTAGTACCTTGAATACTTCTGGAAGGAGAATGACTAAGTTAAGAAAGAGTTAATATTTACTCTATGTGTCAGGCTGAGCCCTCTCTGTATGTTATTTCTTTTGATCCTCAAAACTATCCTCACGTACCTACCCATTTTACAGATAAATAAACTGCTAAGAAGTTAAAGAAATTGTCACAGGTCACATAGCTAGTGAGAGAACTCAGATGGAAAGACAGGTCTGACTGACTCAAAAGACCACAATCTTACTACAATAATTCTCCTCAAAACCCATGTATTTTAAAAGCTTTTTGGAGGAAAAGCCTTGTATTATATTTTGAATCAAACTTCATGAAATCAAGAACCATGATATATTTATGCATAAACTGCCTCTTTATCTTTCTCTTCCTTCTATAATATGTATTCTTTCCACAGCATTTAGGGCAACCCATTAAAAAAAAAAGGCCCTATTTTACTATAAGAATTCTATTTCAGGCACATGGCAAAATACGTACCCTGACCAACCGTCTAACAAAAAACAACCAAAGATTTCGATAAAACATAAAAACATTTATTTTACCTGACTCAATAGGCTGGCAGTGTTTAAGGAATTGACAAAGGCCCAAAAATTAAGTGAAAAGGGGAATCCAGAGAGGAAAACAGAACACAATTTTTGCCATAATGATGGTGTTTGTCAAACAAGGTGATATTAAGCATCTACTTCTTGGTCAGCTGGATACACAGGACAGCCCATCCATAATTATAATAAAGCCGGGACCCTCAAAGACCCACTACATGTGAAAGTAAATTAGAATTAAGGCCCCTCATCCAACAAGGAAAACTGCCTGCCAAAAAAGGGGTTTTTTTTCCTCCTGAGACTCTATAACCATATACCAACCTTCATGAAAGATTTTCACACCAAATTCACATTAAGTGATGGACCAGAAAGACAAACCAAGAATTTAATGTTGTCCTGGGCTGGCAGTGCCCCCAGGTGCCAGGCAGAAGCAAACAAACCCTCACAGGAGGAACCTACATGACTCAAATAATACCAACAGAAAAAGCTGAAAGAAAGAAGTTGTTACAGCCCCCAGGAGAACATAGAAGGCATTACACAAAAGACCCACAAAGACTGGAGATAGCAGCATGATCAGAAACAGAATATAAAATAAATGTTTAAAGAAAAAATTTAAAGTATTAAAAATATAGGTAAGAGCAAGAGACTATAAAATATCATCCGAGATGCGATCTGATACTGTGATTAAGTAAGAGAACGTCACTATCCTTAGGAGATGCAAGCTAAAGTATTTAGGAATAAATGGCAATGGAATGGTTAAATATACATAAATAATGCAAATATGGAAAAATATTAGCAATTAATGAACACAGGTGGTAGGTATAAGGGTGTTCACTGAACTAATTACTAAGAAAATTATTTAATGTTTCATAATACAAAGTTTTAAAAATTACCAAGCAGATTTTTAGAAGATGAAAATAGGACTTCTAGAAATGAAAAACACAAGGACTAAAATTGCAAATGCAATGTATGGATGCTATAGCTGAAGAGAGAATATGTGAATTGGAAGATAGAGATGAAGAAATTACCTAGAATGCAACCCAAAGAGATATACAGATAGAAAATATGAAAACAGATTATGAGATATAGATAAAGTAACATATTCTAACAAGTTCAACTAGAATTTCAGAAGAGGGGAGAAGAATAAATGGCTCAGAGGCAATGTCTGAAAAGAGAGTGGTTGGGAGTTTTCCAGAAATGATGAAAGACACCATTCCACAGATTTGGAAAGCCTGATGAAACTCAAAGAGAAAAAATAGGAGAAAAAGAAATCTGTATATAAAAACACAATGAAACTGCATATATACCAGGCAAATACTAATCAAATGGAGCTGGTATAGCTATATAAAAGAGGGAGAGGGGAGAGTGCACTAGAGATAGAGTTACAATATGACAAATGGTTTAATTCACCAGGAAGAAATAATTCTGAATTTGTATGAATCTAAAAACACAACCTCAAAATATATAAAGGAAAATTTGTTAGAACTACAAGAAAAAACAGACAATTTACCAACATAATGGGAGATTCTAACATATCTTTGTCTAATTGATAGGTCAGGCAGACAAAAATATCAATAAAGATAGAGGTTTTAACACAATTAAATTGAACTAATGGACACGCTTAGAATACTATAACCAAGAACAACGGTTGTTCCAGCATTCTTTCAAGATTCACAGGTAATATATGAAAAGTGAGCCACATTAGGGGCTTAAAACCATGCTCAAGAAATTTCCAATAATTGGCATCATCAGACCAGCTTCTCTAACAGCAAAACAATCAAATTATTAGAATCAATTAGAAAAAACTTCTATGTTTGGAAACTTAAAACCACTCATAAATAATTCATGTATCAAACAAGAAGTAATAAAAATTAAAAATATTGAGAGATAAACATATCAAAAATGAGATTATGAGAAAAAGCTAAGGGAAGAAGGACTTGCCCACCACAGCAAGTAAACATTGTTCCCCCAAAAGGGCCATTTAGTCAGGCAATCATATATTGAGAAATGGGAATACTAACACTTCAAGAACTGTTGGACAATGTTGAAGCTGAAAATGGACCACGGTTATGCTACATCCCCACTCAAGAGTGGTCTTAAAAGAAAACAGTGACAGGAAATCTTCCCAATAGCCAGAGTTTGGGACAATGTATTTGTTCATCTCCTTTCTATGGAAGAAGTGTCAGGAGGTTAAAATATGTAGACACTTAGCAACTTGGATCTCAGGAGAGTTCTCACTACCCTAAATGATAAGAGTGGCTCACTGAACCTAAACTATTTGTGCAAACAACACGGTTTATGCTGAACACCTGCCTTCCTTCTAGGATTCTGGAATTTTGGTACATGCTAGGAGAGAGTGCCCATATGACCAGCCTCCAATAGAAACCCTGGGCACTGAGTCTCCAATAAACTTCCCTAGCAAACAATATTTCACCCACGTGGACACAACTTGCTGCTGGGAGAATTAAGCATGTAATGTGTGATGCCACTGGGAGAGGACTCTCAGAAGTGTGTACCTGGTTTTCTCTAGACTTTACCACATACACTTTTCCCCTTTATTGATTGTGCTTTGTATCCTTTTGCTGTAGTAAATCACAGACGTGAAAACAACTATATGTTGAGTCCTGTGAGTCCTCTTAGTGAATCACAGTCTTGGGGACTCCCAACACAGACTTCCTTTAACTTCAGCCTCTTTGTTATTAGTCTCCCCAGTGCTGGCACAATGGACACATGAACAGAGCAGCTATGGTGGCAGAGACTGACGCTATATATGGGCCCAACAGCATAATCTCCCACTCACCAAAACTAAGATTGCTACTGCCCACTGTCAAATATCCAACCTGACAGAACAGAGAATAAAGATAAGTACCCAACACTATGCTATCATCCCTTAAGGAGACCAACCAGCCTTTTGGTGGCAAGTTGAATGCACTGGACCCCTTCCACTCTGAAAATGATTTTGGCAGAGATCAACATATATTCAAGTATGGATCTGCCGTTCCTGCCAGTAATGTCTCTGCCAGACCCATTATCTCAAGAGTGTTTGATCCACCAAAATGGCAGCCCAGATAATACTGCACCAGATTGAGGAACTCACTTTAAGCAAAGGAGATGCAACAGTAGCATATAACCACAGGATCCTCTGGTCATATCACACACCATACTATCCAAAAGCTGTCAGTGTAACAGAGTGATGGAACAACCTGTTGAAGGTACAGATAAGGCTCAGATATGACACACTGTGAGGCTGGGATGTCATCTCTAGGATACAATATACATACTAAAAATCAACAACCATTATATAGTATTATGTCCCCAATAGGTAAAATACATGATTGTAGGAACCAAGGAGAAGAAGCAGGAATGGCCCATTCACTATTACTCCCAGTAACCCACTTGGGGAATTTATGCTTCCCAGCCCTAGAAATTGGGTCTCTGTGGATTTAGAGAATCCGGTTCCCATAATGGGGCACACCTCCACTAGAAGACAGAGCAGAAGTCCCACTAAATATTAAGGCTGCTATCACACAATGGAGGCAGGAAGCAATGTGTCTGGCCAGTAAATCCATTACCAGTTTTGATGGTAAATGGACAAATGAAGCAGCCTTTGAAAGGTAACCAGAGGCTTGGACCCTCAGGGATAAGGGTCTGGGTTATCACACCATCAAAGTTATCTAGACCAGGAGAGATGCTAACTGAGATTGAAGGAACTAGAATGGATACTTGAAAAGGGAGATGAGCATCTGCTGTGGCCTCAAGACCAGTTGCAGAAATGGAGACTGTAGTTTATTCAACTAACCTTCCATGTTAAGTCTCCCCTAAGAAAAGAAACCCACCACAAATGTGAAGGTGTGGTCCCAGAACTTGGATGAGGCAAGTAAACCCGAGCAACACAAAGGGTAGAATGGTATGGTTGCTGATTGCACCACCCAGATTCCCCTCTTTAGGACTGAAGGGCGCATTCTCCAGCTGCTGGAAAGGTTGTTGGCTATTAGCTGCCAGTCCTTTCCTGGAATTAAACTGGCTGATAGAGCCACCTTGCTCAAGACCACACCTCCTTCTCAGGGCAGGGATGGGTCAGACACAGGAATATAAATTCCTGGCCTCCTTATGCCAATGTGGGACAACTGTTAAGGGCCATCCTAGCCTCAGAGTGCCCCACAGTCTCAGCACTACCATCCAACTCCTCCCTCTACCCAAGCCTGTTTCCTTCTCTTCTCCCCACAGACAGAGATCTAGAAAGCACTCTCTAATAAATTTCCTGCATGTTAATCTCCATTTCTGAGTCTACTTCCCAAGAGAACCTAACCTGTGACAACAACAGTTTTATTAGCAAGCTGTACCAAACATTCAAAAAATGGATAGTGTTAATATTGCCCATATTATTCAATGGTACTGAAAAAGAACAATTCCTAAATCACTTTATGAGGCTAGCAAATCTCCATACCAAAAACCTGAGAGTATGAGATAGGAATATTACAGGCCAAGTTTGCTTATGAACAAAGATGCAAAAATCCTAAAGAAAATACTAGCAAACGAATCCAGCAGTATATAAAAACTAAGATACTTGATGACCAAAGTTGAATTTATCTTATCAAATGCAAGTCCAGTTAAACAAAGAAAATAAATTAAAAATAAATAAATATGCAGCCATGTGTCACACAAAGATGGGAAATGTGTCAGCAGGCAATTTCATCACTGTGCGAACATCACAGACAAACCTAGACAGTATACCCTACTACACACCGAGGCTATATGGTACTAATCTTATGGGACCACCATCATATGTGACCGTTGTTGACCAAAAGGTCGTTATGTGGTGCATGACTAATTAATCAGATTAAAAAATTAAAGGAGAAAAATAATATGGTAATCCACATAATATAGAAAGAGCACTCAGTACATTCAACATTCACTCATGATTAAAAAAAAATAATCTTAGCAAACTAGGAATAAAAGAGACTTTTCTTAATGCAACATAAGCATTTCCTTTAATATCAGAAACAAGAAAAGACTGCTACTTTTCAGCATGGTATTAGAAGTCTTAGGCAGCACAGTGAAGCAAGGAAAAGAAATAAAAATATAAGGATTGGAAAGAAAATAATAAAACTATCATTATCTGCAAATGAGTGACTTCATAGAAAACTAAAAGACGGGGGTTGGCCCTTTCACCGAGTTGGGTTCACGCACTCTGCTTCAGCGACTCGCGGTTCACCAGTTTGGATGCTGGGCATGGACATGGCACTGCTCACCAAGACATGCTGTGCTGGCTTCAGACATGGAAGAACTAGAATGACTTGCAATTAGGATACACAACAATGTACTGGGGCTTTGGGGAGAAAAAAGAAAAGAAAACCAAAAAGGTATAAAATAGGATTAATAAGAGTTTATTAAGGTTGTTGAAATTAAATCAATATAGAAGAATCAACTGCCATTTCTATACACTAGCAGCAAACAGGGAGACACTATGATTTAAAAGATATTGAGAGTATAATAAAAAAATATTAACTATACATGAATCAATCATGTAAGACTTCTATGGAGAAAATTACAAAATTTTATGAAGGACATCTTAGATCATTTAAATAAATGGAAAGATACATCACTAAAGAGAAAGGTAAAGATGTCAATTCTATCAAATTGACCTACAAATTTAGTCCAATTTTAATCAAAATGTCCATAGGAATAAACTTGACAAGTAGTTTCAAAATTTATAATGGAAGGGCAATGGGTCAAGAATACACAAGACATGGGCCAGCTCCTGTGGCCTCGTGATTAAGTTAGCCATGCTCCCCTTTGGCAGCCCAGGTTCGGTTCCTGGGCGTGGACCTACATCACTTGTCTGTCAGTGGCCATGCTGTCACGACGGCTCACATACAAAAAGAAGACAACTGGCAAGGGATGTTAGCTCAGGTACCAATCTTTAAAAACAAGCAAAACAGAAAATTTTGCTTCTATATATTATATAGCTATATATGTGTGTGTACTGGGTTGGGATGTAAAATCTAGCTCTCATTATATGTGATTCACGGTCAAAAATGTTTTTAAGACTCTGCCTTGGAATAATTCTTGCACATGTAAAATATTTGTAAACAGTATGTTTTATAAACAGTATGGTTTGTAATAGAAAAACTGTAAACAATCCAAATGTCCATCAACAATGGAATAGATAAATTGCAGTATACTCATACAATGGAGTCTCTCCATTAATGAAAATGAATTAACTACAGCTACATGTATGTATGAACATGGGTGAATCTCAGGAACATAATGTTGAGAGAAAAACGTTACAGAAGAATACTTAAAGCATAATTCCCTTTATATAAAGTTCAAAAATATATTGCTTAAGGATACAAATATATGGGATAAAGCTATAAGGAGAAGCAAGGAAATTAAAGACACTACTGTGGGTGGGAGGAGAACAAGGAAGATACAGAGGGAACTTCAAAAGCAAAGGTAAGGTTCTTCTTCCCAAACTGGGTGATGGGTACATGAATGATTATTGTATAACTATTTATATCTTGTATATATCTTTGAAATGTTTTTCTGTATCTACTCAATATTTCATTTTTTAAAACTTAAGACATTTTCCAAGTGAACCCATTTCTCTACTTCACAGATGAATGAGGAGGCTCACAATCTTTCCAGCTGATGTGGAGAGGACAAGTACCCAATTATTGCCAAGCAACCAACATCCTCCTTTAAGGACTTCCAGAGAGAGGGTAAGAGAAATGCACTATATGCTAAGAACACTCTTAACAATTTCTCTGCATACTCTCTCCTCCTTCAAATTCTTCCAGTTCCCTACAAATAAAAAAAAACCCTCTTAAAGCAGAAGGTTGAATGTTAGAGACAACTCATTAGAAAGCTACCATGAGTCAAGGAACAGAAAGTTGGCAGGGGAAAAAAATCCAAAATTCCAGCTAAGTTTAACTGAAGCTCTGGAAAACCTTAAACTGATTTCAGTTGCTAATTCAAATGTTAGTCTACATTTAATAAAAGGCAATAGAACACAAAGACATAATCTTGGTATACTGTCAAGTACTATTTTCCAGAATGAAAGAAAAAAGAACACCAAGTGATTTCTAAGGGAGAAAAGACCCATAGTCACTCAAAACCATATTTTTCAACAATGGCAAAAAAACAAAAACCCCCCATCCTATTTAATACAGGCTCTTAGAAGCACTGCAGGAAAGGGCCACTAGATACAGACATTTTCAACTCCCTCCCTCCCTTTTTCTACTCACTAAAATTTGTTAATATTCTCTGCTTGGCATTAAAATTAGCTAGCTACGTTTTAGACATATTTACATCTTGCAATTTAAAGAAAGAATTAACATTTACTTAATGAAGCACTGTGGTGGTGGTAGTGATAATGATAACAGTAACACCACCAGACAGGAGAAAGTAGTCAGCGGTATAAAAATGGAAATGAAAGAGGTAAAAAGAAATCACTGTATTATTCTTTATATTATTGTGTATTACTAATACTTTTGTACACATGGAAATCCTACAAGAACGAATGAAAAACTACTATAAACAAAGAATTTGGAAATGTAAAGGAATACAAAATTAACACAAAAACTTGCAGCTTTCATTTGCACAGTTAGAAATGTAACTGAAAATAAGACCCCGTTTGTAAGAGCAACAACTACAAATATCTAGGAGTAAACTTAAGAAATAGGCAAGACATACGAAAAAAACTTGTCCAAGCAAATGAACTCAAAACCCAGACACTAGAAAGGAAAAAATTATGATAAATTTCACTACATAAAAAAAATTTTGCGTATAGTCTAAAAAAATCGCTAAACAATATCAGAAGAAACACAATAAACTGGACTAATCTCCCTAATACATAAAGAACTCCTAGAAAA
This sequence comes from Equus caballus, assembly GCF_041296265.1. Classification (NCBI taxonomy): domain Eukaryota; kingdom Metazoa; phylum Chordata; class Mammalia; order Perissodactyla; family Equidae; genus Equus; species Equus caballus. The sequence goes on from NC_091708.1 coordinate 37,593,862, forward strand.
TAAGAAAAAGATCAGGAATCCAACACATCTGGGAAGTTTACAAAACCGCCAAGGTTCTTAAACAAATGAAAAGCTCCACCTCACTCATAAGAGAAATGCACTTTAAAATTAACAGATTCACTTTTCACCTACTAGACTGGCAAAAATCCAAACATTTGATAAATTCTGTGGTGAGGCTGTGAGGAAACAGGCACTCTCATATATTGCTGGTGGGAGTGTAACTGGCACAATCCCTATGGAGGGCAATTTGGCAATACTTACAAAAATTACAAATGCATATTCCCTTTGACCCAGCAATACTGCTTCTTGGAATTTATCTTACATACATAATTGCACACATGCAAAATGCCATATGTACAAGATTATTCATTGTCGCATTGTTTGTAACAGCAAAAGATTAGAAACAACTCAAGTCCCCATCAACGGGGAACTGGCTAAATAAATTATAATATTTCCAAACAATGGAATATTATGCAGCTATAGGAAGCAATGAGAAATTCTCTGGTTTTAACATAGACAGATTTCCAAATTATATTGCTAAATAAAAAAGCAAGCTGTGCAACAGCTTTATACAGTGTTAACAGTATGTTACATTTTGTGTAAAGGGGAGAGAAATAAGTATATTCATATTTGCATATGGACACTGGAAGATATACAATAAACCAGTAAAACGGGTATGAGTGGGCACTAGATGAGTAGGGGACAGGAAGAGAAGAGACTTTTTTCACTGTGTAATACATACCTTTCTACATTTTTGAACCATAAAAAGCATTACCTACTTAAAACATGAAATAAAAAGACAGACAAGAATAACGATAGCAGCTGTCATGTTCTGAATGCTTACTTCACATCCTGTACTGAGTGTTATCTCACTTAATCCTCATAACACACTGAGGTAGGCAACATTAATCCCAGGGTAAAGGAGACACAACTGAGGTCCAGAGAAGCTTTCACATCTGTAAAGCAGTGACCACCTACCACCCATCTCAGAAGTTCCTGTGAGGCTCAAATGAGATGATACATATAACATGCGTACAGCACAAAGTCTGGCACACAGTGCTTTACCATTCCAAGGCAATAACTGTGTTCAAGGATGTTTCAATCAATCGAACCATATAAAAATAGAATAAAATTAGACAAGTTTAGCAAAGACGTGTAATTGAAATTTTTATACATGTAGATTAAACAGCTTCTTCTAATTAATTGAAGGCTACTTTAGATCTTTACTATATAAATTACATGGTCATTAAAATAACTGTTCATAACCCATAATTATACAAGGGTCTTTAAGGCCACTATTTAATAGTTTGAGTATACTTGGTAAGAAAGAACATCAGCTGAAAAGTTTAGAAGTGTAACCACTGTTTATTTTAATAAAAGGGGGGGGGGCTGTACATGTGATGGTGACTTCAAGACAAAAATCCCAAATGTAAGATTCCCAAACATAAGATCTGATTCCAAAATGTCATTTCGAATTCCCTTAGTTACTCACAGACAACAGGATGCCCCACACCACGAAAGTGCACAGTTACTGCACATGTTGCTGGGCTATAAGCAAGATGCTCCTTTGGGAAAGTTTCAAAAGCAACATCAGCTTTCCCCTTTCTAGTAACAAGTTATACACCCAAGCACACACTTTAATATTTAACTCTGATGAAAAGAACATGAAGCAGCAAAAAACCCTACAAAGCAGCAGCTGACTTTTCATAAGCTTACCAAAACTCATGTTCAACATAAAGGAGATAAGATTGAATTCAGGGCAGAGTCTTACAAAATATTTTAACTGTAGTTTTAAGTATCTCTCTTTGTTCTGTCTGAAAGATAAGTTACACTTGCATCATCTAATTACATGGTAAAAAAAATACACAAGTGCAGGGCCAGCCCAATGGCTCAGCAGTTAAGTGCGCACGTTCCGCTTTGGCGGCCCGGGGTTCGCCGGTTCAGATCCCGGGTGCGGACATGGCACTGCTTGGCAAAAGCCATGCTGTGGTAGGCGTCCCACATATAAAGTAGAGGAAGACGGCCACAGATGTTAGCTCAGGGCCAGTCTTCCTCAGTAAAAAGAGGAGGATTGGCAGCAGCTAGCTCAGAGCTAATCTTGCTCAAAAAAAAAAAAAAAAAAACTACAAGTATAGAAGAATAAAACTGGGGTCATATTTACAGTGTAGAAGGAAGCAAAATATAAAGAAGTCTTTATTGTTAAGGCATTGAAAGTTTAAAATTTATTAAGAAAGTGCTCTGCACGATATTTACTCACTGTAATTCTTTTTTTTTTTTTTATAGATTGGCACCTGAGCTAACATCTGTTGCCAATCTTTTTTTTTCCCCTTCTTCTCCCCAAAGCCCCCCAGTACATAGTTGTACATTCTAGTTCTAGGTCCTTCTGGCTCTGCTATGTGGGACACCACCTCAGCATGGCTTGATGAGCAGTGCTGGGTCTGCACCCAGGATCCGAACCAGCTAAACCCTGAGCCTTGAAGCAGAACGCGCAAACTTAACCACTCAGCCACGGGGCCAGCCCCTACTCACTGTAATTCTAAGGGGAACTATTCCTTCTATTCCCAGGCTTCTTAACTTCAGAGACAAAATAGATCTTTCTGTCCTTTTAGAAATACTGGGGAGAGTAGTTCCTTCTCTTTGAACTAGGAAAAGTGAGCTGCCTGACATGGCCTCACCTGTTCCAGCCTCTCTGAGAAGTGCCTGCTCAGCAAATGCTTCTGTGTTCAAAATTTTGGGGTCAGGGCCCTGGCCAGCCTTCTAGAAGCAGGTTTCAGGGCCCAGTTGTCTCTGAACCCATTACTGGCATGGAAAGGGTAGGAGACAGCAATTCTGATAAGTCTGTCTCCTTGCAGATCCAATCTCTCCTTGGGTGGGTCATCCCAATGTCTAGAGATGCACTGTCCAATATAGTAGCCACTAGCCACATGTGGCTATTTAAATTTAAATTAATTAAAAAATTCAGTTCCATTGTCACACTAGTCACGTTTCAAGTACTCAACAGTCAGTCACATGTGGCTAGTGGCTACCATATTGCAAGCACAGATACAGAACATTTCCATCACCACAGAAGGTTCTACTGGATAGTACTGGTCTATGCTCAAAGGAGGAGGTAGTAAGGTATTAGATCCTAACTAGATTTGCCAGTAATAAAATGAATATTTTTAAATGGATTTTTCTGATTTCTACATCTAACTCTCAAGGTTCCCAAGTCAGACCATGGAGAGATATAGTTAATGTCCATCTCAAAATCCCGAACGGTAATACCTAACATGAATAGAACATTTATGACATGCCCGCCACTAAGCTAAGAGTTTTCATTATTTAATTTAACTGTTACTACAATCTTCTAAAAAAGGAGTTCATCCTTTTTAGATGAAAAAATTAAGGCTTAGAGAAATTAAAATTTCTTCTATCTTCTGCACACTCTCAACAGTCAAATTTTCATGGGGCTTTACTTTTTCATATTATATAAAATTAAAAAAAATTTTCCTTACCTAACATTAGAATATCAAATATGCTTTTTCAAAATACATTCATTCCCCTCCACAAAAACACACATCCTGAACCATAACAACTGATGACTCTGTCCAGTCTGCCCAATTTTAGAAATGAGAACAGTGAGGCCAAAAGGGGGTGAGCTGGGAATGCCTGGCTGCAGTGAGGAAGAGAACTGCTGGAACAGAACGCACTGCGGAGGCTCAGCCCACATGCCATTCACCTAACTCTTGCATGGCAAGATTCCCAAGGGCCTCTCACCCCACAACCAAATCAAGTTAAGATTTTGTCCTATTTGATGGCAGATCTTGAGGGGTTTGTGGGAAGCAAGCTCTGGGAGTACTTGGATAAGAATTCTCTATGCAATTTTCACAGACTACTGGAGCCAGAAGGGACCTCAGAGAACTAATCTAACTCCTAATTTTAAAATCGAGGAGACAGAAGCTCACTAGTTATATATAAAACTTAGGCATCCTACACTTCACCATTTTACAGTCTCTAAGGCAAAGGTGACCTGTTCATTCACTTAATTTTGCTAAGTGACTACTGGGTGCCAGGATCTGTGCTAGTTGTTGGGGTATAAAGACAAACTGGACATTGTCCCTGTCCACACAGAGCTTATATTCTCATGTGAGTGAAGGATATATAAATATAATTACAATGGAGTGTGATAAGTAGGACTTGCAGGAGCAAACTTGAGGGAGTCAGAGAAGGCCACATGTGGGCTGAATCTTAAGAGATAAAGAGGAATTCACTGACAAAGGAAGACATTCCAGGTAGAGCGAACAGAACATGCAAAAACCAGGAACGATGATATGACAAAATATGGAATGCAGGGGATGAGGAGGGGTAAAAGGTATTTTTTTCCAATTTTATTGAGATATAATTGACATATAACATTGCACTAGTTTAAGGTGTACAACATAATGATTCTCTATATATATATATTGTGAAATGATTACCACAATAGGAAAAAGGGCATTTTAAAATAATACAATGCTTCATTATGTAGATTATTAAGAAAAGTCATACAAATATAAAGGATAAAACTCTAACCATTATCTTTCCACTTGTGAACTGTGGTCTCATAATAAGTCACTTAAGACAAGAATGTATCTCTTCAACAAATGGTGTTGGGAAAACTGGATATCCGCATGTTAAAGAATAAAGTTGTACACTTACCTTACACCATGTGCAAAAATTCACTCAAAATGAAATAAAAACCTAAATGTAAGAGCTCAAACTATAAAACTCCTAGAAGAAAACATACAGAAAAAGCTTCCTGACATTGGATTTGGCAGTGATTTCTTGGATATGACACTAAAAACACAGGCAACAAAAGGAAAAATAGATAAATGGGACTATATAAAACTTAAAAACTTCTGTGCAGCAAAGGAAATAGTCAACAGAGCAAAAAGGCAACCTACGGGATGGGGGAAAATATTTGCAAACCATATATCTGATGAGGGGTTAATATCCAGAATATATAAAGAACTAACACAACTCAACAACAAAAACCAATCCAATTAAAAAATGAGCAATGCACATTTCTCCAAATAAAATATAAATGGCCAACAAGCATATGAAAAGATGTTCAACATCACTAATCATTAGGGAAATGCAAATCAAAACCACGATGAGGTATTACCTCACGTCTGTTAGGATGGTCATTGTATTAAAAAAACAGAAAATAAGTGTCGGAAAGTATGTGGAGAAACTGGACACTTGTGCACTGTTGGTAGAAATGTAAAATGGTGCAGCTGCTATGGAAAATTGTACGGAGGTTCCTCAAAAAATTAAAAATAGAATTATCAGGGGCTGGCCCCGTGGCCGAGTGGTTAAGTTCGCGCGCTCTGCTGCAGGCGGCCCAGTGTTTTGTTGGTTCGAATCCTGGGCGCGGACATGGCACTGCTCATCACACCACGCTGAGGCAGCGTCCCACATGCCACAACTAGAAGGACCCACAACGAAGAATATACAACTATGTACTGGGGGGCTTTGGGGAGAAAAAGGAAAAAAATAAAATCTTTAAAAAAAAATAGAATTATCATATGATCTAGCAACCCCATTTCTGGGTATATATTCAAAAGAATTGAAAACAGGATCTTGAAGAGATATTTGCACACCCATGCTCATTGCCGTATTATTCACAATAGCCAAGAGAGTGAAGAAACTTAAAAGTCCACCAACAGATGAATGGATAAGAAAATGCGATGCACACATGCAATGGAATACTATTCCACCTTAAAAAAAGAAGGAAATCCCGTCATACGCTACAACATGGATGAACCTTGAGGACATTATGCCAAGTGAAATGAGCCAGTCACAAAGAAACAAACACTGCTTGATTTCACTTATATGAGGTATCTAAAATAGCCAAACTTAGAATGGAAAGTAGAATGGTAGTTGCCAGGGGTTAGTGGGTAGGAGAGGAGGAGAGTTGTTGTTCAAGTGATACAGAGTTTCAGTTTTGCAATATGAACAAGTTCTAGAGATCTGTTGCCAAAGAACGTGCACACAGTTAACAACACTGCACTGTCCACTTAAAAAGGCAGGTGGGGCTGACTCCTAAACTCTGTACTAGCAGAGGGAGGCAGGGCCATGGACAATACAAAAGTCATTTTTAGAAGAATTTAGAGTACAATAAACATGGCTTTTGCAACACAATTCATAAACATATTCAAGTGACATGAATAGCAAATTAGTTTGCAGGCTCAGGCTCACAAACTATGTGGGGCAGTAGGATGGAAGAGTGCTGTGAGCAGGGAGGCACGGCCCCTGGGTGAACTAAGGCCTGAGATCAGATCCCCTACAAAGGAGAAGTGGAAGAGTCAACACCAGGAAGCAACGACCTCTACACTTTTGTAACCTCTGAGACAGTCAAGGGTCCAGGAACTCTGACTCTGTAGTAACTCACTAAAATCCTTACTGTGCCCCTGTCTGTGCCAGGTGCTTTGTAATACACTATCTCCAGCCTTCCAAAAACTATGTGGTTTAATTATTTTACAGGTGAGGCTACTAAGGCTCAGAAAGAAGAAATCTTTTACCCAAGGCAACGCAGCAGCCCTGGGATTTCAATGCAAGTCTAGAGAGTTAGGGGTCTTTCTATATTCCCACACTGCCTCCCACAAACAGCCAGCACTGAACACTTAACCACGGAAGGATGATTCACAGTCCCTTCGCTGTACCCAGCCTGGCAGAGCCATGCAGAGCCCTCTTCTACCGAAGAACCTTTCTACTATTTTCAGGCAATGCTCAGATCTTCCCGGGTCTTCTCTTCCCTGGACAAATTCTGTAAATCCCAACTCATATGCCCTGGTTCCCAGTCCCTATCGCCTCCTGGTGGCCTTTGTCTGAACAGAGGCTACTCATAGTTGCCAACGTCTGTCTTACAGGAACTCACTACCTCCTCACACTAAACTCTATTTTTGCTAACCAGAGGCACAGTGATTTACTCAGACCTAAGGATTTCAATCCCTTGCTCAAAATATGACTATCAGGAGCAGGTCAAAACCTTGATCATGTTCATCATCGCTGATCATCAGGGAAATGCAAATCAAAACTACACTATCACCTTGCACCCATTAGAATGGCAAAAATAACCAAAACAAAAAGTAACAAATGTTGGAGAGGTTGTGGAGAAAAAGAAACCCTCATACACTGCTGGTGGGAATGCAAACTGGTGCAGCCACTATGGAAAACAGTATGGAGATTTCTCAAAAGATTAAAAATAGAGATACCATATGACCCAGCCATTCCACTGCTGGGTATCTATCCAAAGAATTTGAAGTCAGCAATTCCAAAAGTCCCATGCACCCCTATGTTCATTGCAGCATTATTTACAATAGCCAAGATGTGGAAGCAACCTAAGTGCCCATCAACTGATGATTGGATAGAAGATATGGTATATATATATACAATGGAATACTACTCAGCCATAAAAAAGAATAAAATCGCCCCATTCACAACAACATGGATGGACCTTGATGGAATTATGTTAAGTTAAATAAGCCAGATAGATAAAGACAACCTCTGTATGATTCCACTCACATGTGGAAGTTAAACATGGAGACAGAGAACAGATTAGTGGCTACCAGGGGAAAGTGGGGGATGGGCACAAAGGGTGATGGGGTGCACCTACAACACGACTGACAGACAATAATGTACAACTGAAATTTCACAAGGTTGTAAACTATCATAAACTCAATAAAAATTAAAACAAAAACAAAAACAAAAACCTTGATCAAACCTCCTCTCTTGACTCTTCCTCCCTCACTCTCTATGTTCCACGCACACTCAACTACTTTCATTCCCTAGAATTCTCCAGAATTTCTCTCTCACCTGCCTGACTAACCCCCTCCCATCCTTCAAAGTCTGGTTTAGGATTCATCTAAGGGGCCTCCCTAATACTGTCTCATTCTAAGTCCAGGCCAGGTGCCCTTCCTCTAAGGAACTCAGCCTATGAACATTCTCTCTCATCACATTTATTATGCTGTACGGTAAGTGTCTTGATCTCCTACAAGATTACAAATACCATGAGATTAGGGACTACTATGTCTATCTCATTCCCCACTGTATCCTCAGCATGTATCAAAGTTCCTGGCACATACAGGCACTCAAGAAACATTTGAGAAATGAACGAATGAATGAGTTTTTCTTCTAACTATCTGGCTCTGCTGAGACATACTGAGCTTACATCCAACCTCAACCCTAAACCTCTTCTTTCATGTACTCCTTGGTTAAACCTTGTCTTCCCCTTCCCTTTCTCCACTACCACTTCCGTACACAAAGAATTGCATTTTATGACCCAAATGCAAGCATCATTTTGTCTTGTCAAGACCACTTTGGTCCCTGACTTTGTTACTGTACATGCCTGCTATTCTTTCCAGTTTCTGCCTTCCTCAGATGTGATCAGCATATCATCAATGTTCTCATTCAAGTCCCTGATAGCAATGAAGACACAGCCCTGCAGCTTGCCACAACAGATATCTCCAGCTTGACACGAATCCTTTAATCACCACTCTGTGCCTAGTCGCTCAGGTGCAAGTCCACCTGACCATAACGTTACTGGCCGACATTTCTCCAGCCTGCCTGCAAGAATACTGTGCAAGATTCTGCTAATAGAGTTAGATGCTTTCCTGAACTTTAGAATGCCATGACCACAGTACCCTACCCAAGAAAGAAATGAGGTTATCCTGCCCTGCCTGGTTCTGAGTGAACCCACGCTGGCTTCTAGTGATCACTACCTACGCTTTTTCAGGTTTACAAGCTCTTCGACTGTTGCTAAGTGAGACTCGAAAGTGAACACTGCTCTCTGGCAAAGCTGAAGAGAGAAGCCTGTGCCTGGGTTGCTGAAGGAGGCTTCAAGAAAAAAAAGATTTTAATGCAGAGGACCAACAGAGCTCGGTAGAGGACAGAGGGAGAGAGGGCAAGCCCAAGTGTGAATAACAGAGACAGCAAGGCTAAATGTGAGTAGCAGAGACAGCAGGCCAAAAGGCCTGGACCAAATATAACCTGGGACAAGCAGGGACTAAGAAAAAGTAAGTTCTTCCTGCTAGGCTGCCTCCTTACTCAGAAAGGTCAACCACACCTGGGCTTTAGCCAGAATTCTCATTGGAATATCATAAAACACACATACTAGATTAAGCAGAGCCGGAGAGTAACCCCTATATAAAAGACAGTTGTCAGAATGGCCCGCCTAGCTTCTCCAAAGCACCTTCTGATGAGAAATCCACCACTAGGATCACGTGTAATGGGCAATTTTGTGGCAAAGGACTATTGTACAACATTTTTCCACTTCTCTTCCAGAAAAATGCAGAGGTAATTATGTACTCATAGCCAGTGTAGCAAATCAGTTAAATTAAACCTGTATTTCATCTAACTCATATAGGATATGAATAACATAACTAACTTTTCTAATTTCATACTCTAGTACTCTCAAGTAAATAAAAGGGAAAAAAGTAGTTCTCCCTCTACAAATAGAATCTGTCACTTCCTAGGATGTGCACTTTTCAGCTCATGCATCCTAAATGCATGTGGAGATATTATATGCACTTTCTATTTAGCAATTTAATTATATCTTTGCATTCAAAGAGTGGCAATGGTTTGCAGTAATAATCAGGTGAAAGCATTCTAACATTAATATGCTGGAATCCGATGTGTTAATTTGATGCAACTTTGCCTTGACAATATGTGATTAATTTGTTCTCAGGCTAGCCCTGCTCCCAGCTCTGACAGTTTAAAATGCTGGGTTTCTTTATCCATATCGCTATTTGACACGCCTTAGCCCACTGCTTTGCTAAGACCACTGTTAATTTGTAATGAACTTGCTTTTCAGGGGGGATCCTTCATTTTTAATTCTGTCAGTGTCACCTCCTTGAGGAAAATTACAAGTTTCCGTAGGTGTGATTACTGCCAAGTGCTGCTGATAAGAGGTTTGAGAAAACAGGGCTTTATAAAGAAGTCTGTATTTAATCTGCTGAAACAGATTTACTGTCTCCAGACAGATAAATATAATACAAAGTTCTCTTATTTAAAAGTCATCCCCAAGCTCTCCCTCACCACCGCCTCCTCCTCAACAAAAACACAGTTGCACTTCCAGGACTCAATAATGAGTCACTCAGGGAAAAGAGGTGAAAGTGTAATAAATTTAGCAATAATGGCGAGTCTTGTCATCAAATTAGACTTGTAGGGAAGTCTTATAAAACACAGGAACACACCATTCCCAAGGTGGAGAAGAGGACAAAACCCCGTGGTAACAGTTACAGTTTCACCTCCTTTCTACTAGCAAAATAACACTACACAGCTTCACGAGCCCCTTCTTTTGGGCAAACTGAGTACTGGTGAAGTTAGGCATGGTTTAAATTTCTCCTTGGAATATAATCCTACTAATGCTTGAGGAAGGGTTACAGGGGAGAAGGAAAGTCAGTCTCAAAACACAATGCTTAAACATAACAACTCATTAGAGTAACAGCAAGTGGACTCCATAGCACTTTCACAAAGTATTCTCCATTTAATTTTCAAAATAACCACATCCAGTTGGTATTACTATCCCCATGTTTTTTTCACATAAGGAAACTGAGACTCAAAGAGTTCATCAGAAGGATTTACCAGGAAGGAAGGGACAGAACTTTGGGACAGGAAAACACATCTTTCCTGGCTAGTCCTCTGCTTTTCTCCATCACAATCCACAGGACGGAAGTCATCCCCTCTCTAATTAGTCCACAGCTAGAGCTAACCAGTCTAACAGTGGACTCATTCTTTTCAGCCCTAATCCTTACTCTTTTCCATTTAATCAGTGACACACTGTTCTGCAATTCCATCCCTCCCACCATGAGGCCTACTGTTTCAGCAGAGCTAGGTAGACACCAAGTCCTGCTAATTCTACTCACAGATTTAGCAGATGTTCTTAACTGTCTATTTATCAGATGTTCTTATATGTTCACACAAAGAGCCGGAAGCTTGGAACAGGCCCACTCACCTCAACACCATTAGTGGCACAAGCCTCTTTGCATAAGATCAGAGAAGTTTCCTAGAACTTCTCAAACTAAATTAAAACTCCTAGATAGGAACTACCACACGGTTCCCTCTCTTTCCCAAACTATCTTTTTCTCTATATGTTCCCTAGCTGCTTCTCAATTAAAAAAAAAAAAGTCAAGAAAACTACTTCTCAGTGTACCTTCAGGCCAAGCTGACTCCCACCACTGCATCTTCACCAAGATCATTGCTCTGTCTTTGATTAAACACTTCCTCCCTTTGCCTTCTCCACAAGACTGTTCACGAAGCAGCCTCTGTCTAAGAAAGAGGCCTGCAAACTGTGAAATATCTGCTCAAAGGAATGTAGTCTAGTCACTGAAAAGGAGCATCTATTCGCATTCCATAAAAACAAGAAAAATTCAATGATTACAAAAGTAGGTGGGAAAGCAGAATGTGAAATTACACCTAGATTAAAACTAAATTATGTGTAAGGATGATTTAGCATGTACTGCTCACAAAGAGATGTGTGAAATGTTGACTTTTAAGTTGTCTTTAATCTAGAATTTCCTAAATGCTTCTTTATTGTGGTTCGTGTACCTACTGGTCTGCAAGCTCCTTCAGAGCAGGGATGGCAGTTTATTTAATCTGCATTCACAGGGCCTAGAAAATAGGGGCTCAATACGGTTTCACTAAACTAAACGAAATAAAAATTGTTAGGGGCAGGTCTCTATCTGCTTAAATATGGCCCACCTAGGGCAGCTCAGCTCTGTGTCACGTGCGTGACCTCCGAGCACCAGCTGTGGCTGATGTGCTGAGAATAGCTGCTGCTCTGAGGTGCCCCCTCAAGGACAAAGGGCTCCAGAGCAGAGACTACACTCTATTCCCAGGTCTTCCTCCCCCACGGATCTGAGTGGGAAGGAGCTCTAGGGAACTGCTCCTGAGCAACAGAAAAAAGGAGACCGGCTCTGAGATGAACATGACTCTGGGCCAAGCAAAGGCAGAAAACACCTCTCCAATGACCAGTGTCATGCCTAGAACAGACAAAAGTTATCTTGAAAGGGAGGTACAGATGAGAACAAAAGTAAAACCAGACGGGAAGAAGGAAAAAAACTAAACCAAACAGTTAAAAAACACTAAAGGTAGTATTGGTTTGAAAAAAAATACACTGGAAAAATGTTAATGTACATATATCAAAGACACAATACAGGCAAATTAATTAAAGTAGATAATTCAAAAACCCCCCACAGCTAACAACTCTATAACCAGAATATCTGCCAGAGAACTGCATATTCTCCAATATGTGGGTTGGGAAAGTCAATCTAACACTGCCAGATGGTCATCATCATCCCTAAGAAGAAAATCGTAAACCAAATACTGAGCATAGGGTAGATGTACTGCTGTATCTAGTTACCAGACCAACCACCACTAAAAAAGCATTAATTCATTGAACAAAGGAATCCACATGCCTTGGTGACCTAATATGTGCCAATGACTGCAGCACATTTTCTCAAGCACGATCCTTCAGATAAGTCTCACAACTCCTACCAGCGGGGCCAGAGGGAGAGGACATTGGTGTCCCACAGAAGTTAAGCTCTTATTTACCCAAAATTGCACAGACAGTAGTGGCAAAGCCAGGATCCAGGACTGTCTGACACTTAACCCATTACATCCAGTCCCTTGCCCAAAGAGCCAACAAGTACAACTGCGAAGACACACATACACATGTGGTCTGATCAGAAATGTCACAATCAGTATCTAACTAAGTATAACGTTAATGATACAAAGTGCAGAGGGAATGGGCAGACAGAAAGTGGTTCAAGCATCAAAGCACGAAGAGTGAGTTTGGCACTGTGTTCTGAAGAAAATGAGGCAAGGGGCTAAATGTAGTACAAGCTGAAGAAATGACTGGAGCACAGGCGTGAAAAAACTAAAAATCATTTGTGGTCAGAGAGCAAAACTGTCAGGTCATAAGCAAAGCAAGGCTATTCTGGGAGGCAGAGTAACAGAAGATCTAGAATCAGACTGACCCAGGCTCAAGAACTACATAAGCTTTCTTAATTATTGGCTTTCATTTATTCATTCATTTAACAATAATTATTTTGCACCTACATAGCAGCTCCTTTGTGGGTTTTCTTCTCTCTGCCTTTTGGTTTCCTCATCTAGAAAAGATAACAATCTTGATCCCTCTCTCTGGGCTATCATGGGGCTTAAATGAGGCTGAAGTATTAATTGAAGTAGCAAACCTACACCAGGAAGGCAGGCAGTGGGTAAACAAAGGTCGAACTGAGCAGCAAGAAGAAAGCTGGAAAGTGTGTGGGAAAAGGGTGCCATTGCCGAAGCGCCGTCAGGTGGAGGAGTTTAGTTCCGCTACCTCAGGAGGGCAGGGGGTATTGAATCTAGCCACCACTGTAGGGGACGCACTGAGGGAGAGGGCACAAGTGGCAGGGAGATCAGCCTGGAAGCTGCTGCTCCAAGATAAAAGGGATGTGAGAAGGTCCTGGAACAAGGGAATGACTGGTGAATCTGAGCAGTGTCAAATCTAGCAGACACTGAGAGGGAATCACTGGCTGACCTTAGGGACACACTGTGAGGAGAGAGCAGTGAAAAAGGAGAAAAGTAATTCTATCACTTCAGATTTTTAAATGGCTTACATTTCACTTTGGAAATAATCTTTCTTTGAAAATGATCACCTGGACATTACTGATTTCACGGAAAGACCCTATGTTTTGCACACAAAATACATAACATTTTTCTGCTTTTTCTACCAGCAACATCCTTTCTCCTAGTCAAGTCTAAATACTTACTGGTCTGTACAAATTACCCTGATCTTCCCAAAATTAAACTGCAATCTGCTTATTCTCACTCGTGTCCCTCAATCACTCGGGCCTGAGGAAACAGAGCCTGCACCCTTTAAGACCGCAGCACATAAAACATGTGTCACCAGCAGAACAGCAGCACTCTGTCCCTAAGCACCTCATTGTCTCCTAAATGGCTTCAGCTACAAATATTCCACTGGCAAAAAGACTTTATGAAAACCTCAGGGCAAAAGGAATGATCACCACCTTTGCGGCCAACCCCTTGGGGAAAACATGGAGCCACTTAAAAACTGGCTGAGAATGAACCTCACAATAACAAGGGGAAGACCTCTGGGAGCCCTTCACACATCACGCAAGTGTAACACGGAGATTAAGAACGCTGTCTGCAGCTGGAGCGCCTGGGCTCCAAGGCTGCCTCCCCACTTCCTAGCTATGTGACCTAAGGCAAGTTATTTAACCTCTCCATGCCTCAGTCTCCTCACCTCTCAAACTGGGGACGATCATAATCCCTCCTCACAAGACTGTTGTGAGAATTAAATTAATCATTCCAAGCAAAGTACTTAGAATTGTGCCTCACACGGAGTAAATTCCCCATATAGGCAAGTTGCTATTACTATTGTTATCATTACAGTCGTTTGAATTACTTATAATATAACCCACCAGGATGCAGTGTTCTCCCTCACTCTCTCCCTCCCAAAACTGATGGAGCGTTATGCGGGGCACTCTGTACACAGAGAACAGGGAGAAAAAGACAGAGAAAAATTTGTACTCTAAAGAGACATAAACAAGATCTTGTAGAGGAGAATTCACTGTCAGGTGAGTTAGGAAATGTCACGGAAGAGGTGACATCTGGGTTGGTCTTGAAGAGGACAAGCAGGAATTTTCCAGGATAAAGAGTTTTACCTGGCAGCAGATATGGCATCTGGTTTCTAATACGTAAGTCTTGGATCAGCACATCTAGGTTTCTAAGAAGGGTAGACAGCCACCTGAAAGGGTGCGATGAAGAGGGCACTGAGAGGCGTATCTTCCCTTCTGGGGAATACACGCAGGCACACGGGCAGGCGCATGGGCAGTCACTGAAACACTACGTCCTAAAGATTCCAGCCAGAACCTCCTCATCCTTCACGGCTGGGCTTAGGACTCCACTAAGTTCACCAAGACTTTAGGCCAGGCCTGGCTCCTTCCCCTGTCCTTCCAAATCCTCCTGTCCTTGGAACATCACGGTCTGTTTATCCCACAAGACTCTGATCTGGCTCCTCGAGGGCAGGGACTATCCTGCTACCAAAGCACTCCAGGGACCTCTTACTCTGCCAGGAGCAAGATAAATACTCAACAAATGTTTGATGAATGAATCATCTGCCTTGCTTACCGTATTCTCATAAAAAGAACCTAAATACTTAAGGGTCTCCAAATGTTCCTAAATGTCTCACATTGATCATAAAGTTATCTAATCTTAATGATGGTTCTGACCTTGGTCATTCTCCTCATTTTACTGTCTGGTTAACTCAGCCCAGAAAGGTGAGACGATGCAGTCAGCCACATAGAGAGCTAGTGACATGGTAAGTAATGGAACCCTGGGCTCCTTAATCAAGTATTCTTCTAGAACTAAGCTGGAGAAAGCTCAGACTACTTTTTTCTTATACTAAATGTTAGAAAAACTAGAGCTTTTTATATCCTACCAACATATACTATACTTGACAAACAAATAAAATGCATTTGGAAAATATTTCTTTTAATATCTGTGGTTCTTAAACAGATGGTATGAACTCTGAAGTCAGATAAACTGGATTAAAAACCAGCCCTATCATATAGCAGGGTGTAATCTTGGGCAAGGTGCTTAATCTCTCCCAGCCCCTATATCACCAGGGGGTTAACAATATCTACATCCTAGTTACTGTGCAGAGTAGAGATGATATACTTAAAGCTAGCATGCTGCCTGGCACACAGCAAGTATTCAGTCAATAGGAGATACTATTATTTGCTTTATCGGTTGTTCTTAGAGACAGATGTCATTTTATTCTTATTTTTTTCCTTGCCCTATTGCCTTGTACTCTGCTCTACACGTAATAGCCACTCAAAATTTTCTAAATCTAAGATTAAGAAAAAAAAATCAAACAAACAAGTAGCCAATGGCTTTTCTTAATCTAGAAAAGATACTTAATACCATAGTTTAAGATGTCAATATGGGTACCATATGGTTTTGAATAATGGCATTTCATTGTTTTAAAAATCAGAATCATCTTTGTCTAAAAACAGCCCACCAGTTTTTCTCTACAGAAAATTGGGTGAATTTTTTTCTTATAACTTCCCACTTTAGCTTCTGTTTCATTATAATTATCACAATTAAAGGAG